>NC_059398.1:9153209-9885709 GCF_905220565.1 Melitaea cinxia | reverse complement strand
AATTACACGTACACTAATCAATTACCTATTTTTATTTTTCTTTAGTATTTTTTTTTTTTTTTTTTTTGTAAAAAGACAATAAACCAGTAATACTCGTCGAAAACTATTTTGAGTGTTATGTTGTATTTGTAAGTAGGTTATGTTTAATCACGTTTATATTTCGGTGATGTACACTTGATATCTTATCGTGCTTATCAACCTTGATTACCTACTCTTTAAACCGTACTATGGCATCATTGTATATTGTTACAAAAAATGTATGACGTTTACGTCCGTCCGAATAACATTTTGTGGTTACACAAATGAGTTTCTCATTATTGTTTCAACTATAGGATATAAAACGCTTTTCAAGTTCCGATGCTAACAAAACCATGGGAAAGATTTAAAAGATTAAATTACGCTGATATGTTGTTATAAAGTCTGTTTATCTATACTTACTAATGTAATAGTTATGTCGTGTTTGTTTGTTTAATCGCGCTAATCACGGGTGCTATTAGTGTGATCCGATATCATAAATGTCAATAATGAATACGAATAAAACTGCATGGGAAGACTAGTTTACGATACTTACGTCAACGTCGTCAACATCGACATCATCTCGTATACAAAAAATAGCAAAATAATCATTTCCGTTCATGTAATGTTAAAACGTAACAAGTGGTGGTAACTGAATTTACAATTACTCTTGTCAACTATACGTTTCTACATACTTACGTATACTTGGTTGAAGTAATACTTAGTTATAAAACCATTATAGAGAATAATGTTTTTTGTAACTCTTTTCTTTAAGTTACAAAAAGGCGGAATCGAAAATCGAAATCCTCTCTTATTTATTTTTATCACCCTTCCAGATTGTGTTTTACTGCCAGATTACCGATCAAAGTATAAAAAATTGCCTAGTTTTGGGTGGATTCCGTTGAACCAATGAGCTCATAGACTAATGAAAAACAATTTTTGTTTTTATTTCAAAGAAAAACAAACTATTTCTTACTTTATTTAGCAAACACATTAATATAACTACGTACTATAAAACTTAAATCAATACAGAGGCATTGCGGGTAGGGGTAAAATAGATTAAAAAAAAATCACTCCAGGGCGAGTTGTATAATCTCCTTAAGAAGCAGTACAACAACGTAAAGCATAATGATAATAGAAGCTATTTGTTGATTGCTGTTGAAAACAATTCACTAGGCTAGCAAAGTGGTTACTTTAATCGAGCTGATTAACTAACTTAAATATGTTTTATATTATAAATTGGTTAGCAAAGTTATTCCACTATAACCCTATTAAAGAATTACTATTCCACAGGCTTACTTCATCGATTCCTGATAAGTCTCGAATAGTTATCCGACGTCTACCTAGAGATAAATATAACCGATTTCTATTTGATTTCTTCTGCAACTTGTTGATTCTTCTATATGATTTCTTGTGCAACCAAAAGCTATAGTTGTAAGTTGAAGTAAAATAAGTTCTACGGGCCATTAAAATGTCTGATACCCCATCAAAGACTTATATGTCAGACAAACTTTATCAGCAACATGGAGACAGGTCCTAAGAAACTTATGACGACATCATGTCGTGAACATTGATACGCTTCCATACTAACATAAACTTATTACTTAGTATTACATAACAAGGTCATGTCTACTCATAATTTGAAATATTCACTATTGTGAACATTAACTATTTTAGAAATTTTTTAAGCATTCAATTTCTGGTACGTCATTTGACTATAAAATACATGACAAACATTAGATGGACTTTAATGATATGCTATCAATACATATAATAAAAATGTAACGGGTCACTGTCTGTACGTTTAACAAATATGAGAAAACATATTATTAGGAGCTTTGTCAACGCAAATAGCACCCAAAACAATGATTATCAGAATTTTTGTCTGTTTCTCTGTGCATTTGTGCACGTTAATCTCAGAAACGGCTTATTCGATTAAGATGTGGTTTTTAACCGACTTCAAAAAAGAAAGAGGTTAATCAATTCGACCGTATATATATTTTTTTTAATGTATGTTCGGGGATAACTTCGTTTATGAACCGGTTTTGATAATTCTTTTTTTGTTGGAAAGAAGATATACTCGGTGTGGTACCATGATAAGGAAACCAGGATCTGATGAATATATATCTGAATGCCCTACTATCATTTTATTTTAGGTAATTTATTTGTCATAAGTGTGTTGTACTATTGTTGAGGCACAGCATCAGCAGCAGAAGTATCATACTAAAAATCTGAAGCAGCCTTATTAATAGTTTCTCAACCTCTCAAAAGATTATACTATACCGCTCTCAAGGCAGTCTTCTGTTTATATTGTAAGGTAGCCAGAGCTAATGAAGAAGCTCCGTATGGCAGCGGGAATAGGAACGATATTTTTTTGTTCTCTCTTTCAACATCGTTGGTTCTGTTAACATCTATATAAAGGCACTTTTTACGCTAATAACCATCAGGTCGACCATGGATTTGCTTGCTACCCCACTTATAGATAAAAGATAAGGCGTTTGGGTCTATGCAACTATTTGCCTAATTTATATATTTATATATTTTGCCTAACTTTTTACTGGGTGTATAGATTTTAATGATTTTTAATTTAATCGAAAGCTGATGTTCATCGTGTGGTCATATTTAAATTTTATCGAGATCTGATTACAACTTTTGGAGTAATCTTTGACAATGCGTATTACTTGACTAATTTTTCGTCTACCTACGTTGTATTACTTGTCGATATAATTGAAGTCGGGTTTTCTTCGTTTGCCTGCAAACAGTTATTTATTACTAACTAGCGACCCGCCCCGGCTTCGCACGGATGCAATGCTGATACTAAATATACTACAGAAAGTCTTTATTTATAGTGTAAAGCTAGCTTATAGTATGGTTATTAACATAATAACAACGACATTCAAATATGAGCCGTTAGATTACACTTTGTTACAGAATGCGTTGAAGAAATAAAGGTTCACTGCTCGTTCCCCGTAGGTGATAGCGTGATAATATGTGGCCTATATGTTGACCCGACTTCTTAATAATATTCGTGCCAAATTCAAAGTAAATCCATGCAGTACTTTTTGAGTTTATCCCGGACATACATACAAACAAACAGACAAAAATTCTAAAAACCATATTTTTGGCTTCGGTATCGATTGTAGATCACACCCAAGTATTCTTTTAAAAAAATATTCAATGTACATTTTTGACTTTCCTACCATTTTATTATATTTACTAATATATTGCGGCTAGCTTAGCTTTTAACATTTAGTGTAATAATATATATGTAGTTAATTTATTAAATAATATAATTTATTAACCAAGTCTCGCATATTTCGTTCATGAAGATAAATTCGGTCAACGAGCGATTCGTTTTATTAATGTCGCTGGATGGTCAAATCGTCTAAATTGAGTGGGAGGATTCCTAATTGCATTTTTTACTCTTTCGCTTACGAACTTCGATGAATCATGCTCGTTGTGTATGAGAAGATGCATTTAGCATCATAAAACAAACTGAACCATTGGAATGTCTGTGGTGATAATTTACACAAATAATGTTTACTACGAGTGTTTAACCTATTATGTAACTTAATTTTTAAGCTACTAATATTTTTATAACTTGAAATTTAAATAAATTTAAATTATTAAATTGTTAACCTAAATAAAAAGTAATGGTGAGAAATGTTCATACTTTATTCTTAAGATTGTTTTAGCACGTTCGTTTTTATATATTATTAAAGCTAATTCATTTTCTTGTTCCAGGTCTAATGCAACCGCCTCGGTTTACAATGCAACCCTCTTCGTCAAATAGCATAGTTAGAGAAGGAACAACAAAGATTTTACAATGCTCCGCGATAGGTAAATAGAGATATAAAATTTAATTGTAAAATCATTAAGTGATGTTAAAAGCAAAAATGTACATATTTATTTTTTTATTATTTATAGGAATACCGCAACCCATGTATAGATGGTTAAAAAACGGTGAACCGTTAGGGGATTACTCTTCAGAATTATTTTATAAAATTCACAATACACAACGGCAAGACGCGGGCGCATACCAGTGTATCGCAAGGAATGATGTAGGAGCAATTTTTAGTGAAAAGAATAACATAGTTGTTGCATGTGAGTAAATTTTTTACATTTATTAAATACAATTAGTGCGGGAACCTTAAACAAATAAAAACACTATATATTTATATATTTTTTTCGTTTTCAGTCATGGGAGTTTTTGAAAACGCTTTAGAAGAAGTTATAACTGTTGAATCCGGTAATGCGGCGATTCTCGATTTTCCACACATAGAGTCCGAACCGCCGCCATCCGTTATTTGGCAGGACGAAAATGGTGTAAACGGTGTCCTGCGGTACGATCAAAAGTATGCTATCACCGATAAACACCAACTAGTAATATTATGCGCGTCTAAAGACGATCAGCGAGCCTATAGGTTGGTGAATATTCATTCCCTCCATAAATATTTACGTTTCTATCTTTAGACTTAATACTTGCTATTTTCCAGAGCGCGAGCAATAAACACCCAGTTAGGAAAGGTAGAAAACAGTCCGTACATTAGGTTAAAAGTGAACGGAGACGATGACAAAGAAATAGCACCCGAAATTATTATTAAGCCGCGAGATACGAAGATAATAAAAGGCCAAGAATACACAAATATTTACTGCATCGCCAACGCGAGACCGCTGCACGAGCTCGAAACTTTATGGTTTAAAGACGGGATATTGATCGATTTAGCGGGAATTACTTACGACCTAAATGATCAATGGAACCGCACGCTGAGTCTCATATCGGCCAATTTAAACCACACCGGCCGGTATACGTGTCAAGCGAGATTAAAGTCTGGCGGATTCGCTACAGTTACAGCCTCTGCGTCCGTTACGGTGTTCGAAAAACCGGTGATGGTGACCAGTTTAAAATCGGAAACTTTTGGCGAGTTCGGCAGTACTATTGTCTTAGAGTGCAACGTGCAAGGTATACCCATGCCCGGTATCACGTGGTACAAGGACGCGAAGAAAATTGCGAGTGTCGGAGCTGATACCGAGGAGTCCGATAATGCGGACGTCGACGATGGAGGAGGTAGATATAGGGTGGAAGTCGACAGATCGCTCGTTATCAGTAATCTCAAGATGGAAGATATGGGAATATATCAGTGCATAGCTAGTAACGACGCTGGGGAGTCCTCGATCTACACGTGGTTAAAGATAAAAAGTACGTACTACCCTTTTATTATTTTCTATTGTATAAAAATAACTTAATTAATCCCTTGATACTTAAACAGCCAAGGAAAATATTCGCGTTCCACGCAGTCACATGAAGTTGATAAGAATGAGGACTGCAGATAATAAAGCAAAAACGTTCAAATTTGATACCGGCAGTAAGCAATTTGTTGGTGTATTTCGCACTGTTGGATTTTGAGCATTTATTATTATAATTTTTTTTTTTGTTTTACACCACAGTGTTGTTTGCTTTAATTTCTAGACACTATCTAAATCCATCATTTTAATTTGTAAATTAATTTGAAAGTTATCAAAAATATCATATATAAAGTACGAGTATGTACAAGCGTAGGTAATTATTCGTATATATCCTATTGATTTGCGTGCTTTCATATTTTTGGTTTCGGTTAGCGATTGATTTCACAGATTATATTAGTTATATCATCTAACTATATTAGTATTCCAATATATAATATTATTTATTGTATATAAAATTCTCGTATCACAATGTTAGTTAACAGACTCCTTCGAAACGGCTGGACCGATTTTTATGAAAAATTTTGTGTTATCGGGTAGGTTTGAGAATTGGCCAAGATCTATTAAATCTATAATAACATAAATGGCACAACAACATTTGCGGGGTAAACTAGTATGTATATAATAAAGTTATGTGGATGATAATTTTTTTAACCAAGTAATATATTACTGTTCTAACTCTAATGTCTTTGCGTGTCATTTATTTTAAATTATTGTTTAAATAATATGAAAATACATTTTAAACTGATACTCACCACAATTACAAAACTTCATAATAAATTATAACAACCAATTGTAAAAAAGTCGATTGTTATTACTTGTCAGCTCCTAGCATGCAGGACATGCAGCGCATTAAAGTATTAAGTTGACAAAGATATTATATTTCAATATCGTATCAAGTAGCTTGCATTTGAAAATAAAATTTTGCGATGTCTTTACCTGTCGTTCTATTCTTTAAAATATATTTAAGTTTGTGTACTTTATAACTATTTAAAGTTTTTTAGCCATTGTTTATTTATTTATGTATTCATTGTTTGTGTATCTAATTTTTTTTCAGGATATTTTCGTAAACTTGTCTCTTAATTTTATACGATATTTTATTAATATTTTTATTTACCTTATAACTTTCATTAATTCGAACGCTGTAAAAATGTGTTCTTGGTACTCATTAAATTATTTTGTTGACAAAATATGAACTACTAAAGTACTATTATAATAGTTCTATAATTTATATTCTCGTGTGATCACATGAAAACGAAATTAAAATAAAAACTTAAAACTAATCTTTAACAGAAAAGTATAAAACCAGCAGTCCTGCAATATTCTTGCGACATTGTTTCAAAGTTACCGAAACTGTCTTTTCTGTTGTCATTTTGAGATAGTAACGTGAAAGGTAATAGGTACCTTGTAGCAAATGGGAACTTAAAAAGTTCTGTATTCTACGAAATAAATGAAATACTTGTTTAACAGGACAAACGTACTCAAAGCGACTCGTCTATTATAACTTAAACATTTAAAAAAAAGTATAAATACTATGTGTATAGTAGATAGTAAATCGGTGAGTAGGTACTGGTTTATTGGTGTTTTGATAGGAGCCATTCATTAATTACGTAAGGGTACCGAGGGGATAGGGAGAGAGGTTCAAACAGATTCTACGTAATATTTTCCAAGTCGATAATTTAGTTTTAGAAATCGCGTGATCAAGTGATTTGGCAGGGATCACAATATTTAATTTTCGCCTGGAAGGTAAAAAACGTAATCAACTTAATAACGATTTCAGTGCTGAAGATTCGTATACATTAGGCAAAGAACTGTATTGAGATGTTTGTTTGTGTTTATACGTAACAGTACTTAAAGTACTTTATTTACTTCGCATATCTGAATCTTAAGTAATAATTGGACGAAGCGGTTTGAAAAATTTTACGTACCCTTACATGATGGTAGGGGTCAAAAATTACCAAAATGATCCTTACAAAATTAATTAATGGCCACTTACATCATTATAGATGATTGAATTTATCTTATTATTAGTACCATACATACAACAAGCTTACGTACAAACAATAAAATACAGTCACGTATGAGTTTCTCGTTATATAAAAGAAAATATTTTTAAATTATCAATTTCTTGTTTTCAAAATTAAAATCCCGTATCTTATACCATCACAACAACGTAATTGGATAAAGCGGCGCAGTAGTGCTTTTTTCTTTCAACTTGTTTTATAAACAAATAATTTTTCGCCAATAGAATTATAATTACGGAAATAAAATGTCGCCTATGACACTTAGAAATAACTTGACTTCATATATACTTTTTACTAGTGGCTCCAAAAATAAACTTTAGCCCTCCGAGATACCATTTTAGAATATTAGTATAATAATTATATTAGTATTAATAAAAAGTACTAAATAAAATAACCATACATTCTCTATTTAATTCTCCCATTGATTGGCTTAGACAACGTGTTTGCACGCTGAGCGTAGTTTGTGTCGCGTTCCTTTTATTTAACCGACTTCAAAAAAAGGAGGAGGTTACTCAATTCGACCGTCGATATATATATATATTTATGTATGTTCGAGGATAACTTCGTCGTTTATGAACCGGTTTTGATTTCTTTTTTCTTGGAAAGAAGATATCCCCAGTGTGATACCATGATAAGGAAACCAAGATCTGATAAAGGGATCCTAGAGAAATTGGGGGAAACTCTCGAAAATCTGCATAACTTTTTACTGGGTGTACCGATTTTAATGATTTTTAATTTAATCGATCTGATTACAACTTTTGGAGTAATCTTCGATAATGCGTATTTAGTTGACTATTTTTTCAACTACCTACGTTGATTGAAGTCGGTTTTTCTTCGTTTGCCTGCAAACACAATTATTTCGTATAACTTATTGTTAATGAGTCGTAAGCTGCGCCAGAGTTACTGACTTCACACAAGTTATTTTGCCGAGCTACACAACCACGTATATACAAAGGTTGAGTATATTGGTACAAGCACGCATACAAATGAGTTAAACAATATGTAAAAATGATGACTACATTTAATCACATGTAAATTCTTCTAATATTGTAAATGTGTATGTGTGTGTATGAAAAAGTGTGTCGACGGACGTATGTATGGTTTATAATGAAGCTTCAAAATGTCACATACTCGTACATTACACGAGTGTCACATACTATTTCAAAGTAATTTATATTTGCATAGTATATATTATTTAATCTATAATTTTAATTAGTTACCTAACTAATAGCACCTGCTCTACTGTGCTACTGTATAAATGCACAGTACAGAGTAATAAGTATATGTCGTCAAACAAATAAATCGTCGAGCTTAAAAGATATAAATAAAAATATTAATAGTGCTTATTAAATACTCATTACGCATCACTAATCTCGACATGAGTCAGGAACACGTTCGTACGGCCGGATTGTAGAACACATTTCAAATTGGATTTATGATTTATGTGTAACATTTCAATGTAGAAACACGTGTAGAATCCACTGCATGCGAATTTGCCTGTATTGTTTATTTCTAATATTCTTTTAAATTTTATAATTCGACGCAGTTTGATAGTTTTAATAAGTTTTTGTGTGACTACTAATACTGACCTATATTCAATGTTACTTGATTCATAATTATATTAGTTTGTAGAAATATATATCTTATTTATAAATTAAAATTGTATTGTTGTGAACATAGTTTTTACTTTATTACGAGAGATTATAAATAAAATAATAAATAAATATCTTATACACACACGGTCGTCTGTTCCTATGGTAAGCAACTTAATGCTTGTGTTACATGTAACAGCCTATTGTTACAACTATTTTTTTTATAAATATAAATAATACATATATTATCAATACAAATATTACATCAGGCGGGAATCGACCCGCAACCCGCGACACAGAGGGCAGGGCCACTACAAACTCCGCCAACGGGCTAGTCAAATCATTATTTACTATAAATTCATAAATATAAAAAATAATTAAATTGTAAAAAGTAATAGAAAAAAGGAGATTAAGATAAGATTCTTTGGATATTATAATAAAAAAAAATATATATAGACTTAAGAAGATTTTTTGTTTTTACACGCGACTAATAATAATAACCGCCTAAACAGGCAATGTGGGTTGGTGTTAACAACTTCGAAAGTTTATGATCTCTCAAAATTCTAAATTATTTTGTCCACAATAACACGGTCAGGTTTCTATAGATATGCCTAATACCATCATGATACGTGTTAAACTTTACAAATTAAATAGTAAAGTTTAAAAATAATGAATCTTGTAACAACGAATTGATAACACTGTATATTAGCCTAGAGCTCTCTAGCCTAGTGTAAAAATGTAGTGCTCGTACTAAGTGGCGTGTGTGGCTTGTAGCGTCTCCGCCCATTATGCAGACTGCACCGGCCAACCTCACCGTGCTTGACGGGAAGGATGCCACCATCGCCTGCCGGGCAGTCGGCGCGCCCACACCCAACGTCACGTGGTACTTCAACGGTAAGATACGAGCACCGATTTGTAGGCTATCCCATAGATACACAGTTTTCATTGGTGTAAATTAATATGAAATTAACTGATAATTATTTATTATCTGTAAAAGTTACCATCGATGTTATTGTATGTATATTTCTTGTAATTATTACACGATAATTACGTTTATTATGTAGATTTAAAATAATAATGTACATAAACTATTAACAACCAATAGCAAAAACTAAATATTAGGTTCGAGTTGTTAAAGTAGATTTTTTAATAATATTTTTCAGATTCTCTTATAATAAACCTGTCCGGAAGATTACAAGCTTTAGAGGAAGGAGACTTGTTAATTACCAGCACGACAACAGCAGATAGTGGAAAATACACTTGCATACGTGCAAACGACGCGGGCAATGTTTCGGGCGAAGCGTATCTTACAATACTCGGTTAGCATTTATGTAATGAATAGTTATAAATTATAATGTTTTAAGCAAGACTTTAATGCTAACTAAACGTTTGATATTTTAGTAAGGACTCAAATAATCGCTCCTCCCGTCGACACCAAAGTTCTACTAGGTCACACGGCGACGCTTCAGTGCAAAGTTTCCAGCGACCCGAACGTCAAATACAACATCGACTGGTTTCATAACAAACAGTAAGGCCTATATTTAACCGCCACGAGATCGAGTTCCACCTTCACGCTATTAATTTTCATGCATGGCTTCTATTACTTTCGCTTTCGAATTCAGACGAGCACTGCAAAAAAGTGAAATTTGTTCTCGAATTCGATGATGAATATAAGGGGTCGTCCAGTTTTAGATTCTCCCACCCACTCAAAAATCACGTGATTTTTTTTGTACAATGTAAATTCTAGACAGGCATCAAGGTTGGGTGTTTGTTCGTTGTGTTATTCTGGACCCCCCTTTCGAGCCTCGCGTGGTAAACGGACGAGCCCTAAGCCGTGCGGTGCGCGCAGGCCCATGACGGCGGGGTCGCGCGTGTGGGTGGCGGGCGACGGCGCGCTGCAGGTGCAGGCGGTGCGCGCGGGCGACGCGGGCGAGTACGCGTGCGTGGTGACGTCGCCGGGCGGCAACCACACGCGGCGCGCGCTGCTGTCCGTCATCGAGCTGCCCTTCGCGCCCACCAACGTGCGCGCCGAGCGCCTGGACGCCACGCCGCAGCGCGCCGTCAACGTGTCCTGGACGCCCGGCTTCGACGGCAACTCGCCCATCCAGAAGTACATAGTGCAGCGTCGCGTCGTGCCCGAATTTGGTAATTCCTTGTTCAGTATACTACTTCAGCCGTATTAATACATTTTTCAGATTCAGAAATGTTTTGAACGTGATCCGCCACGCTGCTCCACTGTAAACTGATAAATATACATGTGTTTCCTTCCGAGTTATGCATTTCCTACATTTGCCGTGTCAACATACTCCGCTACTTAAAGATTTAAACGGGTGATTTAATTTTAATCTATTTTATCTTAGGACCCACCCCAGACCCATTGTTGAATTGGGTAACAGAACCGATGAATGTATCTGCTAATCAGCGATGGGTGCTCCTAACAAGCTTGAAGGCGGCAACTTCCTACCAATTTCGAGTTTCTGCAGTAAATACAGTAGGAGAAGGCCCGCCTTCCGAACCGACGGAAGTCTTGACTCTACCTCAAGAAGGTAACATTAAAAACATATGTAGTTAACTTTTCTTCCGTGTAACATATAATAATTTCATAACTAAATTATATGCTATAAATGTGTATATTTAAATGGTCATCATTCGTACTGCACTAATCTCTTGTAAACTAGATATAGCCTATTTCACATTTCTATATCATCTGTCAACAACAAAAATACATTTTATTCTTTTTATGATCAAGCAGCCAGCGACATAATATGCTGCCAAGGTATGCAGAAAAGTAAAGCCCCATGGTACCTAAAAGCATTAATAATTGTACGATTACATTTTGTTTACGTTTTTCGTTTGTCCGCCTGCAAAGTGTTGTCGATACTTTGCCTTGTTATTTGTCCGTCGTAATTGTTTTGTTTGCATGTTTTATGCCTGCCTCAATGTTCATCGCCAATGATAGTATTTTTAAAGTACCTAAAGTAAATTACTTTTTATTTATTCAGGTTGAATGATATTTTAACGTTTCATCAGTAATGCATGAATTTATTAATTGCAATTGATATCTTTAAGATTTTAGTTGATAATTGTGCAATATTTTTAAAAATATATAATTATATTTCATTTTTAGCGCCATCTGGACCTCCTGTAGGGTTTATGGGGTCGGCGCGATCCTCTTCGGAGATAATAACCCAATGGCAGCCGCCGTTAGAGGAACATAGAAATGGTCACATTTTGGGTTACGTGATCAGGTATCGCTTGAAAGGCTACGACAACAGCCCGTGGACGTATCAGAACATTACCAATGAAGCGCAACGGAACTATCTCATTCAAGACTTGATAACATGGAAAGATTACAACGTGCAAATAGCCGCTTACAATGATAAGGGTGTCGGTATGTTCTCGGACAGTTACACAATCAAGACGAAAGAAGGAGTGCCCGAAGCGGCGCCGGACAGTGTCCGCTGCGAGGCTTTTAACTCCACTGCCATACAAGTATGGTGGACGCCACCCAATCCTCAAAAAATAAACGGCATCAATCAGGTATTTACTTTTTTAATAAACTTTTTGAGCCCTTATCAGTAGTTATGATAATCATAATCATCCTCCAAAAACTCTTTCCCTTATCGCCTCTCTCCTCGACAAAAATCGACTTCAGTTGTTAAAAGACGGTAATTTTTTTTTTTTTTTATAATATACACACACGGTCGTCTGTTCCTATGGTAAGCAACTTAATGCTTGTGTTACAGGTAATAGCCGACTGTTATAACTATATATTTTTTTTATAAATATACATAGAAATAATACATATATAAGTATATAAATACAAATATTACACCCAATTGGTAAATGGTAATTGTTGCAGGGATATAAAATTCAAGCGTGGCGATGGGACGAAGCTACAAACGATAGTGTGGAACAAAAACTAGTAAGCGTGCCACCAAATCTGCTGGATCCCCTCACCGAACAGACTGCCGCTATTGACGGCCTGGAAAAATTTACAGAATATAATATATCTGTTTTATGTTTTACGGAGCCGGGCGACGGTCCACGAAGTGATTTCGTTTTAATAAGGACAAAAGAAGATAGTAAGTTTAATCTTAAAATACACTATTAAGGAATATTTTTTATTACATTTTTATTATTTCGATACATTTTATGCTATAGAAGTTTGAATTCTTCAAATACCAAATTATAAAACCATAGGCCTATTGTTTAATTGTTATTTTGATTTATATTCATTATTTTAGCACCTGATGAAATAGTAAACCTTCAATTCGATGATGTCTCGGATCGTGCGGTCAGAGTCTCCTGGTCGCCGCCGAAGAAGTCGAACGGCGTTCTCATCGGTTACAAGCTTAAATACCAAATAAAGGACAATCCCGAATCGTTAAAAGAAGAAATATTACCACCCAACGACACCAGCATACGCGTGGAGCACTTGCAGGTGACGTTATAATTTAAAAGCAATAGGGCATTCCACTATGTTTGAAAAAGTACTTCAAAACGTTGATTTTACAATAATCATCATCATCTTCATCTTCCTGCCCTTATCCCACTTATGTAGGGTCGGCACAACATGTTTTCCTCTTCCATTCCTCTCTATTATTCGTCACTTCAGTGCTTACTCCTTTCTTTCTCATATCCTCACTCACACAATCCATCCATCGCTTTTTCGGTCTGCCGATCGCTCTTCGTCCTTCGACATTCATCCCTAACATTCTTTTACCGACATAGCGGTCATCCCTCCTCATTACATGCCCATACCACGCTAACCTATTGCTCCTCATTTTCTCTGTCACGGGTGCTACTTTCAAACTTCCCCTTTTATACTCATTTCTAATCCGATCTTTCCTCGTTACTCCACACATCCATCTTAGCATTCTCATCTCGGCTGCGTGCACTCTTCTTTCATCCGTCACTTTTGTTGCCCAACATTCCGATCCATACATTACGACAGGTCTTATGATCGTTTTATAGATTTTCCCCTTAAGTTTAAGGGGCATTTGTGGATCACAAGCTGTTCCAGAGACCTGTCGCCATTTCATCCATCCCGCATTTATTCTATTTTTCACGTCACGGTCTATGTTGCCGTCATTTTGTATTAATGACCCAAGGTAGCGGAAGTCGGAGCAGACTGGTAGGGATACACCATCCAAGGCAATATGGGAAAAACCGGACGAACCGCTGAAATCGCAGAACAAGTGCTCGGTTTTAGACCTACTTATCCTCAATCCCGCGCCCTCCAGTCTTTCCTGCCATTTTCCCAGTCTGCTCTGTACCTCAAGGACATTATCTCCGACAAGAACAACGTCGTCAGCAAACAGCATACACCAGGGTGCTTCCTCCTGTATGTCTGATGTTAGAACATCCATTACCAGGAGGAATAGATACGGGCTTAAAGCCGACCCCTGGTGCAAACCTACAGCCACACTGAACTTGTCAGTTACCCCGGCTTCAGACCGGACGTGGGTGCTAGCTCTATCATACATCGCCTGAACAAGTCGTACATACTTCTCTGGCACTCCTTTCCCTTTCATAGCCCACCACAGAACCTTACGGGGGACCTTATCGTATGCCTTTTCCAGATCTACGAACACCATATGTAGGTCTTTTTGTGCGAGTCGATATTTTTCGCAGAGTTGGCGGAGTGCAAATATGGCGTCCGTAGTTCCCCGGCCCGGCATAAATCCAAATTGGTTCTGTGTGACCTCACATTCTTCTCTCATTCGTCGCGCTATCACTTTCTCCCATATCTTCATACTATGTGACATGAGCTTTATTCCCCGATAGCTGCTGCAGTCCTGTATGTCACCTTTATTTTTAAAAATGGGCACCAGTGAACTGTAGCACCATTCCTCGGGTATGACCTCTTCTTGCAGCAACTTATTGAAAAATAAAGTCAGCCACTTCCATCCATCCGCCTTCAAAAACTTCCATACTTCCGCTGGTATACCATCTGGCCCAACTTCCATTCTTCATACTCTGCACTGCCATCTTCACTTCCTCTATACTTACCTCTTTCACCATTCCTTTATTACTTCGTACATTTTCTAACACTCCGCTCCATTCATTTTCTTCTTCGTTGATTTTACAATAAAAAGCCACAAAAAGAAAAGAAATATATTTCGGCGAAATAAACACGCTTTCATGCCATAAAATGAAATTACATTTTAAACCTTTTTTATTTTCGCGAAAACGCTATCAGCCATTTTGGTGACGTAATATGGTTAATAACAAAAGTCCTGTATGATATGTAAGACGTATGTAAGACCGAACTCGTTCAATACGTCAAAAATTCAATACCTTATACATATACTCTTTGTCGTTCAACGTTAACAGCTACAAATATTTGGTGTTTTTGTGTAAAATAATGAATTACAATAGCTATCGTTGGTGTGTAGTGTCTAGTTGTACAAATACTAGCATTAAAAAAAAAACTATTAAGTCTTAATTTGGCAGTAACATGAGGAATAAAACATAACCTAACACGATCTAACATTATTTTTCAAATTAGGTATACCTGGCACTTACATTTAAAAAAAAAAAACAGTATAATATAACAAGTAATACTTACAAACATGTTTTAACATTCCGAAATTCGACAGAACAGAAGTCTAGGTTACATGCAAAAAAACTTTGCAACCATCATTGAATCAATTTCTGGCAGATTCGTACTATCTGTTTTTACAAAACCTTTTTGCATTTTAATAAATAAATAGCTACAAATGAAATGCACTAACGAAAGAGCACAACTATTACTCCTTGGAGTTAAAGTTGATAGATAATTATGTACCTAGCTGTTTACGGCACTGACAGAATTTTGTTTTTGCCCGTATTACGTCATACCATGGCGGGCCGTGTTTTAGGTCACGTGATATACAGATTAAAATATACGACTTTTAATTTCAATATAATAAAACAATAATGCGCTTTTATGATTCCAAATCAGAATATTTAAGTGTATTTAAGTATTATCAAATTTTATAATTTATTTTTCACTACCGAAAGTACCCTATTATAAATATGTAGTTACATTTTTTTAGAAATTATATACCTAAAGCGAATTTTTCGGTTCAAGATTATGTTGATAATTAGATTTAGTTACAATTTCATGCTAGACAGATTTTTTTTTTTTTTTTTTTAATATTAACTGCGGAATTTCTTGCATATTCTTCTGTGCGGAAATACCATCCCGAATTATTACTATCTTCACATTAACAATAATTAATTTTAATTTGTAAAAAGACAATTCAAAACTGTCTTTAAAGCTTACTTGAATAAAGTAATATTTTATTTTGATTTTTTTTTTTTTTTTTTTTTTTTCTATATTAGTAAATATTACCAAAATGGAGATCAGTGTTAGTAAGTAGATTAATGCGAAGTAATGATTCGCCTGTATTAGTATTAGAATGTGTGGAGTCCCCGCAGGCCAGCACGCAGTACCAGTTCTGGGTGAGCGCGCTGACGGGCGTGGGCGAGGGCGCAGCGCGCTCGGCCGCCATCCAGTCGGGCGTGGAGCCCGTGCTGCCCACGGCGCCGCGCGGCCTGGCGCTGTCCAACATCGCCGCGCACTCCGTGCTGCTGCAGTTCACGCCCGGCTTCGACGGGAACTCTTCCGTCTCGCTCTGGACCGTGCAGGTACCCCTGAACATCTAGCCACTGTGATAAACAAGCTCATAAACGGAAAACATAAATTCGATATTAAGCCTTAAGAAACTTTCTCTTTAAAAGATATAAAATAGAAATACTGTGCGAATTTAGCTTACAGTCTTTTCTTCGTGGTATTTTAATAGAAGTATATGTGTAAGATATATGTCGTTGCGCTACGGCTTACAGAAGTGTAGCGGTGACCACAAATGATATTACAAGTTTCAAAATTTTACACAAATGAGTCTGCTTGATGTTTAAGTTAAATTGTCTATTTGTTTGAGAACATTAATTTTAGAAATGCAGAGTTAAAAAAAATAAGATATAATATGCTCGTCAGAACACATGGAACAAAGTACATAGTATCCATAGCTATAACTGCTATTTTCACAGGCTCAAACTGCCCGTAACTCATCGTGGGTGACAATTTACGAAGTAAGCGCCCCTGACGCGCAGTCTATCCTCGTCACCGGCCTGGTACCGTTCACTACGTACCGCTTAAGATTAATCGCTACTAACGTCGTTGGTTCGTCCCCGCCTTCAGAGCCCTGCAAAGAATTTCAAACGATCCAAGCTCCTCCGCAACATCCGCCCAGGAACGTGACCGTGCGCGCCGTTAGTGCCAACAACCTTCGCGTTAGATGGATTGTAAGTCACTATACCAGAATTTATCTCGAGATACCCTAGGATTTCAAACTGATAACCATATTTTGTAAATTTCAGCCCTTGCAACAAAGCGAATGGTATGGTAATCCGAAAGGTTACAACATAACGTATAAACGCAGCGGCAGTAACGACACCCTTTACAGTATAATCGAGGATCATACGGCTAACTCGCATATTCTCTCAAACTTAGAAGAATGGTCTATATATGAAATTACGATGACCGCTATTAACGAAGTCGGTACTTCCGTTGCTAGCCCAACTGCTACGGAGAGGACCAGAGAAGCAGGTTAACTAAAATTACTTCACATTTTATCGGTATTTTGTGAATTTCTGGTATTTTGTAACTTATTAATAAACTTTTACAGTTCCATCAAGTGGCCCAGTCGGTGTGTCAGCCAAGGCAACATCATCTACGACAGTAGTTGTTGTATGGGGCGATATTTTACCCCAGGATCAAAATGGTCTTATCGAGGGGTACAAGGTGTGTTACGCTGCGGTGGTACCACCACCTCGGCCAGAGCAGAAGAAAGTAGAGTGCCATCCCATATTGTCGAACCAAACTCACACGGTTACGTTGACAGAACTACGGAAGTACGTCGTATACCAAATTCAAGTATTGGGCTACACGCGACTGGGCGACGGGGCTCTCAGCGATCCTCCCGTCACCGTCAGAACTTTTGAGGACAGTGAGTGCCTTGATTTTTGACAAAATTTTAAAATTTAAATAGTCGTTATTTATAACACGATAATTATTATTTTCGTTTTACAGCACCCGGCCCACCCTCAAACGTATCTTTCCCCGACGTTAGTTTTACTACGGCGCGTATCATTTGGGACGTCCCCGAAGACCCTAATGGCGAGATCTTAGCATACAAAGTGACCTATCATCTCAACAGTTCAACGCAGCACATGTTCTCGAAGGAGTTTCTGCCTTCCGATAGAACGTTCAGGTCAGTAGTGCACGGTAGTGTCTCGCTCCGGCCCGCTACCCGTCTCCCGGCCCAGGCGAGCACTAACCCGCCCGAGCGTCCGCAGGGCCACGGAGCTGCAGGCGGAGCAGTACTACGCGTTCGCGCTGACGGCGCAGACGCGGCTGGGCTGGGGCGCCACGCTGCGCGCGCTGGTGCTCACCACGGCCAACCGCGCCGCGCCCGCGCCGCCCGCGCGCCCGCTCGTGGCGCGCTCGCTGCTGCAGCCGCACCAGATCACCTTCTCCTGGGCGCCCGGCGACGACGGCTACGCGCCGCTCAGGTACGCTCGGGCTCTGCGGCGCGACGAAATGTCGACAGCGACTTGTTACTCTTTGGCTGGCACACGCGTCACTTATCTTTGTCAATGATACAAATAAATAGACATGCTCTATAATAAAACACGGTATTTTTTAAGAGAGTATCTGCGGAATTTCTTGTAGATTCTTCTCTGCTAAATCTACATTACGAATCGGTGTTAGCTTCACTTTTAACTATAATTAATTAATACTAATATAATTTTAATTTGTAAAATATCGATTAAAAAAGTGCTTCTGAAGCCTACGTAAATAAAGCAATCTTTGATTTTGATCTTTGATAATTGTAACCCAACTTACTATCGATATAAACAGAAACTAGTTATTACTGCTGTGAAAAGTCTCTAATCCCTCTCTCCCTGAAACCTCTCTAATCCCTCACTTCCGTCACAAAGCTACAGTAACATCTGCCCCCTAGGTACTACACGATCCAGCAGAAGGAGGAGGGGGGGACATGGCAAACGCTTCCAGAACGCGTCGACCCTTTCGCGACTTCCTACACTGTGGAAGGCCTGAAGCCTTACACGGCGTACCAGTTCCGAATCCGTGCCACCAACGACATCGGACCCAGTCGTTACAGTAACGCTACCGAGACCGTCCGCACTTTACCGGCAGGTATGTGCGACCCTTAATATTAAATTTATATGAATAAGATTATATTTCAAGTGAAGCAGACAGACATCCAGCAACCATTCGGTTTCCCTCTATTATTTTGTGCTTGGTGTAATATAATAATTGTGTTTGCAGGCAAATGAAAAAAAACCGACTTCAATTATATCGACAAGTAATACAACGTAGGTAGACGAAAAATTTGTCAAGTAAATACGCAGTATCAAAGATTACTCCATATTAAATGTGACCACATGATAAACATCGGCTTTCGATTAAATTAAAAATTATCAAAATCGGTCCTTTCTAAAAAGAAGAATTATCAAAATCGGTTCATAAACGATAAACTTATCCCCGAACATACATAAATATATACATACACACACACACACACATTATATATATATATATATATATATATATATATATATATATGGTCGAATTGAGTAACCTTCTTCTTTTGAGGTCTGTTAAAAAAAGGTTCGTTTTGACATACTTAAAATCGAATTTGATGAAATAAAATTTACTCTGAATATTATTGAGTATTAATTTTTGTTACAATGCATTATGTTCTACACCCGTAGTATCGACAATTGTATATTAGTGCAAAGTAACATTACCGTTGTTCAATCAGAAAGTCACAATCGATAACTCGGTGACACAAACCTGACGCAAGTCCACCTCTGACGAAAGCCAACCCTTAGCGCCCAGCAAGGCGGTGGAGGGCCTGCGCGTGGTGCCCATCACGCCCAGCAGCGTGCGCGTGCAGTGGGCGCCGCTGGGCGAGGCGCACTGGAGCGGCGACGCGCGCACGGGCGGCTACGCGGTCTCCTACCAGCCGCTCACCGACTTCCCCGCCTCGCTGCAGACCACCATGAAGCAGGAGGTGCCGGGCATCAAGGTGCGCGCTTCTTACTCTTACTTAGCGTAGCTTAGCCTCGGTTTCCGTTATGACTTTTGGATTCTACGGAACTTACCGCGATTAATACTTTGAAACTTCCGATATTTCGGTGTCGGTGCAGGCGCCACGTTCGGCGGTGACTCACTTTATTCACTCTCTCCATTATCACATCGACTTGACACACACTTACATAAATGAGTTTTAAAAGACGGAAACATTGTTGTAGCGCACGATATAAATGAATTTTAGAGATCCAAAATATGGGTTAGTCAAAAAATGTTTTAGTGAGTGGTGTTATTCGCTTTATAAAAAATACATTTTACATTTATAGACAACTCGAAATATTTTCACGCTCGCGATTGTCTCCCAGAGCTCGGAGGTCGTGCTGACGGAGCTGGCGCTGGACCGCAACTACGAGATCAGCGTGTGCGCCGTGAACTCGCAGGGCGCGGGCCCGGGCGGCGCGCCGGCCGTGGTGTGGGTGGGCGAGGCCGTGCCCACCGCGCCGCCGCAGGCCGTGCGCGCGCGCGCGCTGTCGCCCACCGAGGTGGCGCTCTCCTGGGGCCCGCCGCTCCTGGCGCAGCAGAACGGGGACTTGCTGGGCTACAAGGTTGGGACGCTGCTGGCCCCGAGCGGTCTCTCACTCTCTACGGTTTGAGATCAGCAGACGATACAAATTCAATTCTTTACTAGATAAAACTCAAAAATGAAGAAATGGTTGTCTGTTAAAATCCTATGCTGACACGACACCCTACATTTGTGATGCTGCATTAACCATTGAAAAAACCCTCAAATCCAAAATGACGCGATATAAAAAATGTTGTACGTTTTGAGGACTATTCGACAGTTTAATATGTAAATATTACTGGAATACGATAAATTTTTCTTCTTATTGTTAGTATGAAGTGTGTAAAATTATTTTTCTCTTTATTTGTTACTAGATTTTTTACTTAATGACGGAGTCTCCGGAGGAGCCGGAACCGGGACGAAAGGCAGAGGAAGAGATCGAAGTGGTGCCGGCCACTTCCACCTCGCATTCGCTCGTGTTTCTTGACAAGTTTACACAGTACCGAATTCAGGTTTGTAGTATTATAATCGGAGCATAACAACGCTATATATTTTATTTTAATCACAACCTAATATTTTTTATCTACACTAATGTTGTAACATTCTACTTATGTTTCCAATACTTGACTTATAATTACTACTGTTATAGCGCAGACAACAAAACACTCAATTTAAGCAATTTCACATGATGGTATAATATCCACATCGATATCGTAAAATCTCATTATAACATCGCGCGCATGCGCGCAGCTGCGCTCTCATTGGCTAGATTTTAATGGCGGCAAAATCACTGTGACAATACACGTACGCGTGAATTTAATTTAATATTTTATTTGTATTCCGCGTTTCTTATGTCAAAATAGATTAATTATAAATAGCAAGTCGTCATAGCAACCATACAAACAAATGCTTTTTTTAATTAAACTATAAAACACGGCTTTGATCACTTTTAGACTATTATTAAAAATCTAGTTTTAATTAATAAAGAAAACTTTAATATGTCAATTTTCTGGTCGTGTTGGGGTTTATAATTTAATTAAAAAAAAGCGTTTATTTCTATAGTTGCGTTTCCGACTTGGTATTTATATTTAATATGTTTTGACAGCACAAACCCGGAATACAAATAAAATATCTTTTTTAATTAAAGTATAAACTACGGATTTAATCAATTTAAGAATATTATTAAAAATATATTTTCAATTAATAAAGGATACTTAAATATATGAATTGTCTGAACACGTCAAAGCACGTACCGGAGCACGGCTTCATAGAAAATGGGCATTGTCCTTTGAACAATTATTATAAATAAACTATTGTCAGCTTTTACTCTTGTTGTTTGATTAATTGCATTAGTGAAGATAAAGTAGTGTATGCAACTGCATATAACACGGGTATTAAAACACTCGTTACTATTATGAAACTCGCTGCGCTCGTTTCATAAACTCACACTCGTGTTTTAATACCCTTCATTATATGACAGTTGCATAAACTACTATTATATCATTTAATAGGTGTTAGCGTTTAATCCCGCTGGAGACGGACCGAGGTCTGAGGCGATCCTCGTGCGGACGCACCAGGGACTGCCTTCTGCGCCTCGGAATATTACGTTTTCTGAGATTACTATGAACAGTCTCGTCGTGGCGTGGGACCCTCCTCACCGTCGGAACGGCCTCATACATTCCTACCTCGTCACGTACGAGACTATCGAACAAGATGAACGTGAGTAATAGTAAACAATTCGATATGCTCGTCATCGAACTATTCGTGGTATTTATTGATTTCTATCGAATTAATTTCGTACAAATGACGCGCGTTATGTTCATTTGGTTCAAAAAAATTAATAAGCAAAAGAGATGTGAAATTTTAAATTTGGTCGAGTAATGTTACGGTATATATCGAGAGCGCTACTCCCATGTACAACTGTCGCTGAGGAAACGCTTAAGCTAGAATACTTCGGCACTCGGCGGCCAGGGTTCAGCAAGCAGGTGAAGCAGAAGGTGTCGGAGCGGCGGCTGGCGGTGGGCGCGCTGGAGGAGGAGGTGCAGTACCGCTTCAGCGTGCGCGCGCTGACGGTGGGCGCGGGCGCGGCGGCCGAGGCGCGCGCGCGCACGGGCCCGCAGCCCGGCTCGCCCGCGCCGCCCGCCGCGCTGCGCCTGCGCGCCGAGCCCGCCGCGCTGCTGCTGCGCTGGAGCAACGCCGCCTCCGGCAAGGGCCCGCTGCTCGGCTACTACTTCGAGGCGAGGAAGAAGGGTACGTCTATATATATGCTATATAGGAATTGCTCGCTGGGATGTGAATTTTGAATTTGTACCTTCGGTCTTAATCAATAATGTCTCGTATTCGATGCACTTTTATATTGTTTGTGTATTTTGGACCACATAAATACGAGACATATTTTATCTTTCATGCAGCGAAGGAAACGTGGCAAGCCTGTAAGTGTCGTATGTTTTCAATATTACCTCTGTATTTATCCTTTTTCTTAAGAAAATTAAGATTTACCGCCGTTCCTTAGCTTAACGACGCCCCTAGACAAATTAAATCGTTTTGAATTAAAACGCTTGTCTGACTTATCTAAGTGACAGCGATAAGTTACTATTTTCTTAACCCGAATAGACTATACAGATATGATACAAATACGTCTACGAAAAACTACTTCTTTTCTAAACTACTATTATACATAATTTAATTTGTATTAAATATTTAATTTGCTGTTAGAATAAAAAAAAATGTGTATAGTAAAAACATAGAAACGCAGCTATTTTAAGGCTGTGCTACCTTTCTTCATAGTTATTTTACCTTTTTCTTCATAGTTATTTTTTTCACTTTTTTTCTTTTATTTGTGTTTTATTTTAAAAGAGATTTAGATGGAACGACACTAACCCATTGGAAATGTACTTTTATTAATTTTATCACGCGTAAAAATTATTTAATTTTCATGAAATTAGAAGAACATCTTTTTCTTTTTTCATGAATGCCACTATAAAATAAAATTATGTTAATTAATACTAAAATATTAGAATTTCATTGCTTAGATAAAATTAGTTTTAAACTTTTCTTTATATTATAATTTCTAGACGACACACGATGGGAGACAATAACTCGAACGAGCAATGGAATATTGGAAGAATTCACTATTTCTTACCAAAGCCTGCTGCCCTCAACAGCTTACTCATTCCGAGTGATAGCATACAATATGTACGGTATCAGCAACCCGGCATATAGTGACAAAGTCATTGTCACACCCTCAAAACTATACTTGGAATATGGGTATCTACAATATCGGCCGTTTTATCGAAGGACCTGGTTTATGGTCGCACTAGCTGCGGCTTCCATCGTCATCATAATTATGGTCATCGCAATACTTTGCGTCAAAAGCAAAAGTTACAAGTACAAAAGTAAGAAATGTCATTATTTAAACCTTCTCTTTCTTTACATTGTAATTTTTAACTAAAAATTTAAATTGATAAATATGCACGAGTGGATAGTAAAAAAAAGTATTATGTACATGCATTAATCAGCTCAAGTCCTGTTACTTGTAATAGAACTAAACATGTTTTAAATTTATCGGTTCATTAGCAAAACTAATTAGTATAGTAACCGAGCGTGTCTCACCCGCAGAGGAGGCGCAGAGGACACTGGAGGAGTCGCTAGGCGGCGAGACGGACGAGCGCGGCTCACTGGCACTGGACCTGTACCGCTCGCGGCAGAACTCGGCCAGCGGAGGGGCGGCGGGTGGGGCGGGGGCGGGCGGCACGTTGCGCCGCAAGCCGCCCGCCCTGGCCAAGTCCCCGCCGCGGCCGTTGCCCGCCTCCGTGAAGTACCATAGCGACGAGGAGAGCCTGCGCGGCTACGACGAAAACCCCGACGACTCGTCGCTCACCGAGAAGCCCTCCGAGATGAGCTCGTCGGACTCCCAGGTGATCACGATCAAAATCAGCGTCGTCTAACTTCTCCGAGTCTCACTAAACTAGTCTTATTTCTTTTCCTCATTACGGTCGAACGGAGCTCCCACGGTAACTATTTCGATGTAATCTAACTATCGCATTCGTTTATTTTTGTCACGCTTCCCACCCGGCTAGCACTTTTGAGATGTAGGTACTTGGTTGCGTTGTCTCGTCGCTACTCCCGGTGAACTTTGATTAGAATGATTATACAAGTGCAATTTAATTTTAAAAAATGTTGCAATTTCTCATCTTCGCGACCAGTCTAGGGTGCTGCGGCGATTCTCAAACGCACAAGTGTAGACATAGTTGGTCAATAAATATATATTAATGACTATAAAATTTTATATAGATTGCAGATTAAAAATATTGCAGTTTTATGTTAATATATTTACTGACTACACTTTATGTATCTACACTATGATCCTCAGTTTTTTGTAAATAGTAGGTATTTCTCTAACAAGCGTTACTTTGAATTATTTCATCTTATCTTTTTTCTTAAATCTAAATCTGTCAATTAAAATTATTCTTTTTAGTTTATCGCTTCATAAATAAATTTGAAACTGCCATTAGATGTACATAAATCGAATAGTTCTCATTACACAAGACGAGCGACGAGTACTAACGTAACATAACATTTATGCATATAGAATTCGGAGAGCGAAAACGAGAGCGTTAGATCGGAGCCGCACTCGTTCGTGAACCACTACGCGAACGTGAACGACACGCTGCGCGAGTCGTGGAAGCGCCAGCGGCCCGTGCGCAACTACTCCAGCTACACGGACTCCGAGCCCGAGGGCAGCGCCGTGGTGAGCCTCAACGGCGGCCAGATCGTCATGAACAACATGGCGCGCTCGCGGGCGCCGCTGCCCGGCTTCTCGTCCTTCGTATGACAGCAGCCCGCCGGCGCGGCCCCCGCGCCCCCCGCGCCCGCCCTGCACATTTAGTACGCACTGCCGCCCCAATCTCATGAGCCTCCCGCGTCTGACTGTCAATGATCGATATTTGTTATGCAATTATATGCTGAAACGCACGGTGCTTCCCATCCTTTTATCGATCGATAGATAGTAGAACATTTACAAGAAACGACCTAGATCTTTTTTTCTTGTATTACTCAAATGGACCCATACACATTCATCAGTATATTAAATTCCTTTTGTAAATTCGACTACTTTTGTAAATTTACTTATTTCCTTAATTCGTAGCGTCTATTTTATTGTGATAAAGAGATGACAGCAAATGGAAGACTGTTGCATTGAATCGAACAGAATCTCGATGCAAGTCACACCAGCTAAGTCGGACACGGGTAGAAGCCCTAATGAATTTGTTTTAGAAAACATGCTTGTACATATTGATAAATGTTAAGTTTTATTTTTAACTAACTTCAGTTAGTAGCTGTATAATATAGAAATATATTTAATTATAAGGACATAGTTTGACTTCTCGACTTCTCCCTTTTTATTTTAAGATTTTATACTTAATTATTTAGAAGTAATTTTAATAGAGTTATAAATTGTTCAAGGAAGATCTCGCTAGATCATTATTCGAATGCATTTTTATTCATTTTCGAACATTTAATGTATTAATTAAATTTTATTTTATTGAATGATTGAAACGCATTAGTAAACTTAATTATTAAGTACATTTGATTTGTATTGATGTTTGATGAAATATTAAACAAAACTTGCTTATACGACTATATTCGTCACGTGTGTCTTTAAAAAGATCATTCCACTTTTAATTAAGTCAAAATTATTGTAATGATATTACAAAATTACAAATTTCGCACGTTTTGAATATATTACTTTTTGAAGCATTTTGTAGTAGTTTTAGAATTGAAACAGTAAAAAAATTGAATTGTTCACGAATGTGATACACCAATTTTATAAAGATATTAATATAGAGTGAGGTGATTACAATGTGTATTAATTTTATCTAAACTACATGACATAAACATCTATTTTAAAATATTGATTTGAAATATTGTTTCATAGCAACTTAAAAGCTAATTATTCATATTGTCGAACCACCAATTATAAAAAGTGCTAAAACATTCTTATTCTTACTTGTTGATCGTAATTTAACACTAATATACGTGTTGAAGTTAACGAACTTTTGATTGTACTTAGTACATACGAGATAATTGTAAGAAATTCTTGTTATGTAATATCTTATAGGCTTTTAATCGCGGTTTTAATGTATAGTGATATTGTTTGAAGTATGAAAGCAATATTATTTATTAAAATTTAAAATTTTAATTTTTTGTCTATGTATAAGAACTTACAAATGACTGATAGTTTTAGAATAATCCACTATTGATTGGTGTATATAGAGATAATACTACTATCCTATGATGCATGTATCTCCGGTATGTTCATCTGGCACAATTCTTTAAAAAAATCTGTGATCTATTTTTATTTGCAGTGAAATACTTTACAAAACTAGCAGTAAGTATTTAAATTTAATATAGGTGTCATTCCATTCAAAGATAAATATAGTTGTGCACCAATTTTATATTCTGACTTAATTTTAATATCGTAATACACAAAAATGTATGATTGGCTTTGTTGCTAAATTATTCATGTAATGGTTTTTGAAAATAAAAATGTAGTAATGGTGCCATTATTGTAGCTAATTAATTTTATATTATTCTTTTATTACACATATTTAAAATATACAAAGATTAGTAATTGAATAAATTATGAATTTAAGTTGTGGAGTTTTATTTTAAATTTGAATAAAAATACCTGGCAGTTTGTAATAATTAATTTACACTCTATCACAAATTTTACTTTAAACAAAGAAGAACATACGCCTGCGTCAGACTCGATCTCGAAGCTTCACATTGATAAAGACACAGTAGGGAAGTCTTTATTACAATTAGATATTAACAAAGGAGCAGGCAGCGATGGTATACCTCAAATCAGCAATCAGCCCTGATTACTTTTATCTATACAAATAAATAAAATTGGAGTTTCTGCTTGTAACATTAAAATATCTGTAACAACTTTTAAACTTTCGCGTTGCATTATTATATTTTAATGTTCACACGGGGATTAACGCGAACAAAAATTTTTCTTAAGGTAAAATATAATTACCAACGCACTTGTTGTGTATCGCGGTACAACTGACAATAATCACGAGTTGAGGGTGGATGAAGAAACATCTACCCTGACGGCGGAGTCGTGACATCGCTGGATCAGTCTGCCTGCGACCACCGCTGGTGTAACCTGGCAGAAACGTCAGGCCTCAAGGTAATATATTTTACCCTAAAAAAAATTTGTTCGCGTTAGTCCCCGTGTGAACATTAAAGTATTAAAATATCTGCTTTTTACTAAAAACATATGGTACACGTACTATATACACGGTACATATACCAAAATAACATTTTTTACAATTTTTGTCTGTCTGTTTGTTCCGGCTAATCTCTGAAACGGCTAGACCGATTTTGACGGGACTTACACTGGCAGAACGCTGACGTATCAAGGAGTAACTTATGCTACTTTTATTTCAGAAATTTATTTATTTTATGACTTCGAACTGAACAATAACTTTTTTGTTAAATTCCACGCAGACGAAGTCACACACAGCTAGTATTAAATAAGTATCTAAAATAAGGCGTATTTCCCAGTATTTGGAAAAAAGCACATATAGTTGTTTACAAAAAAGGCTCTAAAGTAGGAATCAAGAATTAATTTATTAAAATATTCGAAAGATGTGTACATATATGATGCTATATATCCCGTTATCGTTAAAGGCATACCTAACAACTAGCATAGATTTCATAAAGTACGTTCGACGATTACCAATCTTACACGTTTTTCAGAACTTGTACTATCTAATATGGAGTAGGGTGGTAAAGTGGATGTTATCTACACGGATGTCGAAAAGGCTTTCGACCGTGTGGACCACGTGATACTTCTATACAAACTACAGAGGTTGGGAATACATTGAGATTTGTTAAGATGGATAAAATCCTATCTTAGTACTCACAAGCAGTCGTCATAGGTGGTTTCAAGACATATCAGCCTGCTTAAAGCCTTCCCAATGATGAATGACGACAAGAAAAGAGTATACATAAAAATAAAAAATTTAAGTGATTGCTTTCATTTGCAATCTTATTTGAATTCACTTTGTGCGTACTACGAACATAATGAGATGAATGTCAACATTGAAAAATGCCAATGCATAACGTTTACTCGTACATTGAATCTTAAAAGTTTCTTCTATCATTTTGATGGTCAAATAAGTGAGGGGACAAGCCACATAAGGGACCTTGGTGTGTATTTTGATATTAAAATGACATTTTCATTTCACAACTCAATAATCACGCAAAAAGCTTTTAAAAAATCTTTATATCGGCTTTATAAGTGCCAAGGCGGTAGTGGAACTGTGTTATCCCTGAGGCGACTTTTACGACACACACGGGAAGAGAGGGGGGGTTGGCTATATTTTTACTGCCGTAGCCACACAGCAAAATACTTAGTCTTTCTTTATTATATGACATAGTCCATGGCCGCGTGGATTGTCCCGAGTTTGTAAGACACTACTGACTACCACACATACACCACATATACCTATAAATATGTGACTGCCTAGACTGCCGCGTCTATTCAATGAGATGTGTAAGAACATAAATATATTCGTACAGTCTCAGTTAAAAAATAGTTTAATTGAAGTTTTTAAAAAAGCAAATTAGAATTCCAATAAGCAATCATTACAAGCGAAGTAAATGTAATAGGTACGTACAAGTTACAGTCTTCGAGCAATGCGCCCTGCCTGTGTTAACATACGAAGCCAAGACGTGGACATTGATGAAGGGACTAGTCCACAAGTTTAAAGTCACTCAACGTGCAATGGAACGGGCTATGCTTGGGGTTTCTCTCAAAGATAGGATTAATAATGAGACTATCCGCGAGAGAACAAAAGTAACCGACATAGCGCACAGAATTAGCAAGTTGAAGTGGCAGTGGGCTAGTCATCTGTGCCGCAGGACCGATAGCCGTTGGAGTAGACAGGTCCTGGAGTGGAGACCGCGTCTTGACAAACGCAGTGTGGGACGTCCTCCGGCCCGTTGGACCGACGATCTACGTAAGATTGCCAGTGTAGACTGGATGAGGATTGCGGAAAAGCGGGATGTCTGGCGCGAACTTGGGGAGGCCTATGTCCAGCTGTGGACTGCCATAGGCTGAAGTGATGATGATGTGACATACAAGCTATATGTCTGCATGTGTATGTTGTTGTGTTTATTATATAACTACTACAAGTTTTATTATCTATACAAACAAATAAAATTGTTCATAATTATAAAAATTATGTTACAATGTCTATTAGTATACGATTGGATTCACTGTACTCATTCTAAGTCTTGTTGTTAGGCTGTAATGTTTAATCTGATGGGTTACGTATTTTTAACCAACTTCAAAAACGGAGGAGTTCTCTCAATTCAACCGTAGGTACTTATATTTTTTTTATGTATGTTCGGGGATAACTTCGTCATTTATGAACCGATTTTGATATTTCTTTTTTTTTGGAAAGGAGATATCCCAGGTGTGGTACCGTGATAAGGAAACCAGGATCTGATGATGGAATCCCAGAGATATCAAGGGAAATCCTCGAAAATCGTAGTGACGACTAGTTTGTTTGTTAATTTTTTCGTCTATTTACGTTATTACTTATCGATGTAATTGAAGTCGGTTTTTTTCGTTTGCGAGCAATCACAATTATAATTATTTATGTTACTATCACAGATTTAAGAAAAATACTTTCCTATTAACTTAAATTTTAATACCGGCTTTCAATACTGCCCTTTTGTAACAGTACGACATGTACAGATAAGCAAATCTATTATTGGCCTTATTACTGTTAATATTATGTTAAATTATATATACATATACGCTGTAACGCTGTTGGTTTTCAAATAAATAAATAAAAAATAATAATAATAATAAAGTAACTAAAGTAGTTGCACAGTCTTTGCACGTATTTTACGACTTTTACTTAAGCTTATAGCAAACATTTTATTTTTTCAAATTCCAAGTCGATAAAAAACCCAACTTCTCTCTATGAGCTAATTAATTCTATGTATAACAGCGATGAATCCGACAATTATTAAGTTGCAAAATTGACTGACTTTATGAGAAGATCCCTAGGTTGAATCTTATAATTTCTTAGTAATCTGCAACTAACTAAGTACAATGCAAAGTTCTTTAATTCTCGTACAATAAGTCAAGCAACTTCAGTGTTACTTTAGTCGTAAATACTTTCACCGTAACGCATCTATAGATAATTGAAATGTCTGAAAATTTACAATCAAGTCTTTTGTCTCATCGTCAAAGGACTCATAATAATAACCACGCTCTTTCAATAGAATGCAGATCCGCCGAATTACCGAATCCGTTTTTCCGGATTGCAATCACTAATCAGGTGTCTATGATAACAACCAGTACAGACTGCTTAACGTGCTCTCCAAAGAACGGTGGGGAGGCCCACAAGGATAAGATAACCAGACCGGAAATAAATTATTGTACAAATACAAATATCCATCCGAAAGGGGATCGAACCCGCAATTATCGGTTTTTGCGCGCCCACACAGTGCTGGAAATTCCTAATAAAAACGATGATTTGTATGGGAAGTTGTTGTAAACTATTGTGTTTAAAACAGGGATTCCAAAATTTTCATACAATTTTCACACAATTTTTCTCAATTGCTTTCTCAGGGCTGATTCAAGTCAAGCCAGAGTTTCTTAAGGAGTTGGTCGAAAATCGTCGCTAATAGACCGTTGACCGACAAAACAATAGGAACAATTATTGTCGAGTCTACATTCATCATGCTGGTAATCTCGTGGGCAAGGTCTAAAAATTTACTAGATTTTTGTTTTTCCACCTTTACGAGATTATCGTCATGTGGAACTGTAATGCCAACAATAATTGCTCGGCGCGCTGATCGGTCTACTAGCACTATATCAGGTTTATTGGCTTTATGTCCAAGTGTGAGTGACAATAGACCCATCCCAGTAGAGCAATGCATGACCATTTTCAAGAAATGGCGTTGGGTTATACCTATAATTAGGTAATATAATTAGGCTATTCATTTTCAACGGGGCCGTATCGAATATCAAGTTGTTGGTGGATAATCCTGGCTACTTGGTTATGTCTGCGCAAGTACTCGCAGAACCGAAATCCAAATCTTCTGATTGGTTAAAAAACTAACTTATTGATTGGTTAATGCACTTTTTAATTGTAAATGTCTCTGTATATATACTTGTCCATTGCCATTTTTGTTTAATAAATTCATTAATTAAATCGATACCTTCTGATGGAGACTAATTTTGACGCACCAAGTACCACTAACCAGTAATGATTTCAAACACATGACTGTAAGGGAGTAAGCAAAATTTTTCGTAATGTTTATATTATAAAATTTATTTCTTACATACAATGTTTACTTAATACTTAAACTAAAGTTAATTAGAATTAAGGTCGCTATAGTCATATCGGCTAATACAATTTTTCACAAACTATACATAATCATATCCTCTATAATAGAGCTTCATTTCAAATGAGTGTCAGCTTTAATGTAGATTATTATAAATGTATAGCATTAATAAATACAATAAATACTTAACATGAAAATTGAACTGACTGACTCAACTGATCTCCAGCGATATTTTTACAAATTACTTTTATCTTTGAATTTCATCACATGTTCTTTTAAATATACAAGTGTTACAGATAACAAATATAGCAAACGCTAACGAAATTAAATATTTGCCTTTTGAGGCGATACACTGTCTCTATTCATAATGCACTGCACTTATTATCATTGTGTAGATTCGAACAACTTTTCACGAAAGTATTTTATTTTTTGGGCAAAAAAAGCTTCTAAACCTTCAGCACATCGATAAAATTCAGAGTCCTTTGGATTGAAATAACGACAATTGTCAAATATTTTAGTCATATCACCAATAAATTCACTCAATGTACTATAAGTCTGTTCATTAACCTTTCTTTCCACTGTCTGCAAATCTGTAAAGATAACAAAAAAATTAATTAGATAGCTTTAATAGTTGGCACAGTTTGTAGCGGCCCTGCTTTCTGCTCCGTGGGTTGCGGGTTGGCGGCGATGGCGATTCCCGCCTGAGTCTGGGTGTAATATTTGGATTTATATATATTTACTAGCTGACACGGCAAACTTCGTACCACCTTATTTTTTTTTTATTCTTAAATATAATCATTACATATATGAAAATAATCTTCTTATATATAAAATTTTTGTATCATAATGTTAGTTAAAATACTCCTCCAAAATGGCTGGACCGATTTTTATGAAATTTTGTGTGCATATCGGGTAGGTCTGAGAATCGGCCAACATCTACTTTTCAAACCCCTAAATTATAAGGGGCGGGGGTGTTTAATAACATATATGGCAAAACAACGTCTGCGGGGTCAGCTAGTAATAATATAATTATTATATGTATAAAACGTTTTAATATAATCGATTTAAAACGCTATAATAATATTTCATGAATATTGGTAAATCTAATAATACTAATATAATAAAGAGTAATGTATAATTTTAGGTTTGTAGGGACTAATTTCTGAAACTACTAAACCAATTTTGAAAATTCTCTTTCCAGTAGAAAACTGTATTATTTGAGAGTGTCATACTGTTAAGTTTCAAAAAAAGAGAGATGAAAGAGCACTCTCGCTTTACTATATCTGCTTATGTTATTGTAAGTATATGTTAATACAATATGCTACAATAATTTTTCGTCTTCAGTAGATCTCAAAATATATATTAAAATATGAGCATTATGACAAAAGCTTGGCATATTACTTCTTACGAATAAAAGTTATTTCATCATCAATACATTGTACGATAATAAACTTTACCTTAAATTGTATGTTTATGGAAGCATAGTTTTAGAGATACGGGAACACAAAATTAACGTAAGTTACAGTATTGTTAAACGAAAATAAAATTACACCTAGCGAAATGGGTCAACACGGCCAGCATAATGAAAATATAATGATAAAATTTGTTCTGTTTTATTATTTAACATGCATAAATAGCTAGTTAGTTAATAATAATGTTAATCACAACACAAACCCCTGATACATTGTTGTAAGCTAAACTATGCATAACTAAAATAAATAAAAAGTACAAACCCATCGGTTCTTTTATAACTTTGTAATAAGTTGGAGCTTCTCTGGGATCAACAGGCTCCATAAAAGGCCACGCATTTTTGTGAAGTTGTATTTGTTTTACTAGCCTTTTCAGATTTTCAAAATCTTTGGGTGTGAGTTCCTTCATGTTAGCATAATTAACAGAGTTATTTTTCTGACAATTAGGGCAAATGTATTCGTCGATGTTATCAGCCTCAGATTGCAAAATTCCGACACATCTGCCATGGAACCAGTCTTGACAGCGGTCGCAGCAGATATAAAACCTGTAAAGACAGGATATTATAATAATACGTAAGAGAAGATATAGATAATTTAATATAAATGATAATCGTATATTATATCATATTTAGAGCCGATGTCGATCATCGAACACATACTGCGAATTGTCATAGGGTTGCCGGCACAAACAGTAAAGCTCCTGAGTCTCTTCGGCTCGCCGGCACTCCGAGCAGACGTACTCTTCCATCGTCTTACTCATCTCCTCCGTAACGCCGACGCAGTCACCGTGGAACCAATTACTGCAATGCTCGCAACCGACATAGAACCTGTATCGAACGACATAAAATGTACAAATTGAGATTTATTGGATAGACACAAAGAGCCCTGGGGCGGTTAACTCAGGCAGCCAGTGTCGTATTTTAAGATTCAGTGCACCGGTCCAATAAAGCTTACCGTCTATAAATTAAGGAAAAAAGGCAAAAGCAGCGTATCTTATAGGGATGTAACATTTCGGAAAAAAATCAATTAATAAAGATTCAATATTTTATAAATATAATACCCGATTAATAAAATTATCGATTTAATTAGAAAATATTCAGCTGACTTTTAGGCCGCATTTTTTATATCGCTTAAATAGAGTAATTTTTGAAGTAAAACTTCAGTTACGCACGCTTGACTTGGAGAGTAAGCTGGTGAATGTGTGACGAGAGCGTTACGACAAGTGTGATCAGGCGAGACGAACGGATCAAGAGAGAGAGGAGCGAGCACACATTTTTTTCCTCTCTTTCTCTCATAGCAAGTTGTATACGTACGCACGTTTCTGGACACAGTGCTGGCCTATTACCAAAGAAATTTTACTTCAGTCGTGTGTTCTAAAGCACACTCGTTTTTTTTTAGGTATCTTGTTTACACATGTGAGTTTATTCTTAAAACTCCATTATGGCAAAAAAATGATCGTGCTCGACTTGCGACGTCCCTTGCAGAATGCCGTTCCGCCATGGCCATTTTGGACTAAGAGTAAACACGCGCTTGCAAGTACTCACTTGGTGTTGTCGTAGGGCGTGCGGCAGACGCAGAGGAGCTTCTCCTTCTTGGCGGGCTTCTTGCCGCCGCGGCGGTCGGGCGCGCCGGCCGCCGCGCGCTTCTTGCCGCGCACCTCCTCCTGCTTGCTGCGCTCCGCGCGCGTGCGCAGCGCCAGCTCCGCCGACAGCTCCTTCTGCGACACACGGCTCTATAGTGCACGCTCCGGGGACCGGAGATACCGCTGTCATTTTTAAAACCTAACCTAACGATCGCGGAAAATGGTGATGATGGTATGAAATAGTGATTGCTATATGCCACAATGATTCTGATCTGATCCAGGGCGGAACGTTCCAGCTTCCGGTGAGCCATCGAAGCCAAAACGTGCAAGTGTTTCTATAGATACATGAACTTCTGGTATGAGGTAACTTTTTAGTGCAATTCGTAAGCTATTGTGATAGTTGTATACTGTAAATTTTTAACGTAGGGCTTTAAAATCGTCGAGCGATCTCCCATTCGTGAGCGTTCTGACGAAACCTACCTGAATCTCTACGCCGAGCTCCTTCTCGAGCAGGCCCCGCTTCTTAATTATGTCCTTCTTGAGCATCTCTTTGTGCTTGTAGAGGAGCAGCAGGCGCGAGTGTGTGGAGGCGGCGCGGCGGCGCTCGTCGGGCGCGAGCGGCGCGGCGAGCGGTGCGGCGGGCGGGGCGCTGGCGGTCGGCGTGGGCGGCGGCGGGGCGGGCGCGGGCGGCGCGGGGAGCGCGGCGGGCGCGGGCGGCGCGGAGGGCGCGGGCGGCGCGGCGGGCGGGGTGGTGGGCACGGAGGGCGGCGACGGCGCGCGCGCGCGGCAGCGCTTCCGCGGGCTGCTCTCCACCCACTCGTCGTCGTCGTCGTGCCGCGAGGGCCCGCGGCGGCGCGGCTGCGGCGAGGGCGAGCGCGCCGGCAGCACGCGCACCTCGCGCTCCACCGGCGCCTCCGGCTTCATCTGCTTCTCCTGGTAGCGCTGCAGTTGAAGGAGTTTCTCCTCGATCTCGGGGTTTAAGTTCTCCTGCTTTAGCGCGCTTTTTATCGCTGTAAGAAATGACCAAATAATAGATAGAGATATTTTAAGAATGGTATCGAGATAAAATTTTGTGTAGAATGCGGCGTCGACCCTAAACGGTCGCGAGTTAAAATTTCACCTCGTGATCGGCGTTGAAGAAAATTATCGTGGAAATATGTATGATCCAGAAGAAATTCGAGAACATATTTACCGATCACCTAGCAGTAAAACGATAGGGTAGATTAAAAGACAAACTCTTTCATAGAATTAAAAAAAAAGAAATTTGGCAGCAGTGGACTGTGGATCTGTATAGTTTTACCCTAACCCTTGTTCACCCTGGTTTTTTAGAAATTTTCAAATGTACGAGATGAACTTGCACGTCTTTGCTATTAACAATGTAATTATATTTTGATACCCTTTACTTGCATTTAATGTAAAAACATTTGAGGCAATAGGAAATAACTAGTAGTAGTAGCGCACTGTATACTTCACTATGTATGTTCTATAAATAATAAGAATGCAAACTAAATATCGAGTTTTTATGGTACTCAGTAATTTTCGAGTCTACTACGACACTCAAAATTTACTTTCATTTCTCATTGTTTAACGCTTATACGTGTAGTAAATAATATTAAAAAATACATAATTGTATCTTTGTATCTATTAAAATAAACAATACTTACTTTGCTGTATGTAATCTGGAGTGAGAACAAACTTATTAGTTTGGGCTCCGTCGTGGCCGGAATTAATAATATCAGTTTTAGTATTATTTTCTGGTATATCCTCAGGCTTAGATGGTATTGCCTCTTTATGACTAACGGCCTCAGCGACATGATCTTCACCATTAAATAAAGGTTGTCGCTTTATTTTATCTTCTGCTTTACTATCCTAAAAGGAAAAGTAATAAAATATGTCACTTAAAACGTGCTAACAAAAAATAAACGAATAAACGTTAAAAAACCAAATTTAATAGAAAAAAAATAACAAAAATTCTTTGTGGGAATATATAAGAACAAATAGATACAATTAAATAGCAGCAATAACAAATATTTACATATTATTTTAACAAATGATGTTAGGTTACTTCTATAATAACTTCCATAATTAAATATATATACATTTAGTAATCGATTGCCCATACACCCCCACAAGCATTGTAAATGAAAATAAATAAAAAAAGAAAATCAATTTACGTAAACAAATAAAAGGACTGAGATAAATAAAAGTCAAAAATTATTTAAAATTTTTATTCAATCATCATATTGCACTACCCATTTATTATAAATGGTTTGAATATTAGATCTACATACATATAAACAGGTGGTGTATGAGCAATTCCTCTTACCAGTTGCACAAAATATTTCGAAAAACACACTAAAAATATTGATAAATATTATAAAGTATGACTATTGAATTTATTTATTCGATATGTATTCTCTAAAAGTAAAAATAAATGTCTGGTAGAAAGCTGAAGCTAATTATTTAGGAATAGTTACAGTTGGCCAATATATATTTTTAAATTTCCTAATATGGTTTACTAGGGGAAACCTTCTAAATACTTGCCAAAATCAGGTTTCATTAAACATTTAATTGCGTAAACAAATTTATGACTTCTAAACAACTGTGTCAAAACACAGATTGCTCTCTTTGTCACTAATTTAAACAATATAAATTATATTGTAATTATTTTGATTTATATACCTTATGTAGACTAGACAAATAGAGAAGAGAACAAGCAGTGCTATCCACAGCGTGTTTTTCAACTAAAATCTTCTATATACTTCTAATTTCTGAGAGAAAAATCTTATATATAGTTCGAATAAATGAACTCATAGTGTTATAATATATCAGTTTATTGAATTCGTACTAGTGTAGATAAGCAGTAACAAATCTTAACCATTACTTACAAATTTAATAATTAATAATAGAATTTGGAAAATAGAAAATAACAAATATTCTTAATAATTACTACTTTTATTTCAATCTAGTTTGGTATTCGAATAATTTTCTAGATATGTGCAAACCAATACATACTCGTAATATGACTATTTGAACAATGTCAAGAATATTTTTTTGTTTCTATAAATCCAATGCAATAACGGCATATACTTTGTATAAACCATGAAATTTGTGCAAGCAATAAGAGTAATACAAAATTATTGAAAACCTCCCACTTTTGTTTAGACATACATTTTATAATTTGATATTTTATTCATTTATTATTTGTAATTTTAGAAATTTTGAGAAAGTTCTAAACAAATAGTTACGTCAACAGTAAAAAAACACGCAACAATATTGTACTAAAAGTCAACATTTAAAACCAAGTGTAAACCTAATTTAATTAACTTCTAAATTGAAATGGGCACGCCAATTAAAATCTGCACTAGCGTCAACTAAAAATTTCTTACTTTGTATTAATTTATCTTTTTTTTTTACACAGTTTGTTAGTTTAGTTTATTTTTAACATAAAACTTTCGATTAGAGTTTTTGGGAGTAACACGGACTGGGATTGTAACCTCTGATTGAGTATATCTTACATATATCTTACTAAAGATTTGACACTTGATTTAACATTTATAGTCAGTAACATGTTGTAAACATTTCAATCTGTCAAAAATATAAAAACTGTAATGACAATTTTGTTGCGAATTTTGCCAGTTTGCCATTCCATTAATATGAAAGTCCAAGAATCTTTTTCGGTAGGTCAAAATAACTAATACCCATACGCGCTGAGAAAATAATGACTCATCGCGGTTGACAGATTAAATCACAGTAAATTAAAACGACTGTTTAAATAGCTTACTTCAACTGGTAAATTTACACAGCGTGCTGTTTTACTAAGATTTAATTAGTCAAGGGACATGGCTAACCTGACAGTGATGACTTACTATTTGACACACGATTTTGAAGAGATTTAAATTTATGTACATATTTTTTTCAGATACTACTACTGAAGATTGCAATCAATTTAAAGCCTTTTAAACTAAGTCTAACTTATTGTAATTTTCTTAAAAACTTTTAGGTTCAACCTCATTTAAAAAAAAGAGCCTATTATAAACCAGATTATTATCAAATGATGTTGTTGAGAAATTGTGGAAAAGTTGGGCTTCACTAGTTTTAAAATTTATATCGTGAGTTTTGTTTTAAATACATATTAAATATACCGTTAATTATTATTTTATTATGCCAACACGTCTAACGCCCATCTGCCGTGACGGTGCGTTCTCCGTACCACTCGCAACTGGTAATCACAGCGTGGTGAAAAACCTGTACGTTATAAGGTACTTGAAACTCAACTAATTAACAACTAGAAGACTCAGAAAGAAATTGATAAAATTAGAACGGATCATGTGATCGGTTAAGCTGTTTGCGCTGCTTGCTTGCTTGCATTACATGATCTGATATTTTGAGCACTTATGTGATTGTAATAAATAAAATCAATTATTAATAACTAACATAAAAAAGATAATTTTTATTTAACGCTAGTGCAGTTTGTAGATCTAGACTATTGATCTAGACTCTTGTCATTTCCAAAACGCAATAAGTTTAATACTATTTTTATATATTATTTTAAAAACAAAACATTTAAGAGTTTATGTTAAGGAGGGCGGCGCTAGTACTTTTCAATAATTTTGTAAAATTGTAATTATAAAAGTTAAATTGTAAATCAGTATGTGCCATGTATTATGCTATGTATAAAATAATATAATTAAGTCGTAAATATTAAAAAAACGGCATATACTGACTATCGATTGGATATCGAGTTGTAATGATATAATTGTGTATTGTGATAGGTAAATTCTTAAAATATAATTACATTTTCTACATACAAATTTACATTGAAGTCTTTGGTGAATATATTAAACTACTAAAATTATTGCTGCATATTTAAATGTTCCTAATATTTAAAAATATCCAGTCTTACCACAGTACCTTATTAATTATGCTTAAATATTTAGCAATATCTAAATATGTTTTCAATTTACAAATTGTTTACGAAAAAGAGTATGGATTCAAGCCAAACATAACGTTTATTTCGACCGCTAAAATGTTTGATATTCTAGTAAATTAAAACAGTAAGAAATTATATATTGGTGATGTTGTGTATCTGTAATGTATTACAAAAATGTCACATAAAGACTAAGCGAGACACGAGAATTGATTGTGCTTCACAAAATAAAGTATTTAATAATTGACTAACAAGAAGAAAACATTTTAATAGACTAAAAAATGTATGCAGAGGATGAAACTTTTGCCTAATATTTTTTTCACTAATGAAGATTATAATAATATTGGATGGGTGGATTATATACATAAAATTGTACAGGAAATGAATACAAATTATAACGCACTTTTTTTATAAAATAATTTTTGTGTCTAATTCTTTAAGGTTTTATATGTAATAAAATATTTTTAAATAGTTACAGATTAGCGTAACTTAAGTCAGTAACTTTAATCACATTCGTTCATCTCGATTTTCCTAAGGGATGAATTAACCCAAATTCTAATACTGTGTTCGAATCACTCATCGTTAGAATTTGCTAGGACGGTAAATTTCGAACAGAAGTAGAAATCGTCCTCTTACGGTTTTAGTTATACTCCATAACTTTTTCTTATTTTTACCAAAAATAAATTCCCGCCTTCAACGAGACTAAAGACGACACCGTAAGCGACGACTTCCCTTCCGAATTTACGACACGCTTCGACACATACCCCGCATCCCGCTCCCCGCTCCTAAAAATAATAGATTACCTGGTGTGCGGGCGCGGGCGGCGCCAATATCGGCAGCGCCGGCAGCGCGGGCAGCGCGGCCAGCGGCTGCGGCGTCACCGGCGTCAGCGGCGGCGGCGCGCTGGGCGCCGGCTGCACCGCCAGGTACATCTTGCGCGGGCCCAGCATGCCCTGCTTGCCCGTCGACTCTTGCGCTGAAACGAGACGACACATTTATAACGTCGGAGGGACCGCTACCGGATCTCGCCGTCGGCTCAGACTTTTACCTTTTAGGAGTTGCTGCTTCACTTGATGCTGGACGAGCGCCAGCTGCTGCGGCGTCAGCGAGTAGCCGTGCAGGCCCTGGAGGACGATGCTCGGGCCGCTGCTCGTCTGCATGACCTTTAACAAATCGAACGATGTGAGTCGAGCGGTAGATTCGAAGAGTCCGTCGCCAGTTTACGAAGCCGTCGAACTATAATCACCTGAGCGGTAACGGTCTTTATCACGGTGCCGGGCGGCTGACCGGCCAGGAGACGCTTCTCCATCATTTGATCCTCGGTGAGCTGTGATTGCGTTTCGGTCGCGGGGAGGGCGGCGAGCGGACGCACCGCCGGTGCCGTCGCGGGCGCCGGAGCCGGCGCCGGGGCCGGGCTCGGGGCCGCCACCGAAACCGCCGCGGGCGCGACCGACGGGCTCTGTCCGATGTGCGCCACGATCTGCGCCTGGTTGTTGCCCGTGGGGCGGATCAGCACCTGCTGGCCGTTGACGGTGGCGAGCTGGATCTTGCCGGCCGCGATCTGCTGCACGAGCGCCGGGTTGCTGACGACGATCTGCTGCGCGGGCGCGCGCGGGCGCGGCGGCGGGGCGCGGGGCGCGGGCGCGGCGCGCGGCAGCAGCGCGCCCGGCAGCAGCACGGCCGGCGCGCCCGCCTGCACCACCACCTGCTGCGCCGGCTGCACCACGATGTGGCGGCCGGCGGGCAGCACGCTCGGCGTCGACGCTTGGCTGGCGATTCGGGGCGTCTGAGCGACCGCGGTGTTCAGAGTGTTGCTCTTATTTTCGCCGCCGACCTTGTCCGTGGTGTCGTTGGAGACGGAGTTTGCATCGGTTTTTGGAACAGGTGACGCCGCAACCAGTTGTCCGGCGATACCTTGCTGTCCGGGCATCACTACGTGTAGCTTGCCGTCCGGCATCTGTATCAATTGTTGCCCGGCCAGTAGGCCTCGAACTGTGATTTTACCGTCGGGGGCTCGTATAATTTGAACTTTCTGTGGCCCCTCTTTATGTGGTGTGCTATGCGACTTTGTCGCTTCCGAAGCCAAAATCGATTTAGTGGCTCCGATTGGCTGACTTATGACTCTCGTGGTGCCGTCTGCACCTTTCGTCATAATAATTCTCCTAGTTCCTATTACAGTTTTTTGGCCTGTCGGTGTATTGGCACTCGTCGTGAGCAACGATGTCAAAGTAGTTTTAGTAGAACTTTGATTAGGTGTAGATTTAGACTTATCTGCAACATAAATTGGTGAACCGATTACAATTTATAATTAAATGATGGATCCGCTCAGACTTTGTATCATTAGTGAATTTAGCGAAACAATATAAAACCAAAATAATATACAAACCTTGTGACAACTCAAGAGCTCTTTTCTGTTGATGTGCAGCTCTTTGTTCACGTAACTGTTGCTCTAGTTTGTCTTTTAGATCAGAGGCATTAGCAGACGCCGGGGCAATATTTCGTTGCGGTAACTTGCCAGTCGACGTGCGAGTCACGGGCGTTATTCTTTCAGCACGCTCGCCGTACTGCCGTACTTCCCATAATTCTAGTTTATCCTCGTCCACCCATTCTTCAGTTACCTAAAAATATACAGAAACACAACAATACAATCATTTATATTTGTCATTATCGTACCAAGAATTACATTTAAAGGCTCTAAATTTTACCTGAGGTTCAGTATTTTGAGGAGATTCAGCACGTTTCCTTTTACGTAAGCCACTTCGAATAGAAGTTACCTCTCGTACTGTCTTTGGCAGTTCTAATGGTATAACGACTTTTCTACGAAGGTACTGCGTTCGCTCGGAAAACTGACCTATGTGACGATGTTTCAATAATTCCAGTGAAACAATCTCTGTGTCCGTCGTGAGTTGATGTTTACCATCACCTGTAGCAGGCTTAGCTGCCATGTCGTCCCATCGCAAGCACGCCCACATTATACGCAGTTGCAATGCGGCACTGGCTAGCCATTGCAAGTTAACAGTTCGATATAGCCAGCAAGTCTTAAAGAGCGGTCTGGCGCAAGGATAGGGCCATACAAGTTGATTTGGCTTAGCACTATGGCTGAAACCTGCTACAGTACTATGTCCAGCTTGCCTGCAAAGTTTTTTCAATTCATGATGAGGTAAAACCATAATAGTTTTAGCTTTGCTCTTTGTATGAAACGACGAACATAGTGGATACTTAACAGGAGTTCTTTTCTTTTTCTTCTCTACAGCTGTGGTTTGAACTCTTTTGAGATACACCTTTCCACTGGGATTTTCTTTTGAATATACCCTTACAACAGCACCATCAATTTTTTCTTCACAAGTTTTCTCTTCTCTTTTAACATTTCTAGTCAAACCAAAACGCCTATTTACAACTGCACGATATTGAGGTTTAAGAGATCCTTTTTCTGTTTTTAAGGAACATTCATATGAAGAGTCATGTCCTTTTTCATTAACAGAAAATAAATTGGAGTTACTAGATATTTTTGAAGACTTTCCACGAGTAATTTTTAATTTCGGTATCGGAGGACGATCTTTGTTGTCATCACATTGTAAATTCTCCTGTTGCTCATGGTCAGTTAGCTCTTTAAGTGGCCCAATCTCCACTTCATTATCTTCATGAGTATTGCTAGTGATATCAATATCCATTTCGTTCCCAACTGCAGGAACTGCAGATTCTTCTAATGTACTTTCAGATTTTATCAAACACATTGAATTATTATTATCATTTCCTTTTTCAGTTTTAAAAATGTCATTACGATCTCCATTGCATTTTCTCTTAACATAACTGTCTGAATTTTTATTATCACATTCTTGTGCACATGCAACTGCAGACAATAAGTCAGACAGTATTTTTTCATTGGAATTAGGTGCCTTCCCTAGTAAATACTGTTCTAATATGGAAGCTTTATTATTGTCTTTTGAGTCAGCAAATAGAAAATTGTAATTATTAGTACCATCCTTTAAAAAAGAAAATATTTGGTTCAACAATTTACCTTTTTCCATACATAGTGGTGAATAACAATCTACTTTTACACCTGTGGATATTGCAGACAATTCTAGTTTATTACAACCTGCTGAATAGCATTTATAATGCTTTGTTAAATTATTTAAACTTATATATGTCTCTTTGATGGCATCCACGTTCTTAGTAGCAACAGTTACATTTCTGGTCTTTATGTCTCCATCAACAGCTGTTGAAACATCGTCAAATTCTGGTTCGTCATTCTCAATATCAACATTTTTCTCTTCTTCATTTTTAATGTCTACTTCTTTTTTTATATTGCTCAAAAGATTACCTAGCTTTTTTTCTTCCATAAACTTTAAATATGTACGGCGGGCTAAAAAATCATCCAACTTAGATTTTCTGGCTATCTTGGGATAATATCTTCTTGTTGAAGAACTTAGAGCTTTTTCTACGTCGATTTCTTCAAAATCATCAGTTTCTTTTATGACTTTCATATTTTTCATTGACGCTGGTACTGAAAAGAAGTTTTATGAATTATATGATGAGAAAATAGTGAAGTTTGACTTATTATTTGCAATGAATTCATAAAAAAAATATATTCAATAGTTGGTAACAAAAAATAATATTTTGAATGTCGAAGTATATACTTTTGAAAATGTAAAGGTTAACCTCAAGCCAAACATTTGATACCATGCCTGTCATCATCAAACTAATGTTTGTATAGATAAGCCCTAAGGTAATATTTTTTTACATGTGCATATACTTCATTCATCTAGCACAAATACTTAACATAATTTGATTTAAAGCAATATATCAAAACCTAATAGTCGTAATTCCTTTCCGAATGGAACAGGATCCGTTCGCAAGGGTTTGCTCGATGCGCGCAAGATTTGGTGGGACATTCGGGGCGATGGCTCACATAAGTTTAGTATGGACGCTAAGAGGGTCGGCTTTGTAAAAGATGAAATAGCCAATCATTATGGATGCCTCATGGCCCAGCAAAACACGAGGTTATAGTATACGAAATCAGAGGGGAGATCTTAGATCTTCTAAGCTCCCTAAAATCTTCAGTCCAAATACTATTCCCCTCTTAAGAGCCGCTCCTCGTGGAGTTCCCACTGAACGAGTCTGACTACCTCCAACTTAGAATAGCGGCCCAAAGATCTGCCGCAGCCACTTCTTACACCAACGAAAACAGTGAATTCCTGCTTCGATGGCGCTGCAGAATTCTGTCCATATTATAAAATACTCCCGCAAAAATGGCGTACAACTCGTCTTGCCTCTGGACCCGGGAGATAAAGGAACCACCAAGCGATAGCTATTAAGGAATTTCTTAGGGTAGACCGCGCAACAGATAGACTGACACCCACACGGACAAGGTCGATAAGGGACAAGTAATTCCACCAAAGCTGAGATTGGCATTGAAATCTCTAGACAATGCTAAAAACGCATTCGTGGAGTTCTTGGTTCTTTTCAGGATCTAATAGTGTAGTTGTATATATATGTGTGTATAAGATAATAATGTAGTGCATGCAAATGTAAAATATATTTGAGAGATATCTCTAATAAAAATAATATCTCTATCTTAGAAATATAATAATAATTATATTCTTTATTGCACTAATTATTTTTACAATAGCCATTATAATATAGGAAGTTTGCAAGGGCGAACTTATCTCTAAGAGATTTTTTCCAGTCAACCCATGGGAGTGAGAGATGGTGTGAACGCGGAGCAAAGTTGCACTACTTTGATGAGCTTTCTTGAATGAATTTTGGGAGATTATTCCAAAGGTTAGCAGCGCCTACAGAAAAGGAATTTAATCGGAAGTGGGTTATGCCTAGGAACTTCAAGCATAGTTGTTATGCAAGAACGCCTAGAGCATGTGGGGATAGAAAGCAATTTGATACGGGATCGAAGGTAAGAAGGAGACTTGATCGTGGACTATGTTATAAAGGATGTGCATATCACGGCGAAGGTGGATAGGAAGCCACTTGAGTTTAGTACGAAAGTAGGAGATGCGATCATATTTGCGTACCCCAAAAATAAAGCGTATAGCAAGATTTTGTAGACGCTCCAATTTACTAAGTAGCTCCTGTATCACATCTAAATAGCACACATCTGCATAGTCGAGAATGGGAAAGAGAAGGGATTGCGCAAGCAAAATTTTGGTTTTAAATGGTAAAAAGAATTGGAGACGCTTCAGAGAGTAAAAGGTGTGGTACATTTTTCTGTTGACCTCGCTGACATGAGCTATCCATGATAAGTTATTCTCTTAACTGAGGTAGGGCACAGCAGGAATGTCCTGCTCAAAATATGGAGCAGCCCGACTAGGGTAGTACCTCGACCTTACAGAAGATCACAGCAAAATAATACTGTTTTCAAGCAGTATTGTGTTCCTGTTGGTGAGTAAGGTGACCAGAGCTCCTGGGGGGATTGCTGGATTGGGTCGGCAACGCGCTTGCGATGCTTCTGGTGTTGCAGGTGTCTATAAGCTACGGTAATCGCTTACCATCAGGTGAGCCGTACGCTTGATTGCCGACCTAGTGACATAAAAAAAAAGTCTATAATCAAGTCCAAGTTCCTAACTTTGTCGCAATAAGGTATAGGTGTGCCACGGTACAAGATGGGAGGAATAGCACTATCGATTCGGTTTTTTAAATGACTGCTACCCACAATATTATTGCCTGTGATTTAGATGGATTAATAAGAAGACCAAACGATTTAGCACATAGGTTAAATCGACTATTAAGCCGAAAGGTCTTCGTTTAGAGTTTTAATAGACTCATGCAGCTCGGTCAGCTCAAAATGACGATATATTTGCCAATAATCTGCATACAGGTGGTAGGATGAAGAGATAGCATGTGAGATGTTATTAATGAACACAGAAAATAAGGGAGAGAGTATAATAAGAGAAATATGAATGTGTATAAATATAATTGTCGATAAATTAATGAAAAAAAAAACTTGTAATATGTATTGTATATTAATTATTATCTATACATCTATACAAATAAATAAAATTGGAGTGTCTCTTTGTAATCTTAAAATAACCACTTTTAACTAAATTCATATGTATGTGTATACACGCTACATATACCAAAGTAACATTTTTTATAATTTTTGTCTATCTGTTTGTGTGTTTGTTCCGGCTAACCTCTGAAATGGCTGGACCGATATTGACAGGATTTTCACTGGCAGATAGCTGATGTAATAAGGAGTAACTTAGGCTTTTTTATTTTAGTTTTTATTTTTCTTTTAAAACTGCAAACTCAACCATAATTATTTTGATAAATTCCATGCAGACGAAGTTGCGGGCACATCTAGTATATTTTATATATTTATAACAGCAAAAAGCTGTCAGTGCCAGACAATCCTAGCAATTTTAGAGAGTTTTAAAAGTGCTGGTCTGAAATTAAACTATTGTAAAAAAACGCACACCAATAATAAAACAAATATATATATTCGACTTATTCGATTTAGATGTGGTTTTGACTAATATATTGTTGTGAGCTTCACTTAACATTTAATGTTTGTTTCATGTCAATTGGTTCATAAACAAAAAAGTTATGGCAATTTAAATAATCATGTTGAACATGTAAATACCCAAACTACTGTGTTAATAATTCAAAATAAACCAAAAAATATATCCAAAAAATGCTGGCCAAAGTCACTATTCCATGCAGATGAAGTCATGGGCATAGCTAGTCGAACAATATGAAACACTACTGTTAAGCAAAATCAAGATTAAGGAAATAACTCCATTTTATTAAAACAGTGCATTGATCTGTTTACATTGCATGTTCAAAATTAATTAAAAACTCAAAAGTACTTACATTTTTCAGAGACGTCTCTGTCAACAGTATCATTAGATGTTAAATATGTGTAAGTCTTTGGTTCCACTGCTAATACTTTTATCACACTTCCTTCTCTAACTCTGACTGCAACTTTAGCTGGACCATTACATAAACTCAACTTAGAATTAGTATTACGCTTTTTAAATTTTCTTGTACCAGAATTCCACAACCAGCCCCACTGGCCGTGTACTCTGTATTCTTCACCTTTTTGTTTCCAAACCTGAAACATATAATACATATGGAGAAAATACATTTAAAAAATTGAAAACCAATATTTAAGAATACTAATTTGACTAGCCCGTTGGCGCAGTTTGTAGTGACCCTGCTTTCTGCTCCGAGGGTTGTGGGTTCAATTCCTACCGCGAGTCTGGGTGTAATGTATATATTGATTTATATATTTATATATGTATTATTGTACCAATAACACAAGCATTAAGTTGCTTACTTTAGGAACAAGCGACTGTGTGTGTACTGTGTAGATATTTATTTATTTATAATTAATGTTACCTGGTGTCTCAGCCCTAGAGAATACTTCACAAAGTTATAAGCAGTTCTATATCGCTCTTCTTCTTCATCCCTCTCTTTTTTCTCTCTTTTATCCAGCTTTTTCCGCTCTTCTCTCTCAACTGCAGTAGTACGTATAAGTCTTACATGGCCTAATTGCTCATGCCATGCTGGTACCCATACAGCACTTTTTATGCATGCCTGTTGTTGATAATTTTTTTTTTAATGAAAGCTGTTTAAATAAATAATTTTCATAAACTTTAAATAAAAATATAATAAATACCTGTAATACACATAGAGCTCTAGCAAAGTCCCTTGGTGCCTGACTAAGTTGGACAGCCTGAACCCACGGCTTCCGTAACAATGTCCAATTTGGATGCATAAATTGCAGAACTATATTAGATTCTAGTTGTAGCAATGTTTGCCTCAGTGTGGCGACAAATAAAGGTTTTGTTGCTGAAAATATTTACATTAATATAAATTCATATGTTATCAAATAGAAACAATTTAAGAAAAGAGAATTTATTTTTAATATTACCATTTAACAAGCCAACCCATTTAAACTCTTGTCCTGATGACAAAGAAAACTTGTGTGAAATATATCGCTTCTTATCTCTTTCCTCATTCCTTTGAGGTTTATTTAAAGCTAATGGATTACTCGTATATTGATTAACATAACTTTTAAATGAATTTTCATTGCCTAATTTGAATAAATAGGTTCCATTTGAAATTTGGTTTGATTTTAATCTTGTAACTCGTTCTGGAACTGCAAAAGACACTCAATTAGATTTTATTCATATCATTTTTTAATTAAAAATATCAATTATTAGGTAATATATATTTGCAAAACAGTATGAAAAGTAAACTCACTGTCATCATTCTTCTTTTGTATTAAGGACTTCAGCTTAGGTGTACAGTTATTTTTTATTTTTTTGGGATCCTCTTCTTCAATGTCGTCATTATCGTCTTTTATTATTTCATCACTGGTTATAGTGACCTCATTCACAACATCTCCATCGGTGACCATAGATATTTCTGACTCATCCTTCACACCTATTTTAAATTCAGCTTCTTGATCTATCTTATTCTGTTCTTCTTTAACTTTTCTCAATTTAATAATATTAGCATTCTCAACTTCTAGATACGATTTACGATTACCTTTAGCTTGATTAGTTAATTTTTCAGTTACATCCATTTGCCGTAATATTTCCTGCTTCATTTCTAATAATTCACGGACAAGTGGAGCTTCCATTTCCGTTGCATCTAAAACTTCCAACAATTTTTCAAATTGTTGGGCAGTTGTGTAATACCATACATCGCCATTTTCAGCCTCACTATTTTCATTAAAACAAAAATATGTTAAATACATCATCATACTAAATCATTTAAATTGGTAATTTAATATCAAGTTAATAAGTGACTAATTTAAATTCCATAATTATTTGAAAATATATTATTATGTTCTGAAATGTTATTCAATAAAGAGGTACTTACACAAAAATCCTTCTCGCAATAAACCAGTACTTTCTTCCATGCCTATCAAAACCCAAATGTTCGTGGCGACACAATAAACCTTGTTTTTCTGCATCAGGTAAACAATCAGTTACACCAACAGTTTTATGTTGCTTACATAGAGCACATTGCCAGTCTTCAGAAGGTACATCCACTAACGGGGGATCAACACATTCAAGATGAAATACTGCTGGACAGGTTTCACAGCATAATAGATCCCCCAAACGATGACATACTCGACAGTGATCGTCATAATGTATAGGAACTGAAATATATAAACATCAATAAGTTTAGAAGCCACATATATTATTTAAATCACTTTTAGTTTAGTGGTACATAATAAATAACATTAATTATAAGAATTTTTTTTAAGGTATAAAAATTAACTGCTAAAAATCAACAAATATAATACATCTAAATACACATGGAACATTTATTTATTTATTTATTGCTACTTTATTGGACAATACATTAAAGAATTGTACAAAAGGCGGGCTTAATAATAAAAGCATTCTCTACCAGCCAATTTTAGGACGTACAAGAACGGATGTTTGAGGTGTGCAACATTCATATACATATATGATTTGATTAAATGTCCCATGTATGAATGAATTTATAGGGAAGTATTCAAAATATATTTTGCCCGAATCATCCAATCAAATTTCTTATAGTATTACATAAGTAAATAAAAGGTGTTTGTTTAGTAGCATAATTGATACAGAAGTTATCAAAATTGCGGTTCATAAAACATTAGACAACAACTTTAAGGAATAACAAAGCAGTTAAGTATTACAAATTTACAATGTACACAATATAACATGAATGAAAATGGATACATCAATGTATTTTAAGTTCAAATCTCCTACATTTCATATTTTTTTGTAATGCAAAAACAATGTCATCAAACGTATTACAAAATTATTCACTCTCTTAGTTTTTCATTGTTATAGTAAAATATGTAAGATACATGTGGTAGTTAAATTTTTTTTAGTAAAGCAAACAATTAACACATGTATATAAAATTGTATTTCAACAGATTAATGAATTAAATGAATATAAAAAACATCAGTTTACACTAACCTTCACTTATAAGATCATCTCGTACTGGATTTGTAATTAAAAACTGATTACACAAAAATTGAAGCACAGCCAAACGATCTTCCACAGTAGTAAATGGATATTCACAAGAGTTTAAGATCCTAGCTACATTTTTATCAAAGAATTTATCACTTTCGACATAAATTCTTAAAACCTCCGGCCACGTCATTGTGTCTAACAAAAAGAGAGAAATATTTACACTGTCTTTATGGTCTAGGGGTCCAAAATGTGTCTGTTGGGCATCTTCTTCTCGTAACAAAGCTTTAAGCAACATAATGTGTACTTCAATGAGCAAATTACTTTGATCTTCGCAACTCACCGCCGCACAAAAATCCTCTAGTCTGAATGGTGACAGTCTGACTAAATGTCTAAAGTGCCGTAATACCTCATATATACCTACAATTTGTAAAACTAATTGGTGGGAAATAATCAAATCATCAGATGATGCAGGAAGGTCTAACTGTGGTATCTGTCGTTCTTGTTGTAACCAGAGAGGATCTGGACTTGGAGGTCTTAGAAGATTGGTATTAGTTTTTTTAGGATTTCCTCCAGTTGAACTATAGCTACTTATCGAAAAATCACTGTCACTTCCAGCACCATCACCTATAGAACCGTCTGAACTCTCACTTGCACGATCTTCTTCAGGTTCTGATCTATCGCTGTAATCATCACCGAAGTCCGATCCATAATGATACTCCGATTCATGATAATCAGCAGCATGAGGATTGTATCCCCTTCGGGAATACGCATTTGACAATCCACCTCTTTTGCTTTTATGCGATTTTCCACCTCTTTGTTTTCTCGAACTTCGTCTACTTATGTCACTACCTTGTGGCGAGGACGCTCTTGACGCAGACGGAGTACTTGCGAGAGATCCCGATCCCACAGTTTGTGCTTGTAAATATTTTGGTTTCTTTAATAAATGATATTGAAATTTCCTATTTTTTTCAAAAGTTCCTGATTTCGGGGGCCTCCCGCGTTTTTTAGCCCCTCTGCCCGTCATCCTTATAAACAACTGTCAATTTTGAACAAATTCGCACGTGTATTGCAAACACATAATTGTTTACCAAAACAAAACGATGTACCTACATAATTGTATTTAGGTTCATCCTAAATCTAAGGCATTCATGATGCCAGCCTTATGAGACGCTTTTGCAGAAACAATGGCTCCACGATTCAGCACAGTATTTTTTAGTGTTTTCTCAAAAAAATGAACTGTTCATAACTTAACACTTCACAAATGTGGATTATTATCTAAGAAACAAGGCACCAAAACGTAATGACGCGAAATATGAATAGGTGCATGCAATTCTGAAACGCTTAATGCTTGCTTCTCATTGGTCGATTGTCAAGCCGCCATGTCGTTTTTCTAACTTGAGGGTTATTGAATTTTACACCAATAGAATATCATTAAAAAAGTAAACATAATATACACACAATTATTATAAATAATAAAAGATGTACATTCTCATATCCCTCTGTGCTACATCCGTTGTAATTTTATCATGAATTCTATAATTCAGAGATGCGCACAACACTGTCCATTCACATCGCTATCAGGCAGGCTCAGTAGACAGCGGCCATTTTTATTTTACCCCAGTATTTAAAGTCCATTTGTTTCTTACTTATAAAATTGTTTAATACTTCTTATTACGTTTTTATAGTAAAAAATTATGAAGAATAAAAAACAAAATTTTCTACCCTAAAACACCTTTTTTAAAAGAAAAACTAAAAATGGAATTAAACTTTAATTCCACAGGCAACATTTTTTCGAATCTTCAAATGAAAAATGAATACAAAATAAAAATATAAATATAATTTTGAAATGTAAATGAATAGGGAGGTAGTCGACTAGTTATATAAATTATTCGTACCAGTCTAATTTATATCAAACGTAGTTGTAACATGTTGTTGTGATGTATGGTATTTTCATAAAAATGTTTTATTTTTTAACTTTAATTAATACTATTAGTTAATAATTAAAAATAAAATAATTAGTTATAAAATTACAAAGCCAGTAATCTATACTAATATTATAAAGAGGTAAAGTTTATAACTTTGTTTGTATGTAGGGGGTAATCTTCGCAAATACTGATCCGATCATGAAAATTCTTTCACTAACAGAAAACTACACTATTCAGGAGTGCTATAGGCTATATTTTATTGTAATTGAACAAAAAATTCAGTAAATAAGAAAAAGATTAAAATAAAATATCAGAATGGTAAATAAACTAGCGCCATCTATCGCTATTAGAAAACAATTAATATTAATAAATTAATTATTATTAGTCTTTCGACGTTATTAATTTAGTCTTATTTTATAGTCTATCAACGACGTTTTCTCGATTTTTGATAGATGGCGTTAGAGCAACAAACATATTATTTATTTAAGGGCTATAAAATTTGTTCTTTAAAGTATGTTATTTGGTTCTGTAATTTAAAATAATAAATATACGGGAGCAACATAATATTTATTTAAGTGCTATAAAATTTGTTCTTTAAAGTATGTTATTTGGTTAATATAATAATAACTAGCTGTGCCCGCGGCTTCGCCCGCGTTGAAATTAGTGTGTCACAAAGTTTTCCCGGCAAACTTCCAGTGAAACTCTCATCAAAATCGGCTTAGCCGTTCCGTAAATCTTCCTCTTGCCAATTTTGAGTGAATCGATCACATACACTTTTGGGGACTTTGTTTTATAATACACTAACTGTTGCCCACGACTACGTCCGCGTGGTTATGAAGATATGCATTACTATTAAGATGTTTAACGCATATTATTTTTTTATTTCAGTCATTTGAAATGCTTATCAAACTGAGTAACTTTTTAAAAGTCACAATTTAGTATAATTTAGTAGTTATTTTTATAAAACCTCTCTATACACCACATTTTTAGTTTTATTTTCAGGCTGTATGTTTCATACAAACTATCAACCCCAATTAAACCCCCTTAGCGGTGGAATATCGTAAAATCTGTTCTTAGCGGACATCTACTAACTATAATCTACCTCCCTGCCAAATTTTGTCTTTGTCCAACCTGGATAGATAGGGACTATCCAGCGGTTTTTGAGTTCTCGTGATGAGTGAGTGACCTTTCTCTTTTATATCCTCCTCACCATCTATAGATTATATAGTTTAAATTTCAAGTCTCTTACTTCAAAAACATAAGACTTTCATACAAACTTCCGACCCCCGTTTTATCCCGTTAGAAGTCGAGTTTCGTAAAATCCGTTCTTAGCGGATGCCTACGTCCTATAAGGAGCCTACCTGCCAAATTTCAAGTTTGTAGGTGTTATAGTTTCGGAGATTTCGTGATGAGTGAGTGACCTTTCGCTTTTATATATATTATTATATATATTATATATATTATAGATTATAGATTATAGATATAGATATAGATTAACGCCCAACGAAGTGGGCACGGGTCGGCTAGTGTTATATATGGAGAAAAATTGATAAAATACTTAATAATATTCTTAAAAAACTTCAATGAAAAATTGAGAATTGAAATTAGGTTAAAACAGTTTACTCATTTTAAAATGGATCCACCTATGTTACTTGTAATGTCATTTAAACCTACCGTTCATTTGACTAGCTCGTTGGCGCAGTTTGTAGTGACCCTGTTTTCTGCTCCGCGGGTTGTGGATTCGATTCCCACCCCGAGTCTGGTGTAATATGTATGTTTATCGAAAAAAAAAATGTAGTTATACCAGTCAGCTTTTACCTATAACACAAGCATTAAGTTGCTTACTTTAGGAACAGACGACAGTGTGTGTATTGTGTAGATATTTATTTATTTACTAGCTGGTACCCGCGACATCTTCTACGCAAAATTAGTTAGTACTTCGAGTAGCCTATTATCTTCTCAATATCAATGTTAATACCAAAATTCACCAAAATTGGTTCTGTGACCTTAAAAATCAATTCGTTACTACCAAATGTGTATTTGAAATATGTTATCAACTTTTATTGTACTTATGTTTCACGGTTTTTGCGAAAATGACTTAATTAAAAATGATAGATATATGCTGTCGCGGACTTATAGTCCATTAGTCCTAGACATGCACAAAGAGAGAATGATTTGACTTATCCTTCAATTTCATGCCTCCGACTGCATATTATCTACGACGTTGCATAAAGTTTCGAAGGACTACCGTATTAATATATTTTAAATGTACAGCACAAAATGTTTGATATTGTTTCTATTTATTTCGCTGACTTTGTGTGCATATTGAATTTTTATCTTGTTCCAGCTTTTTCAGTTGATTTTTTAATAGTTGTTCTTCACGCAGGCGGGTTTTTTTTAATTATTATTTTATTTATGTCTTTTTAGTCAGACAAATTACGTAATCGGTTCAATTATTAAAACAGTTTACATCATGTGGTTGATTAAGTATTTTTTTAGGGTCAAGAGGACTGATAGCAAACCCAGAGAAAGATCTCACTCTGCTCAAAGCAACGTAAGCCTGACCTTTAGCAAATAGGTGACTGCTTAAGTCAACAACTATTAGTTTTAATATAATGAAATTATTATTAAAATTATTTGTTTGTATTTGGTATTATGTATTTGTTATTGGTTTTATTAATGTAATTGTAAATTGGTGTGACATTTATTAATTTTTATTTGTAATTTTAATTGTATGTTTTTTTTACCATTGTATTTTATTAGAAAGGCTACACCCCGAAGTTGATCGTCGCCTAGGAGGCGAGTTTGGCATGGCATAGGCGTGGGAAAGAGCAAAGTCCACATGTTTTAAACTTTAATATTGTATTTCTTTATTAGTATTACGGTAATAATAATCATGATATACCTTTTTAAAATCTTTGTATTGTGCCCTTCAATTTGATACCCATATTGTAGTATTCGAGAAAAAAAATTTTTTTTCATTAACTAAAATGGCTTCGCGCAGCCGCCATGTTTGATTTTTTTAATGTCACTTATCTAAGAACACTTGGGCAGCTATGACGAACCTAACGATACCTCAATTATGTAAATCCGTTCAGTGGTTCTGGAAATATGAGGTAGTAAAGAATATTACATACATACATACAAGATACGCGCGAAAAACATAACCCTTCCTTGGCAGTCGGGTAAAAATACATCTACAATAGCTAAGAACGGAAGACAAATAAACCCTTGACAAGAAAACCCTTGAAAAAAAAGACTTGAAGGCATTGCACGAGCAAAAAAAAAATGAAAAAAACTGAGAAAGAACGAAAAATTACAGCGAACGAAATAAAACGTGCACTGAAATAAGTATCAACCGAAGTTGAGAATTCAAAAGAAGTTTCAGTAGAAGGACTTAGAATCTGATAGAGAGACTGACACTGATATAAGAGCTCTTGAGATAAGGTTCTGCTTCTCTGATTGATGACATATGTATAGATCTAGAAATAGAAACACCTGTTTCGATTCATAACATTGTCTTTTGGAACTCAAAATACTATACCGGCCACTCATACTGGCAGCGAATTGGAATCTCGAATCGTGGCGAAGTCCTAGTAGTTTTACGGAGGAATACGAAGCTCAACTCAACGTAAAAACTAGATATCACAACCAAAAAGCTACAAAATTGAACGAGAACAAATAATCAAGATACACGCATGTTATACGCAATGAGTTCTCGCCATTTTGTAAAAATTAAATTCATAGTTCATAGCATAGGTTCATAGGCATTTGATTTTGATTTAAATTATTATCTGTTTTTATTATCTGTGCACATTTTATCGGAATCTTAAAACATATGGCACCATTTCATATGAAAATGAAGGTTACTATCAGGGCTGCCAGATGTACGATTTAAATCGTACTCATACGATTTTTTTGCATTTTTAGTCATGTACGATCGCTAGACCAAGATCGTACACAAAATGTACGATTTTTATATTCCTATTACCTGGAAGCATTTCATAATTAAAAAAACGTCATCCAACGGCAAGCACGAATTTAGGAGAACTACCCCAACTACCTAACGCGTGCCTATTTCTTTTACTTGAATGAAGTCTCTTTGAATAATCATATAAGAGCTGTATTTGTTTGCTTTCTAACAAAACTAATATATATAATATAGATATTTTCTCTTTCGGTATTAATTGCGACTTGAAAAAAAAAACACATTTTGAAATAAAAAACAATTTGAAAATTATAAAACACTGGCTCAATTTGCTTTCAATTTGTTATGTTTTAACCATTACTGTGCAGATTGTGAGCGAGCATTCAGCGAAGTTTATTTAATCAAAACAAAACTTAGAAACAGTTTATCCAATAATACACGTAAGTGCAAATTATTAGCTAAGCAATCAATTAAGAAGAAACGAAAATTTTACGAAGTTTAACCCAACAAATTCTTTTATTAAAAAATATGACCACAGAAAATTTTGTATGAGTGTAACAAATAGTTTTATTACATTTATTTTCTAAAACTAAACGAATTTTGATAATTTATAATAAAAAATTAGTACTTAGTCTTAAAGGGCTGTACGATCTTCTTATTTCAAAATTTCCTTGGCATACGATTTTTTTTGTAGTTGACGTACGATCACACTTTTTGTCCACCTGGCAGCCCTGTATGCAGTGTTGCCAACTTAGTGGATTTTCCACTAGATCTGGTGGTTTAGACACCCCTTTTGGCGGGAAAAAAATGGTTTTAGTGGCTAGTGGATTTTTTAGTGGTTTAGGTTTGTTCCAGTTAGTGGTAAGCTTCATAGGTTACCACTAAAGAATGAGTATTTTTCTAGGATTTTTTTTACAGGCACACACAACAGGCAAAAATGGTATATTTTTGTTGCGTAGGCAACACCGAACGAATTCAAACCTGTCGGCTGTTGGGAATTCTCCGAAAATTGTTTATGAATTTCTTGAATGAACATAAACTTATGCAAGTTATTTTACTCTTTGACATAAACTTTATATCATGTTCAACTATTGGGTTAAGTTTGATTTGATTCGAAAGACCAAGTTGTTATTTATTTACTCAGTCGTCAGTCAGTTCAGTGAACAGTACAGTTCGCTATAGGTTCGCTATCGCTCTCTAATCTGTAAATTATACTTACTTCTCAATCTTGCTTTAATTTGTTTTTCAACTGTTTAGCGCTGTAAAATTATTTTTGAAATAGTTTTAAATAGTGTTTGATAACGCCCAAGCCACATTACACCCAAAACTTTCGAGATTATTGCTTACGTGACCCAGGATTACAGGATTGGTTGCAAGTTGTGGAAAGCACTGGTGGTCCAGTAGCTAAGTGCAAGATGTGTGGTACGTTACTAAGGAATCAGGTAAATGTGTACATCGCCGACAAGAAATTGATGGGGTTAGAGGGGAAAGCGGGGGTGGGGGGTGGGAGGGAGTGTGGGTTTTTCAATCCCCGGACAACTATTTTGGTGTAAACCCCGTTGTTACATAGATATCGTGGTTGAAGTTTTAAGGTTCAATTTTTAAATCGGAAAAAATTAACCTACCACCTTTCAGGTTAGAATAACGCTTGGCTACGGCGCTGCGGGAAGTGCAGCCCTTCCGAGGGCTGCCCTCCCACCGCGCCTCCGGCTTAAAAAAAAAACTCTAGGGGTAAGGCAGACCAAGACCACGTGGACAGTGGGGTGCTCCGATTCGGTTTTGGGTATTTTTCGAATTTCTATACCTATATTCTAGCACACAATGTTACAAATTTTATTAGAATACTATGTCTGACGCGTTATTTTGTTTAAAAGTGTCTATTTGTCAGTCGTTAAAGGTCAGTTCGTATCGTATTTTGATCTTGTAGTAAAGATCATTTTTACATAAATTTGTTAGAAAATAACGCGTGAAAGTCGCAGAATGGAGCATGAGTACACTTCCCGCAGCACCAGAATTAAGGTAGAATCAGAAATAACAAAAAGTTAACCTCCCTTATATTAGTCTACCTGTTATGTACATCATAGCCACGAATTCTTGTACAAACCTGTGTGTCAGAGGCAAGACCTGTGCGAGCGGATATTAATTAACGAACGAAAATTTTGTTTTCGAATGTTTAATACTAACTAACTTTCGGGCGCGGTTTGGGTGGCGTTAAATTTGGTGATGAAAAATATATTAAAGAAAAAAACTAAAATATAAAATATATATTTTTTAAAAATTCTTTTTACAGTAATTAATGATATTTTTAATAGAGATTTTAAAAAATTTCATTGTGTATACTTGTTTTTTAATTGTTAATTTCGCGCTCTCACAAGTATTCGCTGCACCAGCCTCTCTGTGTCCTGAATCATTATTTATCATTTATCTTAAAAACTATTAACTTTATCAAGATTGTTAAAGAGAGCAATGTTATTAATAATTAAATTCTCTATAATTTGTTTCTAACAATTTTATTTCTGGATTCAATTTAACGAAAGTTATTTAAGCATGAATCGGAACATGTAATTAAAATTACTTTTTAACCGACTTCCAAAAAAGGAGGAGGTTCTCAATTCGATTGTATTCTTTTTCTTTTTTTTATGTATGTTACATCAGAACTTTTGACCGGGTGGACCGATTTCAACAAATTTTTTTTTAATCGAAAGGTGGTGTGTGCCAATTGGTCCCATTTAAATTTATTTGAGATCTAACAACAACTTTTCGAGTTATATCTAATAATGCATTTTTACTTGACGCTTTTTTCGTCGATCTACCTTGTTTTATACCGCATAACTTTCTACTGGGAAAGGAGATATCCCTAGTTTGGTAGCATGATAAGGAAACCAGGATCTGATGATCTGGGATCCCCCAGAGAAATCGAGGGAAACTCTTGAAAATCCGCAATAACTTTTTACTGGGTGTACCGATTTTGATAATTTTTAATTTTATCGAAAGCGGATGTTTATCATGTGGTTACATATAAATTTTATTGAGATCTGATAACTACTTTTTGAGTAATCTTTGATAACGCGTAGTTACTTGACTATATTTTCGTCGATCTACGTTGTATTACTCGTCGATGTAATTGAAGTTGGTTTTTTTTTTCGTTTGCGAGCAAACACAATTATTTATCTGTTTATATTACTTTTTTGTTACTAAAGCAGAAAGTAATTACATTACAAATTGCAGATGAAGCTGATTCATCAGAAGACGATCTTCTTTAGTAGTTATGTACTTACGTAATTGTTTCCTTTTTTTCTGTAGTTACATTAATTATTGTTTCCTGTAGTACGTAACTTAAATAATTATTATTTTATTTCTTGATAATAATTACGTTGTTGTTGTTGTATTTTCAAATTATATTTAGGTAGGGAGCCGTTGTCTTTGATTTTTTTAGTGGAATTCTGGTGGTTTGAGAGGCCAATAAGTTTTAGTGGTTTCTGGTGGTTTACACGGCTTCATTTGGTGGGTTGGTAAAAATAAAGTTGGCAACACTGCCTGTATGTAACTGTCCAGTTGTCCACCCCCCGCTCTTGGATTAAAGTGTGGCGAAAAGAATTATGAGTAAGAAGAGAAGTAAATCTATTTTAAATTAAATTTATTAAACAATAAATAGGTTTATAAAAATCGACATGTATCATATGAAAAATATTATTTCTTTCGAAAACAAAATAGTTTTGCCAAAGTGCATGTATACTATAAAAAATCTGATCGAAGTTTCCGAAAATGTCACCGATATTAAAATTTGCGAGCAGGTTACCAAGTTTCTTAAGGTTTATTTCAAATATTTAAAATTGAGCTATAATAAAAAAAAAAATAACAATTAAAAAAGATAATTTAGTATTATACCCTTTTTTATTTCATAAATGGTTAACCAAAATTTTTCCAATTACATTGTTTTTAGAAAATGCCAAATAATCAATTATTGGACTTGGAAGAGAGGCAGGATAAACTACTGCAGAAGTTAGATATTCTTTATGAAAGAATAAAAACAATAAGTTCTCTATGCACAATAAAAAATCAACATGAAACCATAAATAAATTTGCAACCAATGTGAGTATTATTAAAAAAAAGTATATAATTACACAACGGACCCGTGGTAAACAGAACTCTATCTAATCCAGTGCCCCCCGTGGTCAGGCCTATCACATTTTGTAGCTCATATCGCTGTCCCTGGGCAATAAAGCGGTAATATCAAAAATCAAATTTTACAGGAGAAATACAAGAAGCTAATTTGTTTATAGTGCAGTGTACAGTGATCCAAAACAGACGTTCAATATGTCAAATGAAAGCTATTTTTTTTACCAATTTAAGCTTTTAAAAATAATTTTTTAAAAACAAATAGTATAATTTTTTAATGAAATAATTAAAAAAATGTATAATATAATTCATAGATGATACTATTTTAATTGCAAGATCATTAACAATTACTGTAAAGATGTTCACCGGTTTTGTTATTTTTCTTAGAGTAATGCAATAATACATAGCTTAGTCGTAAGAGAATTATCCATGCAATAAAACGGTTATTGTCATTTATTCTAACGAAATATTAATAAAAAAAACTGAAAAAAATAAGAGTGATAGATTGATACTCAGAGAAGCCAAAAATTAAATAACATTAAAAAGGGTGTAACCGGCGTTTACCGCTTTATTGCCCGGGGCCAGCGATATATGCCATTACTATTGTGAATTTTAGTGCTCATTGTCACTCATTGCTTCATTTATATTATTATGATTTTTGATTATTTTAGTAGCCTTTTTATATGTAATTTGTCTCATTATAAGTTACTCTAAATCAAAAAATTCTCTACTAATGGCAGTCTTAGGCAGTATTTCTGTAATTCCACAAATTCTATAATCTGATAGCACCCTACTAAACATATTGGATTACTGCGGGTCCACAGTATATGGGTTGCAATATCTAAGAAATATTATTCTCATGCTTTTTTTTAGATTAATCCTGAAGAAGTTGTGTTAATTCTTAATTCTGAAAGTCTACCATGGTTTTTAAATGTATTTTTAAAAGGATCTCAGACTCTTAATGTTTCATGGCACATCCATTCAACGGTACCCAGTGCAAAAGTTACAAAAGTTGAAGCCTTCTTTAAAAAATTTCAAGACTTATATAAATTTCAAATAGATTCCAAAGTTAATTTTAGGTTGATATTCAAAGGTAAGTGTTTAATGTTTTGAAAATTTATAGTTAAAATAATTTCTGATTCTTAAAAGCCATTACCTGCATTTTCTTTCTGAAATAATTATCAAAGTTAGTGGGGATTATTACAAGAAAAAAAAAAGTAACAAATACATCTTATTTATAAATCTTGATTCAATTTGGCCCATCACTTGACATTGTATGGAGTATCTTAAAGAATTTTCTATGAAGATTTTTGTGCCATCCATAGCACTTTGCAAATGTGTACCTGATGGGCATCTAGAGCAAATTGAGCTACTATAAATATTTCTAGAAACAATATTTTATGTACGTAGGTGTAAATTGTTGAAAAAGAGTATCGGGCCCTCCAAATACCTATATTTTTGGTTTAGCAATGAAAATGTGTTAATATAGTAACAAAAGAATATGTACAAAAAGAAATCTTAAGTTAATATAAATTACCGCATCATATTGGTTGTCAAATTAATCAAATTTGTACACCGTGTGCAGTTTGATCCAACTTGAAAGATAGGCTATATTTTATTTTGATATATATATATATATATATAATTATTATATTCAAGAAAAAAAATAAGGCAGTATGAAGGCTGCTAGGTCAGCTAATATTTACATATATAGGATATGATGGAACTTAATTAGATTGGATACTGGTTATTTTAATATGGTCTTTCTTTACCTTTTTTGTGTGACCTACTCCTGAAATCATTTAATATCCCTTTCTTCTTTTCTTAATATTTCTTTTTTTTTAAATCTTTTCAGATTCAACTGCAGCTGAATTGAAACTTTCAACCCTTGGTGTTCCAATTAAAGGCACTGGCAACATATTAAGATACTTATGTCTAACTTACCCTAATATTGTACCTTATGACTACACTAACTACGAAGTTGATGGTTTATTAGACATATGCTACCAAATTGAAACTTCTTCAGATCAAAATAAACTAACTTTAATTCCTAAATTATTTAAAAATTATGTTAAATGGATTTTCAAGAGTCAATTTTCTATAGTCGATGTGGCGGTTTTTAATATAATTAAACAGTTGCAGAATGGTACTAAATATGTTCCACAGCAATGGTTCGATGATTGTGAAAAGATTGTTCTCTAAAATGTAATTTTAAATCATAACTGTCATAAAAAATCAAATTGTAATCTTTACTAAATGTCTATAAACATGTGAGTACATAATATGTTTTTAATAATGAAAGCAGTTTTATTTTTATGTATAATGTAAAAATGTCTGTCTGTCTCAAATAGTCACAATTACATGATAGAATATAGATATTTGTATTTGTATGAATATTTCTTTCGAATCTAGGCATCTATCCTTAAGGGTCTTCACACCATCCCTCAGAGAGTATTTTAAATATGTAAAGGAATATATCTGCCAACCTGCAATGGAGCAGCATAGTTATTCAAGCTCCAATCTTTTTCTGACATAGAAAAAGAGGCCTTTATATACCCAACAGTGGGATGTTTCAAACAAAATCAATTATTATTAACATATGTCACTATTAACATTTAAGGGCTTAGCAACCTTCTGAGTCAAAAATTACAATTTACGAAATTTCAATTATTAGAGGCACAATTTTTTTTTTCAATAATAAATAGCACTCGCGTAATAAAAGTTTTTTGGTAAAAAAAAACTTATCTTTTAGAAAACAAATCCAATGCGAGCGTTGGCTTTGCATGGTTTTAGAAAGATTGGATACGTATTTGTTGTTTGAAGTTTCAAACATGGCTCTAAATATTCCTTTTTTAACTGGCTTCTTACTTTACTTTTAATTATAATCATGTCCGCTTGCCTGCACGAATATACGAGCGTAGTGGCAGGGGCGGCCCGCCCCGGGCGGCACTTTTTAGGGGGCGGCAAAATTTAACAATACTTAAATAATAAAATAAATAAAATATTTTGTAAATATTGAACCATATTATATTATTTTTATCGCAACTACAAATTTGGACCGATTGAAAGGTGCACGGAATTTTTAATTATATTGTGGCAAAGTCGGAGAATCCCTTTTCTTTGAATAATATTTTGTAACGATTGCTAACGTCTTTACTTGTGTGTATTCACCGTTTATGACTAATACTTAATCAGCGAGAATGACTTCTATTACATACAGGATGTGAGGGACAGCTATCTGTGGCTACCTACCACATCGAACTATTATTACATAAGTAGTAATAGTAATTCAATGAGGCTTCAAGATAATTTACCTTAAAAATACCTTCACCGTTCATAACCTTAACCATTACCGTTACCAAGATACATTGACGTGTTCGTGAAACAGAAAGCACATAGCTCTGAAAAGAGCTGTTTTAATATTCGATCGACACCTGAGAAGACTTTTATTCCGACACTACAATAGTCCCTAAAGTGGTGACCCGACGAAGAACACGAAGAATCCCTGCTAGTAAAGAAGAAGAATCCCTGCTCGTGAAAAATGGATCAATCAAGAACCACCGAATCCCTGCCCGCCGCAGCCGCCACCGTCGACCATCCGTCAGAAATCGCGAGCATTTCGCTTTCGCTGCGAATTCCACCTTTCTGGCGAGACCGTGTTCGATTATGGTTCTACAGCTTCGAAGCCGCCACTCACGACCAGAAGAAAGGCGAACAACAACTAGCGCAAATGGTAATCGCTCGACTAGAGAAGCAAGATATCGAACAAATATCGGACCTTCTCTACAATCCACCCGAATCCAAGCCATACCAAGCGATTAAAGAACGTCTCATCACTGCATACGAAGAGTCAGACAACCGGCAATTTCAAAAGCTCTTGTCAGAAATGGAACTAGGGGATCAGAAACCATCACACCTACTACGACGAATGCGCGATCTCGCCCGCGATAGAATCCCTAATGCAACGCTACGCATCCTGTGGACCAACCATCTACCACCACACATCCGCTCAGTTCTAGCCGTGAGCGATTCCTTCAGCACGAAGACTGCGTTGGAAGAACTCGCACTGCTCGCTGACAAGATGCTAGAACAACATCGCGAAGTCGCCGCTGTCAGCACAACACTACCACCTCCTACGTCCGCATCTCAGAATATTGATACAAACTTCTTAATAAACGAAATAAGAAAACTCTCCATAGAAATCGCTGAATTAAAATCAAGACAACCGCAACATAATTTCAAAAGAAACCTTTCTCGATGCCGCTCATACGACCCTCAATATAAATTACGATCAAGAGACAACACACAATCGTCAGTGTGCTATTACCACCAGCGTCACGGGTCTCAGGCAAGAAACTGCAGGTCACCGTGTTCCTTCGCGTCTAAAGAAGCAAGCGGAAAACCAGAGAGAACGCTGGCAGAAGCGGAATCCGGCGCTCAAGAATACTCTTACCGCCTATTTGTCACAGACAAGAAAACAGGAATATCTTTCTTGGTAGACACGGGAGCTAACATATCCGTTCTACCTAGGAGAAAAACTCACTTCACTACACCGCTGCCATTCAAACTCTACGCCGCTAACAACACCACTATATCGACATACGGTGAAAAAACACTCACTAGCGATCAAGGCCGACAATTCGAAAGTCAACTATTTAATAACTTAATGAAAATTATGGGAATAACAAAAAATCGTACAACTCCGTATCATCCGCATAGCAACGGTATAGTCGAACGCTGGCATCGCACATTAAAAACCGCGCTACGCACGAAACTCTCAAGTACAAGGTCATGGATCGACGAGCTACCTACTGTACTACTAGGATTACGAGCCACCCTACGCACAGACGCCGAAGTTAGCCCAGCCGAACTTACATACGGCTATAACCTACGTCTACCGGGTGATTTTTTCACTACATCGATACCTACAACTACGGACGACTATACTTACGTAAACAAGATAAGAAAGGCAATAGAACAAAATAGACCGCAAGCAGCGACGACGCATCATAACAGCAAGCAATCTATTTTTATACATAAAGACCTACGCAACTGCAGCCACGTATTCGTTAGAGTCGACACAATTAAAAAACCTTTACAACCACCCTACGAAGGACCGTATCGTGTAATAAAAAGAACAGAGAAAGTATATACGCTACAACTACAAAATCGTGAAACTAATATCTCAATAGATCGTCTCAAGCCCGCTTACTTATTACAAGAAAACATACCTAATTACCTAACGATACGTCACTACAAAATAGTACCTCGCCACAGAATACTTCCGACAAGCCGCACGGCAGCGTGACGTCACAACCGACTGCGAATAATAATAAAGTCACAACGCGAGCCGGCCGCTCCGTCAAGCTTCCAGTACGTTTCACTTGAGGGGGAGCACTGTGGCTACCTACCACATCGAACTATTATTACATAAGTAGTAATAGTAATTCAATGAGGCTTCAAGATAATTTACCTTAAAAATACCTTCACCGTTCATAACCTTAACCATTACCGTTACCAAGATACATTGACGTGTTCGTGAAACAGAAAGCACATAGCTCTGAAAAGAGCTGTTTTAATATTCGATCGACACCTTCTGAGAAGACTTTTATTCCGACACTACAATAGTCCCTAAATATCCTTTAATTGAAACCATTTATTCGAACCATTATTCTGAGTATCAGACAACAAGAATTTTTATTGCAAAACCACAGAGACAAAGATCTGGAGGTTTTTTATACCTCTCCGGTGAGTGAAAAATCGCTCTTATTCATCCAGAATCGTATTCTGTGGTTTATAACTAGCCCCACCAATATCGTTGTTGTTTTTGGAACCACGTAAAAAAGCGACAAGATTTTTTTTTTAAATAAACCTACCAAAAACATTGAAAAAATTCGAAATTTTCTGACAAGAAATTCCATTAGTTTTAAACCCAGAATAGTGTTATGAGTATACTGGCGAAGTTAAAACATAGCTGCCCCTTACATTCTGTATACATATTAAGTTGAATATAATTTATTTCACGTACGGGCAAGTCCCTTTCAGGTATGGGCAAGTACGCGATTCTTTGAAAAAGTTTGACAATTCAAAGAAATTTTTATTGATGGATCGTCAGTTGTCCATTTCACGTCGTTTTGTATCTTAATTATGTTACGTTTTCCAAATTGTGATTTTTGTGCAAATAAGTACGGGTAAGCTTAGACTAAGGGCCGTTGAATGATCTAAGCTCAAAAGTTGACCGTTTATCAGTATAATTTCGTTACAAAAAAAAAACCCTTAACCTATCTAACTTCAAAATGACGGCCCTTAATCTAAAGTACCTACGTGTAGCGATTGTGAAATAATTCAACAACTTTGGGAAAAATTTAATTTTTCAACTGTGTGAGTAGGTACATATTAAATATTATATTTATGTAATTGTATGTTGGACTGTCTGATGGGTTGTTCAAACTTTAATTTATTAAAATAAAAAAAACCGCTGATGTGCGAGTTTTACACTCGCGTACCCGGGGTTTCGTACAAATAGTCTAGTCAACAAGTTCAAAAATAAAGCTCCTAAAAATATGTGTGATAGCTCAATCGATTTGGAATGACGTCTAGAAAAATGTTTTTAAATGGTTTATTAGCACATAAAAAATTACGCATATTTAACAAAATAAGATAAAAAGGTATTTAGTTTTATATCAATAATTTCGAAATAATGATATTTATGGAATTTTGAAAAAAAATCCTGAAAGAGGAAGAAATTTTCAATAAAAAATTTCGCCTCCCGGAACTCTACCTCTGTTATAATTTTTTTATAACGCTGAAAATAGTGCTCCGCGAGGTCATTACGGCATAGGCGCGCCGTCTAAGTGCTCCCGCACACATACAATTGTAAGTTGGCCGACTACCGAACAACTAAATTGCGTACTTTTACAATTTAGTTGATCAACTTTATTTTGTTGGTTGGTTAGCCGCAGACTATTCGATTTAATCAGTGACAGTATTGCTAGCGCGGTGAAAATGCGGAAAAAAACGCTCTAATTGCTCTAATAATAAAAAGAAGACGAAAACAAAAGAGAACATTTCGGGTGCATCCCTATATTAAGTAATAAATTAGAATATGGGAAGCATCATACATTGCATTCCAAACTCAGACGTTATCAGATAAAAAAAATTCATACTACAGAATGAGTATTTCGTCTTTTGATGAGCTCGTATATCTAATTGGGCCAGCAATAATCAAACAGGACACACCTTTCCGACTCGCTATAGCCGTTGAAGAAAGGATTTTTTTAAATATAATTAATATATATCCACGGGCTTTTGAAACCCATGTCCTTTTTTATTTCTAAAACATGCTATTTTTTTTTAATTAAGGTTCATCTATAAGTTTTTCTACTTTTTCGTTTGCAACAACTCATCGGGACGCAGACGTCGTACCCGTTGACGAAGATCCGGTCGTAGGGAAATCACGCGCACGCGTGTAGTCGTCTTCCATCTTGCCGTGCGACTGACCAACTAAGTTGGATAGTCAGCGAGCTTGTATAAGGTAACCGTGCTAACGAACAGTTGGACAACTTTTTAATTGTACGTCGATCGGAAGTGAATTTCGATTCTGATGCGATCGGTATCCAATTGATTAGTTGGACAATTTAGTTGGAGAAGATGTGGGGGCTAGCATATGTCACTATACCTATTAGTATACTCTGCGATTTAGTCGGCCAACTTACAGTTGTATGTCTGCGGGAGCACTAAAACGTCGTCGTTGACACGTTAAACTATCGTCTGTAAACCAACTTTACAGACAACCAATTTTTCTTATAGTATTAAATAACAATGTAAATTTTTTCATAAATTATGGTGTAATCTAGACACTTGATTGAAAAAACCTCGGTGAAAAAAAAATTGTCGATTTTTCAAAAAGTTACACCATCACTACATAGATAGTATAAAACAAAGTCGCTTCCCGCTGTATATGCTTAGATCTTTAAAAATTCGCAACGGATTTTGACCTGGTTTTCTTTAGTAAATTGAGTGATTCTAGAGGAGGGTTTATATGTAAAATACATGCATAATATAGTAGAGGACCACTGATAGTTTTAGAGGTTTCTAATGTAATGTCGTAAATAAACACTTTTTTTTGCATACATTGCAAATATTTATTTTATATTTAGTATTTGCATTGCACCCATGCAAAGCAAAGTAATGATGACTGTTCTTGCCGAAAAGTTCTCTATAATAATGTATGTAATATATAGTATACATTAAATTGAAATACCTAAATAAGAGGGCGGCAAAATTTTCTTCCGCCCCGAGCGGCCGACAACCACGCTACGCCACTGTAGTCAGCACTCCAATACCTTTGGAAAGCTATCGCACTTTATTATGAAGAAGGAGGTCTGTACACTGAGTCTCGACTTCGTTTAACAATTCTTTAAACTGGCGATGGTAGTGTTTTTGACAAGATGTTGTTAACAATTTTGATTACCAAATTCATAACCTCAACTATTTCGGCCGAAAATGTTTGCGCACAAAGCGCTTCTTGGTGTATAATGCAGTGAAACTTCAGAATTTAGTGGATTATTTATTTATTATTTAATATTTTTTTTTATATAAAATCAATTATACTTTCGTATGGAACTAAAGAGCCACAGCTTCACGCCTAAAGAGCCGCATGTGGCTCGCAAGCCGCAGGTTGCCGACCCCAGGACTAGCCCATTGATGCAGTTTGCAGTGACCCTGCTTTCTGCCTTGTGGGTTGTGGCTTTCATTCCCGTTTAGTCTGAGTATCATATATCTATTCATTTACCTCAACCTTATCAGCCAACTGACCTAAAACACAGGCATTAAGATGCCTAATGCCTACCTTATGGACATATGAACGAGTGTATGCCCCCTTATATTAAGAGCCATTTCACAATTTTACGCTCTGCAAGTTTAGGTAAATTTGGTCGCATCGCGCGAATCGTACGAGCCGCGCGATCTTTGTGTTAGTAAGTATAGTAAGACAACCAAAAGACCATCTTGATCATTTTCTAATGTATAATAAAAATTAATAACTATGGTATAAAATGTTTTTTACATAAATAATTTGTTAAAAATTTCAAGTATGTTATATAACAACAGTCAATAAATTTAAAATAAAATTAAAAAAAAATCAATTTTATGAAACAATTTTTTTAAATTGATTTAGTTTTTTCAGTTTACGAATGAATCTAATATTTACGATATGAATAAAAAAGCATTTAATGACATCGACACCGACAAACATATTAATTAACAAATAACAAGACAAACAGATTGAAATGCCTATTTGTATTGATAATGTGAGAAAAGAAAATTAAATTATACATTTGTTTACAGAAATTATCATTATATTATTTAACAGTCATTTTCGTAATATGTTTATTTTATTTATATTTTATTATGAAAGTATCAAATGCGGTTTATCCGCTATAACAACAGGCACTTGGCGCGTGTGAGCGAAAGAGACGGCTGCGCAGAATTTGGCGTAGACCTTACCTCTAAGAGCGCAAGCGCTCGACTGATTTACTGGGCTTGATGCGTGGTAATATATACTATCTTTTTATTATTTAATATAAAATGTATTAAAAATGATTACATCTTTTAATTATTTTTTTTGTATTCCTTAATGATATAAGTTTACTTTGATGAAGATAGTTCGTTAAAATTTCTTAGTTTTCTAAGAAAAATATCGCTTTTAAAATTATACTTATTTGGAAAATATTCTAACTTTAATTTTTTTTTTTATCGATTAATAACGATACAAATGGAATAAAACTGTTCTATTATTCAACAAAATTATATTCCACATATTACGTATTTTCTTAAAATGGTTTCAACGTAGAGGTTGTTGAAAAGTAGGACTTCAAAGTATACATTGCGACCGTTTATCCAGGGAGGAGGCTGATGAAAAGGTTAATAATTTTATACACATAATATAAATCAAAATTCTGATCTGACTATCGACTACAATAAAGGTTGCTCTATTATATTTCAAGAATATAAATTACATTATTGCATCCAACACTGAGATTAACGACGTCAAAATATTACAATTTCGCGGATTGTTACCGATTTTTGTGAAATGGCTCTTAAGATAGTTAGGCCATGTTTCACCAGCTGTGGATAAGGCTATTTCACGGATGACTATCTAACAGATAAAAGGTTTTGATTCATTATTATTTGTTACAAACAAAATGTATTATATTTATAAGACCTTTCTAATAATAATAATAATACTCTTTATTGTACACAACAAGAATCAACACAATAACATATTACAAATAAAAAACAGTGTAAAAAGCTATCGCTAGAGGAGCGATCTCTTCCAGAGAACCTGTGGGCATATAGGACACAACGTAGTGAAAGCGGTAGGGAAGTGTACGCAGAGAAGTGACAATTAGTGTCACCTAGAACAATATCAATTATCGAGTACAAATACAAATACATATACAGCAAGACAGAGATTGGTTTTATGAAGAGGTAGAGCGTTCCAAAGTTGAACAGCTTTAACTGAAAAGAATTCGAGTAAGAAGAAGTGGTGTGAGCTGGAGTTTCGAGCATCAAAGTAGACTCAGATCTAAGGGTGCGTTCGTGTGTATTACAAAGATACTTGAAACGCTCGTCAAGGTACAGAGGTGTATCAGAATGAAAAAGTATACAATATAGTAGCGAGAATATGTGAGTATTCCTGCGAAAGCGAATCGGAAGCCACTTGAGACAATTGCGAAATTCGGAAACGTGGTCATATTTGCGAAGACCAAATATGAACCGTATGCAAAGATTCTGAAGGCGCTCAAGCTTATTTAATTGCTCCTCTTTAAGATCAAGATAGCAAGCGTTAGCATAGTCAAGAATTGATAGAAGGAGTGACTATGCTAACGTAATTTTGGTAGGCAAAGGGAGGAAATATTACAGTAATCGCAGTGATCCGATAGCTGCAAATAGTTTACGGCTCATCTCACTCAGCTGAGGTGCCCAAGAAAGATGTCCATCGAAGATAATTCCGAGGTTTTTGACTTTGTTGCTGTAACTGATTACGGCGTTATTATAAACAACTGGTCGTTTAAGTGACCAATGTATTCAACACACAAGTTTAGGACTACCGATAATAATGACTTGACATTTTGAGAGATTAATATTTAATCCGTAGGAGTTACTCCATCTATATAGGTTCTTCAAGTCATTATTTAAATTGTTTATTGATGTATAGGTAAATCTGTCAACTTAGCGTGAGAATAAATTTGAAGATCAGCATACAAGTGGTAGAGAGGAGATATGCGGAGAATTATTGAATTTATGAAGATCCAAAATAAGAGCGGGGACAACACGCCACCTTACGGAATGCCAGCATTAACGTTAGACCAGTCTGAATAAGAATCCTGGACACGAACACGCTGCCGACGACCAAACAAGTAACTATGAAAGTTAGCAGTTGATGGACAAGACGCTCTAAAACTTTGGACAGGAAAGGCAAAATGGCTATTAGGCGAAGATCGTTTTTTAGGTAGGGGAATAATTTGAGCATTTTTCCAACTAGTAGGAAATGTATTGGAACTTAAGGATTCGTTGAAAATATGGGTTATGACAGGAAGGACTGAGTCTATTATAGGAATGATCATATTACGTAGTATTGGATTGCGTAGGTATTGGAAAGCTGTGTAAGTAATTAAGTGCATATGCGATAAACCGTTTAGGGCGTGGTTTTAGGGCCTGTTACACAGTTATGGATAACGCTATTTGACGGATGATGATACCAATCACGGTCTTATATACATGTCATGCAACGGAGCCTAATTTCAATGGTGAGAGATTGGCACGATTGTGTCATAACTTTTCATTCACGTCAATGCCGCTGTATATCACTGCTATCGATGGGTGCAGTCACGTGATGCGGTGCGCATTGCGCACTCCGTTTGAGTGACGTAGCATTGTAATTGGTTATGTTTTGAGTGACGCATCATTATACATTGTTATATTGAGTGAAGACCGTGATTTGTATCACGCTTTTATACACGGTTCAATTTATGACCGCATGACGATCGATGTGTGTTCTGTGCAACGAAGACAGATAACCAATTACAATGAAGCGGCACTCAACCGGAGTGAAAAAAAAAACTAAAAATGGACAAAAAATTTTTTGATCGGACATTGAATCTGAATTAGCGAACAATTGAAAAAGCAAAAAATAACTGAGTTGCTCTCGCCAACTTACGATTGCCCCGCCAACCCGCATTGGAGCAGCGTGGCGGATTAAGCTTTAATCCTTCCCTTCTCCTACATGGGGAAAAAGACCTATGCCTAGCAGTGGGATATTACAGGCTGAAGCGTATTTAAATTTGACACAGGCTTGGTCCAGTGAGCACTAAATATTATCATAAAACACCGCTTTACAAAGAGTATATTTAAGTAACTGCCTTAGGTCTTAAGGATATTAGGGATACCACAGCTTATTTTTTATAATTCGAAATCACTTTAACCTACTTCTTGTTGATTGTGGATGTTACCTCAGAACTTTTGAGCGTGTGAACCGATTTCCGATGTTTCTTATTTTAATCGAAATCTAGTTCTGACCCCATTTAAATTTGATTAAGATCTGAAGACTTTTTGAGTTACTAGAGAGTTATTAGAGAATAATGCGTATTTAACTATTTACTTTAATATTTTTCATCTACCTAAGTTGTATTTACTGTTATACGGGTCGATGTAATTGGAATCGGTTTTTTTTTTTCGTTTGATCAAACACAATTTTAGTTTCTTTGTTCCTATGTTAACAGACTTAATATATCGTATTTTGGTTATATTATTATTTAATAGAAAAAATTAATGGAATTAGTCCTTTCATCAGTGTAGCAGAAAACTATTTTTAAAAGTTTTATTTAAAAAAAAGATTAGCATGTACATACTACATCGGTGTATCCGAACATTGATGACATTAAAAAAAGCGATTTTGGCTACGAGGTTATGTTTACTGGATAATTTTGTCGAGTCAGTTTAGTTATTTGTGAAATCATATAATTGTTTCTTTATATTAAGGATACAAGAAAAATGTTGGTAACGCTAAAAACTTTACAGCAGCAAACGTTTCAAATAGAAATTGATCCCGATGAAACGGTCAAAGCATTGAAGCTTAAAATTGAAGTTGAAAAAGGTAAAGATTATGCGGCAGACCATCAAAAACTTATTTATGCGGGTAAAATCCTTCTCGATGACAATAAACTGCGTACATACAACATAGATGAAAAAAAATTCATCGTTATAATGGTGACTAAACCTAAATCTTCGGATAATCCACAAACATCATCAGCCTCGGCACCAGCATCCGCAGAAAATGCTTCAACGGAAAGTGGTGATGGTAAAGATAAAAACGTCGAGGAAAAACCAAAACCTGCACCGGAAACTGAACCCGAACGTGCAGCTGAACCACCAATTCAATCTAATGAGCTTGATTTTGAATCAACAGTTCAAAGCATAATGGATATGGGATATAATAGACAACAGGTAGAGCAAGCACTTCGTGCATCTTTTAATAATCGTGAAAGAGCTGTGGAATATCTTATAACAGGCATTCCAGAAGAATTGCTCCAGGAACAAGAGGCTGAAGAGAGTTCTGATGATGATCCTTTAGGGTTTCTACGTGATCAACCTCAATTTCAGCAGATGCGAGCAGTTATCCAACAGAATCCTAATTTACTTAACACTGTGCTTCAACAAATTGGCCAAACTAATCCAGCTCTTTTGCAAGCTATAAGCCAACATCAACAGGCATTTGTAAGGATGCTTAACGAACCTGTAAATACTCCTCCTACTGCTGCCGCCGCAGCTGCTGCTGCTGCTGCTGCTATAGCACCAGATGAAATTTCTGTTGAAAACCAACCACCACAATCACAAAATGTTATTCAAATTTCCCCTCAAGATAAAGAGGCCATTGAACGATTAAAAGCATTGGGATTTCCCGAACATATGGTTATACAAGCATATTTTGCATGTGAAAAAAATGAAAATCTTGCAGCAAACTTTTTACTGTCTCAAAATTTTGATGATTAAAAGTAAAGTATCAAGATACAAACTTCTTATATTGAATGTAAAAAAAAAAAGTAACAGTATCACATTTACTGTATTTTACATTAACAGCCTTACAATAGTTCTAACCTGCTTTGTACATTTCCTTAATGTGTAATTGTGCACTAAAATTAAAAAAAAACTGTCACGATAAAAACATCTATAATATAGATATCTTATTGTACAACTTATTCAACTCTTTAAATAAAGAAGTTGTTGTTATCTTCGTTTTCTGATTATCATTTATTTTTACTATCCCTTTTGATGTCATACTTATTACACAATTAACTTAGAGATATTGGAAATCAGAAGAGATCCTTACAGAATAAACTATTTAAGTTAGATTAAGAAGCTTTTCTGTCATATAAATTATGTAGTGACTATAAATAGATAGTAATCATTTTAAAGTAATAATTTATTTTTTTCGTTTTAGCACATTCAGAAAAATTTTCACAATTTAGTCGTTTTTTAAAGAGGTTTTTTACTTTTAATTTATTCTAAGCATAGTTTTTAACTCATCTATTGTTAGGTTCATGCAAATACAGGTAATCAGATGAGCATGAATAATACTTAACATTATTTTAAGTAGCCTTCAGGCTTCAACCTTGTTTGTTTCATTTTATCTATTAGATGTGCTTATAAAATTTTAATATATATTTAGCAAAAGTTTTTAAACCACTAGGAGTTTTTTAATCGGTTTTTGTCGTCGAGATTTGTTTTCTCAGTGCGTATTAAGGAATGACTTTCCCTAGGCTATATTTGTGAATTGTTCCTTACAATATTCATTATTTCTTTTTATTTATAAAAGCAACTTAAGTCGTAAACATAGCTATTTGTTTATTATTTTATTACATAACTTCATTAGTATTAATGGATATTGGGTTATACGACTCCAGAATTAGCTTCTCTAATAGAGAAGGAAACAGATCTTTGTTCTTTTCTGCATTCCTCATTAATTGTTTATATCAATGTTTTCGATATTGCTTGGAGGTGAAACTATTGGATTCAATAAAAGTCCAATATTATGTTTTCCTTTTTTGGATTTTTCTTGCCAATTTTTTAAGCGCATTTTGATCTTTTTCTTGGATATTAATATTTATTCGCCCTACTCTACCTATTAACTACTTTTATTTTTTATGCTTTCCTTTTTTCAAGTATTTTATGCACCCTGAGATATCTTCCTCTTGATTTATTGTGAACAGTTTTTCATAAAATCAACTCATCACCTTGCAATTGCAAGTTCACATCATTAAATATTTTTTAAAAGTCTGTCAAAGATGTCTGTTTCGGACGCAAATAAGTTTCCTCGCATTCATAATCTCTGTTTTCAAGGAATTCTCGTACTAAGCTAAGTAGCGTAAGCTAAATAGGCTAATTTGAGTGCAACAGCAAGCGATTATAGTAGGTAGTCATAATTTTCACTACAAAGTTGCCCAAATAATGTCATTTAATGAATTGTTTCTTATCTTGTTGATTGCTCTAATGCCGTAATGGAGCGATGCATGCAGGCATTCATTAAGATTTTTTGCGACCAAATACTGACGATGAATAATACAATGTAGGTACAGCGAATACATTTAGTAGTAGGTACTGCATGTTTTAAGCAAGCAATGAACTCCTCCCTGCTGAAAATTCCAAATAAATAATTGGGTTTGCTCGAATCGAAAAATCGGTACACCCAGTAAAAAGTTATTGCGGATTTTCAAGAGTTTCCCTCGATTTCTCTGAGATCCCATCATCAGATCCTGGTTTCCTTATCATGGTACCAAACTAGGTATATCCCCTTTCTAACAAAAAAAGAATTATTCAAATCGGTACATCCAGTAGAAAGTTGTGCGGTATAATACAACGCAGGTCGACGAAAAAAGCGTCAAGTAAAAACGCATTATTAGATATAGCTCGAAAAGTAGTTTGTACGATTTTTATTTTTGTGTACCCACACATTAGGAATTCTAAACATTTTTGAATATCATATCAAAAATTGACCGCTCCAGCGGGATTCGAACTCGTGTCGACCGACACGGTCAGTCGGAGACGCGGGTTCGAATCCCGCTGGAGCGGTCAATTTTTGATATGATATTCAAAAATGTTTCGAAAAGTAGTTGTTAGATCTCAAATAAATTTAAATGGGACCAATTGGCACACATCACCTTTCGATTAAAAGAAAATTTGTCGAAATCGCTCCACCCAGTAAAAAGTTCTGATGTAACATACAAAAAAAAAAACTAACTGAGGTAGGGCACAGCAGGAATTTTCTGCTCAAAATATGGAGCAGCCCGACTGGGGTAGTACCTCGACCTTACAGAAGATCACAGCAAAATAATACTGTTTTCAAGCAGTATTGTGTTCCTGTTGGTGAGTAAGGTGACCAGAGCTCCTGGGGGGATTGGGGATTGGGTCGGCAACGCGCTTGCTATACTTCTGGTGTTGCAGGCGTCTATAAGCTACAGTAATCGCTTACCATCAGACGAGTCGTACGCTTGTTTGCCAACCTAGTGACATAAAAAAAAAAAATACAGTCGAATTGAGAACCTCCTCCTTTTTTGGAAGTCGGTTAAAAACGATGATTTGTATGGGAAGTTATTGTAAACTAGGTATTGTGTTTTTGAAACAGGGATTCCAAAGTTGTCATACAATTTTTATCTGAGCTATTTGGATCAAGATAAAAGCAGTTCATTTTTTATTTGGAATTTTCAGCAGGGCATATGACACCGTGTCATTGCTGGAGCACCATCTGTAGAAGTTGTTGAACTGACAAAATATTAAATAGGACTTTCTGTCTCGATCACTTGAAAAAAAAAACGTGCATCATAATTATTGTGTGTGGTTTTCCCGCTTTTGCGATTAATAACGAAGTATTATAGTAGTCGTCGGAGGCATGAAATTGAAGGATAAGTCAAATCATTCTCTCTTCGTGCATGTCTCCGGACTCTATCTTACAAACTATAATTTGAACTAATGAAAATTTCTCCCACATCCGGAATATAAATAAGCCCGATTCCATGAACGCGATTTAATAATGGTAACTTATCTGAAAAATTACAGAGGAATTCTCAACAAGTTTCGAACATCTTTGTTTGAAACTTGGAGGTAGCTCCCCTGTTCTCAGCGTGTTCAACAGCACACGTTTGATGCAAGGCGGAACCGATGAGAAACACTTGACGGAAAATAAAAAAACAATTTGAAGAATTATCTTCAGATCACTTTTTTCAATAATGTACTAGACACAATAATAACTCATTTAAATGCACGTTTTGAAGTCAGTTAAATATTCAATTTCCAACACCAACTTAACCGACTTCCAAAAAGGAGGAGGTTCTAATTTCGATTTCGATGATTTTTGTTTTAATCGAAAGGTGGTGTATGCGCCGACCTCGGCACACTGACGATGAAGTCTAAGCCTTGTATGAAGATATTACAAGGCCCATATATGGCACTACTTCGGTCTTCTACAACGTTGTTATGGGATATTTCAACACTAAAGTAGGAACACAAGACCGATCGAAAATCGGACCACACGGATTGTGACTCAGGAATAACAAGGAAGGAATAATAAGGGGCAGATAATAATAATAATAATAATTTATTACAGACGTATGTCCGTATTTTTGTTAGTTATATTTTTTTTCCTTAACTATGGTAGTTTCAATAATTGTGACAAAACAAATTATAGCTGCGCCAGTTCCGATTGTTGCAGCCGCAGACGCCAAAAAAAGCCATTTACTTTATTAATTCAAATTACAATTAAACTTATAATTAAAGAGAGGTGATTCCCTACTGATGTTAAGTAAAAGAATGATTAAATAAAACGAAGTTGAAGAAAGGTTTCCACGGTGGAGCCGTCGCTGCGGTGGTCTCTGCGGTTGTCGCCTTCCATTGCTTGCCATCTTCGTCCGAAATTATATTGAAATCTTGCACGTATGCGGTACAGTGAAATAAGGCTGTGGGCACACCTGGGTTTCTTATATTAAAATATATTGTTTTAATTATCTTCGTATGAAGGTAAGTCGAAGGCACACTGATACCGTGGGGTTAGGCTCGTGTAACATAACAAGCATTGTTTAAACTTGGTGCATCAAAACATACAGGGCCTTTTGGTTAAGGAACCTGAAACAGAACTTTTCTGAAATAAATATAATATTAATATAATTTGTATTACTGAACAATGGCTTAAAGAATACCAGGCTGTTTTAAACTTTAATAAGCGCCAAGTTGCCAGTTCGTTCTGTAGGGAGACAGCCATACATGGGGGCTCATTAATCATAGTGAATAAAAACCTAAAATTTAAGGTACGTAGAGATATTGTAAGTCTTTCCATTGAACGAACTATAGAGATAGCCTGTATCGAGCTAGCGCAATGTCCGTATCTATAGACCACCCAGTGCATGTTACGAACAATTTGAAGCAGTATTAGAAGAATTATTAACAAAGCTAACTCTTTAACGTAACAAAGATATTATAGTGTGTGGTGACTTTAATAGCAATTTATTGGATTGCTACGAACACACAAAGAAACTAGCGCCATCTAGCGGCAACCATTGAAACCACACAAAGACAGCGATAGCATGAAACTCTCTACTCAATACTAGATGGCGTTAGAGGAACTACTGTGGAACTATATAGAAGTATAGTCTCGAAAACCGGGTACATGCGCAAACTTTCCAGAATTGTCTGGGCCTCGTGTCGGCCGATAAAAATAGCCGCAGGTAGGCGAGCGAATGCAGTTCAGTTTGAGCGATCTTCGAGGCGAGTTCAAAATGAAAACTAGTGATCAAGAGTGATACCAGCGAAACCTACGACATTGGCTACGACTGAAGACATCGTGAGTGCTTAGTGTTTGAACTTAGTGCTTAGTGTTTGAACCTAGTACTTTGCGTTGGACCTAGTGCTAGTGAATAAAGTCTCCAAAAGAGTCAGCAGGTCTTTCTCTCCAAATCCTTCGAACCCTAACACGTAACAACTGGTGTCGGAAGTGAGATTTTTAGATGCCATTTGACTCCGAGAGAAGACTTCAAGGAGGGCGTCAGGACAAGGGCACAACGAGCTGCGGAGGCCACACCCACTGGGGACCACACTCCGCCCACGGTGGGCCAAGCCCAGCCCTCTGACCCCGCCCATCGTACACCGCCCACTGACCACGCCCCCAGGCCCCGCCCACGCGAACTAAGGCCCCGCCCACTCGGGCTCAGGCCCCACCCACTCGGGCTCAGGCCCCGCCTACTCAGGCTCAGGCCCCGCCTACTCAGGCTCAGGCCCCGCCCACTTTGTCTCAAGCCCCGCCCACTGGATCCACCCATCTTACCACACCCACCAGCGACACCGTAGCTTCTACAGACTCTCAAGTGGCTCTTCAATTAGGGAGTTTAATTAAATTAACGGAGCAAAGAAGTTTAAAATTGCAAGAATCACAAGAGCAGCAAAGGGCTGAAATTCGTAGTGCTTTGTAAGAATCACAAGAGCAAACAACTTTCAAATTGCAAGAATTACAAGAGCAAACAAATTTCAAATTGCAAGAATCACAAGAGCAACAAAAGGCTTAAATTCGTGGTGCTTTGCAAGAATTACAAGAGCAACAAAAAGAGCTCCAAGAAAAAACGCTTTGGGCTATAAAAGATGTTAGCGACGCGGTGACTAAGCTTCGAAAAGATGTCGACGTAGTGGAAGAACGAGTTACCGGGTTAGGATTGGATGTTGAAAATGTGAAAACCACGAAACCACGAAGGATTGTCGGAATTTCATTCATTGATCGTTGGAGCAATCTTTGATAATGTGTATTTACTTGACTATTTTTTTTTGTCTACATACGTTGTATTACTTTTCGATATAATTAAAGTCGGTTTTTCTTCGTTTGCCTACAAACACAATTATTTATTATTTTTTTCTTGCGTATTTTATCCAACAGGTATTGTTTCTGGTTGTACAATAAAGTATATTTGTATTGTATTGTATGCTCCACAATGCTCCTGCAATTGAGGACCACACCGGTAATTACTAATTACGTAGATCGTCAGTCTAACGGGCCGGAGGACGTCCTACACTGCGTTCGCCAAGACGCGGTCCTTACTCCAGAATCCGCCTGCTCCAATGGCAATCGGTCCTGCGACACAGATGACCAGCTTACTGCCACTTCGACTTGCTAATTCTGTGTGCTATGTCGGTTACTTTCGTTCTCTCACGGATAATCTCATTTCTAATCCTATCTTTGAGAGAAATCCCAAGTATAGCCTATTCCATAGCACGTTGAGCGACTTTAAACTTGTGGACTAGTCCCTTCGTCAGTGTCCACGTCTCGACTCCGTATGTTAACACTGGCAGGACGCATTACTCGGAGAGTTTTGTCTTCAAGCATTGCGGAATATTCGAAGTGAAGACTCGACGAAGCCTGCCAAACGCCGTCCAGACTAACCGAATCCTTCTATCGGCCTCCTTCTCGAAGTTGTTACGGCATAGTTGGATGGTATGGCCTAGGTAAATATAATACTGAACAGCTTCGAGAAGGATACTATAGACCGATACCAGTCTCGGAATGACTTGGTTGTTAAACATTTAATGAAACAACTTTTTTCGGATTTTATCGCGGTTTATTAACTTTGATTCCCGACGTTTCGGATACTTTACAGCAACCATGGTCACGGGAGGACTGAGGTGTCAGAGGTCCTAACGTTACAAAGTCATTCGAAACTACCCGACATACATCAATATTTTATTTAGTCCTATCTACGCAGAATGTGCTAATTGAGTCTTTAATCTGTGGTAAATTATGCTTGGTTTTTGATTTAATTATATTAATAATAGGGTCCCAAGCAGGTGGTAATTGCCAGCCAGCTTCTCTATTGAAATTTGGATGTTTTTTAATTTCAATAGCCTCACGGATCATCCTTGGTTGGAATCGGTGTTCTTTTGCGAGGATCTGTGGTTTATCGAATCTAATATAATGGCTAGCTGTGTCTAGACTGTGTTCACAGATTGCGGACTTAGTATAGCGACGATGTTTCAAGTCAGCTATATGTTCTTAAACGCGAGTTTTGATTGATCGTTTTGTTTGTCCTATATAAGAGAGACCACAGTCACAATCAAGCTTGTATACTCCTGCATCTTGTAAGGGTATATGACACTTGACAGATGGTAAAAATTGACTTATTGTTTTTGGCGGCTTGAAAAAAGTTTTTATAGAAGCTCGCTTTAAGATGAAGCCAATCTTGTCAGTGACCCCTTTCATAAAAGGTAGCACAGCAGGTACTCGTTCGACGGTGGCTGGTTTCACACGTTCACTGTGATGAGGACGCGGTACCCGAAGCTTGTTGTCTCGCAGACTGACTAATACATCTAAGAAAGCTAAAGATTTATTTGCCTCTAACTCCATTGTGAATTGAATTTTAGAATTTATGGAGTTAAGATGGTGTAAGAATATGGATACTTTATCAGATGGTAATATTGTGAAAGTATCATCTACATACCGTTTGTAAAGCCTGGGTGTTATGGGCGAGGTACGCAGAGCAGTCTCCTCGAAGTCCTCCATAAATATGTCGGCGATAACGGGGGATACTGGTGAGCCCATCGCTACGCCATCTACTTGCTTGTAGAACTGATTATTCCACAACATGTAGCCAGATGAAAGGCAATGCTTGAGAAGGTCAGCATATTCTATCGGCATGTCATTTTCCTTCAGCTTTCTTGATACAATACTAATGCAATTGCTCAATCAGAGTAGCAATCTCTCTCGTATTTGAGCAGTGGAGGTCTCGGCGTACAAGTTTTCGTATCTTCTTGGAAATAGTCCTCTGTTCTGGCGAAACTGCTTGAGCAGTAAGCAACTTCTGAAGAGAGTTGGACAGCTTCGTTAACTTCGTCGACGGAAAGTGCCTACGACCTAGTGTACACACCGTCTTCACCACGTTGTCGGTCATCTCTTCCACGTTGCCAGTAGTTTCCAGCGAATCGAATCGGTTTTGGAGTTCCAATTGAAACTGCTCGGAGCCACATAGTATTTGGGGCAGCGTAGGTCGGAGAGTAGATTTCATTAAGCGGGCCCGTTCTTTTCGGAGGCATATATTCAAAGTGCCCTGCAATAGCCGGTGGTTACTGCCATTGTTAAACCAATTAGCCAAGGAGACATCTCTGAATATATGCCTTTTATCCGCTATGATCAAACTATCTCGTTCCTCGTCATAGTATCGGGGCTTTGCCAGGTCTTTCAGGCCTTTGGGGCTTCTTCTCAAAAAATTGAATTCATCAAGAAGAGCCCCTCTGACTCGTAGTAGTTGACGAGCATCTGCCCCCTGCGATTCCTGCGCCCCTACCCGTGTGGTCCGATCCTCGATTCGTCGCGGTCTTGTATTCCCAATTTAGCGTTGAACTCTCCCATAACAACGTTGTAGAAGGCCGAAGTAGTCCCATGCATGGCCCTAGAAATATCGTAATACAAGGCTTCGACTTCATTGTCAGAGTGTGCTGAGGTCGGCGTATAGACCTGTATCGCTTTTACCGGAGTACCTGACAGTGAGTTTAAGTACAAGGTACGCTACCTGGGTCGACACATTGCTGACTTCCACAACGTTGTTAGTGAGAGTCTTGTGGACCAGAAAATCGACGCCACCTTGAGAAAACCCATCACCTTCACGGAAGTAGAACAAGTGCCCGAAGTCCAAGATCATCGTGTCCTCACCCTTTCTTCAAAGGGTACGTGTAGTTTTAAGCGGCAGTCTCCCTTAACCCGGTGATTCTCAGCACCCTTCACCCCACCGTTACCGCGGCCGCTGCTGTGGCCGGGAATAGTGGGGCTGCCGGGAACTGAGGGCCTAAAATTCTGCCGCGAACTCATGGGGCCAACCCTTTTGCCCACGCTGGGCAGGAGGGTTGGTGACTGCAGGGCTAGCTTTGTCGTACCGAAGACGCTGCTGCCCGTCTTCGGTTGTGTATTTAAAAAGCCAGCTGTAGGATGGCTATACCGCCATCGGTCGGCTTCACTAGTTCCACGGTGGTATTGGAACTTTGCTATTTTATTTTATTAACTAGCTGACCCAGCAAACGTTGTTTTGCCAATAAACTATCTACTATAATATAAGTGTGCGGGGATTTACTTATAATCGAAAGCGTTGTAGACAATGAAAGTATGCTTTATTTAGTGCACAGAAAAATTAAAATAATACGTATAACAGTCACTGCTACGATCAATACACAAATAAAACCATAAAAAATGGCCGAAAACGATATAGTGAGTAAGACAGAAGACCGGCTTTATTCTCATCCCTACTCCGTAATGTTTGCTGGATGAGAGGCGACAACGTAATGTAGACATCTAGCGGGGATAACTGATCGATTGATAGTAATCGACCGGCGAAGGCTGGAGATCAAATTGAATTGAGAAAAAAATCATAATTAAAGAAAATTTTTGGCGATGCGTGTGAAACGTAGTGTGAAGAATCGCGTCCGCCATCGAAAAGGGAGGATCCTCCACCAGACGGGTGTTGTGTCTGGCGGGCTACTGGCCCAACGGTTGTTGTCGGGATCTTGTATATATACTTAATCACTTTGAAAACTTTGATAGCGCGATGTAGCATACGTCAGTTTTCTCTAATTACGTAGTTTGTAGTCGTTCGTATTTCGCGCGATAGATGTCGCCACATCACTCCCCTCCGAGACCGGAGGTCGATAGTAGGTTAAGTCATCCATTCATCTTGTGATGCTTGCCGGGCCAGTGGAATGTTCCAGTGAGTCGGAACCAGATGCCGCATAGTTCACGGTGAGTCGGAACTGTCTGCGGTGATGCTGCATATGCTCCAGTGAGTCGGAGTAGTGAGTCGGAGGCAGCCAGCCACTACGCAGTACTGCACGTACTGCGTAGTGGCTGGCTGCTGCGTCGACCAGGAGAGAAGTGCGTCTCTGCTTGCTGACCGGCCGAAGTGCAGTGTGCTGTGCCAAAGTCGCTGAGAAAGCTGTGGGCGATGACCAGGAATGCGCGTCCGCTGCATGCTGGTGGTCAGGATACCCGTAGTAGCCGTAGATGCTGGCTGGCTGAAGCCGTAGATGTTGGATGCTTCTCGCTGCTCGAAAGCTTGAGGAAGTGATGATGACAATGAAGGTTGCGCTGATGTTCATGCTCGGGGTCAAGTGATGATGACGTCACGATGACGTAACTTACGAAGGCTGCGCTGATGTTCATGCTCGGGGTCACCAGTTTGGCGATGCGTGTGAAACGTAGTGTGAAGAATCACGTCGGCCATCGAAAAGGGAGGATCCTCCAATCAGACAGGTGTTGTGTCTGGCGGGCTACCGGCCCCGACGGTTGTTGTCGTGATCTTGTATATATACTTAATCACTTTGAAAACTTTGATAGCGCGATGTAGCATACGTCAGTTTTCTCTAATTACGTAGTTTGTAGTCGTTCGTATTTCACGCGTTAGATGTCGCCACAAATTATTAAAATAAAAATTACGATGGAAAAATAGGGCTTGATCATAGATAGGTTGAAAATTTAGGGTTGTATATATTTTTTAATGTCGTATCATAAAAAAATAAAAAATAAATAATTTATTTAAAAATCAAAAAAAATTAGGGGTGGACTACCCTTAACATTTAGGGGGATGAAAAATAGATGTTGTTCGATTCTCAGACCTACCCAATATGCACAAAAAATTTCATGAAAATCGGTCAAGCCGTTTCGGAGGAGATTAACTACAAACACCGCGACACGAGAATTTTATATATTAGATTAATTTATTTATTTTGCATAAAATAGTATGTCTTAATAATGATCACTAATCTAATAAAATCTAATAAGTAGTATTAATTATTTTGTATTGTTTTTGTAATTGATTGAAATTTTGATTTGGGCAAATTGAGATAAGGATTGATGAATTTTGTATGGAATTAAATAAAGCTTTATCATTATTACTATTATTATTATTGGAACTTTTCTATCCCTTAGTCGCCTCTTACGACACCCACGGGATGAAAGGGGGTGGCTAAATTTTATATGTCGTAGCCACTCAAGTTTTAGTATACTTTAAATTGAAATACCTAAATAAGGGGGCGGCAAAATTTTTTTCCGCCCCGGGCGGCCGAAAACCACGCTACGCCACTGATGCAGACGATATTCAGATTTACCGCCATTCCACGCCTAAGAATGTTGTGAATGCAATCAACTTAATGAATATGGACCTTAAAAAAAATTCTGATTGGAGCAAGTGATATGGACTTAGTATCGGCCCTGGCAAGTCGGAAGTCGTTGTTATAGGCAGTCCTGGCATGATCGGAAAAAGAAATAATTTACCACCTATTACCTATAATGATACTAGCATGCCTTACTGCTCCACTGTCAGAGATCTCGGCATTCACTTAGACAAGACGCTGTCATGGTCACATCATTTAAAGGTAATTACTAAGAAAACTTTTGCGACACTGAGTTCGTTACGTCGCTTTAAATCCGTTCTGCCAATCCCTACAAAAATTATGTTGGCAAACTCTCTTATCTATTCTAGATTATGCAGTTGCAAGCTAATTTGACCGAGGACCAACTTAACAGGCTTGAGCGACTTTAAAATCTTGCCATCCGGTTCATATTTTGCCTACGCAAATTTGAGCATGTTTCGGAATTTCGTTCCAAGCTCAAGTGGCTTCCTATAAGCCCTCGCCGGAACCTACATATTCTTTCTCTGTTGTACTGTGTGATATTTAATCCAAATTCTTCTTCTTATTTAAAAGATAAATTTATATATCTCGGCGAAGCTTCAGAATTAAGAACATCTCGAAGACTTATGCTGAAGCTACCCGTACATAAGTCCAAGTACTTTAGTCAGTCTTTTACTGTTCAGGCTATTAAATTATGGAATAGTCTGCCCTTACCCATAAGGGAGGCCAAATCACTGTTGACTTTTTAAAAAAAACGTTAAGGATTATTATCTTAAGATGGAGACGATTTAGTGTAATATGGTGCAATTTCTTGTGTGCAATCTGTTGTGCTAAATACTTACTATACTTTTATTTTAAAATGATCCACCTGTTTACTGTTTCTGTCCGTAGGTATCAGTAAATAAATGAAAAAGTAAAATGTTTAAAATTTAAATTGAATTGATTCCTAAAGAAAATAACTGACTGTTATAATTTTCAATTGCACAGAAAGTTACTGTAAAATTAAATAAATTTTCTTTTTTTTTTTTAACTAAAATCACATAAATTAAACTATTAAAAATCATTTAGAAATACGTATTTTATTCGAAAAATTTGATTTAGTTTTGGTATATAGATCAAAAGCCAGAAAATGGTGGTTTGGCGGTAAAGTGATTCAAAATTGACAAAAACTCCTCATACTTATCCCAACGAATCTTTCACAATTTTTCGCTCTGCAAGTTTAGGTAAATTTGGTCGCATCGCACGAGTCCACAAAAAACCATCTTGATCTTTTTCTAATGTATAATAAAAATTAATAATTATGTCATAAAAAATTATGACGAATATTAAAAGTATGTTATATAACAACGGTCAAAAATTTAAAATAATAGGTAATAAAAAATCAATTTTGTGTTAGGAGTTTACGAATGAATCGAATATTTACGATATAAATAAAATAGCATTTTATTATGCTCCAGAAAATCTGAGTGTGAATGGGTGGAGTTACATAGTTTTGGATGCAAGTAGACCTTCAAATTTTGCTGGCTTTAATTTTTTTGTAAACCTAATGACACCGACAAATATAAAATTTATCAACAAATAACAAGACAAACAGATTTAAATGCCTATTTGTATTGATAATGTGAGAAAAAAATTATACATTAATTTACACAAATTATCATTATATTATCGCATATTTTTTTTATTTTTATGGTAATAAAGTATCAAATGCGGTTCATCACACTAACAACAGTCGCTTGGCGCGTGTGAGCGAAAGAGACAGCTGCGCAGAAATTTGACGCTCGACTGTTTTACTAGGTTGGGTTCGATGCGTGGTATTATATACTATATTTTTATTTTTAATACAAACGGCATTAAAAATAATTAAATATTTTAATTATATATTTTTTTATGTTCCTAAATGATGTAAGTTTACTTTGGTATAGATAGTCCTTAAAATTTCTGTTGTTTAAGAAAATATAGCTTTTGAAATTGTACTAATTTGGAAAATATTCGTAACTTTAAAATTTTATTACGGATTAACAGACACACAAATGGAAAAAATTTACATTATGTATCACCAAAAACACATTCCACATATTACCATATTTTTTTATAATTTTAAGGTAGAGGCTATTGAAAAATAGGACTTCAAAATATACATATCGACCGTTTACCCAGGGAGGCGGCTGAATTCTGATTCATTATGTTACTACAACGGAGGTTGCTCATAATATTTCAAAAATAGAAATTATATTATTGCATCCAATACTGAGATTAACGACGTCAAAATAATACAATTTCTCGGATTGTTACCGATTTTTGTGAAATGGCTCTTAAAGTACGCAACTGTTTCATCCGTGTAAATGAGTATTTTTCTACTGTTAAATTCATCACTCTCTAATTGACCTATATTATTAGTAAAAAAAAGTGTTATGAGGTAGACAACTCTTACTGTTTTTAGTCTATATTGCGTTCAACGAGCCGAGATACCAAACGTAAGCAAACAAAATGCGAGGTCATTCAACTATGCAGGGTTTTGTAGCCTTTTATTATTTACACAAATTTTTAAAATGCAAAATATATTTATATTTTGAGAACTACTTAATTAAATATAATTATGTACATAAGATTTGATACTTCTTAAATAATATTGTAAGTTGTCAAAGCCAGTTAAAATATAGATAAACAAGAAAGAAAGAGATAGACTATATTTTGTTTGTTCCGTCGTCGCTACGAAAAAATGATGGGCTTTGTTTACGTTCGGTATCTCTTCTCGTTAAACAGACTTTATGCAAAAAATCAATGACTGACATGTAATTGAAGTTAATCACTAAATTATCTTGTTTACTTTTGTGTTGTATATTTTTGTGTAATATCGTTTTAGTGTTTCCATTTGCAGATGTAAACTAGTAATTAAAGTAAAAAAACATAATGATACATCAAAACAGATAATATTATTAATATTTATAAATAGCATAAGTTAACATAAAAAGCTATATCGATATAAACTTTATTCATTTTAAATTTAAAGGCACTTTTCACATGTCTTACATTAAATCTTTTATCACTTGCCATGGTAGAAATGTTTTAACGTAATAAAATATTGTTATCATAACAATAACCTCGAATTAAGATAAAAAAAAATATATAATAAAATACAACTATTTTAACACTATACACATATCAAACATGGCAAATGATAGCTTATAAAAATCTTACATTTACTCTCAAAAGTAACTAAATTTACCCTTCCACAAATATATTTTTTACATTTTTGTGAACCAAAATGATGTATAAATCAATAATATGTATAATTTTTTTTTATTTATCAGCATAATTGAGAATTCTTTTAGATGATATGCAACATCAGCTTCTGTTCACAAATACATATATGTATATATATATATAAAACAATTGAAACTTTTAAAATACACTATACATAAAATCTATTCTATCTATACATAATGTACATTTCTTTCAATTTCAATTTGTTTTTTTTTTTTTTTTATAAAGGACTGAATAACGGTACTTTGCTAAAACTGTACATTGCAATTTTGTTATTGCACAAAAAAAATTAAAATTAACTTTGGCTTACCCATTACAAACACCCATGTATGGTGTAAAGAATACCTAAGCAACTACAATAGTTTTCTTTATAATTACATTGTGTAAAATCTATCACTTCCTCTTGCCCCATCACAGAAAATTATGACAATGTAAATGATGTTATATATTTAAAGAGCAACAATAAACAAAAAAAAAAAAAATGTTAATCATAACAGCAGTTCATAAAAAATTGAATATACACAATTACAATAAATTGAAAAGTTTAGATTAGTAAATGGCACAAGTGTCCAGTCAAGGTAATTTATTTTAATATATGTATCCCAACTATGTTTCAAATACAGAAATTAAAAGAGGAACATGATTTTTTAGACTGCATATATTCAAACTCGCACTTGATTTTATGTTGTGTATACAAATACATGATGACAAATTTTGATTTGGAATGATGGATAACAAATTAACAGAGTATTTTAAAAAAATATTTTTTCTGTAATACACAATCATCTCACATTTTTTGTATAATACACAAATTGATATAAAATACCTTTCTATTTAAGTGGTAACATTATAAAATATAACAAAGGTTAAAGTGTAAAATCAATGCATACAACTACTTTAATTTGTTAAATCAATATTATATTAAATAACAGTTGAAGTGAATTAAAACTTTCAGTAGAGAGTTATTTTCCATTCATTAAACATAGCGCAGGCGTTATGTTAAAGTGTATTTATTATACATATTTTATGTGAAGCTGAGCTTGCGATATTAATCCTGGATCCTACTAAGGAAATAATAAATCTATCCTTACATCTCAACCCTAGATAATTACTCCACATACTCTAAAGGTATGTGTTCTAAGTAACAATTAGAATACACGGTTCTAAGAAGGCGTTGAGTTGGTTGACTATACTTGATTCATTAAAATAATACATTCAAACTAGAGAAGTAAAAATTCTCAAATTTTCAAGTTTTTAACAAACAAAACAAAAGTTAAATTAACAGTTTTAGTATTAGAAAGTTGTTTGAACACTTCTGAAAAATGAGGGTCTTAAATAACTAATCTTCGTCTTCGTAAAAGTGCAATATGATGACAAAAAGTTAATAATTTGTGTTTGAAAAATTTCAATAACAAAATATTGTCTAGTACATGTAACTTTTATGAATCAATGCATTTGTATACATAAAAATAAGGTATAAAAGGAACAGAGACTCTGTTTACACCTTTGTCACATAGATATTATTTTATTTTAATTAAAAGAAGATGTTTTGTTTCAAATTAATAGATTAGTTTATATTAATAGTCTAACAATACAGTACTGAATCTAATAATATATATTTTTCTGTAAAACTTTACTTGTTCAAAATGAATCAACCAATTATAAATTGAACCTTCAATCTTATTTATTCAGTTATTTATTTAGTACAGTAGTAAAGATAATATTACCTAATTTTTGGTAAAAAATATATTAGTTTCAGTAACAATAAACTAAATTACTCATATAAAACATAAAAATCATATAACAAAATCATAATCTATTTTGGGAAAAATTAGTTGCAGTTAATTTAATTAGCAGTTTGTACTGCAGCAGTGTTAATTTTCTTGACACATTTTTTGTTATTTTTAATAAACTTCAACTATTATTTCATAACTTTTGATAGCACTTGTTTAAGTATAGATGTTACCAATAATTTTATTTTATATACTTCATTTAATTAAATAAAATGAATGTCAAATGTTTAGATGCATTTTGCAATAGTAATTTGAATATTTTTTTTTTAATGTCAAAACTAATTAGTTTTAAGAAATTTATAATTAGTCATCTTTTCAGTCCACCTCGGTCGGCACTTTACCTGGACGCAACCAAGTGTGTACTTTGACTGCAGTACAATTGCGCAAAATATGTGTGCCTCTAGGCTCTTACCGGCAGGGCAGCGGCACACCTGGTTAGCCGGCTGGACCTCATTCAGTTTTTTGTTGGCAATATAGTTCTTTAAGTGATTTTAGTTCTTCTATAAGGGCTTTGTTTTGATTCTCTAATACTGCCACTCGATTTTCAAGACATTTTATGTATTCTTTTTTCTTACGTCGACATTCTCTTGCTGCTTCGCGATTTTTTAATAGCCGAAGTTCACGCTTTCGTGTTTGATCTTCTAAAATTGGCCCTGCAATTATAGTACGATTTATTCATGACTTCCCAATGTTTTTGATATTTTAATATTCGTCATCAGAAATAGAATATTTAAAAATAATATCTAACCCGGAACATAGAATTGTCCATCCTGATTTGGCGCGTATTGGACTATCGCCCCACCACCGGTTGCACCTGACACAGCCAATGTATGCAAACCACTTTCTGTCTGCAAGGCACCAGCTGGAATCACTATAAAACGGTTCCATTAAAAATCTTATCTAATATTACAAAAAATATTTTTCAACATAAATGGCGTTAAAGTATTATAAAATGTCAACTCCAATGTTATTACATTCGAATTGTAAAATTTTTGTGAGATATAAAGATTGTGCTGTTTTCAACAGAAATCTAATCAATAATATATATAAAAATTGTTACAGATATATATTGATATTCGTTTAAAGTTTAATGTCTACTAATATTTACACTATAGAAAATAAATGTAAAACATTATTATTATAACTTTCATTTGAATTTCAAAATGCTTTAAAGTGAGTTAAACATTTACATAGCATTATTCATTCGACATTTATACAAACATGACGTCATCGTCTTATAGCTTTCGTCGATTACGTCATCCTTCTTACAAAGGATAACATGTTTGTTATTTCAAAATAATTTCCCAACATTAATTTTTTTGTAATGTCTTTAATTAATTTACGTTTGTTTTAAATATTGTTATATTAAAAATGTTATATTTACGTGTCCATGAGCAGATATTAAAACAAAAATGATAGATACAAACTGTTATAAATGAACGTCATAAGTAAAAACGACACCAGTTAGAATTTTTTTTTAACAAAATTAAAATTACAAAAATTTTAACAATGCGCTACTATTAAAATATTGATACAGAATGTATAGAAAAAATGCTATCTCAAAATATATTTTGTTGTTTTCAATGCTATAAAAACGAATGATGATTGAGAAAAAAATATTAAAAATAGTAATTGACAGAATTTAAAAAGCCTAATGTTATGAGGCATAGAATTGAAGAACAAATAATTATGATGACTAACAGGTTAGTGACACATGTTGCACACAAAACAAAAGTGTCAGCTGCAGCACATTTAACTAACCTGGAGCAAACGCTAAAGAAGGTGGCAGCGACACTTCATTTTCCAATCCCGCTTTAGTTCCCATGCGATTTTCTGTAATTATTATCATTACCTTATATGTGGATATCCACACAATATAATTGAATTTGCCATTGATCCTTATTTTATATTTTATTACCATAATTGAAAATAAATCATTTTGACACACTAAATAAATATTCATTTATAAAGAGTGTAAATGTTTGTAAATATTCCTTACTTCTTTAGAAATTGTTTAAAAATAATTTGTTGAGATTTTAAGTCCCAATTCGATACATTATATTGATCAAAATAAAAAGCACATTCCTTATATCTTTTTCACTTTAACCACATTGTAAGTTGACTTTTATGTACCACATTAACGCTGTGAGATTGTAGATTTGAAACACGTACCAGCTATTTCGGCACCTCCTAGGTCATTTAGTATTTTCCTATAAGATGGACGTCGAGTTAACATTTCTCTGTATTTATTTCTTTTTGGACTTTCATCATCACTACAGCTTTCATCACTACATGACTGTCCCTGTGTATTTACTACTGTGTTTGGTTCGGGCTTGATCTATTAAAACAAAAGGTTAATAATGGTGAATAATGTTAATAACAATTTTAATAATAACACTCAATGTGTTCATAATAATGTACATTACCTGTAATGTTTGCAAAGTTCCTTGAGTAGTGTGTATAACTGAGCTTGGTTTGCTAACCAATATAACATTTCCTTTAGGTAACTGCACTGTCTGTATATTAGATGCTGTCTGAATAACAGACTGTTGATTAGGTTGTATTACTGATTGGACCTGTAACCAAACATTTATTTGTCCATCACTATTGTAAGAATACAGGTGATCCAAGGTGTGAAATTTTATAACATAAATCCACATAAACTTAAAAACAAACACTGCAATTCTTAAAATCACAAACTACAAATATATTTTTTTATCAGTTTTGACTGTTACATTGTTGATAATTATCAAAACAAACACCTGTGCTGACGGTGCCTGGGTAGGCAACGTTAGTTGCACAATGCTGGTAACGACGACGTGAGGCGTGGTGCTGGCTGAAGAGGCAGCACTCGCCAAAGGATCTGCGACGCCTGATGCGCCAGATGTGCCGTTCTCCTCCACCATTCCGTCCATGCCCACTATGATCACCTAAAATATTCAAGGTCACCATTCTGTGTATTCCTTGAACTTCAGATACACTAAACTTGTAAAACGATTCGTTGATATTATTATCTGCTTCGATTATACACTCGATAGAAGCATTCTAAATGGGAATCATCGCGTCATTGCAAGGAAATTTTCCTATTGCGTCTTTTAGCTTATACGCAAGATATTTTTCAAGCTTTAAGTTCCAGTATATTTATAATAGTTAAATGGCAACGTACAAAATAACCATAATTAACAAGCCAAATGTAAGCGAGCGTGACAGACCGCAAGATGTCTTCAGTACGAGCACTCACCAGTTACGTATTCCTCGTCACCGTATATGCTGCGTCCGGAGTGGGCGAACGGGACGGTACGTAGTAGCCACGTCAACTGCGAGAAGACTCGTCACTGGCGGAGACCTATGATCTTGTATGCGTCATAACAATATGGCCGAAAGACGAATATTGTTAGACGCATGCGCTCTGATAATCATAATAAATTCATAAATGAGTTTGACAACAGGAAGTAGAAACTTCAAAACATAATTTTTATATTTCTATACGTAAAAATTAAATTATAAAATATTTTTATATAGAATTTTGGTACTTTAATTTGTTTTTTATGTTTCTTAAAGTTCTATGTTTTTTTTAAATAAATTATGCATTACCCGATACAAGTAACAACGGTATTTTTACATACATACATACATACATACATATAATCACGCCTCTTTCCCGTTGGGGTAGGCAGAGACCACTTCTTTCCACTTGCTACGATCCTTACATATGTGGCTACCTAAGTATACGTATCACGTCGGGGTCACCACTGTAGGGACTATTGTAGTGTCGGAATGAAAGTCTTGATCAGAAGGTGTCGATCGAATATATTTGCATAAAAAATGGTAATATTTATATAAAATGATTAATAATAAAAAGTAAGTATCACAATAGTTCATAAGTTTTTATGACCAATCGCAGATGTTTATTGTCTAAGCCTTGCGTCTCTTTCTCGCGCGTGGCTCTCTTTTTCCGCGCGTGCCGCTGTCGATGACTCATGCGCATCGTTGCGAGTCGGAGGCACGGTAGCACAGAGCGATAATTATAAATAGAATATACGTTCCCGCGGCTCGCTCTTTTCGGCGGCGATCGGCGCGACGAACAGATGTCTTACGTGTACTTCACTCGGCGGCGGAGTGATTGTACTTCGTGAAGATATGCATGAAGAATACGTACAAGTTAGCTTGAAGACTTCTGTGCATGTGATTGCTGGTGCATTTTTTTTTTTTTTTTTTTTTTATGTCACTAGGTCGGCAAACAAGCGTACGGCTCACCTGATGGTAAGCGATTACCGTAGCTTATAGACGCCTGCAACACCAGAAGCATCGCAAGCGCGTTGCCGACCCAATCCCCAATCCCCCCAGGAGCTCTGGTCACCTTACTCACCAACAGGAACACAATACTGCTTGAAAACAGTATTATTTTGCTGTGATCTTCTGTAAGGTCGAGGTACTACCCCAGTCGGGCTGCTCCATATTTTGAGCAGGAAATTCCTGCTGTGCCCTACCTCAGTTGAATCAAAGCATCCGCTCGCATGGTGTGTTGTGCTATTTTCAAACAGTTTTTTTCAGAGCTAAAGACGTCATGTTTCTTGAACATAAAACAGTTCTTTTCAGAGCTATGTACTTTCTGTTTCACGAACACGTCAATGTATCTTGATAACGGTAATGGTTAAGGTTATGAACGGTGAAGGTATTTTTATGGTAAAGGTATCGGTAAGGTTAAATGGTAAAGGTATCGGTGTCAGGTAAGTTATCTTGTAGTAGCCTCATTGAATTACTATTACTACTTAAGTAATAATAGTTCGATGTGGTAGGTAGCCACACATACTTCTTTCGCTTCGTCCACTTTCATTATTCCTTTCATACATGCTCTTCGGTTTAGGGTACTCTTGACCTGGCCTTTATTCTAGACCCTTTTCTTTGAGGACTTTTTTCGATATTAAACCATTCAGTGTATGCCCCATTTATCCTCACACAAGCACTAGAATCCCTTTATAGAGATTGCAATGCTCGTATGAGGACACTGCTCACACCATTCACGGACAATGCTGACCATAATTCATTCCTCATCACTCTATCATAAGCCTTTTCTAAATCCACGAACGGGCAACAGACTTTTTTGTTTTTGGCCAAACATTTTGCGGCTATACACCGCAAAGAAAAGACCTGATCCGTACATCCCATTCCCTTTCTAAATCCCGCTTGTGCATCCCATACTTTATCGTCTGTTTCATTCACAACCCTTTTCCCTTGTAATATGGGACGATTACGGCTTTGCACCAGTCTTCCTGTACTTGCCCATTTCGCCAGCACAAATTGAAAAGCGGTACAGCTGGCTCGCCACTATGCCATGTCCAGCCTTCAGCATTTCGACGGTAATCCTGTCATACCCTGCAGTCTTACCTAATCTCATAATTTTCAACGCTCTCACTATTTCATCCATGCTTATCTCACTTTCATCACCCTTTATAGAGTATAATCTTCCATGGAAGGTGTCGTATGTTGTACCTGCAGTTCCTCTCTTTCGAACAAAACTTTCAAAATACTCTTTGCATCTCTTTAACACACATTCTTCTCATTTTATAATGCTCCCATCTTGACTCCTGATTGTACTCAGTTCCGAGGTAGAAGTTTCTCCTCTGACTGTTTTGATGGATTTCCAGAAAAAACTTGATGTTTAACTGGAAATCTTCAGTGAGCGGTCTATCAAAATCATCATTTCGTTCTTCTTTCTTTCTAGACACAACTTCTTTCGCCGCTAATTTCAATCTTTTATACTTCGTTCTTGCTTCCTTTATCTCGTCATCCGTTGCCTTTTGAACTTTTTGGTTAGCTTTTGTCGCTAACCAGTCCAACCACGCTTTCTTCTTTTCTTGCACAGCCTTTTGTACATCTTTATCCATCCACACATTATAGTTCTTTCTTCCTTTCCTTCTTTTAGCTACCCCGCATACCTCAATAGCAACATTCACGACCCCTTTCTTAAATTTATCCCACAAATCTTCAATCACACCTATCTCTTTTATGCCTTTAAAACTTTCTTTCAGTTTCTCTACATACCCATTTTCCTTTTCTTGTAGGTTTTCCACTTTCACTCTGTCAAACACAGATGACAAACATGAAATTTAGCAGGGAGGCAGATTATAGTTAGTAGAAGTCCGCTAAGAACGGATTTTGCGATATTCCACCGCTAAGGGGGTTTAATTGGGCTTGATAGTTTGTATGAAACATATACAGCAGCTATAAGTTCGCCTGATGAGTTATTTATACTGCAGCCTGAAAATAAAACAAAAATGTTGTGTATAGAGATGTTTTATAAAAATAACTATTAATTATACTAAATTGTGCCTTTAATAAAGTTACTCAGAGTGCTAAGCATTTCAAGTGACTGAAATAAAAAAATAATTTGCGTTAAGCATCTTAATAGTAATGCATATATTCATAACCACGCGGACGTAGTCGCGGGCAACAGTTAGTGTATTATAAAACAAAGTCCTCAAAAGCGTATGTGATCGATTCCCTCAAAATCTACTGAACAGATTTTCATGCGGTGTCATCAATGTAGACAGGGCTTCAAGAGGAAGGTTTACGTAACGGCTAAGTCGATTTTGATGAGAGTTTCACTGGAAGTTTGCCGGGAAAACTTTGTGACAAACTGATTTCAACGCGGGCGAAGCCGCAGGCACAGCTAGTTGAGTTATAAATATAGCTTTTAGTACTATAGTATATATAGGCTTTTGTATTAAATTTTATTTCTAAAAATCAGATGGGCTCATAAGCTTAAGCTAGCGCTTTCTTTGCTTTCGCTAAATTTAATAAAAAATTGAGGACTGCTTAAAATATTCTTTGCTGTTACGGTCAGTCTTCACTCTGAGCTCGCAATTGAGATTTACGATGCCCTCGTCAATAATTTGTGTTTGTGCAGTCCGTGTGGGTCTCCCCACCGTGCCTCGGAGAGCACGTTAAGCCGTCGGTCCCGGTTATTATCATGTACACCTGATAGCGATCGTTACTCATAGTAGGGAATATATCCGCCAACCCGCATTGGAGCAGCGTGGTGGATTAAGCTCTGTTTCTTCTCCTACATGGGGAAAGAGGCCCAGTAGTGGGATATTACAGGCTGAAGCGAGCGTCAATAATTCGCTACCAAAAATTAAGTTAGCTGCTAGTGCTACTATATAATAACTCACTAACTACCATTATAACTAACTTGAAAAATTTTTTGAACTCTTAACGGATCATCGGATTTTTTTTCGGTTCAAAACGGGAGATCAGCTTTTTTTTTCTTAATTAGTAGGTTTGTTTATTTATTTATCTATTTATGTATTACGGCTTGTACAGATAGTAGCACATAGCTCAAAATATTTGCATTTTAATTATAGTACCTAATTGTTACAATAACATTTAAAATTCTTGATGTGACTAGTGACAGGAAGCTTGAGCAAAATACTAATCTGTGAGAAAAATCTTAACACCTACGGCTGCGCTCCACTAAGCGTCCGCAGCGCCCGCGGTGCTCATTCTATCGTTCCACCTAAGGCCCGTGGTCATCGCGAGTGGTCACTCGACGTTATAGATGACGTCTCTGTTCGCGACCACATCGCCCACAAAATATAGGTGGGTCAAAGTTAGCTTTCATCAAAATGTGGCAGGAATTAAAAAAAAAAATTTTTTTCAATAACAAATTGAGGATGTTATCTCTCATGCGGTTCTGCAAAAACGAAACGATAAATTCTCTCGAATCCATGTTGAATTAAGTTTTACTCCAATCCAATTGAAGTATTCACTCAAAACCCCACAGCTGCATGTTTTCACTATCCCGCCATATTGTGATCATATAGCTGACACCTAATACTTGACAGCGCCCAAATATACTTTTCACTCATAAAATTCGCCCACAACGCCTGCGGCGTTTTTTACGTTGGTGGAACGGCAATTTCAGCTGTCGTGATTGACGGCGTTGTGGGTCTTACATGCCTTTTATATATTTCGCTTAAGTGTTTTGCGGTCGCGAACAGTGATTTCATCTATGACGTCGAGAATCTGCTTTCGACGACCGTGGGCCTTAGGTGGAACCCAAAGAGCAACACGGAGGGGAGTAGCCATGTACAGGCGTTCCCCTCTGTCAAGGTATAAGGCCAAATGGCCATATGCAAACAATAAAACTACTTGCCGCCACACTGATTACTAGACTAAATCTAGTTGCGCGATTGAATCAACGTCCTTCAAAAAATGCCAAATTGTTCTGTTTTTTACTGCAAAAAAAGATCTGCCACGTCAAATTTACTAAAACATGCCGTTACCTTTCATACGTAAGTATTTTTTAATCAAATTATTACTTTAATACTTCTTTTAAACCTTTTTTAAACTTAAAAATTACAAATATTATCGTTCGTGTTGACTCGATTTGTTTACCAACACAGGCCGCTCGCCCGCATACAATATGCGGATCAGTCGAGCGACTGATCGGAGTCTATTTCCGAGAAGTCACTGTCGCCGAGCGTTAGTGTTGTTACCGGTTTGTTTGTAGATGGTTATCGATAAAAATGGCAAAGGCAAAAGAGGAGACAGACATTTTTGAGATTTTGATTTATTTAAAATATTATATTGCTAGCTTTTTTTAATAAACATAGTTATATAATAAAATTGCATTAAATTAAATATAATAAAGGTATTATGAGTATTAATACATTTTACTAGAATTACTTAATGTGAACTTCCACCATAATGTTTTATATAAAAATTTGGCAGGTTTTCCAAAAAATCCAAATTTAAGGGATACATGGAAAAAAATGGTAATAACAGATTAACTTGGAAGCCCACAAAAAATAGTGCAATTTGTTCAGATCATATCAATACCACTAATTTTTAAGTGTTGGCGAACAATAGAAGGATTAGTCGAGGGCACCAAACCAACACTAACGCCACACTGTTTTTGTCCTGTAAGTTTTTTTTTTGTCTGATGTACAAGGTAATCAAGATATGGTTCACCTTAGTCATAGTAGTGAAATGAAGCTTAGATTTATCAACTTTGAAAATGAACAATGTCAATCCTTTCAGAGTCATCAAAAAATCATTAAATCTAGCAGATGACAAGCTATCATCTTATGATGCCATTAGTGTTACGCTCCCTACTCCCGATTCGTTGACATCACCGTGTACATCATCAACTCCTCACAATGTATGTTAACTTTAAATCGTTTATTGTAGAATGGCATTGTTTGGCACAACAACGTTGCACCAAACGTATTGTGACATAATTATAATAGTTAGACATAGGCTGTCGCGACACTTTTTAACTGACTTCCAAAAAGGGGAGGTTCTCAATTCGACTGTATTTTTTATGTATGTTACTTCAGAACTTTTGTCTGGGTGAACTTATTTTGGTGATTTTTAATTTAACAGAAAGCTGATGTTTATCATGTGGTCGCGTTTAAATTTCATTGAGATCTGATAACAACTTTTTGAGTAACCTTTGATAACGCGTATATATTACGTATATTGTATTACTTGTCAATGTAATTGAAGTCAGTTTTGTTTTCGTTTGCGAGCAAATACAATTATTGTAGATAATGATGTGTTGTACAAAGTCTTACTACATTATATATTTCTATTATCATTAGTTTTTGCAGCGTACGCAATGTAAGGAATTTTTTAGGTTATTTTTTTTATCCCTTGGGTTACATTATTGGAGTTTTAGTAAGGATCCCTAATATTTTTGAAAATATAGTATAACCTATGTCGCTCAAAGATAGTGTAGCTTCTCAACAGTGAAATAAGTTTTTGAATCGGTCCAGTAGTTTCGGAGCCCATTCAATGCTAACAAACAAACAATCAAATCTTTACTCTTTATAATCGTTTATTTTACATGAAGATGTTTGATTTGTAGTATATAATAAATTAAGTCTATTTTTATAATAACATCTTACCTTTGTATCACTTTAAAAACCTTATTACTCTAACCGAGTACTTGAATTTATCGATAATGCATATCGACAGTTGTTACAACCATGGCTGTAAGCAACTTGTCAGTGTAGTTGCAGCATGTCATTATACTGTAATGACACAGAATGTATCTATGTGTGTGTGAAAAATGTAAGTGTGACTTTAATTTGGTATGTGTGAGTTTCGTAGTGACAGACGATTATTTTTGTGTGGGAATTAGATAAAGTGTGCATGTGTGTAATTTCCCCCCGCAAAAAATGACAGACTATTTTGTATCGGTAGCAGACGCAATGGCTACTCCCCTCCGTGTTGCTCTATGGGTGGAACCTTAGGTGGTGGAAGTGGGCACCGCGATCGTTGCGGACACTTAGTGGAACGCGGCCTTTATCTTTACCAAATCTGTGCTCTTTGCTTATGATAACTGACAGTGATGTGTGAATTTGTCAGTAATCAGTGAGATTTATTAGTTTTTAAATTGTTTCTATTTTACACTATAATTTATACACGGGTATTGTGCTATTCGTCCCAAGTTCGTAAAATCTTAAACGTAATGTAGGGATATGTTAAAAATAAGATATGATAAGTTTAACACTGTAACGACGAAATAATGTCTTCAACTTTATATGATAAAATCATTAATAAAGAGGGTACCAGACCCTACAAGTGTTGCGAATATGCTAACAAAGTCTCTATTAATCTAAATCACTTTAGGCGAGATGGCAGATTCTGTGACATTGATCTCATTTCTGGAAAAACAAAAGTCAGGGTAAGCTTAAATATATTCTAATAGAGCAGTCCTTTCTTATAAATAAAGTAGTTTTTTCTGACTCATCATTTTGTGGACTACCCAATATCTACTTTTTGCATAAGTACTAAGTAATTTCATGTAAAAGTAATTTCATGAAAATTTAAAGTTACACATTTTCTTTGTTAGAAACTTGAATAAACATACAATGTGTTATTCTAGATTTAAAAATATCAAATAAGATTGAATTAAAACACAAACTTACTAAAACTATCCCATAGACATTTTGTTACACAAAAAAATTCATTTGATCCATTTGATTTTTATATCATAAAATGAATCTAATTAGACCAAAAAGTGTTGAAACTGAGAATTCTATTGTGATTGTTATAAAGTATGCGTTCATTTATTTAATTCAAGAAATTTTTATTGTTTAGAATTAATAGAAAATATTGCCTTATTCGTAAGTGTTAAATAAATGAAAATTTTTAGGATAATTATGATTTAAAAATTATTTAGGCACATCGAGTTGTACTGGCTGCGAGCTGTGAATACTTTGATGCAATGTTCAATGTGGGCTTAGAAGAAAGTCAAAAAGGTCGTGTGATTCTTCCCAGTGTACCTCCAGGGATACTTCCAATGATAATTGATTTTATTTATACTGGTAATGCTCTGATAAAGTAATCATATGGCTTATATTTTGTCAATTTGTATTTGAATGTATTTTTTGTTTGTTTTCTGACAAAACAGGGGAAATTGAGATTGATAAAGCAACAGTGCAGCACTTAATGATAGCAGCTGATATGTTTCAACTTAGAGAGCTTGTAATTGGATGTGGTGAATTTTTAAAGAGGGAATTACATCCTTCAAATGCACTTGGCATTTTTAGGTAAAATTGTTAAATAGTTATTTTTTTCTTTTAGTACTATTTAACTATTTTGTATGATACATGATTATTTTGTATGTAAATAAATGTCAAAAGATTTTATACTATTAATAAATGTCATATTTTAAGTAATTTTAGTATAAATTATGCAATTTTCATTAGTAACATTTCAAATAAATATAGATGAACAAATAAACTTTATTTTTTTTTCTAAATTAACTGACAGTAAATTTATGCTTCTGATCATATTATCTTTTGTAATTAAAGGTTTGCAGAAACTCATAATTGTATTGAATTGGCTGAAGAAGCTTTAGCACATGCTCAGGCTAACTGGAATTTGGTAGCAAATGGAGATGAACTATTAGAGTTACCTTTGCAACAACTCAATACACTTCTGTCATCTGAACAACTAAAAGTAGATAATGAAGCACAGGTGATTTGTTTCTTTTTTTTTTTTTTTTGAATATTAGATTAATAAGAAAAATAATAGAAAATTTTGAAATAATGTTGATGATAATAATAATGATAATGATTTTTGTGATTTATATTTGTCAAATACCGACTTCGGTCTGAAAATTTAAAATTACATGTATAGAAAGAATGTAATAAATGATTTTGATCTTCAAATGACCTGAAAATATTATTACAATGACTTGTGAAAATCAACTGAGTTTGAAATAAAATTGTATTATTTCACTTCATTTAAATGTGTATATAAAAGGTGAAAGTTAAAATTACATTTAATTAAAAACTATTTACATAATTATAGCAAAACTAGAATTTTAAGTAGAATTTTTGTTATTTCTGTGTTGGTTTTGAACAGTGTTTAAAAATTAAAATTCTGATTGTCATATAGGTATTATACCCGGCCTTAAAGTGGCTCGAATATGATCCTGCAAATAGAAGACGTCACTGTTTTGAAGTACTAAGTCACGTTCGATTACCTCTTATTTCACCACAAATTTTAGATGATGCAATTAAAACAGTACAAGATCCTTCGATAGTGGTGGCTCTAAAAACAGTCCGAGTCGACATGGTAAGATGACTATAATAGATTACATTTTTTTTTTAAATAAATAAATATTGAGACACGCAAATCTTGTGATAATAATTGTATCTGCAAAAAGTATGTTGAATGCAGCTTGAAACATGGAATATGCTATATTCGTAAATTTTTATCACTATTTTTATATCTTTTTTTTCTTTTGACTCATGTTAGCATTTTAATTTGCAAGTCTAACAATTATTAAAATATTGGATTTTGTGTTGATATTAGTCTTATTGTTTATCTATACAAATAAATGAAATTGGAGTGTCTGTTTGTAATATTAAAATAACCGCTTTTTACTAAATGCATATGTATACAGGATGCATAAACCAAAACAACATTTTTTGCAATTTTTGTCTGTCTGTCTATCTGTATGTTAGTTTCGGCTAATCTCTGAAACGGTTGGACATTTTTTGACAGGAATTTCACTGGCAGATATTTGATATAATAAGGAGTAACTTAGGCTACTTTTATTTTAAAAATTTTATAACTCTGCAAACGAAGTCTAGAGCACAGCTAGTTTTAATGAAACTTGCGTAGTGACTTCGTAAAGACTAATTTTTATTGACAGCTAGGTAGGCACACATAACAAATCATAGATGGCACTAGTAGTATTATTAAAACCATTATTTTGTACTTTCATCAAACACACATCACCGTTACATATTTCACAAATAAACTTATCCATCACTAATATATTAATATTTTCACTAATAACAAGAACGCATAAAAAAATTCAAAAAAAAATTCACGACTGATTCGGATGGCGTATTCGATTATGCGACTGTGTCAAAAATCATAATTATTGGTATCTTCTTCTTCTTCTGATTAAAATCAGTAAAGACAAGTAAATTATTGGACACGTAAAATGCATTTATACTTATAATAATGCAGGCATACAAATACGGAATTCGGATTGTGGTGTTACAATTTTTTATTGTAGGTATACAATTATTTTACTAAAAAAGATTTATAAAATTGATTAAATCTTGCCTTTGCCTTTCCAACTTTCTTTGTAAATATGATTTTTACTTGTTTCTTTTTTTTTTAAGTGCAATAAAGAATATAATATAAATAAATCAAATTTCTATTAACTATCATCGAGTCGATTGATTTCAATTTACAATATTACAAAAACATTGCATCAGTAAACAACATTAACAAAGTAGATAATTTAAGCCCGATTCCTAAATTCAAAAAACAATTCGTTTTGCAAAACCGTGATTCCGTGAGTATAACCAAACAATTTTGAATATGGGAATGAGTCGATGTTAACATTTCGATCGCTCGCGTTTTATACTACGAGACTTACCACGATTTTTATTTTGATGCTCCCGATATTTCGGCGTTATTGCCGGCGTCATGGTCATGGGCGTTCAAGTTTCAAAATAAACTTTGCGGTAAGTCCCGTAGAATAAAACTTGTTCGTCGTGACCGTGCAAGTTTAAAAACATATTTGGGTCGTTGGGTTGGTTGCGTAGAAATCGGGGCGTGGGGCGCTGGTGTCGCTGTCAGCGGAGCCGCGGGCGCGCGCGCGTCGCATGCTGGTGGTGGCGGGCGGCTCGTGCCACGACGCCGCGCCGCACCCGCCGCACGCCGCCGACAACATACTCTCATCGGTGCTCAAGTTCGACTTGCACAAGAGGTACGGTGAACGATCTTATATTTAACCGACTTCAAATAAGGAGAAGGTTCTTAATCCTACTGTATTTTTTTTTTACTATGTGTGTCAATAAGTTTTTATTAGGTGGACCGATTTTGATGAAGCTTTGTTTAATCAAAAGCTGGTGCTTGTCATCTAGTCTTTTATCATGTAGTATTTAAATTTGATAGAGATCTAATGAATACTTTTTGAGTAAGAATTTATTTGACTATTTTTAGTCTAAGTAGGTTCGAAGAAGCGAAATAACGCAATTGTTATTTCGCTTGTTACAATCGCTTAGGATCATTAGTAATGAAAATAAAGGAGACTAGCTTGCGTATTAGGCTTTGTCATTTTGGACATCCAGCCAACGTTTCATTGCAATCAGTTTAATCGTTTTTGCGTGAAAGAGTGAATAATGTCCATACAAATTAATATTCGCGTTTGTAATATATATAAATACGAGTATTATTTAAAATTAAGTGTCTAATATAATAAACTAAATTACACAATGTCATTTAGCGGCATCATAATAATACTGAACGTAGGTAACGTTGTATTAATTAATTGTTGATGTAATCGAATTCGGTTTTTTTTTTTTTGTTTGCGATCAAACACAATTGCTTTGATATTTCACATTATTGAAAAAGTAGAAAATACAGAGTAACCACATAATAAACAAAAAATAAAGGGTTTTAATAATAATTTGAATTCTTTAATAAATATATATTTTTTTAAATTATATTCATTTGATTTTTTTTTTTAAAGTAATACAATTACACAATTTAATATTGTTTGTTATTGATAAGTCAAACTTTGGCGGTACGAACTGTCTACGCACATAATAAATAAGATGTACACAAAAACCAAACATAGTCTCCAGTTATTTTGATTAACTGCCGAGATATACTTTGATTTATGTGCACAATAAAATACCAAATATATTTTTATCGTTTTATACAAATAATAGACTGTTCCATACAAGCTTACATGGTAATAATTCTAGAGAATGGGAGGAGCTCTCGTCGATGGGTATTGCACGTATTCAGCCAGGAGTTGCGATGTTGGGTGGACGAGTGTATGCGGTGGGGGGTGAACAGGGCAGCCAGATACTAGCCAATGGAGAAGTGTATGACCCACAGGTAGGTTTTAATACTAATGTGTCTCGGGATATAACACTGGGAGTTAATAATATGTAAATAGCACTTTGAATGGTAGTGCTGTTAGCATTTTTTACTATTTTAGTAGTAGTAGAGTTGTAGAGTAGTAGATTAAGTTACCGAAAAACAAGATATATATCATATATAATTATATAAAAATTTAACTCAATAATCTCGTCAAATCAATTAAATATGTCCCGTTTGCAAAACACAAGACTTTATTTATATAGATAGAATATGAGACAATTTTTATTTGTCGATCATATCGCACCTTTGGTGGAACAAGGGCTCAAATCCACTTTTTGTAATTTTACAGGAGAGCCATTTTAAAGTTTTTTTTACATTCCGAGTCGTATTATTCGTCTTTGTACTGCTTCAAAGTGTTTGTTCTTTGCATGAAATACGACCTATTTATTTGTGAATATGGCCATGTAGTTTGCAAGTGCCAAATATTTTTTGTTAATTGCTATTAATATTTTTTTCAAAATAAGGTGTACATTTATGCCTTTGTTCCACCAACATTTAAATCGTTTTGTAATTATGACCATATTTATCGTTCGTGTTTTAAAGATTTTGAAAAATAGAAACTAATTTATTTGTTGCAAAAAATGTTTTGTTTTATAATTAAACATGTTTTTTAGGAACTTCTGTTGAAAAATCTTAAAAAACTCTAGCGAAACTCTTTGGAATTTACCTTTAAAATTAGCGTCAATATTAACGTTATAAAATCTTTGCCCATAGTAATCAGTCCGTTTTTACTTTACTCTTACAAGTATGAGGAAATCTCTACAGCCATACATAGCTCTACATGCCACTACACTGCTGTGATGGGGGACTTCAATGTGAAGCTAAGCAGACGATGCGGTGATGAGTTGTGAGTGGAGCAATTTGAATACGAGCAACGGAACTCCCGGGACTGGCTACTGACTGACTTCATGGAGAAGGAAGGACTCTTTATAATGAACTCCTTCTTCAGGAAGCCGGAACGGCGCAAATGGACCTGGTGGAGTCCCGACGGCACCGTCAGGAACGAGATAGACTTTATCATGTCGACAAACAAGCACATATTTAGTGATGTCTTAGTGATCAATGCTGTGAAAACAGGAAGTGATCACCGACTTGTCCGAGGCACATTGAATATCAATGTCAAGTTTGAGAGGGGTCGACTGATAGGGTCTGTGCTCCGACCTGCGCCTGCTCAGATTCAAAACCCCGAGAGCTTTCAACTCGAACTCCAAAATCGCTTTGGCCTGTCGCCTGGCCGACTGCGTAAATGTGGCTCAACGACGGGCTGGTGGAAATTGCCCGTGCGGTGGGGTCTAAGTTCTTCAAGACCCGCTGCCAAAAAAAAGAACCAACGCAGGACCGATCGTCGTCGAAAGCATTAGGGGAGGCTTATGCTCAGCAGTGGGCGTCCATGAGCTGGTATGATGATGATGATGATTATTTTTTTATTCTGGTGGTCTTCAATGAAGGTGGCTTGGATGCTATCAATTTGAGGCACATGCATTTCTTCGATATTCTGAATGTCTTTGTCATCATTTAATATCATCAAAACTTTTCGACTTCGGGATCCCATTTTTCCCTGAAAATTTAACTGTATAACTTAGAATAAAGCTTCAGAGTTTAAACAGCAACACCATTTTATAATAAAAAAAAATGTCATTTGTCACAGTGTAATGAACTACTCAAAATTAGAAAGGAATTCGGTATGAGAAAGTATGAATTTTTTTATGCCTATTTTATAAAACATGTATTGGAATAACAACACCACATTTGTTCATAACACTATAAAATAATAAAAATGTTGGAAGTACAAAGTCACAAATGTTGCAATGCCTTTGTCTTTCCAAGCATTTGCTCACGAAAAAGGCATAAGTGTGCTAAATATGACTTTGTCTCTCCAGGAATATCAAATATCAAAAGGCATATTTACCTTCGCGGCTTTGGCGCTCCAAGATAAAAACATTGCGCGCGGGGTCAACGGCGCAACTGACCAATGAGACGATGTCGCGCCAAAACGCCCACCAAATCGATCCAAAATGACAAAGACACTATTGCCGTGTAGCGACTTTCAAAGTGAATCTAATGGGAGTCTTTGTCCCACTAAATACTAGAGTGTTTTTTGGGCATTTCTGCATATTTAACTCATTTTACGATTTTTTGTAAGATACGCCCTTGTTCCACCGAAGGTGCGATATGATAAAGTACTTTTTAGCTTTGGAATATGTATCTTACATATTTTGTACATACATAAGATATACATTACACACTACTGTCACTTCTAATGATAATAATATTTAAAAAATCAGCAAACGATTTCGATTCAATTCCGGGACTGTTTGTTATATTCCTTGCATATCAATAAATACATTTTTCAGACTGATAAATGGTCAAACATAGCACCAATGAAAGAGGCGAGGTGCGAATTCGGATTGACCGCTTGGAACGGTAACCTGTACGCCTTCGGAGGATGGGTGGGCTCCGACATGGGCTCTTCCGTCGAGGTCTACGATCCTATATCCGACGAGTGGACGCTCTGCGGCAAGATGCCCGAACCGCGTTTCGGGATGGGCGTCGTCAATTTTGAAGGTATCATTTGGTCGACTTAAATTTAATCATCGAATGCTTTATATAGAATTTTTAAACGCAACGTTAATTTAGTAAAATATAGTTTTTATCGACTAATGAATGTGGTTCTATGCGTTATCTGTATCTATACTGATATTATAAAGCTAAAGAGTTTGTTTGAATACGCTAATCACAGGAACCATCAAATCGAATTGAAAAATTATTTTTGTGTTTGATAGGCCGTTTACTGAGAAAGGCCTATAGGCTATATAATATCTTAGACTGTTTTTTTTTTCGAATTACTGCGGGTCAAACCGCGGGGCAAAGCTAGTGTATATATAATATTTACTGATTATATTTGGTTATTCCATTGTTATCGTAACACAGAGTAGGTACAAGTATATAGTTACTGTGTACTTTTTCCGAGGGCGTTATTGTATAACTTGGAGCCAAAAGGACCATAATGCGGGGCGGGACTCTGCGAGGGGCGTCGTATGCCGAGTATACGCATTAGGAATGTGAAAAAAAAAATCGATTTTTAATACTGATCTTTCATCTGTGTAAACAAAACTGGACTCGCTTATTTTGTGGAATGGACAGCCTAAAAAGAAAAGGGTCAACTGAAAATTTTCAAATTAAATTGATTATTTTTCGAAATGTTAGATCCTTAATACATACCCTGCTTTTATTTCTTTCCCTTAATTTATGTGTCGACAAATTAAAATGAGCAATTTTAATTTGCCGCCACATAAATTACGGTGTATAAAATAGGGCGAAAATAAGATTCAATTAAAATGCGCCACTCAGTTTTGTGGGAAGGTTTTAACGATTAGATCGGCGGCAACCGCGCAGGTCTGATCTACGTGGTGGGCGGCTGCACGCACACGTGGCGGCACACGCGCGACCTGCTGTGCTACGCGCCGGGCTCGCGCAAGTGGCGCGCGCTGGCGCCCATGCGGCACGCGCGCTCGCAGGCCGCCGCCGTGGTGCTGGGCGCGCACCTCTACGTCATCGGCGGCAACGCGCCGCGCCGCACCGTGCTCGCCTCCGTCGAGCGGTACAGCTTCGACGACGACTCGTGGGAGGAGGTCGCCAGCCTGGCCGAGGCGCGCGCGGGCTGCGCGGCGGGCGCGGCGGACGGCGTGCTGGTGGTGGCGGGCGGCGACAGCGAGGGCGCGGGCGAGCGCGCCTTCTACCGCGCGCGCACCACGCTGGCCTCCGCCGAGCTGTACGAGCCGGCGCGGGACGCGTGGCGTGCCGCGCCGCCGCTGCCGCACGCGCGCGCCGAGGCGGGCGCCGCGCTGCTCTGACGACGGGTCGGCTGGGTCGGCTGGGGTCGGCCGGGGTCGGCTGGGGTCGGCTGGGTCGGCTGGGGTCGGCCGGGGTCGGCTGGGGTCGGCCGGGGTCGGCTGAGGTCGGCTGGGTCGGCTGGGGTCGGCCGGGGTCGGCTGGGGTCGGCTGGGTCGTCTGGGGTCGGCGACGCGGTCGGGTGAGCCGAACGCTCGCTTGCCGACCTATCTCTATAAGGAAACGTTGTCGTCGTATGTGGTAAATGCGTAATTGTACTCGTATCGTAGAGGAATATCAGTGTGAATTTAAGTACTTCGTACAAACACGTTTAATTGAAAAACTAAAATAACATCTCTTATTTTAACAAAATGGATAGGTAAATTATTAATTTTTAATATTGAAATGTTATACGAACGCCGAAAAGTATAATAAAAGACTCAATAAGGCTGATTCTGTATATAAATTTTTGGCACTCGAAACTAATTTATTATGAAAATAAAGATTATAATAACGAATTATAAAGGTCGTAAAATTAATTTTAAATAAACATTTAACGCATTTTCGCAACAGTTACAAGGTGTTTATTCATTGTTATTTTAAATTTTTTTCGGCCGTCTCGTTTGTAACCATTGCATATTATTAGGACATATTTACATTTAGGCTTCATGAGACAAACAGTTTTGGTCCATAACACATGAAATAAATTAATAACACAACTACTTATCATAAACTGCAAACGATTATGATTTTTTTTTACTGTGTAAATGTTCATTATATTCTGCCCGGGTAAAAAAAGTTATATATAATTAGATATAATTATATATAATACCATATATAATTATATATGAAAAATGGCCCTATATAATTATATATAACTATATATATCTATATATAATTATATATAACTATATATGACTATATATAATTGTATATTACCATATATAACTATATATAATTACATATAACTATATATAATTATATAAAGTTATATATAAATATATATATTTTGATATAATTAGGGATAAATATGCAGAAATCTATTCCATCAGGGTTTGCTGGTATTCAGAAAAAGTCTAATTTCAATCATATCCTCTTTATTTCGCATATATGCAGCACTTATTTTCACATTTCTAATTAATAAATATGTTAATGTATTGCTTCACAAGGAACTGTATTGCAAGTATTTCTGATAATATACTGTAGGTAATCATAGGCCTGCTATTATAACACTTTTTTACCATTACAATTTTAAGTATTGTTACTAATAATTGCCTTTTTTATACCTAAATTAAACTTTATAAATTAAATTAAGCTGAATTTTTTAAGAAAAACTTATGCATATACATGACTATTTTGTACTAATGTATCAATTGGTATTAATACTACTAGTACTACTAGTACTGATACTCACTTTTTAAATAGTGATGATTTAACATTTTTAATTACGTATACATATTATCTTATGCCTAATGACAATCTTTTTTGTATCATAATATATTATAGAAGATTACAATTTAACGTTAGATAATAAAATACAAATATAATACCATATAAAATGAAATTAGAATAAACGAACAAACATCAAACATTAAATATTTCTTAGAAATTAACTTAAACGTTCATATACTTTTAAGAACTAAATTTCTGTGTAATCACACATGTCTTGTCACTCAGATGCACATTATAAGTTAAAATACTTTTTTTCAAACGCTCAAGCATTATTCATTATATAATCTGAAGACTCATATTTAAATTACGAGTACTATTTTATGACTAACAACAGTTTATTTCATATCTTAACAATACTTAATAACTTAGTAATACTTTTTTATGATTAAATATCTTGGAAATCGAATACTTATAGCAATATGATTAAATTTTAACAATACTCTCCTCTGTCATAAAAGCATAAACTCTGATAAAAAATATTAAATTTCAGAAATGGATAATAATCAAAAATTTATCTTATTAAAGCTTAATGAACTTATTTATTATAGATTGACGTGTAACGTCATGCGAGATAAAGTATTTTTATCAAGTTAACAAAAAAAGAGTGTGACCAAACGAATTATGTGTTTCGTTTGAGATTTTTTTGATGTGTTCTTTTTAACTATCACCGATCCATTGTGACATAGCTGCACGTAGATCACTCGGGTTGGATTTTGACCATCCTTTTTTAGTAGCATATAATCATCACAATATTCTGTAATACAATTTTAATGCATCATCAATATCATGGATAGAATCAATTATAAGTAGAATGAAAAAAGATTATATACCCATGAGTGCTCTTTTGGCTAGTCGATCTAATGGTTCAACTTTCTTAAGCTGTTTGTCTTTTCCTTGTGCTGAAGGAGGCCGCCCACTGTACGTGCAGTTCAAGTTTAAAATAACATCAGGTCTAAATACTCCATCCATCAATCTTCGTAAAAGCGATGTAGCAGACTTCCTAGATAAATCTTCTGCATCGTCAAAAATCGCTTTTTTGCAGTAAATGTTGTTTTTCAACAAAACTACCTAAATTTAAAACAAAAATAAATTAATAATTATTATTTTATATTTGTCGTAATTGAAATTTATATTATTATTGACACTATTTAATTTATAACAGGAGTATACTTTTTTAAACTACAATGCTTAAAAACTGAGAAGTTTTCTTTTCTCCACTTATAAAATCATTTTCAAATACTCACTGGCTCGCCGCAGTTTTTGCCCCACAATTGAGGATTCAAAGTTGTATCATCTTTCGGACTATTACTTTCCGTTTTAGATTCAGATTGATGACCGTCCTGATTGTCATTTTCTTCAAGTGTTTCTTTTTTTGATACTCTGAGGGGTTCCTTATAATCATCATTATCACTTGCAGAACTTGTTTCTGCACGTAACACTTCTTTATCACTGTCTTCGGAATCTGATTCGTTTCTTTTTTGCAATATTTTACTACTCAATGCTGAACTTTGACGTGATGGGCTTTGATTAAAAGAAAAGCTTTTCTTAGGCTTCCGGGATCTCTTGGGAGGTAATGGTGATGACTGAACAGGTGAACCAGAAGCTTTCCGTTTCCGTTTTAAATTTTTTGCCTTTTCGTTCAATAGATTAGCATCCTCTAAAATATTCCCGTAAAATATAATTATAATCGCATCATTATTATTGAAAAATGTGACAAGCTATAGATAACCTCATACAGTTTATTTCAATTTTACATCCATGTTTTAAATTATATTTGAAAAATAAATCAAAATTTTAAACTGATCAATATTATATCAATATTTACCTGACATGCCAACAACAACCCCTTTGTACTTTTCTTTTCCATAAAAAAAATCAACATTTTCGTCTAATATTGGTGGTTGATTGGGATCGCACACGATTTCGAAGTCTTCTACAGTACACAAAGATTGATCTTTGTCACACTCAATTAAATAAAACATATTCAAATCTTTTTATTAAAACAATATAATATAACTATATTTGCTTAATTAGTACAATCTTTATTTTTAATTGACTTCACTTTCAAATAACGCAATTCAATATATGACGCCTTACAACATGAACACGTGTAGCGAGATACTATGACGCCATTTGCAAAAAATGTGCCTATCGTTAGTTTGCAGTTATTGCCACAGTGCAGCGCCGCAATCGATGTATTGGTATTTATCACTGTATGGGTATGGGTATAGGCTATGTTTATATAAATATAATATATATACATGTATGTACATACGTAATGCATGGATATATGCATTTGTTTACAATTAAAACACTCATTTTAAATAATCGTTAATTTCAAATCACGACATTATTTTTTCAACTTTATGTGAAATTAATTAAGTTTTATCTTGTTAAATAGATAAATTATAAATAATATGTCATCAGATAAGTCTTCAACAAATGTAAAGACATATACTTATGTATAAATTATATGTAATTCTATATAATTATATATAATTATATATAATCTTAAAAACGAACATATGTAAAGACATATAGTTATATATAAATTATATGTTATTATATATAGTTTTATATAATTATATATAATCTTAATAACAAACAAATGTAAAGACATATACTTATGTATAAATTATATGTAATTCTATATAATTCTATATAATTATATATAATTATATCTAATCTTAAAAACGAACATATATCAAGACATATAGTTATATATAAATTATATGTAATTATATATAGTTTTATATAATTATATATAATCTTAAAAACGAACATATGTAATGACATATAGTTATATATGAATTATATGCAATTATATATAGTTATATATAAATTATATGAAATCATATATAAATATATATAGATTATATATGATTCTATAGAATTATATATAATTTTTTTTACCCGGGTGGTCCATTTTATTTTTTGAAACGGATTATATAGTAAAATTAACAGCACTGATTATATGCCAACTTAACATATATGACGGTATTCTGCTTACATATCTGTATATGATTAAATTTATATTTAATAGTTATTTTTGTAGTAGAATAGCTAAAATGTGCTGTGTTTAAATAATTATGTATATTTGTTATCTGTGTAATCATCACAAGGCAAAATGCATTAGAACAAATCGGTTTAAACCACGTTTCTAACATATACAAATTGTATAAACAAATTTTATTAACTTACTAGTATCACGTCCTTCAAACCCTTACTATACAAGCGGCATTCTTTAATTATTTTGTCAACGCAGTGCTTTATATTTCTGTCCAACACTTTAAAAGGATTCTATAAACGTTGATAAGAAATCGGATTCAATTTTCTATTTTTATTTTAAGAACATAGATACATTTCATAACTCGAGATTCACAAGGACTCATTTCTTATGCATATTATAAGTTAGTTATTAAGTTGTACAAGTAAATAATAAGTCATATAGTCATACATTTATTTAAAAACATTGTGTCGAAGCAAAGTTTTTACAAGCATATTATAGATAAGTTAAAGATTTTAATGATTGTATTCAACTAAATACATTACTGGTCGATAGCGAAATGTTTATTTAATAACAGCGTTTTAAGTTTATAACATATTAACTATTTTTTAAGACATGAGCATCGTCGGCTACAATTTATCAAAATCGTATTGAGTATCTGATGAAATGTTTGTTAATGTTAACGTGATTATATAAAATGATTTTTTAAGTCACTTGTTATTTTTCTATAAAAATAATATAGGTATATTTTTCTTTTCTTTAATGCCTTTGTTATATAAGAGAAACACATTTATCAAACTTATATAATCTTCTATATAAAATTAATGTTACTGATTGAAATTTTCTCAATCGCAATAGTAAATTTTGTTATCAAAAAATTAGAACGAAAAAGTATGTAAGTAAGTGCATGGATTATGTGATAATATATTAAAATATTAATTTTTGTGTAAAAAATTCAATGTTATACATACTTATATCATGTGTGTTTAAAAAAAAGCATTTTTTTGACAGTGGAAATGCTGGCTTTAATAATAATCTATGTATAATTTTCATTATGAGAGGTAGTATTTTGGTTTGGTTGGTTATTTTGTAGTATTTTTGCATTAATTATATTTCTAGTAAGCAAAGTTTTTAGATAAATAGTTCATAGAAACCAACCTAAAATGATGTAATTCAAATAATTTCTATACAATTTCTATTTAAAATTGACTTGGTAGTTCTTTGTCTATGATATGGACTTGTTTTTATTATACTTCTTTATATCATATAACATTTTACAATCATAAATCATTTAAAAAACACATACCTACGATTTAAAATGGTAGTATGAATTATAAGCCTTTAGGCGATATATTACGAGTAAAGTATATTTTTTGTGATAATCTTTATTGTAAGTTTTCATAAGACAGTATATTATATTAATTTTTTAGTAAAGAACATGGACAATCTGTTTAGGTTTTTCATTAAGACAGTAGATAAATTATATAGACCAACAATTTGCTATATTTAAACATAAAGACATTCTGTAACACTTGTCATAATAGCATGAAATAAGAAAAGTTTAAAATAGTCAGAATAACTTGCAAAACTTTGCAATATACAAACTGTCCATGACCTTTGCTTATAATTACATTTTAAATTCTAATACCTTTTTATAAACAAAGAATTGACGGGAAAGAAATAAAATTCTTTAAATTTGTAAAATTATATTTATTTACGGTTTATTCGTTTATCTAAACATGAAAATTTCAAAAATAGAATAAAGAGAATCAACACATTTGTAACCATTCATTCTTTAAATTATCATAACTTTTATTTATGAACCAATTGACATGAAACAAACATTAAATGTTAAATGAAGCTTACAACAATAGATAAGTGAAAACCACATCTAAATCGGAGAAGCCGTTTGTGAGATTAGCGTGCACAAACGCACAGACAAAAATTCTAACAATCATTGTTTTAACAACAAGATCCCAATAATATTTTTTCTCATATACTGCCATGTACAGACAGCGATCCGATAATTTTTATTATATGTATTGATGTCAATCGTTGTGTGTGGGGCCAAGCCAGCCTATTCATCATATTTATTTTCTGTTAACAATACACACGGTAAAACTTAATCTGTATGTTTAATATTATAAATTTTAAATGAATGTAAAATATTTGTGCATTTCTTCAAAAATAAGTAACAATACTCAAACTATTCTCTTGGCACTAAGCATAGCAAGAATTAATTCCAGAAATAAATAAATGTTAAAATGTAAATGATTTACAAAATATGAGTATATGTATATTATTTATGTAAACATCCCTTGAAGATATATTAGAACTGACCAAATTTTTATAATGATTTTATATTATTCTAAAATAAGTCATAAAATATATATACCACAATTGTGTGTTATTTATTACAAATTCAGCGACTTTAATAATATCGTAAATGCAGTTTAGATTATTTATATTAGTTTAATAACGATATTACAAACAAAATGCGGGAAATTTAGCTTCTAAGGGGTTAATAATATCGGCCGCTAAGTAAATGCGTCCTAGCAATCCTTCGAATAATGAAGCCGGTCGGTCAGGTCGGTGCAATTCAGTACCTGATCTCTCCACCGCACACCATTCCATGAAGCAACACGCCCGATACAAATAATCAGCTTTCTGGATAATAACATAGTTCATAGGTAAAGTAATTCTACTGTTAGAAATAAGTGGGTATATTATACAATACTTTTATAAAATATACATATATGAAATACATATCAAAAATAATTTTTTTAAATAATTTAAATTGTTTTATTAATTATTTAAAGCCAATTGTTCATATGAACAAATATATGCAAATGCCTCATTATTGCAACTTGCTTTGGTAGGATAAATAAAAAAATCCCTCTTCTATTTAAGTATATTTTACTTTTGGCACCATTGAAAGCCATAAAAGTAATAATAATAATAAAGCCATAGAATTTAAATGTAGAAAAGTATAATTGATTATGATTTTTACATATTATGTGCGGTTGTTTTAATAATAAAGTAATACTATTATTTTACTCGGTCACCAACCCGCCTGCCCAGCGTGGTGACTATGGGCAAAACACATGAGTTCGCCTTGTTTTTGGCGTAGACTTGTGGAGGCCTGTGTCCAGCAGTGGACTGTATAGGCTGTAATGATGATTATTTTACTAACTTTGGATACTTGATAAAGTTGTAGAAAAGCGTAAGCATTTCCGCTCACTCCGTGACAGATGCTGTATCCCTTTGCGCAAAGTCCTCGTTCCCACACCACTTCTCCAGCTTGTATAGCAATGTTCAGATACTTTTCTTCATTAAACACCTGAAAGTCATTCAAGTTCTCACAATAAAATAAAAATTATCAGTAAAATGATTTACATTTCTATTAATATTACATATTTATTCATTCATTGGTTCTGACACACTTGTACAAAATATATGGATTCACTGTATGTATGCCTGTACTATGGAGGGTAGAAAGAAAGAGAACCATCTGAATATATTAAATTAAGGTGGAAAGCCATAGTAGCGAGTGGAAAGATTTTAAAAATAGCGCCATGAACTATTAGAGTAAGATACGAAATTAAAAACGGAAAAAAAAATACTTCCAGTTTATTTCGCTTTTATAATTTTTGCCACAATTGCCACTTATATTCACTTGTAAAAAAAGCTCTTACATCTCTCTCTTAGCTATATTATCACGATATTATCACTTTTGTTGAGTTTCGGAACGCGACATTAGATCGTCCAACGCGAACACGCACACTGTTTTGATAGATATGATTGAATTTAAACTTTGTGCAGCGAAAAATAAAGTGTAAATTGACTGACGTTCGGAACACACCTACATTGCACAACAGTAAGTGCTTGTAATTTAATATGAACTTTATTGAATACCAATAAAGTTCAAATTGACTCTACATTTTAGTTAGAAAACGTTTGACTGGAAAAAAGAAAATGGCTGTTTTTAGGGTTTTTCCGGAAATTATTCGAATTTTTCTCGCCGTACGACCATCCTTGGAGTTCAACGAACATTTAAAAGAGAACTGTTAAAATTGGTACAGGCGTTGTTGAGTTATGCGCTTACTAACACATTTTACGATTCATTTTTATATTATAGATTAGGCCATTATAGATTAGGCCATTATAGGTTAGGCCATTAAATTTAGTCCTTAGTGTTTTAGAGTATATATTCATCAAGCGTATTTTTGAAAATGAAGATTTTTATTTAACCAGTACCAGTAAATTGTGTTTTTTGGAAACCATATTTCAATACGAATTACATATCGATAAACTAAGGATAATCTAAAAAGATCTTACCAACATAATAAAAAAAATATGAGCTGGTTATTTAAATAAAAAACCACGAGCGCAATTAAAAAAAAGCGAAAAAATAATCGATTTAGAGACATGTGGGTTTGAACCGGGTCTTCTCGTTTCGAGACCGACCGATTTCCCACCTGATAAATTTACCTTCGTATTCTAATAATATTGTAGCAGTTTTTTACTATCCGAAAACACGGACAAAACGACATTTTCTAAAAATGAATCCTAGCTATACATATCGATTTATCGTCCCTGAAACCCCCTGCATACTATATTTCATTAAAATCGTTGGGGCCGTTTCCGAGATTCAAATTATTTATATAATTTGGATTGCTCGTTTAAAGGTATTAGATTTATGAAAGATAGATTAATTGCTTAGTAATATGTACCTACTTAACTTTATGACGCCGCGTTGGTGCAACGGTCACAGCCATGGATTGTGCCGGTTGCGCTGGCGGTTGCGGGTTTGATCCCCGCACATGACAAACATTTGTATTGGCCATAAAGGTGTTTGCCGTGGTCTGGGTGTTTGTGCAGTCCTTGTGGGTCTCCCCACCGTGCCTCGGAGAACACGTTAAGCCGTCGGTCCCAGTTGTTATCATGTACGATATATAGCGATCGTTACTCATAGTAGGGAATATATCCGCCTACCCGCATTGGAACAGCGTGGTGGATTAAGCTCTGATCTGATCCTTCTCCTACATGGGGAAAGAGGCCTATGCCCAGAAGTGGGATATTACAGGCTGAAGCGCTATGTACCTACTTTTTTTTTGATAAACCTACATACCTGGTATGCTAATAAGCATAAAGAGATAAATCCCGGCGCTCCGTGACACCATTGCACTAGTCGATCTCCAGAACTACTTTTTAGTGACGACGGAAAATTTCCACTCGAAAAACGTTGGTTAAGAAGCCAATCCAGAGTTGGTTTTATAAAGCTTCTTATTTCAGTAGTGTTAATGTATGAACGAGCCTAAACAATCACAAATATCCATTTAATAAGATATACATGCATATACGTTAGTGTATAAATAAAACTAAATATTTATTAACTCTTAAAGACTAACTGTATTTTTCCGAAGTTATGTTTTGTAAATTTAATAAATAATAATAAATAATAAAAAAATAAATAAATAAGGGGGCCATCCACAAATTATGGCACACATTAAGCCCCCCAGAACGGAGTCCACGAAGTGAAACATATATATAGGTAGGGTGGAAGTCTCATAAATGTGGCCAACTGTGACAGTGATGGGGGAGGGGTCAAAACTCAAAAGTCATGAATTCGTGTGACGTAATTTATGGATGACAGTAAGAATTCAGTTTTTTTTTAAACATAAAGCTTGAAAGACGAAGAAGTTTGATTAAGCGTGAGTGAGCTTCAAAAAAACCGACTTCAATTACATCGACAAGTAATACTACGTCTACTTAGACGAAAAAAATTAACAAACGCACTAGTCGTCGCTACGATTTTCGAGGGGTCCCCTCGATTTCTCTGGGATTCCATCATCAGATCCTGGTTTCCTTATCATGGTAGCACCCTTGGGATATCTCCTTTCTAACAAAAAAAGAATTATCAAAACCGGTTCATAAATGACAAAGTTATCCCCGAACATACATAATATATTAAATACACGGTCGAATTGAGTATCTTCCTCCTTTTTTTGAAGTCGGTTAAAAATCAGGTCATTTTCATTTATATCATGCTTTTTGCTATAACTTCGTTCTTTATGTTTCGTTCTTACATTATTATGATATAATTATAGATTTAATTGTAATTAGAGATTTAATTAAAAAGTTACCTGTAATAAAATGTATAAAATTCCAGAAATTCCATGAGCAGCACCCAAGTAGATCTTATCGTGCCATTGCCACAAAAGGGGACTTTCACATTTCATTTGTTGTGAAAACTGTTTCCCAGATTTTATTATGGAAGCTATTACCTTCAAAGTACAATCATCATTTTCATAAGAAAATAAAAATTACAAGAAATACGAGTAAAGATAAAAGATTAATTTTAGTAGTCCATTTACATTTTCAATGTGGTTTCCAGGTACACCTTTCTTTTCACTTATATATTTATTCACAAAAAGTAATGCATACAGGTAACCAACTTTGCCATACAGAAGTTCATCTGGTGACTCAATTAACAATGTACTTAAATTTATTAGTCTGAAATGTTTAAGTAATATAAAATTATTATTAATTTTAAAATACATAAATAAAATCTAAAAAATAACAATTCTTATGGACATGTGTAAAAAAGGGCAGTCTGCAAGGTACTTAGGTACTTACAAGGTACAAGGTACTTAGGTACTTTAGGTACTTCTTTAAAATATGCATGTATGTATTTATATACATACATACATACATAGGTTCGCCATAAATAGGTACTATTCCAATTAAAAATATACAAAATATTACATTTTAATTTGGAATCTGTTATTTTTATATGATTGTTCATTGTCTTTTCTAATTTTCGCGCCAATACATTGTAAAATATTTTTTGAGTGATGGTTTGGTGGGGTGTTAGCTATGAAGGAGTGACTAAGACATATTTTTGTGAAAAAGTTATCAAAACATCGGCACAGGTGTATCAAGATACCATTCTTACGAAGGTAGTTAAGCCCCTTAACAAAACCATGTTCAATAACCAAGAATGGTCCTTTCAGTAAGACACGGTGTCGGGTCATAAAGCTCGATCCACCCAATCTTGGTTTGACACCAACGTTCCGGAACTCATCAGAGCTGATGTGTGTAACTGGCCGTCATCTAGTCCCGATCTTAATCCACCAGAAGATTATGATACTTATGGTCAGTTTTAGAGAGTAGTCTAAATGTCATGATAATTTGGAGTCCCTGACATGGCCAGATCTACCATATGGCTTTTTGGGTTTCAGCCCAGGGTCCCGTGGACTCAAGGGCCAGCTAAGTCAAGTCAAAGTAAAAAATAGAAGATGATGCGAAAGAATCTATAATGTTATTAAATTAAACAGATCATATGGTTTGCAGCCCCGTAAATCCTATAATTAATCAAACCCATTAAATTCATTTAATTCAAGTCTACGTTCAGTGTTGGTACTTCGAACTGACAGTTAAAATGTTCGGCTACCATTTATCTTTACCATTCATCTCAATCGTGGTCAAATTAGGTGGGCCTCTAAGTAGTATTAGCTCAAGGCCCCCTAAACTCACGGTCCAGTCCTGATCCCTAAAAAAATCCATACGATTTGCAGTGAAGAATTTTCCCATTGAAAGAGTGCATGCTTCTATTGATAACTGGCCACAACGTTTAAAGGATTATATTGCAGTCAATGGAGACCACTTCGAATAAGTTTTATATATTTTAATGGTTTTATATGAATATACTAACACACTGTAATAGTAATAAATATTTATTTATTTATTTATTCTTAATGTACACCGAAATACAGACAAGATGTACAAAGGCGGTCTTATCGCTAAATAGCGATTTCTTCCAGATAACCTTTGGGTACTGGACACGATACAGTAGCAGCGGTTAGAAGTGTGCACAAATACAGGAGGAAAATCAATAATAAATAGATAAAAACTACGATATGATAGACTTACATAATTATAAAAAAAGAAAAACATAAATAAGTAAATATTTTAGTATATAATATATAATATACATATACACATACATACATACACATATAAAAATATATACATATATATACACATAAAGTAAACTACAAATCGCGACATTTATGACTTAATGAGCGACATAATTATAATGATTTTTAAGGCGTTACTTGCAAGCTTGCGTTGGAGCTTGTTTTATAGAAAGCGGAAGAGAGTTCCACAGACGGACAGCATTAACAGTAAAGGAATTGGAGTAAAAGGAGGTAGAATGGGGAGGAATTTTCAGAAGCAAATTGGAGTAAGATCTAAGGGAGCGTTCATGAGAATTGCAAAGAAACGTAAGCCGTTCTTTAAGGTAATGAGGGGCATTAGGATTAAAAAGAACACAGTAGAGTAGAGTTAGTACGTGGGTATTCCTGCGAAAGCGAATTGGGAGCCACTTGAGTTTACTGCGAAAATCGGAAACGTGGTCATATTTGCGAAGACCAAATATGAACTTTATACAAAGATTTTGAAGGCGCTCAAGCTTATTTAGTTGCTCCTCTTTGAGATCCAGAAAACACGTATTTGCATATTCAAGGATTGATAAAAGTAGTGATTGTTCCAGCGCAATTTTGGTAGGCAAGGGAAGAAAGTACTGGAGTCGACGGAGTGAACCCACGGCGGCAAACAATTTCCGGCTTAGCTCAGTTAATTGAGGTGACCAAGAGAGATGACGATTGAAAGTTATTCCTAGATTTTTCACTTTATCGGTAACATTCAAAACAACTTTGTTGAAGAGTACAGGAGGTACAAGTAACCAATCAATGCTACTGACTAGTTTTGGACTATCCACGATAATCACTTGAGACTTAGAAGGATTAGGAGTTACTCCATTTAAAAATAAGGTCCAAGTCATTATTTAGTTGGTAAATACTCGTGGGTAGATTAGCCGGCTTAGAGTGGGTGTATATTTGAAGATCGTCTGCATACATGTAATAGAGAGAAGATAAGTTTATAATTACTGAATTTATAAATAAAGAAAAAAAGAAGAGGAGACAACACGCCACCTTGCGGTACGCCAACAAATACGTTAGCCCAGTCAGAAAAAGTATCTTGAACTTGCAAACGCTGCCGAGGCCCATACAAGTAACTTTGAAACCAGTCAATTACTGGTGGAGATATGTTAAAGGAACCTAACACAGACAACAGTATATCGAAGTCCACAGTATTACAGACATTACTAAAGTCAAGTAAAGCCCGAACCGTAAGTTTTCGATCGTCCATTGCGTGTCTGATGTCGTCAGAGATGTGCTGTTACCGTACTTATCAAGGCGGATTGAAATGGATTTAGAAGATTGTTTAAGGAAAGGAATGATGTTAGCTGTTGGTGAACAAGACGCTCTAGAACCTTGGACAAGAAAGGTAGGTTAGATATTAGAATATTACGTGCAATAGAAAAAAATGTCGTTTTCTTTGTAACAATATTTAAGGCAAGATCATGTATGGTGGATGGGATATCTTGTGGCGCAGCGAGAGCATGCATCCGTGCGGCACATTTAACGGGCCGCAATATCATCAAAACAATTGAACACTACTCTCATCATTACAGCCTATACAGTCCACTGCTGGACATAGGCCTCCACAAGTTTACGCCAAAAATAACGTGAACTGATGTGTTTTGCCCATAGTCACCACGCTGGGCAGGCGGGTTGGTGAACACTACTCTCGACAGCGTAATATTACGAAAGAGATGAAGCGAGATGAAGTCAAGTCCTGTCGAAGGGCAGTAGCAATTATAGTTTCTTTATTATTAGTAATTAAAAAACAATAATAATAAAAAAACAAAAAACCCGCCCGTGTGAAGAACAACTAATAGAAAATCAACTGAAAAAGCTGGAACAAGATTAAAGTTCAATAATTACACAAAGCTAGCGAAATATATCGAACATTATGTACTGTACACTTAAAAATATTAATACGGTAGTCTTTTGAAATTTTATGCAACATCATACATAACATAAAAATTAGAAATGGAGGTAGCAGTTCTTGTGTGGAAAAATTATTCGAAAGAATAAACAAAGTGTTCAGGCTTCCAATGCAGATTTATTCGCTGTAGCCAATATTTACGAATTACTCCATAATTATTTTTTTTGAGCTGAATGAGAATATTTAAGGTTTTTTGAAGAAACAGCCATAGTATCAAGTCTATCGAAGCAATATACAACAGAAGAGAAAAGAAGAAGAGAAAAGAAGAAGAGAAAAGAAGAAGAGAAAAGAAGAAGAGAAAAGAAGAAGAGAAAAGAAGAAGAGAAAAAAGAAGATTGTAGATTCCATGTGTCTTAAAAAAGCTATTCAAGATCAACGATTGGTAATTTCATTTTAGTTTTGTTATTTTTTTTTATCTTAAAATTAGTAATCTTAATTAAAAACTTTGTAATATAGTCTAGGCAAAAATTATCATAAGAAATTAAGGATGGCCCTGGCGGCATAAACCATTGCTACACCATTGGGGGAGATCACATTTTATGTGAAAGCAGCACAATACAACAAATAATTTGGTTTTAAATACAAAATAAATACATTGTGCTTTATTTTTTATTTTATTTTATTTGGATAGCTTACAGCTTATTATAACTATAACTCATACAGAATATGAATAAAAAAAAGCTAATAACAAGCTATCACATATTAGCTTTCCTAATTTTATACATCCTAATTATAATTTAATAACAAATAACTTGTTTTAGCAACACCATAATTTTCATTAATTGTTCTTGACTAGGAAACTCAGCTCCTTAACTCCGCCGTTGCCGGTCCCAAGCCCGGATGTGAAAGGAGGAGGGTTCGTGAGAAGAACCACTCACTGGTAAAAACCAGCGGTTTAGGCTACCAGAAGCCTTAGGTCTCCCTAAAAAGACTGGCCCTGTGAGCACGGTTGCAAAGATGGCAGCCCCGTCACCGTGATCGGGATGCTGTGGGCTAATCACCTGCACATTCTTAAAGTAACAGATTGTGAAACCCTCAAAGAGAAATAAAGACCGATCCCCCTTATTACCGATGACCTTTAGCGCGAAATTACGGACACGGATTGGATGTTGGAATGTCAGAACCATGACTCAACCTGAAAGGCTTCCGCAGGTAGCCAAAATCATGCGGGACTACAGCATTCATATCCTAGGATTAAGCGAAACGAGATGGAACGGATTTGGTGAAATAACGTCTGATTTTGACTCGACCCTTCTGTACAGTGGAAAAGAGGATGAGAACGCAACTCGGGAGTACGGCGTGGGGCTGCTCCTAAGCCGTAGCGCGAAGAACAGCCTTCTGTCCTGGAATCCGATATCAGAACGAATCATCACAGCTCGGTTCTCATCTAGAGTCAGAAAAATCACTGTGATCCAATGTTACGCCCCAACTAACTCGGCATTGCCGGATGAAAAGGAGAGTTTTTACGAGCAGCTGGAGTCGACCTTGAAGAGCACAAAGAAGCAGGATATAGTAATCCTGATGGGAGACCTGAATGCCAAGATGGGCTCAGACAACGAGGACCGAGAGCATTACATGGGACGCGAAGGGGCCGCCGGAGTAATAAACGAAAACGGAGAACTCTTCGGCGACCTGTGCTCTGCACACGATCTGGTGATCGGAGGAACCCTGTTCAAGCACAAGGAGTGCCACAAAATCACCTGGATTTCTCCTGATGGTGTGACCCGAAACCAGATCGATCATATTGCGATAAGCAGAGCATGGAGAACATCGCTACTCGATGTTAGGAACCGTCGCGGCGCGGATGCGGATAGCGATCACCATCTTGTTGTTGCTGATGTACGTCTCAGGATGGCAGCAGCTCGACGTAAGGTTGAGAAGGCATCCAAAAAGTTCAATTTGCAGATCCTGAGGAGCGAAGAAGGAAGAAAGGAGTTTAGTATCTGCCTTCGCAACCAATTTGAACTTTTAAAAGACCTGGAAGACGAGGACATGGACGAAGCTTGGGAGCGTATGCGTACTGCCTTCACTAAAGCCGGCGAAAAAGCCCTAGGCTATAAACACTCCAAACAAGAACCTTGGATGTCCCAGGAGCTGTGGTCTGCAATAGAGAAAAGGCAGAGTATAAAGCTAGACCTGCTGGCCGCTAATAACTTTACCACCAAAAAGACCCTCGATGAAGAATACGCAGCCATACGTCTCCAAATTCGTAAATTGGCTAGACGCGACATACGACGCGCCGCCGACGAGCTAGCCGACCGGGCCAACGCAGCAGCCAAGGTATCAAACATGAGGGAGTTGTACGACGTCACTAAGCGTTTGTGCAACAAGTCACGTCCCTCCAAAAAGCCGCTGAAGGACGCCACGGGACAGCTGCTTTGTACTACAGAGGAGCAACTTAAACGATGGACCGAGCACTTCTCCAACCTATTAACCCAATGCCAAACTCAACCGACGACTGTTCCGAACAGCCCAGGACCACTCCTGAATCTGCCAACGACTCCACCTACATACGCAGAAGTAGTCGCTGCCATCAAACAGCTAAAGGCAGGAAAGGCGCCAGGAGTGGACAACATCAACGTGGAGCTCTTTAAGGCGGACCCGGCTAGGTCAGCCGAGATACTCTGTCCCCTCTTGCAGCGCGTTTGGGAGACGGAGCGTGTCCCCTGTGAATGGAAGCAAGGTTTGCTCGTGAAGGTACCGAAGAAAGGTGACTTGTCAGTCAGCGATAACTGGAGAGGCATAACGCTCTTACCAACTGCTACTAAAGTACTGGCAAAAGTACTTCTCAACCGTATGGCCCCAGAGATTATGAAAACACTTCGGGAGGAGCAGGCCGGGTTCCGTTCTGGGCGTTCATGCACTGACCACACGAACACCTTGCGCGTACTCATCGAATCGTGCGTGGAGTGGCGAGCCGAACTTTTCCTGGCTTTCGTCGACTTCGAAAAAGCCTTCGACTCCGTGAAGTGGAGCGCACTGTGGTCCAGCCTCAGGCGAAGAGGAATACCGAGCAAGTATATAGGTATAATCCAGTCCCTATATAATGACAGTACTTGCAGAGTAGTGCACGACCAAGCCCTAGGGGAACCAATTTCGATGACTGCAGGAGTCAAACAGGGCTGCCTCCTGTCGCCGCTGCTCTTCGTCATCCTGCTCGACGACGTCATGCGGAAGGTAACCGAGACACCTAGAGGCATCGCATGGAACGATGGTTCGCACCAGGAGGACCTCGAATACGCGGACGACATAGTGTTGATCTCGTCTTCACTGCCCGATCTACAAATGAAGCTGAACTCATTACGAGAGGTAGCTCAAGATAAGGGGCTACGAATCAATACTAGGAAGACCGTCGAAATGCGTGTTCAGTCATGCGACAATCGCTCCATCACACTCAACGGTGCACCACTGGAAACTGTCACGAAATTTGTATATCTCGGCAGCACCGTGACCAACAGCGGGGGCTCTGATGACGACGTCGACGCGCGAATCAAAAAAGCGAAAGCCACCTTTGCCCAATTAAAACCGGTCTGGGATTCGAACGTGCTCACCCGGCGGATCAAGATTTCCCTTTTCGATTCCTTAGTGAAGTCTGTCTTGCTCTTCGGCTGCGAGACATGGAAAGAGACAAAGGGTCTGACGCACAAGCTACAAGTGTTCGTCAACAAATGCCTTAGGTTCATCCTGCGCAAATTCTGGCCGAACACTATCAGCAACGAGGATCTCTGGAATCGATGCCACCAAATCCCGATCAAGCAAGAAATTGCTCAGCGGAAGTGGAAGTGGATAGGACACACTCTCCGAAGACCAGAGGACAGCGCCGCCAGGGTCGCGTTCACGTGGAGGCCGCGCGGGAGTAGGAGGCGGGGCCGGCCGGCGCACACGTGGCAGCGGACTATCGACGCCGAGCTGCGAGCGGCCGGGCTTAGTTGGAGGGACGTGGAGCGAGAGGCACAGGACCGGAGCGGATGGAGACGTCTCACGAGGGCCCTTTGTACCACTGGGGTACCTTAGGACAGCAACAACAACAACAACAGGAGACTCAGCTTAGTTTTTTTTTTTTCTTTATACAATGATAGGCCTGCGTTTGACAACTATTTCATCTGATGATAAGTGAAAATGCAGTCTAAGATAAACAGTAGTGATGCTTACCTTTGGACTAGGTCTTGGTATTCAGGTAGAGTGGCTGGCTTTTTAGTACCAAGTTTGTAGGATATAACTGCTGCTATTGCAAGTGGACCAGCATCACCACACAAAAAACTTAACCTACGTCCTTTTAAATTATTTATATCAACAAAATTAAGTGCTTCCTAAAAGCAAAAACCTATTAAAGAAAGTGTTATTATATTGCATTGTTAATAAAACTTAAAATGCTATTTACCTGCAATGTATCATAGCATATGTCATTTTTATTTAATGAAAATATCAAATATGTTAGAGCAAGGCCAGCCGATCCAGTATAAACAGTACCATCACGAAATAGCTCTTTTTTTAACTTTGAAGTTAGATGTAATAATTTCTCATTTTTGAAATTAACCAATTTCTTTTTAAATGTTTCAGAAATCTGAAGTCATAATTATATAATTAATTATATTTATAATATTATTATTATGTAACAATATTAATTTAGATACAAAATTTATAAAATGTTAAGGCACACTATACATCTAGAATTATTCTAGATTATACATTTGTTTTTTTTTTTTTTATGTTTTCTTCCTTGCTTTCTATGCAACTTAGCGCGAGCTTTAATAGCCAAAAATTATAGAAAAACCTTAATTTTCTTGAATAAATTACTTTTCAACTGTTAAAATTACTAATTACCTCAACATTAGTTTGGAAATTAATAACTTGATTTATGGACTAATATAATTAATAAAATAAAATAAAAAGTCAACTAAAATTGCGTCAAGCTCAAATTAAGTCTAAAAATACTTGCGTTGTTGGTATTGTCAAGAAATGGACACGGAATATCAGTTGAATAGCTTCGAAAGTCATTTTCAAAATAGCCTTTTGACACCATTGTTTTTAAAAATATATTTAATATTATAAATATTTACACAATAATAACATAGGTACACAATCACACAACAATCTGACCAGGGCTGCCAGGTGCAAAAAAAGTGTGATCGTATGCCAACTACAAAAAAAATCGTATGTCAAGGAAATGAAATAAAAAGATCGTACAGCCTTTTAAGACTAAGAACTAATTTTTTAATATAAATTATCAAAATTCACTTACTTTTAGAAAATAAATGCAATAAAAATATTTATTACACTCATACAAAATTTCTTGGTCATATTTTTTAACAAAAACATTTGTTGACTTAAACTTCGTATAATTTTCGTTTCTTCTTATTATAATGGCTTGCCTAATAATGTGCCCTTAAGTATCATTGGATAAACTGTTTCTAAGTTTTGTTCTAATTAAATACTTCGTTGAATGCTCGTTCACAATCTGTACTGTAATGGGGAAAACATAACACATTTAAAGCAAATTGAGCCATTGTTTTATAATTTTCAAATTGTTTTTTTTTTTTATATTTCAAAATGTGTTTTTTTTTCAAGTCACAATTATTTCCGTAAAGGGAAATTTCGTTAGAAAGCAAACAAATACAACCTATATATGATATTTCAAAGAGTCATCATTCATGCTTGCCGGTGGATAACGTTTCTTTAATTATGAAATGTTTCCAGGTAATAGGAATATAAAAATCGTACATTTTGCGTACGATCTTATATAGTCTAGCGATCGTACATGAGTAAAAATACAAAAAAATCGTATGAGTACGATTAAAATCGTACACCTGGCAGCCCTGAATCTGAATCTGACTTGAATATGATCCTGACCTTTGAATCTGACTAAGTATCATAGACAACCCATAGAAATCATAGAGTAGAATAAATATTAAAAATAAATGAGTATATTTAATTATGTCAAAGAGCAACACGAAGGGGAGTCGTCATAGCGTTTTTTACTGATACAAAACTTTGTCATTTTTTGCGAGAGGAAATCACACACACCCAAACTTTATCTAAGCCTCACACAAAAATAATCGTATATCACTATAGTCTGGCTAACGAAAGTAGATACTCAATTTTTGCATACTTTTTAAATGACAACACTGTAGGGTTCCCACCATCATCTTAAACCTTGTTAATTGAGGAATATCTAGCGGAAACCTACTAAGATTTAAATATAAAAAAAAATCAGAATAACAGTTGTTATTTGTTACTTTCAAATACCTGTTATTTTTATCTGTTCCAATAAATACGCCTCACGCAAAGAGTAAAATAACTTGCTTGCCTCACGTCTAGTCAGCATAGATATATAGATATAATATATAAAATTATAGATAAGTTATATCTTCTCGGCCTTTTGGTTCAGATAAAAGTGTATATCTAATTTAAAAAATCTAATATGGAAAATAAAACGGCGTAAGTAAATGAATTTAATTATATATGTAAAACAATATGCTCGTGTTGTGCTTTATATCTTGTCGTACATTGTATTGTATTGTATTGTTGTGGGCTCGGTTTTCCGCATTTAGACATAAAGGTGGTCCGTTATGCGTGAAAAGAGGGCTGGTTAATTCAGCCAGCCCAGCTCCTTCCAGAAGCTCGGAAGCCTCCTGGGGCGTTCACAGTTTTTTCGGAGCGTCCTTATTTCAACTTGTCTTGTCGTACATTAGATAATTGTAATTCTATCACGCATTGTTTTAGAATAAGAAGCAACAGGGCGCAAATACGTTTTTTGTGCCATTAAATGGCACACTTCACTCGACTTTTCACGCTTCCCGTTCTTCGTATACCGAAATATAATTATAATAGGGAAACGCCATGGTATACAAAAAATAGGCACCCGGTTTTGTTTATTTTTTATTTATCGTCTTTCTCGTCGATAATATTGAAAACGAGAAGTTTCTCTTCTTAAAACGTCAATATCACGTCAAAATTCGACAAAATTACGATGTCACATTAGCTCCCTTAGAGATAAATACCACAGATCACTAAAATTTAATGATTATCTCTTCTATTGACGTAACGAGAAGAGTATGTTAGCTACTGTAGACACTAGACATAGAGAGATAATACGAGAAAAGGGGTACACAAAATTTTGTCGTGGTGCGCATGCTAGGCCTGCAGGATTATATTTACCTAGGCCATACTATTCAACTAGGCCGCAACAACGTCGAAAAGTAGGCCGACAGGAGGATTCGCTTGGGCTGGACGGTGTTCGGCAGGCTTCATCGATTCTTCACATCGAAGATTCCACAATGCTTGAAAACAAAAGTCTTCGAGCAATGCATCCTGCCTGTGGTAACATATGGAGCCGAGACGTGGACACTGACGAAGGGACTGGTCCACAAATTTAAAGTCACTCAACGTGCAATGGAACGGGTTATGCTTGGGGTTTGTCTCAAATATAGGATTAGAAATGAGACTATCCGCGAGAGAACGAAAGTAACCGACAAAGCCCACAGAATTAGCAAGTTGAAGTGGCAGTGAGCTGATCATTTGTGTCGCAGGACCGATGGCCGTTGGAGTAGACGGGTCCTGGAGTGGAGATCGCGTCTTGGCAAACGCAGTGTGGGACGTCCTCCGGCCCGTTGGACCGACAATTTACGTAAGATTGCCGTTGTAGGCTGAATGAGGATTGCGGAAAACCGGGATGTCTGGCGTGAACTTGGGGAGGCCTATGTCCAGCAGTGGACTGCCATAGGCTGAAGTGATGAACTTCGACTCACCTATATTTTGTAGGCGATGTAGTCGCGAACAGTGAAGTCATCTATGACGTCGAGCGATCGCTTGCGACGACCACGGTCTAATGTGTCACACTTAATTGGAACGATAGAATGGGCGCCGTGGGCGTTGCGGGAGCTTAGTGGAACGCGGCCAAGATGTCAAAAATCTAAATTGTCATTATATTTATTAAATTATTGTTTTGCTCAAGAAAGAAAACTTTGAAAGAAAATACCTCTACCTAATAAAAACGTTTATTCGAAATAATAATGATTTCTTCTATTAAATCGTTTTTTAAATGGAAAGCAACAAAGAATATTGAAAGCAAAAATAAAAATTCATCTTTAATGCTTCTAATTTTTATAAATATCCTTGAAGATGTTATATTTTGGAAAAAAATATGGTTTACTTTGTTATTCATTTTATGTTTTAACATTGTGTTTATGTAAGTACTCTGTTTCAACATTTAGCTAACTGTTATAATGATAATAGTTGGCTAAATGTTAGATGTATGTTGTATTATTGTTAATGAACAATAATGGTTAATATATACCAAAGAATAATACTTTTTTTTAGATCATGTGCATATCGACAATTAAATGTTTTACAATTTATCTTTGGATTTTCGGCAATAATTATAAGTATTGATGCTGTTGAGGCATGGTTAAGGTATAAACATCGTACTTCATGTTTAAAACGTCTAGTTTATCACGAAAATGAAAATATAAAAATTGTTGGATATAAAATTCAAACATGGTTTGAAAGGATGTGGACAGGATTTATTTATTTACGTAGTAGAAATCATACTAAAGTAAGTTAAGTGTCGACTTGACTTAGCATTAACTGCTAAAAAAATATTTTACTGTTGTTTTATTTTCAGGCTTTTTTGCTCCTTCAGATAATGTTGACTGTTACAATGCTAATTGGAAGATATACGAGTGGATACATACTGTTATATTTGTTGTTTACAGTAATTTTTTTCCTGCATAAACTTATACCACCGTTGGTGAATGTGTTAAAAAAAGTTCAACAAAATGCAGGTAAAAATATAATACAGTTTAATCTGTTTTATTTCCAATCCATTTATTCATGAACTAAGTTTTATTAGAATCAGACCTCTAGTTTTAGTGTGAAAGAGTAACAAGGATCTATCCTTCCTTACAAACTTTCACATTTCTATTATTAGTAGGATATTATTATACATACTTTATATTAATGTTAAGATAAAAGGTGCACAATAACTTTACTTCAAAATGAAATCCATTTATTTACTACCAACTCTTCTTATTAGATATTTTATAATAATATAATATAAATATACTTATCATACTATATAATGTAGTATTATAATTTATTCTACAGTAACTATTACATTGTTTTTTAGAATCTGATTTTGAACTTGAAGGACTTATCCCAGATGAAAGTGATATAAATTTAGCATTGTTGTCTATTGAACAAGACCAAAAACATATCAAAGATGAAAAACAAAGTTTAGGTAAGCATTATTTGTAAATGACGAAAGTAATTTTAATATCTTTAGAAATTTCGTGTCTTTTATGAAATTTTACAGATTATTGGAAACCAGAGGATTTACCTTTTGAGGAAGCAAGTGATAGTTCTGACAATAGCAGCTCATTAGTAACAAACTTGTCAATTGAGAAAATGCAAACATTGTCAAATGAAGTTGAGGTCACTGACTCTAGTGATGATGAGTACATACCTCAAGGTAAAAATTCCTAAAAGAGAAACTAACTTATTGATGGGAATAAAAAGTCTTTTAGGTGCACAGCCTATATTATAATTTCATAAAATATATAACTTTTAAAGAAACATTTAATAAATTTCAGTACAGCCATCTGAACAAATTCAAACAACTTTAGAGGTGCAACCAGTTGGAACTTGGAGTAGTACTGCCTTCAATGCCTTGTCAAGTATTGGTGGTGCTGTAGCAAATATGGTCTATAGTTCTGAAGATAATAAGAAAAGAAAACGAGTAGAAAGTAGTGACTCATCAGATGGATTTGAAATAATTGATAAAAAAGAATTACAGTAATGTACTTAATATTGGTAAAAAATTAAGTAATTAGAGCTCCAAAAAGTGTAAAGAAAAAAATATTTGATTTCGTTCTTTCATTTTTAATTTAATTCAAGGCAATACCATTGAAAGAGTATTATGAATATATCTATTATTATTAATATTATTTTCTTAAATGCAAGTGTAGTTTTGTAAACATACATTATTAATGCAAAGTTCATTTTAAAAATGTATTAAATGTACCAAAATACAGATTGAGACAATTATGTAGTAAAAAAATTGTTCTGTAAAAATAAAATCTTAAAACTGAGCATTAAAAAAGTTTATACTTACACTTACAATGTTAATAAAATAGTAAGGTACTATTTCATCATTTGATGTAACAAAAATTTAATTATTGAAAAAAATGACTAACACAAATTATTACGCATTATTGAACATATTACTGTCAAGTCTTGACATTAATTCTTTATGATGTTTTTTTAAAGCTTTTAATCTGATATTGTTAATTGCATTTCTGGCAACAAGAGCTTCTAACATAGGCCTTGATATCTGGAATAAAAAATCTCAAGTTATAAAAAATATATAATTAAAAAGAAAAGGATTATTAGAGTAATATTATAAAGATAAAGAGGTAATACAAATCTTAGGGATCTAACTCAAGTTAAGTTCGATAATTTAAAAATAATCATACCTTCTCAACTATGTGACCTATAGCAATAGTCCTTACTGCTGCATTATGTTGTATATTAATAATGTCATCTGTGTTGCTTTCCCCTGCTTCATTTTTAAATGCTTCATCTTCTTCCTCTTTTAAAATTGTTGGTAATTGTGTCAAAATCTATAAATTAAATAGCATCAAAAATAAATTTTTCACTTTTTATTGACAAATACTAACCTATTTCATTTTCTACTGTATAGAAACACCATATCTTTTCCTAAATACATAAGTATATATACCAGAACTAAATAACATTATTACATATTTAAATAACTCACCTCAAAATTGTTCAGTGTAAGGGAATCATTGCTGTTTGTAATTTCTAACTCAATTTCTCTTCTACTTTGACTTGAACCCTCATTGACTGATTGAAAACAAGTAATTTGAACCTAAAACATATTGGTATTAATTTACAGTCTTATTAGGTTTTTAGTATTAACTTATATTACTAACTGATGCCATAGTCTTTAAAGAAGAAGAAGAAGTACTTACTGATGGTGCTTTAGCTGTCTGATCTGAGAGAAACACGGCAAATATAATACCGACAAAACTGGAATCCATTCTCTGATACATGGACTGCGTAGCAAGGTCTGAAAATAAGTCAAATTTTATTTATAATGACTGCAATATTAACATTATTGTGATTTAAAATGCAATGAAATACAAATGAATTGAAGACTTACCTACATGTGAAGGCCAAACTGTTATGTGTGGATGAGAATGGTACCAACCAACGACTCTTAATGGTCGTCCCATTTCAGATGCTAATTCTTCTGCTCTAAGTGTAGCTCTTACAAGTTGCTCTTCTGATATTTCTACTCTATCTGGTTTTTTGTCCAGGCGTCTTAATATTACTGATGATACTATTGAAACTATAGTGTTGTTATTGTTAACCTGAAAAACTGGTTATGTAAAACCTTAGAAATGATATGCCAGTTATACCCTTCAGTCTGTAATATCCCATAACTCTCTGTCTCGTCTGTATAGGCCTCTTTCCTCATGTACGAAAAGGATCAGGGCTTAATTCACCACGCTGCTCCAATGCAGGTTGGTGGATATATTCCCTACTATGAGTAATGATCGCTATCAGGTGTACATGACAACTGGGATCGAAAGCTTAACATGCTCTCCGAGGCACGGTGGGGAGACCCTCTAGGACTGCACAAACACACAGATCACAGCAAACACCTGTATGGCCAATACAAATGTTTGTCATGTGCGAAGATCGAACACGCAACCGCCAGTGCAACAGGTACAATCCATGGTTGTAACCGTTGCGCCATACATACATTCAGAAAAATTAGACTGGAAAATATATTTATAGTTATTACGGTGAAATATTTCTAAATCTATACTAATATTATAAAGAGGTAAAGTTTCTGACTTTGCTTGTTTGTAGAGGGTAATATTCGCAAATACTGATCTGATCATGAAAATTCTTTCACTACCAGAAAGGTACACTATTAAGGAGTGATATAGGCTATAATTTATTGTTATTGAACAAAAACTTCTATGAAAAATAATAGTATATGTTAATCAAGTCCGAGAAATGCGAGTGAGATGGAAACTACTATATATTTGCATCACCAAAATAATAATTAACGCCCAACGAAGTGTGCATGGGTCGGCTAGTACATGAAATGATTAAAAATAAAATAGAAATTTAAAAATTTGCACAATAATGCCAGTAAACAACTAAAGTTAAGAAACATTTACCTCGCCAATAAGTAACCCCATTATTTCTTCTTTTTCCGTTGAGAGGGCATGTTGTATACAAACTAATGATACATCAGTAGATAATAATACTTTTTTCAGCATTTTAGTTTCGATTGCACGTATACAGTAAAATATATAGAATTTACTTAATATTTGTAAATATTATGTTGTAGGTATTATGTTGTCCTGTTTACAATAATCATTCAATCTTTCTTCATTCAGAAATTAAGGATTAAAGCACAGATTGTATTGTATAATTGTATATGTCTAGTTAAGTAATTAAGTACCTATATAGTTTGTATCAGGGCTTGACACTTGACATAACGTAGACATTATAAAATACCGATAAATAGTTTTACTTTTTTCCGATACCTTAATTACCGTTAAGATTTTTAACGGTAATTAGGTAACGAAAAACGGTTATCTTACGTTAAGTTTTTGCGATAAATGGAATTACAACGATACCTATACGTCACGTATAAGTCGTCACGAAATTCCAATATTTATAACGAAACTTCTTCGAAGACGCCGTTGTACCTGGGTCTCACCTTGGACGGGAGGTGGGCTTTCGGGGCTCATTTTGCCCAGCTCTTACCGAGAGTCGTGAGAGCCACCACCTCATTGGGAAGGCTGCTGCCGAATGTGGGTGGTCCAAGTGTCAAGTGACGTCGGCTGTACTCTGGGGTTATCCGGGGTATGGTAATGTACGGGGCACCCATATGGGCGGACGCCCTCGGTCGCGCCGACAAGACCCTGCTGCAACGTCCGCAGTGGTTCATCGGGACTACAGCCTGCCCCGAATGTGGGGCGCTTAAGGATACGGCGCTCGCGTGGCAGGCGGTGGTTTCCTTCTGCGAATAGATAATAATTCAGAAGAAGACCACAGAGCGAGCCAGGCAGGAGGATGCTACTACTGACTCACTCCAGCGTAGATGTACGGAGGCAAGAAGCAGACGGTTTGCCCGCCTCCTCTTCCCCCGTAATAGGAGGGTCGCTAAAAGACAGGATGGCAACTTCGGCCAGCTGGACGACACGACCCCACACGTCTGAGGGGTGGTCTTGTTGTGAGCGAGCCCATCCCACCTTTGTCCCGCGGCCCAGAGTTGCATCCGTACCTATCGCCAGGGTGAGGTGGTGAATGCTATCACGACCCCATCTCGCCCCATCCAGCCAGATGATTGCTCACACGTGGTGGTTTTTGGTCAGTAAAAGTCTGACACAACTTCTCCGGTGCCCCCGCTTTGGAGAGAATCTATGAGGATTTTCGCCGCGTAAAAAAAGGCCGAAGGCGAGCAGTAGCCTCTTCGGTGCGACAGAGCTAGCCCTGCAGTCACCAACCCACCTGCCCAGAGTAGTGACTATGGACAAAACACATTAATTTCACGCCATTGTTAGCGCCAACTTATGGAGGCCTATGTCCAGCAGTGGACTGCTATACGCTTCAGCCTGTAATATCCCACTACTGGGCATAGGCTTCTTTCCCCATGTAGGAGAAGGATCAGAGCTTAATCCACCAGGCTGCTCTAATGCGAGTTGGCGGACTGCTATAGGCTGAAGTGATAATGATGATTATAAATAAATAAATATCTTATAACATACACACACGGTCGTCTGGTTTTTTTTACCCAGAGAAAATCCCTAGCGGATGCCTCCAACCCGAGGGAGCTCGAGGGTATGTCTGATATGTACGGACTAAAACTACGGTTGCACTTCCGCAAACGGTCGTCTGTTCCCATGTTAAGCAATTTAATGCATGTGTTACAAGTACAGCCGACTAGCTAGCTAGCTAATTTTTTTTTGATAAATATACATAGAAGTAGTAGGTAGTAGGTAAGTGGGTGTCGTAAGAGGCGACTAAGGGATAACAAGGTTCCACAACCATCTTGGAACTTAAGAAGCCGACCGATGGCGGGATAACCATCCAACTGCTGGCTTTGAAATACACAGGCCGAAGACGGGCAGCAGCGTCTTCGGTGCGACAAAGCCAGTACTGCGGTCACCAACCCGTCTGCCCAGCGTGGTGACTATGGGCAAAACACATGAGTTCACGTTATTTTTGGCGTAAACTTGTGGAGGCCTATGTCCAGCAGTGGACTGTATAAGGCTGTAATGATGATGATGATGATGATAATGATACATAAAAGTAATACACGTTACATATACCAAAATAACATTGTTTACAATTTTTGTCTGTCTGTCTGTCTGTTTGTTCCACCTAATCTCTGAAACGGCCGGACTGATTTTGACGAGATTTTCACTGGCAGATAGCTCTGATGTAATAAGGAGTAACTTAGGCTACTTTTATTTTAGAAAATTATTTTATTTAAATTTCAGGCAGACGAAGTCGTGGGCACAGCTAGTCTATAAATATATAATTACACATATTACACCCAAACTTAGGCGTCAAATCAAGGCCAGTCAAAATCGTCATCACATGTTGTATATTATTTTTTGCTCTTGATATTCCACAGATACGTCAATTCTCTGTACAATAGGATATATTCGCAAACAAACTCTCTTTCCTTTACTGTTTCACTCTCTTTTTCCGCCATTTTACACACGCGCATACTCATCGTCAAGATGAGCCATAGACTGAAAAATATTGCGCAATACTGATCCTACACGATGCAATGAAAAAATATGGTGCAAAAATAATTTTTAACAAAAAAAGAACCGACTTCAAACAGGAAACTAAAAAGTGAAAAATAAATTTACTTAGTAGAAAGTAATTCGTATTTTGATTTAGATAATCAGAAATGATTAAATAAATATTTTATAATTTTGAAGTCGGTGCCAAGTAAAACAATAACTACTTTAGTATCTACTTGTAAGTTGTATTCAGTTTTCTTTCATAATTTGTTTCATTGACTAGTAGTTTGAATACTGTTATTATTCTGTTATTGTTTTGACATATCTAATAATATTTTTTGTACTTGTTTGTTATGTGTGTGTTGTTTGTATTCGTTATTTTAGTCAGGTTGTTGTAGTATTTACTTGGCACCGACTTCAATATTATAAAATATTTATTTAATCATTTCTGATTAACTAAATTAAAATACGAATTACTTTCTACTAAGTAAATTTATTTTCACTTTTTAGTTTCCTGTTTGAAGTCGGTTTTTTTTTGTTAAAAATTATTTTATTTTACAATTTTTAGTGATGAGTAGACCTAACAAGGATGCTTTTTCTCTTGTGTCGGGGGTCCGGAAACATACACAATACACAAGCACAAACACCCAGATCATGACAAACATCTATATGGCCAATACAAATGTCTGTCGTGCGCGGAGATTGAACCCACTAACGCCAGCGCAACAGCCAGTGCTGTGACCGCTGCGCTAACGCGTCGACATACTATGAGTAAAGTTGCTATCAGGTGTATGTAATAACAACCGGGATTGACAGCCTAGCGTGTTCTCCGAGGCTAGGTTGGGAGAACCACAAGGATTAACAACTAGACCGAAAATAAATATTTTTATAAACATAAATATTCACCCCGAGTGGGAATTGAACCCGCGACCGTCGGTGTTTAGGCGCCGCCGACACGCCACATGCACCATTATATCAAAGCGGTCGTCAAACAGCAAAAGGTAACTGCTGTAAATTGTTGAAAAGTTCCCTCGACTATCTTTCGTCTCCATCATCAGACTGTAATGGCACTTGTAACTCATATAGGTACAAAGATCTCACCAATAGAAACGAATTAAGTTCAAACAGCAGGTAATTGCTATAAGTCGTTGAAGAGTTCCCTCGACTATCTTTCGTCTCTATCATCAGACTGTAATGGTACTTGTAACTCATATAGGTGCAAAGTTCTCATCAATAGAAACGAATTAAGTTCAAACGGCAGGTAATTGCTATAAGTCGTTGAAGAGTTCCCTCGACTATCTTTCGTCTCTATCATCAGACTGTAATGACACTTGTAACTCATACAGGTGCAAAGTTCTCATCAATAGAAACGAATGAAGTTAAAAAAGCAGGTAATTGCTATAAATTGTTGAAGAGTTTATTCGACTATCTTTCTTTTCCATCATCAGATCGACTCCAGACCTTTATTAAATAGTAGTACTTAATGAAAACATGATTAAATTTACTAGTCACCGGTATGATTTTTGAAAGTTTCCCTCGATTTCTATGGGATCCCATCATCAGATCCTGGTTTTCTTATTATGGTACCAAACTAGGTATACGTCCTTTCCAACAAAAAAAGAATTATCAAAATCGGTTTATAATCGAAGAAGTTATCTCCGAACATACATAAAATATATATATACGGTCGAATTGAGTAACCTCCTTCTTTTTTTGAAGTCGGTTAATAAAATTAAACTCACTCAAATTTTAGTTCAATCATTGCGCAATATTCAATATGAACCCTAACTAAACGGTTTTTTTTTATATATAACAATATATATCCACGGGCTCATAATGAGTATATGAGGCTCTCCACTCGCAAAGATCGGATCTTTGAGCTTGAGCTGTACACGTCCTTATAAACTTCGCTGATGGCAAGGGCGACGTCTTTGGGATTACGATGCGTGCATGACAACTCGCACGAGATGGTTGTTATCTGGGTTGGTCTGCAGTACCGCATTTCGAACAGGTTGTCCCTGTCGATGTACGGCAGCTGGTTTATGTCTCCGATGAGGACCACCTTCTGTGCTCCCGATAGTCGGGCGGCCATTACTATGGCTCCGAAGTGGTTCATGAGGGCCTCGTCCACCGTTAGGCGGTTGATTTTTGAGCCCTCTTTGAAACCATTAACTAGTACGGAGGCCATAGTGCGCACCTTTTGCTTGGCTTTGTTGCCGTAGCGGTGCGCCAGTTTTTCTTTCAAGTCTTTGGCCGCCTCGACTGTGGTCGTAATCACGACCTCCGTGTCCTCATCGAAGTCCCCGACTATGCGAGTTGTCTTGCCGCATCCCGGTACCCCGTTTATCCACTCCAGTGATGGTAGTTCCCAGGGCACGGTCAGTAAGCCGTCCCGGTCGCCCGAGATGGTTTTCGCCATCCGTAGCATCCGGTCTCCCAGCATTACCTTCGTGCATCTGGCCACTACCACCACTGGGTCCCCTTCAGGTGTTTCGAAGGTTTGTGGCTCCTCGTCATTCCCCTCCGACTCGACTGCGCTCACGAAGCCTGCAGTGCTGTTATACGCTGCCATATACCTACCCGACATCTTGCCCTTGAGTGTTTGTCGGGTTTCACTGTTGTATATGGCCGCTTCGGCTTCCTCGAGTTCCACCTCCAGTAATCTTTGGTGATCATACTGGTAGGCCTGCATGATCTTTTTGCAGGTGGCAAGGCTTACCTCGCGGTTTGCCTTTATTATCGCCAGGAACTCGATTAGGGCGTTCTCCGCATGTTGTAGCGGTGTGGTCGCAGGTCGGAGTCTCGGCGGTGTTACATGTCCCATGTCGGCCTTAGTACGAGCGGCCGGTGACGCCTCCAGGTGCCTCGGACTACTGTCTCTGGTGAACCTGCTCAGCGCCGCCGATTGCCGCTCACCCTGTCCAGTCTTTTTGGGAGAGAGGTGATGCGGGAGCTTGCCTGGTTTTGGGGAGATGGTTGCGTGGATAAAGGTCGCCAGTGGCATCGAGCTCAGTTCAGGTGTAGCCTTTGCCTTAATTCGCTCTGTCTTCTGGGTCTCGATCCGTTGCTGTAGGCGCTCCGAGCCGCTGAGCGTGGACTCGTCGACAGCCGGAGATGCAGGAGGTGTCGGTGTTATGGATTTCGGTCTTAAATATCCGAGATCCTCCCCCCTGTCTTCGTAGACTATGACCTCACTGTACTTGGAGGCCATTAGGCAACCGTACCTATCAGATACGTCACCTCTATCATATCCGACCCTCATCGAATCCACGCTAATTCTTTTGGGGACTCCACCGGGGGTCTCGCTCAACCGGCGTAGCCACACACTAGACTGCGCGAAGGGGGACGTCTCTCCCCACTTGAACAACGCGATGCATTTGTTGTTCAAACGCACCAGACGGTAGGTCGAGTCGCCCTCTCGTTCTTGCGATAGCGCTGTGATTTTAGTGCGCTTTATACTTGTCTTTTGCGTGCTACCCTTTAACAGTAAAGCGAGCCCCGGCGAAATCGCCAGCCGATCGCGTCCTTCGGAACGACAAAAACTTATTCCCATCCTCTCTACTTCGCTGTCCATGAACAGAGCCACGCATCTGGTTTTAATTCCCACTTCTTCGCTTCCGTTCCCTTCGCTAAGCGAGGATTGTGTCATCCCGCTGTGGGTCGGTTGCGGAGGTGCGTTTTGGTCGGCTCTATTCCTGAACAGCTTCTGCAGCGAGGAGGGCATGGCCTTTGTTATTTGACCCAGAAGGGTGCGGCCAGGAGTCATCCGCGGAGCCGTTGAGCTGTTACTCTGGGTGGCTTGTTGGACACAGTTTTGTTGTGTTTGTGGTTGTGCGTTGTGTGTTTGGGCGTGTGTTGCGTGTGTGTGTGTTGCGTGGACGACAGTGTTAGCGCTCTGCGTGGGTATTACAGCAGGTGGTGGAGCGGTCGTGCTGTTCCTTTTTGCGGCTATATTGACGGGCTTTCTCGCGAATGTGAGGAAGACAGTTCTGTTTGTTTCGCTCTCCAGGATGGTATGGAGCGAGGTCTGCTCAAGTTTGGTCTGGAGTTTGAGTTCCAGATCCAGCCTATCCTTACTGAATCTCGGACAGTCCAGTATAACATGCAGAACTGTCTCCTCACAATTCGGATCGCAGATACACGAAGGACTGTCAGTGAGGTGGAATCTGTGGAGATACGCCGCAAATCCTCCGTGGCCGGTCAGAATTTTTGTGTCGACAGCTGTTGGTGCCGATTTCCTTACCAGCCTGCAAGCGGTCTTTACATCCGGTAGGAATATTTTCGTGACCGAGCCCGTCTCCGAAGAATTGTATCTTTCCTGCCACATCCTGACAGTCTCTTCCCTGATCTGCCTTCTGACATACGAGACGGGTACTCTGTCGTAGTCAGGTGCCGTCTTTTTTGTCAAGGCCGCTTTTTTTGCCAACCCGTCCGCTCTCTCATTGCCCGGTGTTCCAACATGGGCCCTCAACCAAAAGAACCGCACTGTCTTATTCTCCTCCCGGAGCTGTCTGATTCGACTCTTCATTTCCAGGGCCAGAGGGTAACTAAACGGTTAATAATATTACATAATACTTACGCAATATTGCGCAATATGGTTGATCGTCTAGTCGTCATTGATGTAGATCATCATGTATGGATATTTCATGTACTGAAATGGTGATTGAAAAAAAAAACAATTATATATCCGTATCCGTAGATATCCGCGGGAGAAATGAGATCCGAATCCGTATTTGTCCCTTTTCTCGCGGATCTTTTACTTTTTTTTTTCCAATTTCAATTCACAGGATAGAATGCTGCATAATAACTTAGATTATGTGATGGTATAATTAAAAAACATTTGGCACCTTTAATTCGCATCGCGGTCGCATCGCGGCTCGTAGGCATCACGCGATGCAACCAACTTTACCTAAACTTGTAGAGAGAAAAATTGTGAAATGGCTCATAAGTTGTTTACCCTTGCGAGCTCATAAGAGTACTGTCCGAGTGACTTTGGTGTAATGGTCATTTTATAATTTATTTATTTATTATATTATATCAAAGTGTAGTAAAATAAATTATAAAAATATATTCGCAATTAAAGAAAATTATATTTCGTATTGTATGTGATTATTTACATTGTATTTTGATAACGATTCATCAATTTACTTTTTTTTGTATCGCAGGGGAACTCATTTTACGGGTGATATCCAGGACACCTGGGTAGGCAGTCTTAGACCGTATGTCGGCTTCAGCACTTGGGGTTGTAATACCGACCAAACCCCTGCGGGAGCCTTTAGCCGCTTTAATTGGAGGGTCCCAGATCTGCAGGCAACAGGATCCCTCCAGTGACAGGCTGGCCACGGCGAAAAGGCCAGACTTCTCCTCCATGGGCTCACTGTCCGGCTCACCTTTGAACAATCCCGACGACACCGTGTCTAGCAGGACCGAGTCCCCATCCCGGCCCGACACGGGCACAGGGGCGTTACTGGAGGCGCATTAAATAGCGCCTCCTACGCACCCCCGTTCATTGCCTGCGGACGGAGGCCTCGTCGATGGCCTCCTCTCTCATCGGCTCCGCATTCTCTTTCTGGGACATTACTATCTCGCAGAAAGAGACCATCGCTTTCAAGGACTCGTCGCCGCCGAGCATCACGGTGATGACGCTCGGCAGTGACAAGTCCCCTCCTAGGACTGTCGTCAGATTGCGACGCAGCGCCGCCCATCTCGGGTACACCTCGAGGGTGTTCTGGGCCGAGTCCACCGCCACACCACAATTGTGACATCCAGTCGTCGGCTCCCTTTGAGCCGTCCGATACAAGTAGTCAACAAAGCAGCCGTGCCCGGTGATACCTACGTCAGACGGAAGGTGAGGAGCTTGCGTTTACGGCGCATCCAACAATAAAAACCAATAAAATAAATAGGCTATACAAAATAATAAAATTGGAGTGTCTGTTTGTAATATTGAAATAACAGCTTTTTACTAAATGCGTATGGATGTATACACTGTACGCATCCCAAAATAACATTTTTTTTACCATTTTTGTCTGTCTGTCTGTTTGTTCCAGCTAATCTTTGAAACGGCTGGACCGATTTCGACGGGACTTTCATTGGCAGATAGCTGATGTATTAAGGAGTATCTTAGGCAACTTTTATTTTTGAAATTTATTTTAAAGTCTGCGAACTGAACAATAACTTTTTTGTTAAATTCCACGTGGACGAAGTCGCGGGCACAGTCGCAGGGCTAGTCTTAACAGGTCTTTATAACTAGGTCGGCTATCAAGCGTACGGCTCACATGACAGTTCGCTAACCGATTACTGTAGTTTAAAAATGTCTGCAACACCAGAAACATCGCAAGAGCTTTTCCGACCCTACCCCTAATTCCTCCCAGAAGTTCTATTCACCTTACCCACCAACAGGAACACAAAACTGCTTAAAAACAGTATTATTTAACTGTGATCTTCTGTAAAGTTGATTTACCGCAGTCGGGCTGCTTCATATTTTGAGCAGGAAATTTCCTGCTATATCCTACATGCTCAGTTATTTCACTTATTTTATAAAAAAAAACAGTGGTAATTTTTTATTTATGTAGTATTGTGAAGTACGCAACTTTTTCAACATTTGAATCACCTTATCTTATAATTTTAATTCTAAGCGAAAAAAGTGTAGAGATAATTTTTATACATAATTTGGATGATCTATAATAATTTATTAGCGACCTATGTTATAATAAAACTTACTGTTTAGTTAAAAATGCAAAAAACCAATATTTACGTACTTTGAACTTGAATTTTTTTTTTTCTGCAAATATGAAGAGGATCGGGGTTTTTCACAAGTCACTTATGATGGTATTCCTTACAGTCGTCTGCCAATTGTCAGTTCTATGCAAATTATAGTAACCTTGAATGTCTAACTTGACACCGCAATATTCGTCATTTTTACACATTACAAGCTAGTTTTTCATTTTCCGTGATTAAAACTTTATTACACGATAACGCGTTAGCGCAACGGTCATAGCACTGGTTTGTAGCTGTTGCGCTGGCAGTTGCGGTTTGATCCCTGCCCTGTCAAACATTTGTTTTGGCAATACAGATGTTTGCTTGGTGTGGGTGTTAGCAGTCCTTGTGGGTGTCCCCACCGTTGCTCGATGACAACGTTAAATTGTCAGTCCCGGTTGTTATCATGTACCCGTGATAGCAATCGTTACTGGTGGATTAAGCTCTGATCCTTCTCCTACATGGGGAAAGAGGCTTATGCTTAAACTTCAGCCTGTAATATCCCACTACTGGGTATATGCTTAGCAGTGGGAAGCAGGCTGAAGCGTACATGCTTGATACTTAACGAAGATTTTAAGGTCCCAAAAATAATTTGGTGTTGTTTACTCCAAATTATTTATCGTGAAGTGAATATTTCTTGAAAGTATTTTTATCTTTATTATTACAATTATTTAATCTGACTACAAAATTAAGCGAAGATTAATCACACTTCACAGATCATTGTGATCTGTGATCTTAACGGTAGCAATCAATCTTTTTTGTGTATTCCCTTTTTGCGTGTGTTCGCTGGGCTGAATCACATGTAGGGCTTGGTGAGGATAGCGATAACGCTACACCTGACATTACTAAAAACTGACAGGCCTTGATAGGCCTGCTAGGTACCGGCTTCCAGGCTAAGCCTTGTAATAATAATGATAGGCGTGGGGTTACCGGCATACTAGAATAGGACTACCCTTTTTTCTACTTAGGGTGTCCTAAAAGGTGACTAAAGGCAACCAAAGCTGCATAACGCCTGCGCAGCCTCCTCGGAGAGCGTGAGTGCCTCCGAGTGAGTATCATAGCACTCATAATAAACACAAGGATGGAGGACATAGAAAATAAAAAGCGTATTGTGCCGCTGCCTGGGGGACGCCAGAGCATGTCTGGGGATGGCACTGGACGTGGTAGCATGCAGGCCGTCAGCCATCCTTCCTGACCGGTACCACCATCTGACCGGTCGGCTAATCCACCATACCCGAGTCTATCAGGATGCAGCTTGGAGTGTGTGTGTGTGTGCAGTCGTGCATGTAGACAGGGATCAGGTGATTAAATCGGCGCAGCTTAGTCTCGAATTAACATGCTTCAAGACCCTTTCTGAAGCTAAATCTTACCGGTATCTGGGTATGTCACAATGCATAAGGGTAAACAAGGTGGACAGGAAATAGGCAGTCTGTGAAGTCTTTTTTGGACGGCTTAGAAAAGTTCTTCGAAGCTATTGATCGGGCTCCAAAGAGGTCCGAGCTTATAACGCCTGGGTCATGCCCACTTTCTTGTACACCTTTGGCATACTGAGACGTACGACGTACTGTTACATCCCTGTACTGTAGGGATTAATTATGAGTAAGTGCTTCATCAGGGGGGTAAAGTTATTCGCGTCCGTAGGTACTACCTAACCACTTGCCCCTACACGTGCCCCCTGGGTGGTGCTAAATGAGTAACAAGCCGAGAGTGCCTGCGCAAGCAACCCTGGGCAGTGCCGGCGCGGGCACTCCCGTAACACACTCACACACACATAATATACTCACCTTGAACACCACATTTACACTACACAGATACACTCTCACAGGCCCCCATACGCGCAAGTGCGTACATACTAAACATGCACCTATACACCTTCTACACACAATAGGCACTCACAACAAGGTTTAAACATAACACTTCTGCAGGGATGGTGTGGTCAAGTTCCTGCGGACCTTCCGTCGCAACAATAAGCGAGGATTGGCCCCAATTGACCACCCGCGTGTTTGTGCCGTGCGCGGGGACCCGTAAGGGGGGATGAAGGAATCCTGGTGGCTGAGCCGAAAGAGCGTCGGCTGTTGTACGTCTCCTAGGCAACACTCCACTTTGGTCTGGATTTCTCCTGACACGGGAGGCCAGAGGCTAGCCACTTTCGGTCAATCGGCTGCGACGTCCCGTCAGAGGGCCGTCAGGCGAGAGCTCTGTCCCATTGGGGGTGGACGACGGGTGGGACGATGTAAATCATCTCGCCCAGCTCAGCCTGCTTCCTAGCGGGTCGGGGCTCTATATCCTGAGGTGACTTCTGGCGCTAACAGCGTCCCCACTTGAGGGCTCGAAGGAGGGTGGAAGCACTCTCAGGATGAACTTTATACTACCACTCATGGCAAATAGCAAAAATAAAAATAAAAAACACAACACCAAGGCCGCACCGGGGGCGAACAACCCTGCTGGAGCGCCTACCACCAACCAACCGGCTGCACCTCAGGCTCATAACCTGAGTGTTGCGCCAACAATCGAACCGGCTGCACCTCGGGCTCACAACCTGAGTGCTGCGCCAACCCAGCTACTGGCTGCACCTCAGGTGCAGCACCTGAGTAGTGAGGCAAGTACAAGCACTATTGACCTCACTTCTCTGAAGGCAGCAATGCCGACAGCCACCCAACCCTGGCAGGACGAGTCTTGCTGGAACCTGGTGACTGTTAAGAGAAGAGAGGTCAAAAAACGTGACCAGGTGTCGGCTCGCAAGGGGAAGCGGGCTGTAGTCCGTGCGGAGGCGCGGCGAACGCGACGCCCGACTGACGACGGGAGTAGGCCGCTAGAATCTGCCGAAGGGAACGAAAGGACCCACGCTGCCCCTGTCAGTGTTGCGCCGGTCCCTGGCGAAGCCGGGCCGGCTGCACCTGTGGGGGCACCCTCAGAGGTTGTGGCAACTGCTGCTGCCTGCGCCTCCACAACCAAACGAGCCAGACGCCGAAACAAGAATGCGACGAAGGCGAGCCACGGGGAGCATCCAAGTCGGTCGAAACCCGCGAAGCGGGACCGACCGGATGACTCCTTCACCCCCCAGGGTAGTGGCAAGCGTCGCAAGCCCACCCACACTATCGGTTCCATCAAATACGCTGACGCGTTAAAGTCTAACGACTACTGCGTCGCGATTATGATGGAACCCTACCACGACCTCTCCAAAGAGCAGGCTGAGACAATTGAGAGGCAGTTGCAGGGGGTGATGGACGAGGAAATATTCTCGCCCACCACTTCCACAACACCCGTCGCTGCATCACAGTTTAGGGGGAAAGCCTTCCATAGTGAGGGCACCCTTAAGATGTGGTGCAGGGACGATTTTGCCCTCCAATGGCTCCGCCGCTCCATAGGGAGGATTTCGTCACCACGCGCGGGAACCAGACTGGTTGTAAGAAAGCAGTCTGAGATCCCGCGGCGCGTCAAAGTAAGGCTGTTGATCCCGCAGGTGGAACCGGAGGATACTCTGGATAAGATCCGCCTGCGGATCATGTGCCAGAACCCGCAGTTCCGCGTCTCCAACTGGGCACTTTACAATGCGGTGCCAACGGAGGAGAAGGCGACGATGTATCTCCTCCTTGGCATCCCGGAGGATGACGCGGAAAAGCTGAGGGAAAGCGAGCGTAGAATTTACTACAAGTTTGGTAATATCTACGCTCGTTTCCACGATGACCGCACTACTGCACTGCCGAATCTCGGTGTGGACGAGAAGGTCCCTAGTGACCTAGGCAGTGCAAATAACAATATGGTGGAGGGACAGCCGGGCTCCAGTAAGGAGCCTGTCGTCGACACCGGCTCGTCTGAGGTGAGTCCTCGGTTTGATCTGGGTGATCTTTCCAAGGATGAGCCAGGTGATCTTGACGACGCCCTCCTATCCAGCGATGATGGCGCTGCCAGCTCCACCTAGAAACCAATTAAAAATCACCCAAATCAACCTCCAGCATAGCCAGATTGCGACGGCTAACCTACGCAGATTGCTGGAGGGAAAAACGAAGACCGTGGCCCTGATCCAGGAGCCGTGGATCAGGAACGGGAGAATCTGCGGTCTAAATAACATTGGAGGTAAGTTACTTCTGAATAATAACGTATACCACCCACGCACTTATATCTATGCACACAGGGACGTGAACATCACCTTAATAACCGAGTTCTGCAGCAGAGATCTTACAACCGTTAGGCTCCAAAAGGAACCCTCTTCGGGCCTGCCTGATGTGGTGATGGCATCCGCCTACTTGCCGGGCGATGCTGACATCCCCACTCCGGAGCTGGCCGCGCTTGCTGAGTACTGCGAGCGCCAGGGTCTGGAGCTCATCATATCCGCTGACTCCAATGCGCACCATGCGCTATGGGGCAGCAAGGACAACAACCAGCGAGGTGAGGATTTTGTTTCTTTTTTACTCGCAACTAAGCTTAATGTAATTAATAAAGGATCGGAACCAACCTTTGTAATTTCGAGATCCCAAACCATCATTGATCTAACTCTGGCGACAGAGCATGTGTCCGGATATATTTCAGATTGGCATGTGTCTGACGACGTGTCGTGCTCTGATCACCGGTGGATCAAATACAACCTAGAAGTCACGCTGACGTCACCTGCACCCCGCCGTAACCCTCGGAGGATGGACCGCGGCAGGTATGAGCTTCTGACAGCGGAGAAACTCAAAGGCGTCGAACTACCCGATAACCATGAAAGCACGGAGGACATTGATAATCATATCAACCAGATAACTGACTGCCTAATCACCAGCTTCGAACAAACATGCCCACTTTCATCACCTAGAGCGCGACAGTTCTGCAAAGGGCACTGGTGGGGACCGGAGCTCGAAAAGCTACGACGCAGGGTGAGGAAGTTGTTCAACAGAGCAAAGAATACTCGTCTAGAACACCACTGGGATGCCTACAAGCAGGCCCAATATCACTACAAAAGGCGCATCAGAATAAGGAAGAAGGAGTGCTGAAGGCGCTTTTGTACCAACATAGAAACGAACAATCAGGCGAACAGAGTTAAGAATATATTGTGCAGCGAAAAGGTGCACAACCTGGGTAACTTGAAAAAACCGGATGGAACATACATCAAAACGGATCTGGAAACTTCAGAACTGTTAATAACTACACACTTCCCAGGATGCCAAATCGAAAGAATTGCGGCATGGGAGGAAGAGCCAAAGAAGACACCTGTAATGGTGGACTGGATCACCGCCAAGAAAATTGTCACACATGACAAAGTAAAATGGGCCATCAACAGTTTCTTACCATACAAGTCGGCAGGACTGGATAAGGTGTTTCCAGGTCTGCTAAGATGGAGTGATAGGAAACTTATCGACCACCTTGTCTCCATATATAGGAGTTGCTTAGCTTATTGCTACACTCCAAAGTTATGGAGGGAAGTTAAGGTAGTCTTCATACCTAAACCCGGCAAAGGAGACTACTCACAACCAAAATCATTCAGACCTATTAGCCTTACCTCCTTTCTATTGAAAGTTTTGGAAAGGCTAATAGATCGGGAGCTGAGGAGCACAACTCTGGTTGAGCAACCCCTGAATCCCAACCAACATGCCTACTCAATGGGCAAATCAACGGACTCTGCCCTACATAAGGTTATATCCTATATAGAGGGCAATCTCCATCACAAAATATCAACCTTAGGCGCCTTTATTGATATTGAAGGGGCCTTTGATAAAACTAAGTTCACCAGCATAAGCCGTGCCCTGACCAAGCATGGAGTCAATAACACGATTGCCGGGTGGATTGACAGCATGCTGAAGTACAGGGCCATCCAATTCACTGTGAATGAAATAACTAGAGGCGTTGTAGCGAGGGGGTGTCCGCAGGGGGGGGTCCTTTCCCCACTTCTGTGGAACATAGTGATCGACGAACTGATCACCTTGCTCAACGACCGCAGATTTCTAACAGTGGGCTATGCAGACGACTTAACTGTACTCATCAGTGGACCATCTGAGAGGACAGTCTGCGACCAAATGAGGGCCGCACTAAAAGTCGTTGAACAGTGGTGTACGGACCACGAACTAACAGTGAACCCCGCAACGACGGAACTTGTGATGTTCACAAATAAACGGAATTTAGGAAACCTTAAACTCCCTAAATTATTTGGCACCAGTCTTGCCCTAATCAAGGAGGTCAAATATCTTGGAGTAATCCTAGATAGTAAGCTTCTTTGGAACAGGCATTTAGACTCAAAAATCAACAAAGCCAGCATAATCCTCTGCCAATGCAAAAGGCTCCTCGGCAAAAGCTGGGGCATATCACCTAAAATTACTCTATGGCTTTACAAAACTATTGTCAGGCCTATAATCACCTACGGTGCGGTAATCTGGTGGCAGAGAACAGAACTTACAACCGTTAGAAACAAACTCCAGCGGTTTCAGAGAATAGCATGCTCTGCAATCACTGGCTGTATGCGTACCGCCCCCACAGCAGCTCTCGAGGTTATGCTTGACCTGGCACCGCTTGACTTGTTCATACAACAGGAGGCGGCTATGTCAGCTATCAGGCTGAAACACTTGGGCTTGTGGTGCAACCAGGAGGGTCCACACAATAGACTTTGGAGCAACCTTGTGAGCTATGAGCCACTACTTGCTGCTCCTTGTGATAGGATTCCCAAACAACATATTTTCGAAAGAAAGTACCATATACAACCGTTTGAGGCTGAAAGAGACCAATCCGGCATACGCGAGGTCCGCATCTACACGGATGGCTCCAAAATGGGGTCTGGCACCGGTGCCGGAGTGTACTCACAAGACCTCAATATCAACTTATCACTAACGCTGGGCCAACACAGCTCCATCTTTCAATGTGAGTGTGTTGCGATAACCCATGCAGCCACCGCCGTCCTGTCAAAAGGTATCAGGGATTGTAATATCCGTATTCTGTCGGACAGCATGGCCGTACTTAAAGCGCTAGAGAGCAGTTCGACTAACTCTAGTCTTATATACGAATGTCATCAAACCCTGGAAGTATTAGCCTCACACAATGAGGTAATCCTCCAGTGGATAAAAGGACATAGTGGATCGCACGGAAACGATGCTGCCGACGAGCTTGCAAGACAGGGGTCCAGTACAAAGGTTGCCGGCCCAACCATCCTATTGCCGCTTCCATTTGGACAACTGCGCTCGTGGGTAAGGCAACGTACACGTGCAAATCACAATGCCCTTTGGGCAAACCAAACCGGCTGTAGACAGTCCAAATTGATACTCACGGAAGTATCACCGCACCTAGCGTGCCGACTGCTCAGTCTCAACCGCCTGGACATCAGAATAGTTGTTGGCACGATTACCGGCCACATGGCACTCAACCACCAACTATTCATCATGAATGCAACAGACAGCCCTCTTTGCAGGGGCTGTCTGGCTGCTGAAGAAACAGCCGCCCACGTAATCCTGGAATGCGAGGGAGTGGCCGCACACCGGGCTACCATCCTTAAGGATATAAGGACGCTCCGAGAAGCCTGTGAACGCCCCAGGAGGCTTCTGAGCTTCTGGAAGGAGCTGGGCTGGCTGAACTAGTCAGCCCACTTTTCACGCATAATGGACCACCTTTGCGTCTAGATGCGGAAAATCGAGCCCAACACAAATACAAATACAAATACAAATACAAGTGCTTCATCAGCACCTTTAACTCCATACATCCATTATCCCATAGTAAAGTTCAAGCTCAGTTCGGATCTGATCGCGGAACCATTAACACTTGCCGAATTTCTCATGTCTAAGTTGTCCTACTCTTTGGGGAAAACGAAAGTTTTGCTGTGCAAGACAAGATCAGGTGGTTAAGACGAACGAATTCTATCGAGCCTGTCGTTATCTTCTCATGTCACCATCGTTCCGCACTTTGCTAACACTGAGTACTTGCGCAGTCACAACCAAGCGGCCAAGTTTCTAAGTTCCTCTTATGTACGTTCTTGGCTTACTCTCTGTCTTCTGAAACCGAGCATGCCGTATTAGCAGTACTTACCGGTGCCAGTACTCGAACGCGACAGAGTCCGGCTCTACTGGGACCTGCCTATTGCCACAGACGGGATGATACTGGTGAACAAGCCTGATATCGTGGTGATGGACAGAGCACAATCGAGGGTGTTTTTAGTGGACATCACCATCCTGGATGACGAGAACTTTGTGAAAGCCGAAATAGAGGAAAAACGTAAATATCTGGATCTGGCGCATGAGATTGTCGACACTTGGGATGTGAGATCCACTGAAATTATCCATATTGTAATATCTACCAACGGTTTGATCCCAGTTAGCCTCACTCACCATCTGAGGCAACTGGGGATCCGGGACGGTTCGCTCGTAGCCAGGATGCAGAAAGCGTTGTTCCTCGACTCGGCTAGGATTGTCCGCCGATTTCTCAGCCCACCGCCCTAACCCTCAGTCGTTTGATTTACCTGCCTATATATGTCAGTATATGTAAATTTATTATATTACTTATATTTATTGCACTCATAAAATACATGTAAAAACAACATAATAATAAGGTTTAGGCCAAGGTGGACTTATCTCTGAAAGAGATTTCTTCCATTCAACCCATGGCCATGAGTAAATGATTTATATAGCGAGGCAAACAGCGCAAGAAGTATTTACTTAAGAACAAGAAAAATAACATAAATCATATATCGATCATAATCAATAATAATATCGATCGATAAAAGTTTTTGATATTATTATTATTCTTCTTTACTATCGAATTTCACTGTATTTTAGATATTTCTATTCACAACACAAATATAGGTCTAAAAGTTGTGGTTTAATTAAGGAGAAACAGGCCTTAATGGCTTATTCTATCTCCGGCTGTTCAAGTCTATTCATGAGTTATGTATATATTTTATTGCACTTAAAAAAAAGAAGTAAAAATCATATTTACAAAGAAAGTTGGCAAGGGTAAACTTATCTCTAGAAGAGATCTCTACCAGTCTACCCATGGAGAGAATTGCTGTTATCGCGGGGCACAGATGTGCAACAGTGATTATTAATATTTATTAAAATCTGTAAATTTATTCAGAATTAATAATATAAAACACATGTATACTTGACCACATGCACACTTACATAAACATGTAATTATATATACTTTATTGCACTAAAAATAATGTACAGAAAAATAAAATGAAAAAACATCTACATACATACATAAAATAGATACATAATTAACTACATCCATAAATAAATACATATATTGAGAGTATATCCATTATGAGAGGTTCCTAAATTCGGAGAAAAGATGATTTCTTAGCTTTATTTTTATTTCTTAGTTATTAACAGGTTAAACAATATCCACAACTGCTGAAACCTAAAATGGCACGGATAAGTTGAGATTTTGGTTACGTTTTGGAATTATGATGCCGCCGGTATCGATTTTGGTGAGTAATCCAAAGCTCGGTTGGCGAGTCCCTCATAGCTTTTAAACGCATTGTCAATTGTTAAAAAAGGGTATGCTCTATGAAATTGATTTTAAACTAATAAGGGCTAAACATTTTTTTGAATATCATATCAAAAATTGACCGCTCCAGCGGGGTTCGAACCCGCGCCTCCGACATACCGTGTCGGCGCTCTAGCCAATTAAGCTATGGAACGATGCACCCGCTCGAGCGAAATTTTCGATATGATAATTTTTAATTTCGGTTTAAGCGAACATTCTTCTAAACATTTTTTGAATATCATATCAACGGCGCCACGGTTCGCTTAAACCGAAATTAAAAATTATCATATCGAAAATTTCGCTCGAGCGGGTGCATCGTTCCATAGCTTAATTGGCTAGAGCGCCGATACGGTATGTCGGAGGCGCGGGTTCGAACCCCGCTGGAGCGGTCAATTTTTGATATGATATTCAAAAAATGTTTAGAATTCCTAATGTGGGTAACACAAAAAAAAATAAAATCTTAGATATTAAAAATAGCACGGTGTCGTCTCCTGTCAAAGATTTTCATTGTAATATGAAACTTTGAATAGTTACGGGTTTCTGTAAAGAGCTCACTATAGACGGCGCCACGGTTCGCTTAAACCGAAATTAAAAATTATCATATCGAAAATTTCGCTCGAGCGGGTGCATCGTTCCATAGCTTAATTGGCTAGAGCGCCGACACGGTATGTCGGAGGCGCGGGTTCGAACCCCGCTGGAGCGGTCAATTTTTGATATGATATTCAAAAAATGTTTAGAATTCCTAATGTGGGTAACACAAAAAAAAATAAAATCTTAGATACTAATAAGGGCTAAAAATTATTGAAGCTATGAGTTTGATACCTTATACCACTATTGTTCCAGGCAGACTTAAAATCAATTATAAATGTAGTGTAATCCATTTTCAATTAACATAAGAGCATGGACAGAAGCAACAGAAGGCGAAGGAGTACACAAAAATGTTAATAAATAAAGGAAAAAATAATAGAATATTAATATAACCATTTTCTTTGTGATTAGCCAAGTACATTTTAGGAAATTTACGTAATGGATTAAATATTAAATTGACATAGAAGAATATCTTTAAAAGTCGAGTAAAATAATGACTAAAATGATAAAAAAAGAAAGGATATGTTATGATCTTTTAACCTTCAGTGATCGTTTATTATACATCCGCAGTTTATTTAATCAATCTTGTAGAGTTGTTCAATTTAATGTTATCGATAAGATATAGTTTTTACTATAGCGGTTTGTGACTGAACTTCATTTATTATACGCTGGGCTTGGGAACATTACCAATTGCCGTTATAAAAACCATTAACTTTTACTAACTTAATTTGCCGTTAGTAATTTAAATAGCGTTAATTTTTTCCGGAACCTTAATAAGGTAACGGAAATATTTATAACTATAAGTTTTATCGGTAAATAGAATTAGAACGATACCAATAGCGCTACCTCTGACGTAACTAAATAACGATATTCTTAATTAAACCTCTTCGACGTTGCTGTTACGTACAAAAATTGTTCAACTTATCACGCGGGATTTACCACACCGTGTTACGGGCTACGCGGGGAATAGATAAGAGCGACAACAGTACGTGGCATTGAATTATAACGTTATGCGATCGAATAAAAATAAAGATATAAGTATATACTTATGAACTTTAATTTACTTAAGCCGTTTACGTACCCTTAGTTAGATTCAATAACACGGTTAATTAGCCTTATAGCGAGCTCATAAGAATACTCTCCGAGTGACTCCGGGTCAGTGGTCATTTTATAATTTAACTAGCGAACTACCTCGGCTTCGCAAAGGGCAAACCTGATACTAAATATAAAATAAACATTTGCAATGTAAGCACAAAAAATGTGTTTATTTACGACATTACATTAGAAATCTCTAAAACCTTTTTCTAGAATCATTCTATTTATTAAAGAAAACCGCATCAAAATTCGTTGGGTCGTTTTAAAAATCCAAGTATACAGACAGCGGGAAGCGACTTTGTTTTATAAAAGGTAGTGATTTTTTTCATTGTTGGAATTAATAAAATAATATTCAATATGTAATGCAAGATATTAAAAAAAATGTGAAATCAAACAAAATATGTGTTTAGTATTGTATGCGTTTCTATACAAATAAACAAAATAACAATAACAAATGCAAACGTCCATTTGTACGTATGTACATACAAATGGACAGGCAAACATGCTCGTAAAATATGGGCATTGAATAGATGCTGCTGCCCGCTTCGGCCTGTGTATTTCAAAACCAGCAGTTTGATTGTTATTCCGCCATCGGTCAGCTTTTCAAGTTCCAAGGTAGTAGTGGAACTGTGTTATCCCTTAGTCGCTTCTTACGACACCCACGGGAAGAGAGGGGCTGACTATCACAGCATTACCATGTAAAATCTACTACTTTCTTAACATAAGTAAATATCCATCAATTATATACAAAGGTAGCTATAATAAGGTAACCTATAGTACAAGTATTGCACTGCACTCCAAGCACGTAAAGTTTCAATATCCATGGCACAAAAATTGAAGAATAAAAACTTGCAAGAGCCCTTAGACTTTTTAAATGCGACCCTGTCGCAAAATCCGACATTTATCGTCTTAGTAGATGTTCTATAGGTAATCCTATTAACTGCCATTCTACAAAATTTCAAGGTTACCTATAGCATAAAAAAGAAAAATGTTCACCCAAACTGAACAGTTTGTTTTTTGAACGAATGTAGTTCTGTGTCGAGTCACTGACCGAGTCACCTGAGTTTTAACAATTAAGTTGGTCATTTATATCCTCTTTACCTACGTATTCACATCGTTTTTTTTAAATATGTCTATTTTAAAGATATTTATTAATGAACTGAAATTTCCTACATTTTAATTTTTTTCACTTATAATTTTGGCTACAGTATGCCTACATCTATCTCTATTGTTGTGAGAGTATAAATAATAAATTTACGTTGCTCTGAAATTAAAGAATAAAGTTAATATTCTATAAGTACTCTTCTTCACAAATTCCAATAATTATAAATAAGTAAATAAATTTTACAACATTCCTTCCGACGTCGTTTTAGCTATTTTAATTTAAACTTAAATTTTATTTATTTAAACTAATAAACTATTAATAAACTATAACTTTATTTCTTTAATTAATTTTATTTTTTTTAAACATTGGTGACAGCCAGCTAGGTGTGGCATAATTTAATTAATGAGACTATATAGGAATTTCTTTATATACATATACACACTGATTACATATTTATTTTTTATCGATATTAAGATATGAACTACAAACATCATTAATGATCACAGATTATTTGCTTTGGGTATCTCCCTATTTTGTATCAATGACAATGACAAATTGTGTGCTTTGAGCACGGACTGGTGATAACGGTGTTTGAGTGTGTCAACGTCAGAGCTTTGTACCGCCAGATTTTAAAATATTATTAATAACATTATTTATGAAAAATAAAAAGAAATATATTAGTTTTAGTAAAACATTACTGTTTACTATATTTTCAAAATAATTTTTATATTAAATCACATGACTTTTATGTTAACTACTAATTATATTTGTGTCTTGAGAGTCGTATGTGCGCAGAAGAGTGAATTGATAAAACCGAAGGCGTATAGATTTTTCGTTAGTCTTCGCCAAAACTACCAACTGAATAGTTACATCCAAAGACCCGAAAAGAACATGTTGCGAATTCATGGGTTATGTGTCATTAACCGACTAAAAATACCATCAAGACAAGGTGAGCGAGTTACGAGTTGTCACGGTTTCTTGAACTTATTTTTTAACCGACTTCAAAAAAAGAGAGGGAGGAGTGGGGGTGATCGATTTCGATGATTTTTTTGAATAGAAATGTGGTGCGTGTTATGTGGTCCCATTTAAATTTAATTGAGATCTGACAAGTAATTTTAGAGATATCTAATAATGCGAATATACTTGACTATCTTTCCGTCGACCTACGTTGTATTTATTATACCGCATCACTTTTCACTGGGTTTACCGATTTTCATGATTCCTGTTTTAATCAAAAGCTAATACTTGTCTTGTGGTCATTTGATCGAGATCTGATGACGACTTTTTGAGTAATATTTGATAACGCGTATTTATTTAAATAATTTTTCGTCTACCTTCGTTGTCACTTACTTGTCGATGTAATTGAAGTCGGTTTCACACTAACTCATATATTTCGTGTCAGTTTTAAGTATATTACTTAATAGAATTTAAAATTTCGTACAAACGTTTTACGTACATACAAGTATGTTATTCAGGATAAATAATAATAACAATAGTACACTTTATTATACACCAAAAACAGAAATATTATATAACATAAAAAATTGAGGTATAATAATTATAACAAAGTACAAAGGGTGGACTTATCTCTGAAAAGCGATCTTTATCAGACAACCGAGGGGCTCAAGAAATGGTACTGTCTCTGTAGGTATACAAATTGTAATATAAAAATTTTAAAGTGAGATATAAATGTGTATTATTCATTATACTTACATATACACAACTAATACAAACATACATACTACAAAATGGATATATACATGCATACACAAAAATAATAATATTGATTGAATCTACATTCTTAATGCATTTTTTCTTCAACGAAAACATAAAAATAGCGTAGACCCAGTATTTTATTTATTGTATACTATCTGACCAAACATTGTTTTGCCATATATGTTATTAACCCCCTTTAGTCCCCCCCCCCTTATAACAGCTGTATGAAAAATAGACGTTGACCGATTCTCAGTGCTACCTGATATGCACACAAAATTTCATAAAAATCAGTCCAGCCGTTTTGGAGGAGTATTGTAACTAACATTGTGGCACAAGAGTTTTATATAAAAGATTTTTCACTGAATTTTTTGTTCAATCACAATAAAATATAGCCTATGTTACTCCTGAATAGTGTAGCTTTTTGTTAATAGAATTTTTGTGATCGGATCAGGATTCATTTGCGATGATTACCCCCTACAAACAAACAAAGTTAGAAACATTACCGCTTTATAATATTAGTATAGATAGATATTGATATTTTGAGTATGAAGATGTATACTTCAAATATCAATATTTTCAAAAATCTTTTATCGGCCACAAGTCTATTAATATACCTCAAAGTTATTTGCACTTTTCAAGCTATTGATGTTTTAAAACTACTACAGCTGTGCTTTTTTAAATTTTCTTAAAAATGTGTATATTTCTCATACAAATCCAACAATAAAAAAGGAAAAGTACTACAATATATTTTATATATAGTAATATAGCTACTAAGCTGACCCCGCTCCTCCTTATAACTTAGGGGTTAGAAAAATAGATGTTGGCCAATTCTCAGACCTACCCGATATGAACACACAATTTTATAAAAATCGGTCCAGCTGCTTTGGAGAAGTATTGTAGCTAACATTGTGACACGAGAATTTTATACATAAGACTAGCTGTGCCGTCGACTACATCCACGTGGAATTTAACAAAAAAGTTATTGTTCAGTTCGTAGAGTTATAAAATAAAAAATATATATTATATAAAAGTTGCCTACGTTACTCCTTATTACTTCAGCTATCTGCCAGTGAAAGTCCCGTCAAAATCGGTCCAGCCATTTCAGAGATTAGCCGGAACAAATAGACAGACACTCCAATTTTATTATTTGTTTAGATAACAAATACTAATTATATAAATAGTATAAGTAATATATATATTTGCATTTTTGTTTCAATATGTGTAATAGTGTAAAGCACACTCTACCGCCATGTGCCTCAGTGGAAAGTAAATCTTCTGTCAGGGTTTCCGGTATTATCTAACAATATTACATTTGCCCAGTACATGATAAACATCTGGCTTACTCAAAGTCATTAGTGCCACTGCCAATTATTCAAAAAACTGCGCAAACCTGTTACCATAGCAATATTATAATTGCAGAAATTAGTTACTAGGGAGTAAATTTTTTTGCTAGTAGGTACATATTTTTAACATTCATATATTATTATTATTTGTAGTACTCTGGTTATACAAGATGAATAAACTGTATGTTTTCACAATAGATCTTAAATAATAGCTTATTACTAGTAGTTAGTTGTTTTACACACACATAAGCAAACAAGAACGAACTTATAAATTATAGTCATATTTTGGTCTACGCAAAATAATGTAAGTTACATTCTGTGAGTAAGACATTCTTTTTAGGTTTTACTTGACTAGTTTTTTGTCGACCGTTACATTAATACTCGTATTACATAACTTTTTACTGAGTGTGATAATTCTTTTTTTATTCGAAGGCAATAATACGCATTTACTTGCAATTTTTTATTATTATTTTATTTATAATTTACTTACGTTGTATTACTGGTCGATGTAACTGAAGTCAGTTTCTTTTCGTTTGCAAGCAAACACATTTATTGCTGAATGGATACAAGAACTCATTCTATTTTTGACTGTGTTTCCTGTTAGTGACTTTAAGTGCGTGGTAATAATGTCGCGTCTTCTTTGGTCTCGTAACAGGGACATATCGCAAAAATCGGTCTATAGAATTAATCACCTTTCTTTCAGGATGTTATATAATAATGGATTTGCTACTTAATAATAATAATAATAAATAATGAATTCTTTATTTGGACCAAATACTTTACATGTTTGTTTAATACCCGGTTCGGGACAGATGTCGAGGTTTTTTGTAACTGATCTTTCCTAAATATTAGGATACCGTCGTTGATGTTGTTGGTGTTTTTTCAAAGCTCGTTAAATAGCGCAGACGTGGCTAGATGTGAAGTATCATTCAGACTCGAATGTCCCCCTCGATATTCCTTACAACTTAAGTAATGAGTATTTCCGGACCTACAGCTACTTTTGTTCTCACGTGCAATAACTATATCCCTACTAGTTTCTATTCTAAATCTTGTCGTTGTCTGAGAAGGAAAAAGTTTTTCTACTAATATGTTGCGTGTTTACGAGGAATACGTTTATATTTTTCTTTAAATATTTTTTACCTCATGTGACCTTTTTAACCGACTTCCAAAAAAGGAGGAGGTTCTCAATTCGACTGTATTTTTTTTACTTTTTTTTTTTAATGTATTTTACATCAGAACTTTTGACCGGGTAGACCGATTTTGACAAATTTTGTTTTAATCGAAAGGTGGTGTGTGCCAATTGGTCCCATTTAAATTTATTTCAGATCTAACAACAACTTTTCGAGTTATATCTAATAATGCGTTTTTACTTGACGCGTTTTTCGTCGACCTACGTTGTATTATACCGCATAACTTTCTACTGGATGTACCGATTTTGATAATTTTTTTTTGTTGGAAAGGGGATATCCCTAGTTTAGTACCGTGATAAGGAAACCAGGGTTTGATGATGGGATCCCAGAGAAATCGAGGAAAACTCTCGAAAATCCGTAATAACTTTTTACTGGGTGTACCGATTTTGATAATTTTTAATTTAATCGACAGCTGATGTTTATCATGTCGATCTGATAACTACTTTTTGAGTAATCTTTGATAACGAGTAGTTGCTTGACTATTTTTTCGTCGATCTACGTTGTATTACTTGTCGATGTAATTGAAGTCGGTTTTTTTTTCGTTTGCGAGCAAACAATTATTTAGGCCAGGTTCAATGGTCAGTCATTTAAAGCCTGTTTAATCAATTTGGCTGACTTTTTATGTTGGCAGTTGTTAAGAGGAGATTTGAGTGTTAAAAAATTTAATACATAAAATTCTCGTGTGGCGGTGTTTGTAGTTAAACTCCTCCGAAACGGCTTGACCGATTGTCATGAAGTTTTGTGTGCATATTGGGTAGGTCTGAGAATCGAACAACATTTATTTTTCATCCCCCTAAATTTTGAGGGTAGTCCACCCCTATTTTTTTTAATTTTTAAATAAATTATTTATATTTTATTTTGTTATGATTTGGCGTTGAAAAATACATACAATCCTAAATTTTCACCCTTCTACCGCTAACCCCTACTTTTAAATAGCGTTTAGCGGCAAGACAACGTTTGCCGAGTCAGCTAGTATAATTATAAGAAAATCGCCGAAAAAGAAATTGAAAACTTATCACACTTCAGTTTTGTTCGGACGCAAAATTATTTCCGAAGAGGCTTGAGTCCTCAAAAATAACCGGTGGGAACGAAACAAATGTTATAATGTCTTACGTACTTAAGCAAATTTATGCAAGTTTTAAACCGACTTCCAAAAAAGGAGGAGGTTCTCAATTCGACTGTATTTTTTTTTTATGTATGTTACCGGTGGACCGATTTCGACAATTTTTTTTTAATCAAAAAGTGGTGTGTGTCATTTGGTCCCATTTAAATTTATTTAAGATCTAACAACTACTTTTCGAGTTATATCTAATAATGCGTTTTTACTTGACGCTTTTTTCGTCGACCTACGTTGTATTATACCGCATAACTTTCTACTGGATGTACCGATTTTGATAATTCTTTTTTTTGTTGGAAAGAAGATATCCCGAGTTTGGTACCATGATAAGGAAACCAGGGTCTGATGATGGAATCCCAGAGAAATCGAGAGAAACTCTCGAAAATCCGCAATAACTTTTTACTGGGTGTACCGATTTTGATAATTTTTAATTTAATCGAAAGCTGATATTTGTCATGTGGTCACATATAAATTTTATTGAGATCTGATAACTTCTTTTTGAGTAATCTTTGATAAAGCGTAGTTACTTGACTATTTTTTCGTTGATCTACGTTGTATTACTACGATGTAATTGAAGTCGTATTTTTTTTTCGTTTGCGAGCAAACACAATTATTCTTTTATTTATTTAGATTTCATTTAGGTTAATGACTTAATGAGGAGTATGATAAGGCCGCCCAGAGTCTTAGCATAAAAGATTATGTCATGGTGTTAATTATTCTATTCACAAATTTTCTTTTCTTTTGTATGATTGGATTATCTTATACCTACCTGCCTTATATCTTACAATCAATTCAAAGTTCTATTATTGTAGCCAAATCAACATTTATGTAAGGACTTTATCATGGTCAGCCTTTTCTAACCAATCCATAACTTAAGTTTCTTTTCCTCATTTCGCCATCCCTAATCCCTAATTATTAATTAATATTTTAAATGTCAATGTAAGTTTGTTTGTTACGCTTTCATGCGAAAATACTTAACCGACTTCATGAAACTTTTTTCAAATATTCTTAGAGGTATAAGAAGTAACATAGGATACTTTTTACTACAAAAAATTATATGCGAGAGAAGCCGCGGGTAAAAGCTAATATTCATATTATTCAATGTTAACAAAAACATTAATCCCTATCCGGCTGATTTTTTTTGACGCATGCTTAATATTTTATCTGTTTTCATGATGATATTATTTAAATTAATTTAATTATGCCGTAAGTAACATTATATAATACTGAATTTTAGATGTCAGAAGTTTATCAAAGATAACGCAAATAGAACCAGAGAAACCTGAAATTAAAACAGCCGTTCCCGGACCCAAGACAAATGCCCTGCTAAAAGAACTATCCGCTTTACAGGTAATAATTTATTTGTACTAATTAGCCTATTGTAATTTATCAACTTGTTTTGATATCGATAACACTTTTTTTACTATCTTAAAGAAGTAACTCTTGTCTCTAATTGTCTTTTTCTACTTTTTTTTATATGTAATTAGCTCACCAAACAAGCGTACGGCTCACCTGATGTCAAGTGATTACCGTACCTTAAGACGTCTGCAACACCAGAAGGATCGCAAGCGCGTTGCCGACCCAATATCCAATCCCCCCCCCCCCCCCAGAAGCTCTGGTCACGCTGCTTGAAAAGAGTACTATTTAGCTGTGATCTTCTGTGATCTGTATAAGGTCGAGGTACTACCCCAGTCGTGCTGCTCCATATTTTTCGCAGGAAATTTCCTGCTGTGCCCTACCTCAGTTAAAATGTATATACACTAAGGAAATAATCTTTTAAATGACCTATTCTAAATCTCATTTATCAAAAAAACTTTGTCACCATTAAACATTTACGCTATCTAGAAGTAATAATTAAATGTTAGTTAAAATTATTATCCGTCGAGTATATAACTACCTACTTATAACTAAATGGACTCCGTTTTGACTCATGTAAGATAATAAGATTTCAATGTGTCAATTAAATCGATTGACATCGGTTACTGCTCCGTACCAATGGCTCGTTATTACGAGTATGATTTTATTTGAATGATGATATTTTATAAATTTCCTTAATAAACAGGCTATCTGCAGAATAATAATTTTCTATATTAAACCACGAATGAACACGAAACAATCCACTGATCAAAAAATTAATGACAATATAATAAATATAATATTTAATATTCTAAAACATTGCCGGCTTTATATTAAGTATATAATTTATTTTAGCAAGCAGACTCTGTACAGTTATTTGCTGATTTTAATCAAAGCATCGGTAACTACTTTGTGGACGCTGATGGAAATACCTTTTTGGATGCCTTCACGCAAATATCGTCAGTCCCTATCGGTTATAACCACCCTGAATTGTTAAAAGCTTTCGATGATAAACACAATCTGGTAAGGAGTATTTACAGATTACGTTTCAAATTTTATCGTTTAATCTTTTCATTGATTGTATTAATGTTTTGAACAGCAATCACTAATAAATCGACCAGCTTTGGGTGCGTTCCCGCCTCAAGATTGGCCAAAAAAATTGAATAGTGTGTTGATGTCAGTAGCTCCGAAAGGCCTCAATGGGGTTTCCACAATGATGTGCGGTTCTTGCGCAAATGAAAATGCTTATAAGAGTGTCTTCATATGGTATCGTAAGAGAGAACGCGGTGGAAAGGTCGAGTTTACACCGGAGGAAATAGCATCATGCATGGCCAACCAACCGCCGGGATCTCCTAATCTTTCAATTTTGTCATTTCAGGTATACAATAATATTGAATAATCTTATCAATATACTTATATGTGACTGAGTAGAAAATTACTTTTTTTTTTTATTTACATCGTAAGCTTATGATGTTATTGTGAATTAAATTGCTCTATGGAAAATTTTTATTGCTATTTTACAGGGAGGTTTCCATGGTCGTACCTTTGGAGCTCTTACGACTACTAGATCTAAAGCAATACACAAATTGGATTGTCCTGCATTCGACTGGCCCCAGGCTCCCTTCCCGAGATACAAGTATCCTCTCGATCAGAATGAGCGAGAAAATAAAAAAGAAGATGAAAAGTAAGTCTTGTGATATTTTATGAGATAAAGCTATCCAATAAAAACAAGTTGGTAACATAAATCTATCTTGAATAGAGAAACATAATAAGTACTAACTTTTATTATGTCAACACAACCTGCAATAATAGCGATAAATATCACATTTGTCATGTTAAATATTAACATATCTGCTCGTTCTTCCTTGAAGTATAATGTAAAGATTTAAATATAGTTGTGTGCGATAAAGGACTTAGAACCAATATACAGATAGGTACATAAACCGTTTTATTATGTTAACAATCGTAACTATGTAATTATTTGTGTAATATTAATACTGAGTGTGTGCATACAATTATGTATATCATACGCAAAATCCAAAAGTATTATGTTAAAAATACGTCATCGTTCAAGGTGTATAATACTGATCGATGATCTAATAATAGCTTTAAAGCCTTTTTCTATTATTTAAGCATTTTTATTAAAATCAATTACATTCTATTTATGACTTTGACACCTTAATACATATTAAAATAATATTGTCATTTTTGGAAAATGGGCTGGGTAACCTTTTTTAACAACCGCTCTGGTGTAGTGCCTAAAACAGAGACAGTTTTTGGGTTCGATTCCTGCTCGGGATGGATATTTGTATTTGTACAAATACATATTCCTTCCCGGTTTTGGATGTCTGTCCTTGTGGGGATCTCAACCGTGCCTCGGAGTCGCGGGGTCCGAGTCGGAGAGCACATTAACTTTTCGATCCCGGTTGTTATCATAAATACTCATGTTACTCATATTAGGGAACATATCCGCCAACCCGCAGTGGAGCAGCGTGGTGGATTAAGCTCCAATCCTTCTCCTACACGGAGTAAGTTCCTGCTGAGAGATGCTCAGCAGTGAGATATTACAGGCTAAATGCAACCTTTTTTAACCGACTTCCAAAAAAGGAGGAAGCCCTCAATTCGATTGTATTTTTTTTTTGTATGTTATTTCAGAACTTTTGGATGTGTGGATCGATTTGGATAAAAAAAATAAAAATAATCGAAAGGTGTTGCGTGTCATTTGGCCCCATTTAATTTTATTTGAGACTAGCTTCTGCGCGCGACTTCGTCCGCGTGGAACAGAAGCGCGCGCAATACTTGATCATTATTTTGCTGCGATGTTATTTTAAAATTGCGATATCTCCTGAGATACTCATTGAAATCGAATTATGTAAAAGGCTATTTTGTTTTAAATTAAATACTTGTAATGAATAACGTATTTATTTAGGTAAGGATTAATATCATGTTTATAAAAACATCTTCGCAAATAATGCATTATTTTAGAACAAACTTGGTTAGCATAAAAAAGATTATAGTGAGCCAACCTTAAAAGATAGATATATGCCGTCGCAGACTTTTTTTAAGAACTTTTAAAGAGGATCAATTCATTCATTGTCATACATGATTTTTGCGAAACTTTAACTGTTTTCACAGTGCACGCAGCGGAAACTCAAAAGGAAAAAGAAACCCCCGATTTTGAAACATTCTTCATTGGTGCTCCGCTGCTTTTGGTCTTAGCGTGATGATATATAGCCTATAGTCTTCCTCGATAAATGGGCTATCTAACACTAAAAGAATTTTTCAAATCGGACCAGTAGTTTCTGAGATTAGCGCATTCAAACAAACAAACAAACAAACATACTAACTCTTCAGCTTTAAAATATTAGTATAGATCTAACAACTACTTTTCGAGTTATATCTAATAATGCGTTTTTACTTGACTATTTTTCGTCGACCTACGCATAACTTTTTACTGGGTTTACCGATTTTGATGATCAACTTTATTATTATTATTATTGGGATCATCTTGAGTAATCTTTGATAACGCGTATTTACTTGACTATTTTTTCGTCTACCTACGTTGTATGGTCGATGTAATTACAGTCGGTGTTTTTTCGTTTGCGAGTAAACGCAATTATTATTTCTTTAACTTCATTACTTTTTAGTCGGTGCTTTCTAAATACATATTATATCTATAGATTTTAAGCGCTCATAATAAATGTAGTACCTATACTTTTTATTATATTATAGTATTGTTTTAAGTGTGAATCGAAATAAAACTTTCAAAGTAGTTATTTCAATAACCAGTTTAAATAATTTTTTAATCTTGTTTATAATTATCGTGCTGTGTCTTTTTTATTAGACTTGCAATTTTTACAGATGCCTTAAACAAGTTGCCGATGCTATTGAGAAATACAAAAACAAAGGGATCCCAGTTGCCGGTATTGTTGTAGAGCCCATACAGTCCGAAGGTGGCGACAACGAGGCGTCACCTTACTTCTTTCAAAAACTACAAAAGATATGCAAAAAGGTTTGTATTCTTATCAATTAAATAGTGATACAAATCTATAGTTCAGTATTTATGCGCTTCGTTTTCTTGATAATGTCACATTAAAATGTGAATATTTTGTAGATAATACTTTTAACATACCCGTACATACCTAACTGGTAAACTTGTATAAATATGATAAAATAAATTAAAGAGATAACTAGATTTATTTTTTAATTACAGTTTTTTAAAATTGATCTATGCATAAAATTTTACGCCAGATAGAAAAAGCAATAGTTATCACTTACATGAATTTGCATCCTTAATCGTTTTAATGTCAAAAATATTATATTTCAAACAGTAGATACAATTAGAAGTCGAGATTAGTTCAGGTGATGATATGGACTTTCATTATCAGGAACTTTTTAGTTTTTAACAATCATAATTTAAACCTTATATACATTACAAATTCTTACATTGTATATATATAAACTGTAAACCTAGTAGGTATAGCGTTAAATTTTCTATTCTAAGCTTGCTTGGAAGAGATCGCTCTTTAGCGATAAGGCTTCCTTTTATAGTTAATACTGTAATAGAAATAATTGCAAAAGAAGTGTAAGTACTAATTTTTTATTTTTTGTATTGTTCCTTATTATTAGTGTAAAATAAAGAGGTATTTCTAATATTATTATAAGAAAATAGTTAAGTTTAAATGCACAGTATCGGGATTTAGCTAGCTCAATTATTTGTTTTAATTTTGCAGAATGGAATAGCGCTCCTTATCGACGAAGTGCAGACCGGTTGCGGGCCGACGGGCAAGATGTGGTGCTATGAACACTTTGACCTACCCTCACCACCGGACGTGCTCACCTTCAGCAAGAAAATGTTGACCGGAGGATACTATTTTAACGTCGAAACCAAGTGAGTATCGTAGGAAAAATGTGTATTTCAGTCGGCTGTCACCTAGAACATGGCACCAATTACCAATAAAAATAAATAAAATAAACATGTGTGTATGTGAAAACATAACATATATAAGAATTTTAAACCTAACAAAAACGTGCGGTACCTGCAGTCTAAATTAGTAAGCACACAAAAATATGGTCAAAATATGAACTAGCCCGACTGGGGAAGTACGTCAACCTTACAAAAGTTCTTCATGATGCTGCTTTTGAGTAGTGATTTGTTTCTATGGTTAGTAAGGAAGCCAGAGCTCCAGTGACTGTGCTGATAGTGGGCATATGGCGACAACACATTTGTGATGCTCCCAGTGTTAAAGGCGTCCATAGATATAGGTGTGATAACCACTTCTCATCAGGCAGACCTTACATTCTGATGGTTTGTAAAGAAAAGAATCTAAAATGAACTTGAACTACAAAAAATAATGCCAAGACTTGTAAAAAAAACATAAATGCAACCTCAGGTGATTCTGTTATGTACTTGTATACATTATCAGTAAGTCTTTCACTGTTTTTTAATTCAGTAAAATTTATTGTACTTTTTCAGACCATCTCACCCATACAGAATATACAACACATGGATGGGCGATCCCGGCAAGTTAATTTTGCTGGAAAAGGTCTTGCAAGTTATTAAAAATGATAATTTGCTTTCGGTTGTAAACGAAAGTGGAAAAGTTTTGAAAGATGGTTTGCACCAACTGGAAAATGAATTTCCCAATCTGATCAATTGTGTGCGAGGGCGAGGAACGTTCTTGGCCTTCAATTCTCCTACGGCTGCAATTCGAGATAAGATAAATACAAATTTAAAGAAAAATGGTAAGCCACTTTCGAATTCGATTGTTGCTAAATTTTAGCTCATTATGAAACCTTCAATACCGCAAAGTAATCTTTGTTTTCTTAATTTTTTTAATTATTTGCGCATTTTTTTTTAAATTTTACTTTGAGTAAGAAACTTTCACAACTTGGCATGACGACAGTATCAAAAAATCGTCAATTTAATGATTTTAGGGGCACACTCATATTAAAAAAATAAAATAAAAATACTGGTTTAGTCTTATTAAAAAAAATCAGTTTATTATGATTTTCAATAAAATAAAACATTAAAATACTCGGTACTCGCAAACGGCCATTTATTTGAAAAAAATATTAGAAAAATAGTGTTAAACTTCCACGCCACTATTTGAAAAAAAAAATCGGATTGGTCCAGCCGTTCGCGAGTTTTGCGCTTAGAAACACATTTAGCGATTTTTTTTTCGCATAGACCATCTGACTCGACAGACGTTGCCCTATCTTACGAACTGTCAAACCCCATAAAAACCTAGAAAGAGACATTTACTTTGCAAGTACTCTATATATATATATAAAAAAATGATTGTCTGTATGTCTTTTATAGAATCGTAAACTATGCATTTGATCATGTCATGATCTTTAGCAAAGTGTCGTGCATGAGTCCACAAAGGTTTCTAAGTTGGTACGACCAAAAAAAAGTGTAGCAACGCACGCAGGGGATAGCTCTTATAAAAAAACATTCCACATAGACACTCGAGCTGCAAGAAAATGGATGCCGATAGATACCTACTTATCTTCAATTTAACGTGCTGTTAAATCAATTGCAGGTGTGCTTGGAGGTGTTTGTGGAGATAACACTATACGTCTAAGACCAGCACTTATTTTCCAGAAGAAACACGCTAATATCTATCTAGACATTTTGCGAAAAACTCTAAAGGAAATGTAAAATAATTAAAAAAAAAATAATGTCATCATTATTCACAATATTGCGATTTGTGATTACTTCCAGTATTATTTTACAGCAATATTTTGTTAAGTATTTAAGACTTTTAAAGATATTGATTAAGTTTATTTTGTCTTTTTTCAGTAAGATGACCATTTATTATATTAATCATTATAAGATAATTGTAAAATCGCATGCCTCAAAAATGTCTTCCAATGATAATGTGCATATTTATAAATAGATAATTAACTTTAATCTTAGTTTAATAAAAAAAAATGCTTTTTAAATATTTTTTCTTAAATAGAAAACATTTAAATAAAAAATTTGGTCTATGTTTTTCTCAAACAAATAATTGAAAAATTTCCTGTAATGTTAAGTGATATGTTAATACAATGTGATATAAAAATTTCGTTCTCTAGTAGATCTAAAATAGGTCCACGCACACAATATGCCATTTTGTGCCACAATTTTATTAAAATTTGAAATGTATGGAAATTTTATCCTTATAAATAAAAGTCACTTCGTCATCACCACTATTTATATATAAGTTATAAAACAAACTTTGCTTTAAAAAATAAAAAATATTTTGTACGAACGCATACTTCAACAGATCCAGGAAGTAACGTACCACGGTTACCTACTTATTCGACGGTCGGAAATTATACTAAGTAGTCGATAAACACGGAATTTACAGGAAAAATTCCATTGGTATTTACCAATACGTTAAATTTTTTTTTGTGGAGTTTAAGTTGTAGTAAACATTTTCATATCAGTCGTGAGTTTCGTGTAATTTTGAAAAGTCTTTTCTACGTATTACTCTTATTAAGTATAGCCTATTCACATAAAGTAAATAGTGATTCATCAGTGCTCATGACAGGTGATAGCATACTTATGCCATGTTGTATAATATTAGACTGGGCCAAAAAAGACTTTTTGATGATACTGTCAAATGATATATAATATCATTCATGATGATAAAAAACATTATTCTGAAAGTTAAAGCTCTTAATAATTAAGTGGTGTATCGTTACGACTATTGGTTTTTATTCTCATAGATACCGGATAAGCACAAAAAATTTCATCAAAATCGGTCAAGCCGTTTCGGAGGAGTATGGCAACGAAAACTGTGACGCGAGAATTTTATTTATAAGAAATTTAAAAAGTTTATTAACATTTTTTATTAAATTCACTCCCTTCAAAGGTAATCAACGTTGAAGTTAAATTCAAAAGCACATTTTTTGTTTTTTTTTTTCGCGTTATACATGATTTTTCTATTATTCAGTGATCTTATGATAATAATATTATTATGATGGTATTATTATTTATTATGATATGTGATGATTATTATTATGATGATGAATTTATTTATTTTACTTTATTTATTTATTTATTTATTGGCGTATTTTACATATACCTAATATTATATGGTTTTCGAATTTCGGGGCTAATAATTGTGTTTGCTCGCAAACGAAAAAAAAACCGACTTCAATTACATCGACGAGTAGTAATACAACGTAGATCGACGAAAAAATAGTCAAGAACTACACGTTATCAAAGATTACTCAAAAAGTAGTTATCGGATCTCAATATTACAATTTATATGTGACCATATGACGTGAAATATTAGCTTTCGATTAAATTAAAATCGGTACAACCAGTAAAAAGTTATTGCGGATTTTCAAGAAGTTCCCTCGATTTCTCTGGGATCCCACTATCAGATCCTGGTTTCCTTATCATGGTACTAAACTTGGGATATCTCCTTTCTAACAAAAAAAGAATTATCAAAATCGGTACATCCAGTAGAAAGTTATGCGGTATAATACAACGTAGGTCGACGAAAAAAGCGTCAAGTAAAAACGCATTATTAGATATAACTCGAAAAGTAGTTGTTAGATTTCAAATAAATTTAAATGAGACCAATTGACACACACCACCTTTCGATTAAAAAAACATTTGTCGAAATCGGTCCATACGGTGAAAAGTTCTGATGTAACATACATTTAAAAAAAATACAGTCGAATTGAGAACCTCCTCCTTTTTTGGAAGTCGGTTAAAAAGGTAATGTGCCCCTCGCGAGTTAAGCTCGCTACGCCACTGTGCAGATAACCAATCGTTAAAAAGGAAAATAATACAATGATAAATTTATAATTTGATATATTAGTTCTCAATATTTATGTCATAATTTTATCAATCAAGTGAAAAATGATAAAGCCTGCAACCGTTGCAAATAATGTAACTAGCCAATCATGTACTCGTATGTGTGGCGCGTGTTATTCGCTGTTTTTCCCGCGCTTTCTAACTGGTAGCAAATTTGATATTGGACAAAATGTTCGATATGCGGTAATCTATTATAGCTGATTTGTATTTGCGATGTTTTATAAGTGATGAGAAAGTGTACCTATCCAAATGGAAGGACTGTTTATAAGTAGATCTAATATATTAATCTCAATTATAGAAAATAATTGGTACGTTAATTTGGAAACGTGTCCATTTATATACCTACTAAAACCTAAAAAAAAAAATGCCCGAACGCTGTCATTATAATGTAGGAAGTAATAAAACTAGAGCCAGGTATTTGTTTTTTTTTTTTTGTAAACTAGATTTCCAAATATTATTTAAAATTTAACAACAACCTATTTTAGAAGTGATATTCATAAAAAATAATATTAAAATCAAACAGTGGCATTTTAAAGGCATCGTCTTGATGTAAATGATTCATTTAAACAGAAAATACCCAAATTGTACAAAAAGGAATAAAGTGCCTCACCAAGATAGTGCGTGAATTCATGCAAGTTTGTTACTTATTTTATTTGTGTAAAACCTTTACATAAAATAAGAAGGTCAAAAATAACGTGAATCAGTTACCAAAATCGATCATTTTATGAGTGTAGTATCATACTGACTGAAAGATGGCAAAAGGCATAATTCAATAAAATCTTTTTTCGAGAAATTAAATTTGTTCTTTAACTTCCTAAAAAAGAAACGAAATTACTTACTCTATATAAAGAATCTTTTATTTACTCATCGGAATAATTAAAGTCACTTTCATTTTCGAATATCGTTATGAGTTGGAGAAAAATAGAAAGTATAAATTGTGTCGTCCATCCGAAAACGAGTTAAATACATAAAAAGTGCATTTTGTAGGTTATGGCAATTATTTTATTCTCTAATGTTATCGTACAGCTGTAACTTTCTCCATCTTCGCAGGCCATAAAATACCACAGTTACATCTGTTAAAGTTATTACATTATTTAGATGTTTGAATCACTTAAATTGTAACAACGAAATTAAAAGTTAACCAACGGGTTTAAATCATTGAATGTTACTCAATTAAATACATAGAGAAAATAAACAGGTACCTTTTTTTTAACTTAGGTACATACGATCGTCGAAACTTAATCTTTGTGATATAGGTAACAGCCAGGGGTGGATCGTGAATTTGTGGGGCCCTGGGCTAAAACATCTCCGAGGCCTATTTAATATTTAAATTAAAAGTGGGCTTCAAAAGTACTTTCAAATCTTCATTTAACAAAATTAAGTTATATTATACTTGCTGACCTGGCGAACTTCGTACCAACTTATTTTTTTTTTAAATATAATAATAAATTACAAACATATAATTATTATTATTAGCAAAATAAAATATAGCCCTTTCAAGTTGGATTAAACTACACACGGTGTGCAAATTTGATTAAAATCGGTTAAGTAGCTTAGGAGTCCATCGCGAACAAACAATGTGACGCGTAATTTATATCTACATATTATATATTATGATTATAAAATTATATTCAACCACTGTCAATTTACCAAAAAATTATGTGGTGTCATGGGACACCAGGTAGGAACGAAGTTCCTTCGGATAATATAGAAGCAACACAATTTGAAAAAATGTTGAATTTAATATACCTATATTTTCTAGTTCTTGATTTTTAATTTTTTTTTAATTTTGTTGATTGGATTTTAATTAATTACATAAAAGTATTTAGAAAATTTAGTATTTTAGAAAACAAATACCGTAAAATAAAATAAATCAAACAAATAATAATAATAATAATAATTCAAACTAGTGAAATAAAAAAACATATGTCTTTATTTATTTTTGTCGACAGTATAAAATTACTAAATATTTTAGTTTTACAAATGTCATATTATACAGTCGTGTGACTGATATTACGTCACTTCCGTTATATATTTTTCTTACGGTTTTAGTATCACAGTTCGTTCGCTCAGCCAAATGTCAAGCCTGCCGTAAGGAACTTCGTTCCAAAAACTATTTTCTATTGTGATATATGTTCTTATTTCAGAAGTGCACATTGTAGGTACATTATATATTTTTTTCTATTTATCGGTGTAACTGTATATTCGTTTTTAAACTCCACTTCCACTTCCACAAGAGAGTGGCACATATAATTTACTATTATAAAATATGTAATAAAATTGTTATTGATTAGCCTTAATGTAGAGATAATGCCTTAGATGAGCGGTTGTCACACTTTTTCGGCCAAGGGCCACATCAGGCCACCCAATGGTGTCATTACTGCCGGGACGCATGCTATAGTCGTTTGTCCATAATTAAATACGTGTTCGGTTTGTACGCTGTATAGTCTGATTTTGCTTTCATCCCTTAATATATGGTTCACCAAACTTATCTGAATCTTAAAATAAGCCACTGGCTGAAGCCGATGACAATGTTTGATTTACCGTCAGACGATAGAGAAAAACAGACAGCGGTATCTTTGGTATGAAAAAGTTAGTCCTGCGGTCACTTTTTTTTTATATAGCTAGGTCGGCAAACAAGCGTACGACTCACCTGATGGTAAGAGATTACCCTAGCTTATAGACGCCTGCGACACCAGAAGCATCGCAAGAGCGTTCCCGACCAATTCCCCAATCCCCCCCCCCTCTGGTCACCCTACTCACCAACAGGAACACAATACTGCTTGAAACTAATAGCTTTTGTTCGCGTAGTGATTTTAAGTATAATAATAGCGGTGCTATTGCCAATCTTACGCAGATCGTCAGCGGGCCGGAGGACACCCCACACTGCGTTTGCCAAGAGGTGGTCTCCACTCCAGAACACGTCTGTTCCGATGGCTATCGATTTTGCGACACAGAGGACAGGCTACTGCCACTTCAACTTGCTTATTCTGTGAGCTTTGTCGGTTAATTTCGTTCTCTCGCGGATAGTCTCATTTCTAATCTTATCTTTGAGAGAAACCCCAAGCATAGCCCGTTCCATTGCACGTTGAGCGACTTAAAACTTGTGGACCAGTCCCTCCGTCAGTGTCTCCATCTCGGCTCCGTATGTTAACATAGGCAGGACGCATTGCTCGAAGACTTGTCTTGAAGCATGGCGGAATCTTCAAAGTAAAGACTACATTAAGTAAATCATTACTTAAATTGTTAGGTAGGTCTACTTGAGATTTAACAATTTTTTAGTCATTATTTTATAAGTCAGTTATACGAGTAGGTACCAGTTTAGCCATCACCGTATAAAACTATCGTTGAACATAGATTTATGCGAGATATTTATTCGTTACTTTGACTGAAAAACACGTCAATATTCATATTCAATTGTTTTCACCTGAATCAACGTTATGGCAATATACTAAAAGAGTATATAAAAATAAAGCTTGACTCACAACAACACTAGGTATGTAATTGTACCTGAAGGTAATCACTCGGTTATATGAAATTAGACAAACATGTGACGTTAATATATGAAGCGGTGCTAAATTAAGATTAAGAATAGTATAGATATTTATGTGTTATATGTTATGTTCCTATTTTCGGACTTTCAAATGTATGTATATAAATATCATACAATATTTTTAGTTAAACACAAATTTTACAAAGTTATCTAAATCATTCCGCACTAAATGAATTATGTAATAAAATAAAGTATTGTATCATAACTGTTTTGATTATTTTTTAACCGACTTCCAAAAAAAAGGAGGTTCTCAATTCTAAAGTATTTTTTTATTTTTTATTTATGTTACATCAGAACTTTTGACCGGGTAGACCGATTTCGACAAATTTTGTTTTAATCGAAAGGTGGTATGTGTCAATTGGTAAGAACTACTTTTTGAGTTATATCTAATAATGCGTTTTTACTTGACGCTTTTTTCGTCGACCTACGTTGTATTATACCGCATAACTTTCTACTGGATGTACCGATTTTGATAATTCTTTTTTTGTTGGAAAGGGGATATCCCTAGTTTGGTACCATGATAAGGAAACCAGGATCTGATGATGGGATCCCAGAGAAATCGAGGATAACTCTCGAAAATCCGCAATAACTTTTTACTGGGTGTACCGATTTTGATAATTTTTAATTTAATCGAAAGCTGATGTTTATCATGTGGTCACATATAAATTTTATTGAGATCTGATAACTACTTTTTGAGTAATCTTTGATAACGCGTAGTTACTTGACTATTTTTTCGTCGATCTACGTTGTATTACATGTCGATGTAATTGAAGTCAATTTTTTTTTCGTTTGCGTGCAAACACAATTATTAATAAAATATATATATATCATTAGTTTTTTATATTTATCGCAATTATATCATACTTATATTTGCAGTAAATATATTCACTTTGAATTTTTTCAAAATTACAACCAATTACAATAAAAGTCAATTTTAGCATTTTGAAAGAAACTTATTACATCAGAATGGCCTTCCGCGACACCCACGTGCGTGGGTGCGATGTGGCGCTATCCGCGTTTTACACTAGTGTAAATATAATTCAACTGAAATATGTTCTATTTTTAAGCTGAAGATTTGAGCTGAAGTGCTGTTTATATCATTGTAATAAGACGAAGAGGTTATGATACAGGTATTAAAACCTAGATTACTCCTAGCAAACCACGTATAAAATATGGAAGGGCTATTATTTTACTCGGTGCTGCTAAAGACACCATCCACGGAAATCCGTGACTCTAAGGACTCCATCCACGGAAAATCCGTGTCTCTAAGGAATCCATCCATCGAAAATCCGTAATTTTTAGAACTCCATCCACGGAAAATCCGTGACTCTAAGGACTCCATCCACGGAAAAACCGTGACTAAGGAAAAATACCATCGACGGAAAATCCCTGATTCTAAGGACAACATTCACGGAAAATCCGTGACGATTTTAGTAGTAGATTTAGATTCTTAGATTTAGTAACGCATTCAGTTGTGTTGATCACAATATTCTGCTGAGTCTGTTGCGTACTTTTAACATATCTCGTTACCTCAAAGAACGACGAAAACGTGTATGCCTCGACGAGACTTTCTCTTCGTGGCTTGTCGTGCAAGCTGGGGTACCTCAAGGTGGCGTCTTGTCTCCTTTACCCTTCTCAATTTTCATAAATTCAATTACCCAATCTATTTCTTCTTTCTACCATATGTATGCAGACGATGTCCAGATTTACCGCCATTTTGCACCGGAAAATATTGTGAGTGCAATTGATGCAATCAACTTGGATCTTACAAAAATTCTGAAATGGAGCAAGCAGTACGGACTGAATGTTAACCCTGATAAATCTCAGGTCATAATAATCGGCAGCCCTGGAATGATTGCAAGAATTAAAAGTATGACTTTACCTGCCGTCATGTACAATGGTGTTAGACTGCCTTATTGTAGCACAGTTAAGGACCTAGGCGTGTATTTAGACGAGACGTTATCTTGGTCGGTACAAATTAAGGAAGGTAGCCGGAAAACGTTTACTGCACTGAGCTCTTTATGCCACCTTAGATCTGTTCTACCAATCCCTACCAAAACTATTTTGGTAAACTCTCTTCTCCTGTCTGTTCTAGATTACGCAGATGTAAGCTATCCTAATTTGACTGAGGACCAACTGAATAAGCTTGAGCGACTACAAAATCTTGCTATCCGGTTCATATTTTGCCTCCGCATATTTGACCATGTTACCCAATTTCGCTTAAAGTTCAAGTGGCTTTCTATACGCTCTCGTCGGAACCTCCATATTCTTTCTCTACTGTACTGTGTTATTTGATCCTAAGGCTCCGTCTTACTTAAAAGAAAAATTTTAATATCTAAGGGATGCTTCGGTATCAAGGACATTACGAAGTCATTTACTGAAGATCATCATTACAGCCTATACAGTCCACTGCTGGACATAGGCTTCCACAAGTTTACGCCAAAAATAACGTGAACTCATGTGTTTTGCCCATAGTCACCACGCTGGGCAGGCGGGTTGGTGACCGTAGTACTGGCTTTGTCGCACCGAAGACACTGCTGCCCGTCTTCGGCCTGTGTATTTCAAAGCCAGCAGTTAGATGGTTATCCCGCCACCGGTTGGCTTTTTAAGTTCCAAGGTGGTAGCGGAACTGTGTTATCCCTTAGTCGCCTCTTACGACACCCACGGGAAGAGAGGGGGTACTGACGATGCCGATGCACAAAAGAAAATTTTTCCGTCAGTCCTTTACTGTTGAAGCTATAGGCTTATCGAATAGTCTGTCGTTATATATAAAAGAAGCTGAGTCACTACAGGCATTTAATATGTTTTTCACTCAGAGTTTTTTTTTTATTCGGTTCACAAATTGAATGATACAATATAAAAAAAGGTTTATGTATGTAAAAATTTGAAAGGTGTACAATGTTCATTCTTATTACAGTGAACACAGCATGCAATTTTGACATGTTCTGCTTAAATTAATCACAAAATATTAAAAACTATTTAACCAATCTATGAACGATTTTCTTGGCCGTGGCCAAGGAGCCATTGAAAATATCAAAGTTTGGACATAAATCATTAGAGGATAACAGAATTCTATATAAAACCGAATGATGTCCAGTATTAGTACGAAAATGTAGTAATTGAAAGCTATACATATTTGACAGACGACTACCAGAACGTGGAATCTTAAAATAAATTTTACTTAAAAAGTTTGGACAGATCATTAAACCATATATAATTTTATATAAAGTCAAAATATACGCTATTTTCCGACGAGTACTTAAGGGTTTGAGATTATAATACTTTAGTCTAGAGTCATAAGTTTCTAAATTTTTGCATTTATTGTTAATGTAAGTTAAATGATAAATGAATCTTTTTTGGATCCGCTCAATTCTTTTGATGTGCACTGCACATCTGACACTGTGAGTTTAATATGTATATTATTAATTTTGTCAATAATAATAATAATGATTATTTTTTATTTATTTATTAGTTTATAATAAGGTTATGTATGTATGTATTTATGTATACATGTATGTATGTATTTATGTGTGTATGTATTAAGCATTTATATGTGTATTATGTATAAGTATTAGTGTGTATGTAAGTTTATCATATAACTGCACCACCTACCCTGTCTCGAGATTCTATGAAATTTATCCTTCCTTTAATTGGGTTGTCTGGAAGAAATGGCTAAATAAATAGCTATGAGTCCGCCCATTGTACTTCACAGTCTGTAAATGTTTTTTTTTAACCAACTTCAAAAAAGGAGGAGGTTATTCAATTCGAGTATATATATATTTTATGTATGTTCGGGGATAACTTCGTCGTTTATAAACCGATTTTGATAACTCTTTTATTGCTGGAAAGAGGATATCCCTGGCTTGGTACCATGATAAGGAAACCAGGATCTGATGATGGGATCCCAGAGAAATCGAGGGAAACATTCAAAAATCGTACGGGTGACTAGTAAATTTAATCATGTTTTCATTAAGTACTATAAATCACTACTATTTAATAAAGGTCTGGAGTCGATCTGATGATGGAGAAGAAAGATAGTCAAGGGAACCCTTCAACAATTTATAGCAATTACCTGCTTTTTTAACTTAATTCGTTTCTATTGATGAGAACTTTGCACCTGTATGACTTATAAGTGCCATTACAGTCTGATGATGGAGACAAAAGATAGTCGAGGGAACTCTTTAGAGATTTATAGCAATTACCTGCTGTTTGAACTTAATTCGTTTCTATTGATGAGAACTTTGCACCTGTATGAGTTATAAGTACCATTTCAGTCTGATGATGGAGACGAAAGATAGACGAGGGAATTCTTCAACGACTTATAGCAATTACCTGCTGTTTGAAATTAATTCGTTTCTATTGATGAGAATTTTGCATATATATGAGTTGTAAGTGCCATTTCAGTCTGATGATTGCTTCAACGATTTATAGCAATTGCCTGCTGTTTGAACTTAATTCGTTTATATTATTGAGAAGTTTGCACCTATATGAGTTACAAATGCCATTACAGTCTGATGATGGAGACGAAAGATAGTCGAGGGAACTTTTCAACGATTTATAGCAATTACCTGCTGTGTGGTCATGTGTGTCGCAGGACCAGGGAATTTCTCAACAATTTGCAGCTGTTTGACGACCGCTTTCATATAATGGTGCATGTGCCGTGTCGTCGGCGCCTAAACACCGACGGTCGCGGGTTCAATTCCCGCTCGGAGTGGATATTTATGTTTATACAAATATTTATTTTCGGTCTACTTGTTAATCCTTGTGGTTCTCCCAACCTAGCCTCAGAGAACAAGGTAGGCTGTCAGTCCCAGTTGTTATTACGTACACCTGATAGCGAACTTCACTCATAGTATGTCTACGCGTTAGCGCAGCGGTCACAGCACTGGCTGTTGCGCTGGCGTTAGTGGGTTCAATCTCCGCACACGACAGACATTTGTATTGGCCATATAGATGTTTGTCATGATCTGAGTGTTTGTGCTTGTGTATTGTGTATGTTTCCGGACCCCGACACAAGAGAAGAAGCATCCTTGTTAGGTCTACCCATCACTAAAAATTATGAAATAAAATAATTTAAAAAAAAAAAACGACTACAAACAGGAAACTAAAAAGTGAAAAATAAATTTACTTAGTACAAAGTAATTCGTATTTAGATTTAGTTAGTCAGAAATGATTAAATAAATATTTTATAATATTGAAGTCAGTGCCAAGTAAATACTACAACAACCTCACTACAATAACAAATACAAACAACACACACACAACAAACAAGTACAAAACTATTATTAGATATATCAAAACAATAACAGAAAAATAACAGTATTCAAACTAATAGTCAATGAAATAATTGTGTTTGCTCGCAAACGAAAAAAAAACCGACTTCAATTACATCGACGAGTAGTACAACGTAGATGGACGAAAAAATAGTCAAGTAACTGCGCGTTATCAAAGATTACTCAAAAAGTAGTTATCAGATCTCAATAAAATTTATATGTGACCACATGACAAACATCAGCTTTCGATTAAATTAAAAATTATTAAAATCGGTACACCCAGTAAAAAGTTATTACGGATTTTCAAGAAGTTCCCTCGATTTCTCTGGGATTCCATCATCAGATCCTGGTTTCCTTATTATGGTACTAAACTAGGGATATCTTCTTTCCAACAAAAAAAGAATTATCAAAATCGGTACACCCAGTAAAAAGTTATTGCGGATTTTCAAGAATTTCCATCAATTTCTCTAGGATCCGATCATCAGATCCTGGTTTTCTTATCATGGTACTAAACTTGGGATATCTCCTTTCCAACAAAAAAAGAATTATCAAAATCGGTACATCCAGTAGAAAGTTATGTGGTATAATACAACGTAGGTCGACGAAAAAAGCGTCAAGTAAAAACGCATTATTAGATATAGCTCGAAAAGTAGTTGTTAGATCTCAAATAAATTTAAATGGGACCAATTGGCACACACCACCTTTCGATTAAAAGAAAATTTGTCGAAATAGCTCCACCCGGTCAAAAGTTCTGATGTAACATACATAAAAAAAAATACAGTCGAATTGAGAACCTCCTCCTTTTTTGGAAGTCGGTTAACAAATTATGAAAGAAAACTGAATACAACTTACGAGTAGATACTAGAGTAGTTATTGTTTTACTTGGCACCGACTTCAAAATTATAAAATATTTATTTAATCATTTCTGACTAACTAAATCTAAATACGAATTTACTTTGTACTAAGTAAATTTATTTTTCACTTTTTAGTTTCCTGTTTGAAGTCGGTTTTTTTTTTGTTAAAAATTATTTTTTAATTTAGTTAAAAGTAATTTTTTTTACAAGAGAGAGTTACATTAATGACGACAACCGCGAAGCGGGCCGCCTTGCCACGGCCGGTGTGATTCAAGTAGTGGCCAGAATTTAGGCATTCGGGTTAGACGTAGCATTGGAGAAAACGGAGGTCCTGGCCTTCCAAGGGTCCAGAGGCGCTCCACGATCCGGAACATTAATAGTTGTCGGAGGCACTTCTATCACCGTCGGGTCGACGATATAGTACCGGGGAATCGTCTCGATGGTCGACGGAAGTTCGAGAAGCACTTCCGGCGACTAGCCCCAAAATTTCTGGCCACTGCCGGGACACTTGGATGTGATGATGTAGACGCTTTTACGCTGGAGTTGTGCGTTCGATGGCGCAACGATTTGGGCGTACGCATTGTGCGCCAGAAATGTGCCGTTGCTGCGACGGCCGCAGCATGCTGTCGTTTTGCGAGCCACACGAGCGTACCACAAGGTGTCCTACACCGTGTTTCCTCCCCAGCAGCCCTCCCTATAAATTGGAAGTCGAAGTCCTCGCAACGGTCTTCTGGCGCATGATGGAGGTAAGCCTGAGAGAGGAACTGCTCCTTCTGCAAGAGGTCATACGATGGATGAGAGCAGCACACCTCAACCTCTTCCGGAAGTGGTCGGCCAGTCTGGAAAATCCAGAGGTGAGCCGGGAGCTGGTGACGGTGATTCGGCCCCTAATGCGTGGCTGGGTTGAAAGGAGACACGGTGTGGTGTCGTTCCACTCGGCACAGATTTGACCAGGCACGGCTGCTTCGGCGGCTACCGGTACCAAGTGCTGGGGCCGAAGGCGACGTCGGAGTGTCATCACTGTGACGGCAGTGCCGAGGACACGGCGGAGCACAGGCGTTCGGACTGTCCAGCGTTGAGCGAGGAGTGATCCACCTTATCGGCAGTTATTGGACCGAACCTCTGGCTGTCGACCTTAATTTTATTAGGGTCATATAATTTATATAATTATATAATAGGGCTTATAATTTAATTAGGGCCATTTTCGACAGTGAAGAAAAATGGAATGCAGTTTCCTCCTTCTGCAAATCCATAATGCTCACGGGATCACGGAAGGTGTGTCGAACGAACGCCCCAGGTGTTTTAGTCCGTGCAAGGCGGACATAACCCGCGGCTTCTCCGAGTCATGAGTAATTTATAAGGGATTTCCCCTGGGTGAAATATATTGGGTTATTTATACATTGGTTATATTAATGTATAAATTAGTTTAATTTCAGCTTAAATTTTTTTTAATATTGATGAGTTATTAAATGTTACATTTCGTGAAAATAGGAAATATAATACAAATACTCTCTATTGTACACTATCAGAGAGAAAAAAAATTTACACCGAAAAAGAAAATATTGACATGTACAAAAGGCGGTCTTATCGCTAAAAGAGTGATCTCTTCCAGACAACCTCTAGCATGAAAAGGACATGATAAAAGAATTCCATGGAGGAGACAATTATAGATGAAGAAGTTTTTAAACTGCTTGCCAGTAAATCGATGTTTGAAGCCATTAAAAATTCATTGTTTAAGTCTACGGAAGAGTCAATATTTGAATCCACGGAAAATTCGATGTTTGAATCCCCGGAAAAGTCGATGTTTGGATCGAATGAAAATTTACTGTTTAAATCCACGAAAAAGTAAATGCTTGCATCCACGGAAAATTCAATGTTTAAATATACGGAAAAGTCGATGGTTGGATCCACGGAAAATTCATTTGTTAAATCCACGGAAAAGTTTATATTTGAATTCATAGAGAATTCGATGTTTGGATCCGCAGAAAGAAGACTTTCGTAGAAAAGTTAGACTTTGTGGTATTTTTCTCTACTCTCGGTGTATTATGCCAAAAAATAATAATAATGCAACATGAATCGAAAAATTTACTACTATATCTATATAGACACTACTATATCTAAATTTTCTGTGGATGGTGTCAACAGACACTTCGATGTATTAAATAGTAAAACAACATGATCATACAAAATAATTTTTAATGATAAGTTAGTACAAAGGAAATTAAATACAAAATCCTTGTTCAAGGAATAGGTTTTTATTATCACGACGTTCGGACGTTCTGACAGCACAGTCCTATACCTAGGTCGGGCAACTACAGTAGTGGAGATAAGTCGGCTTAATGGTTTACAGCCGCCAGAGGCATGGCTGATCGCTAGGTGTGCTGTGGAACGAAGACAGAATAGCATTCTGTCTCTTTTTGTATCACACATCACGCCTTTATGTTTTAAAATATAACTAACTAGCTGTGCCCGCGGCTAAGCCCGCGTTGAAATCAGTGTGTCACAAAGTTTTCCCGGCAAACTTCCAGTGAAACTGTCATTAAAATCGGCTTAGCCGTTCCGTAAACCTTCCTCTTGAAGCCCTCTCTCCATTGGTAAAACCATATGAAAATCTGTTCAATAGATTTTGAGGGAATCGATCACATACACTTTTGGGGACTTTGTTTTATAATACACTAACTGTTTCCCGCGACTACGTCCGCGTGGTTATGAAGATATGCATTACTATTAAGATGTTTAACGTGTGGCGACATCACACGTTATTTTCACAAGTTATTTTTGAACAGGAGTACGTAAAAACCATCTCGACTGCAAGATCAACCAACAACTTACGTTACTCATGCTCCGTTCCGTAGCTTTCACATGTTATTTTCAGATTTTGCACGTTATTTTCACATTTCACATGTTAATTCGGCGACCTACCTCAGCCGCTCTTCTACGCATTCGTACGCGCGCTTTCACATGGCGGGCGAGGGCTTCCCTCCCACTAGGACAAACCAAGACCACGTAGATAGTGGGGTGCTCCGATTCGGTTTGGGATATCTCCATAACCAATGATGGCAGTGTTACCTAGTGTAGCTCCCCCTCCACCTTCCGCCCTTCACCGCCCAAAACCCCATAATTCGATGGTTCTTAATCTAAAGCATAGCCGAAATTTTTAATCATAATGCTTCTTTAGTGTCGAAGTTATTAAAAATCAAGACATTTGTGCAAAGTCAAGTTTTCCAAGGTAGGTACTCCGTACTAGGTACATGCAAATATTAATACTTTTATAAACGGATTTTTGATTCACTGCGCTTCAATCTATTGCTGTCCACTGGATGACATAAGCCTACTCAAGTTTGCACTAAATAAATAGTCTGTCATACTAATAGCCTAGCATTCACCGGTGTTCTGCATAGACTAGGAGACTGGACGACGCTCTACACTGTGTCTTCCAAAATCTACCATAGTAATATGCTACTCAGCACAACTGAAACCTCCTATCGGCTTTTTAGGCCTAGGTAGACATAATCTTGTCAATGTCATTGTGTCGATATAACTTTTTTTACTGAGCATAACTTTTATCTTGTCTGAGTTCACACGTTTCGCACCTATTATATATAGATTATACTCATTTGAAACATTCACTATCCGGCCTTGCTCTTCAACGTCTTCACATAGATTACGACATCGTCAGCGAAATGAAGGTGTGAGATACAGTCGCTATTGACATTAATTGCTCTCCATTCTAATTCAGTCTTAAAGATCGCATTAGTAAAGTCTATTAAACCAATCAATCAATCAATCGCATTAGTAAATAATTTCGGGTCATTACATCCGCCTGTATTACTCCGCGACGAAAGAACCGATCAAGTCACTTTTATCTTTCGTCGCGGAGTAATACAGGCGGATGAAAGAGTTTAGGACAGCCTAGATTTTGCTAGAATCGAAGGCTTTTACGTATTTTATACATACCTTATGTTGCGGCTGATTTTTATCTACTCCCCAGTAATCTTTATACTCTGTCGAAAGGTGCTGATGTAATTTTTCTGGCATAAAAAAGGCAGTAGTTTAATTTTGTTTTCTACTATTTAGATATTTTTTTTTAATTCAAAACTTTTGAGAGTTTGGTTGTTTTTGCACACAAAAATTATCGTATTTAATAGGAAAATATTTGGTTATTTGATTCTATCTGGGAGGATCCTCGTGCGCGGTAAACGCAATTTTCCTTGTAAATTCCAATTTTGAGGGAAGCACTGGCGGTTATTTAGACATAGCGAAAGCCTTTGATCGGGTGTGGCATATGGCACTTCTAGCAAAGCTACCATCCTATAGGCTTCCCGAGAAATTGTGTAAACAAATCACCAGTTTTTTGGAAGACAGGAACACCAAGGTGGTTGTTGACGGTGCATGATCGGACCTCAAGTCTGTCAATGCTGGCGTTCCCCAAGTCTGTGTATTATCATCTGCCTTGTTCCTTCTGCATATCAATGACCTTTTGCAAACTAGTGGCATTCATTGTTATGCGGACGACAGCACCGGGGACGCCTTATACACAGGCCGTCCTAATATTTCTCAGGAACGAGTCGATGAGTGTCGGAACAAACTTATGTCTGAAATCGAGTCTCTTTTAGCCAAAGTCTCGCAATGGGGTGACTTAATCTAATCCAGCTTAACCCCAATAAGATACAAGTTTGCGCGTTTACCGCTAAAAATCACCCTTCATCGTTCCTCTCAATGTCGAAGGCACTCCCCTAACCGCCTCGGCCAGTATTGGAATATTTGGCGTCGACATATCGAGCAATGTGCAATTTCGTGGTCATCTGGGAGGGAAATGCTAAACTAGCCTCGAAGAAACTTGGTGTGCTTAGTAGGGCGAAGCAGTATTTCATGTCTTCCCACCGCCTACAATTATATAAGGCGCAGATCCGGCCCCACATGGAATACTGCTCTTACCTGTGGGCTAGGGCGCCCCAATATCAGCTTCACTTTTTCAGCATAACTTTCCATTTGACCGTGTTAAACGCCGAGCGGCTCCAATCGTCGGCGACAAGATCCTCTTCGATCGGCTCAATTCTTTGGCACTGCGTAGAGGTGTCGGATCACTCTGCATCTTCTACCGCATCTAACACGGGGAGTGTTCTGAGGAATTGTTCGGAATAATACCTACAGCAGAATTCCACCACCGGACATCGTGTCCAAATTCCAAATTTCACCCACATCACGTCGATGCTCAGAGGTCTACGACAGCTCGATTTTTGCGCCATTTCCTGCCGCGCACGGCCACTCTATGGAACCAGCTGCCACCTACGGTATTTCCGAACCGATACGACTTAGGGACCTTCAAAAGAAGAGCATATTCCTATTTGAAAGGCAGGCACCGCGCCTGCTAATCCTTTGATGTAGCGGGTGTCTATGGATGTTGTTTTTACTTACCACCAGGTGAGCTAACTGTCCGTTTGCCCCCTGTTCTATAAAAAAATCGGGATAAAAAGTAGCCTATATTCCCCCTTCCAGACCAAAGTAACCTAGTAAGATGGGGGAAAGCCTCTGAAAAACTCTTGTTACATTTGTGGTGAGGCAGTAGTATGTGTAGGTTGCAAGGTGCTGCATGATAGGGGTTATTACTCGCGTCGACATGATTGAGTACTTGAAGTCATACGTGAAACAGTAAGTCTCTCAGTTGCTAGAGCCCAAAAAGGATTCACCGCAAATAAATGACAAATTAACTTTATAAAGGATGGCTCAGTTGTCGACTCTAAAAGCAAGCTTTTCTCAATCATGGTATGGCACCCGATTGGACTATTTTAATGGATACGTATGACAAGCACTATAAAATTCCAGAGGATGTTGGTATTTCGTCATCCAGACCTGACATATTCCTCTTTTCTAGACACATTAAACATACGGTCGATTTATACGCCGTAGAAGTAGGAGCGAGAGATATACTAGCAAAATGTCTCTATAATCTTCTGAAAGACCTTGGCCTATCATGAACTCCAGTAAGTTATATTTTAGAAGGAGTGTCTAAGGCTGCGTTAACAGGTTTCTACCAAATTTGGCTAGGCAGAGCGGGCAACTCGAGCAGTGAAGGTGAGCGTTGATGTTCATCTCAAAGGGGGCCTCCTTAAGCCTACATTTAGGTCGCAAGTCCTGGAAATTGCTCTGAGTTTCTCCCTCTGCCACACGATGGAACTCGCATTGTGAATCCATGGAATGCTAAGAAGTTTGTCTCTCTTCTCCATAATATCTTCTATCTTCCATTGAAAGTTCATAAAAATTGATTCAACCGTTCTGAAGATTAGCCCGACAAATAGAAAGACAGGCAGATAGACAAAAAATTTAAAATCGATTGTTGGTAGTGTGTAAATAACTATATCCACTTGAAAAAACAGAGTTAACACGTGGTTCAATAAGTCCCGAGACTAAGTACTAAAAAAAGGTCTTTTTTGTAAAATTAATTTTTATTCATCAACATTGTCTCCTCCAAGAGCGATACAGTCCCTCCAACGCTTTTCTAACTTTTCTATCCCATGTGTGTAGAACGATTTGTCTTTGGCTTCAAAATAAGCCTCCGTTGCTGCGATAACTTCACTATTTGAGTCAAATTTCTTACCCTGAAGCATTTTTTTGAGGTCTGCAAACAGCCAGTAATCGCTGGGGGCCAAGTCTGGCGAATAAGGGGGATGAGGAAACAATTCGAAGCCCAATTCGTTAATTTTGGCCATCGTTCTCACGGACTTGTGACAAGGCGCGTTGTCCTGGTGAAACACCACTTTCTTTTTGTTCATGTGAGGCCGTTTATCCGCAATTTCGTACTTCAATCGCTCCAATAAGCACATGTAATAGTCACTATTTATATTTTGCCCCTTTTCAAGGTAGTCGATGAAAAGTATTCCATGCGCATCCCAAAATATAGACGCCATAACCTTACCGGCCGATTTCTGAGTCTTTGGACGCTTCGGGCGGCTTTCACCAGCCGCTCTCCACTCCGCTGCCTGCCGATTGGATTCCGGAGTGAAATGGTATATCCAGGTTTCATCCATTGTTACATACCGACGTAAAAAATCCTTTTTATTATGATTCATCAGCGCCAAACATCGCTCTGAATCATTGATACGTTGTTCCTTTTGATTAGTTGTAAGCAAACGCGGCACCCATTTAGAAAAAAGCTTTTCAATGGCCAAATTTTTATGTAAAATAGTGAAAACACTACCAGCTGAAATCTTCACTATCTCGGCTATCTCTCGCACTTTTACCTTCCGATCTTCCAATACGATTTTGAGGACTTGGTTAATATTTTGTTGAGTCACTGCTTCATTTGGACGACCTGTGCGTTCCCCATCATTGGTGTCCATGCGACCGCGTTTGAAGTCGGCATACCACCGACAAATGGTTGCTTTAGAGGGAGCTGATCCTGCATAACATTTTATAAGCCATTGCTGTGTTTCAACGGTATTTTTTCCCATTAAAAAACAATGTTTTATCAACACGCGAAACTCGTTTTTTTCCATTGTATCGAAATTACAACCGTAGCGTCACTTAAATGTTTCAAAATCAATAATTTTATTGTTCCATTTTTAAAAATTTGACACATATTCTTGTATTGATAGCCAGTACTTTTTAAAAATCAAAAGAGTTTTTAATATATGCGCCATTTCCAGGTTAGTCTTGGGACTTATTGAACGATCTAGTATTTTGAAATCAGAGACACTTTAATTTTTTTTATGTATATATAATAACTCAATTTTTTTACATACATAAATTTAAAAAAGTAGTAATTAAATTAAAAAAAAATATAACATAACTCGATAAAATTTTAAGAATATATTTCTTATTTATTAAAATCGTACTCTTGGACAATTGGAACGAAATTTTTTATTGAAGTAATAACTCTTTATAACGATGTGAACCGTTCTCAAGCTAAGTTAAGGAGCGCTCATCATCATTTTATTCAATCTCGATACTAGGCTTGAAATTGAATGAATGTATAATATGTATGTAGTCACTAGTCAGTGGAACTGTTGAGTGTTGAATTAGTGTCGATTCCAGTCGATTTAGTCAATGGGTGAAAAAAATGTGTTCTGTTTAGGTCGTGATTGTTATCCAGTTACAAGACAGTATAATCTTTTAACATAGGCATTACTTTCCGAACTCGAAAATAAAAAAATAAAAAGCTTTATTCATTCTGTAGAGAGTTGAAGCGACTTGTTAGAGCTAGTCAATGTTTATCGATTTTGTTTGCGAGAAATTTCCACTTACTGACGATTTTTTGCCAACAAAGGTGTGATTAGATTACAGTATTATTATTCTCTGTAGTTCGAGTGATCATTGGTGTCATTGATCAGGATCAATCATCCGTTTCACACATGTGCATTGGTAGTGATTAAAAATACGGTTTGTGATCTTTATAAAAAAAGGTGACTGTACATGTTACAAAGTGTTAAGTTTTCCATTGTGTGATTCCGGGTGGTTGGCGAATATCTTTACCACACGCGATCACCTGTTCATCTCGGCATCGGATGATTTACACAAACAAATGTTATAAAGGTTTGTATCCGTATCTTAATGCAACTTGTTTTGTTAATAAATTTGTAAAACGTCTAATAACATATCTTAAAACTTAATTGATATTTGGTTGTTGTGTCACATTAATATTTAAATCTGCATCATAGTGTGTAGGTGTCGAACATTATTTAATAATTTCTATAGATCTACATAATTATTCGTGACGATTTTATCTATTTTTAAACATTGCTCTAGTAGATGGTGCGAATTATGCACCCTTATATAAAAATGTATGGTTTTAAAAAAATATTGCTAGACTAAGAAACGAGAAATTTTTATGGTTATGTCTGCTTTTATGGCAGTATCATAATGATTCATCTATTATTAATGAAAGACGATATAAAGTTTGAAGAATATTTGTAATATTTTTTGTCATTATGCACGAGAAACAGTTGTTGGGTACCTATGAGTAGTAAGATTGTAATGAATCCTGTGATTATACACCAAACATTTCAGTAGTAATATTTTTTATTACCTAATTTAAGTAGATTTATACCAAATCAAGGTTGATATATATATTCCAAAGAATATGAATTTCTTACAGAATGTTTTTTTTTTTACCACACTGACACTGAAGGTTATACATGTTAGTATTGGTTTACTTAGAGTTTGGCAGATGTAATTTGTAATATCTCAGTGAGTGACCTACTACAGTATTAGATCCATTCTGAGTTAATTAAAACTATGGTAACATAATGGTATTTTAAATTTTTTTCCAGCTATGCTTATAACTTACTCACTTTACTTGTTTTCTGCTTGATAATAATTAATTATGATTAAATAGACCTAATTATAAAATTCAACTAAGCTGTGGTTCATTGTTTAGTGGATTTCTGTTTTGTTTACAAAATATGAAATGAGATTAATACACACATTATTGTGCATTTTTGTCCACAATTGTATTATGATAATTTGCTTATTTTCATGCAATTGTTGGTCGCGTTGGTTCTTGGTTGCATTATAACTTTAGAATGCCTGATTCCTAATAATCAATAAACGAACAATTTTAATAACAAAGATAGCTCACAAGACATATATAATTAGCAAGTTTGCTTTCATATAGTATGAAGTTGATGTGGTTTTAATATTTTTGTGATCACTTTGTTCTGACATACTTTCTGATGTGTTACCTAATTTATAAGATATTTTTGAACACATGTACTTTAATTAAGTAGTAGTGATAAAGTAAGAAAGAGTAAGACGCGCTAAAAAAATTAAACAATGATTAATGAATTATTCAAATCAGTCCAGCAGATTGTGAGATTAGTGGATTGATTATGTACAAACAAATTTTATCACTTCATTATATAAGCGTATATATTTTACATGTTTCTCTAATCATTGGTTTTGTCTGATTTTTATGACACTTAAAATGGCATAATGTACTTTTAGTAATTGTACTACATCTAAGATTCAGATAATTTGTTAATAGTAAATAATAATTTAAAAACAAGATTTAAGCAAGCTTATTATATTTGACTAGCCCGTTGACACAGTTTGTATTAACCCTGCTTTCTGCTCCGGGGGTTTTGGTATAATTACTTTTATATGTTTTATTTCTATATGTTTATCGAACAAAAACATAGCTATATCAGTCGGCTGTTGCCTTTAACGCAAGCATTAAGTCGCTTACCTTAGGAACAGAAGACTTTGTGTGAATGTTATATATATTGATTTATTTAATATTGTAAGTAAGTTTTGAATCTAATTTAAAAGAGTTGAAGTTTTAATAAATATGCGAACACAGAGAAAGCATTACATTAAGTAGTCTAATGTTTGCTCAAGTTTTATGACACGCACGATCATTGCTTAAAACATTGCTGCATAAAAATGTAATAGTAATCATATTGCAAGATGTGAGTTGTGAATCATAACACTGAAATAAGTTGTAATATTTGTAGTTATAGGCTGATCTACAATTTGTGTTCAAATAAATTATTTTGCATCAACTCACACATTTAATTTTTCTACATCTATTTACAAAAATATTAATAAAAATAAAAATATTGGTGGATGGTGTAAAAAATATAAATATTTGTGGTGTTAGAACAACTAGGAGTATAATAATAAACATAAACTTCTAATTCACAAAGACATTATATAGTTATAGATAAATTAAATTTTGATGTTGTTAGCGTTAATAAATTGTCAAGGGTAAAGATCACCTTTGGATCTTTAAAGAAGTTTAAAAGCGAAGTGAAATTAATAGGAAGTGGGATATTAAGTTGGGATAACTGTTGTTTAGTAAATTCTGGAGGTAAATCAATGTTATTTGACATTATATGACTCACACTTGCACAAGGTTTCTATAATTCAAAATTGATAAGAAATTATAATAATTTGCATCATAAAAATACAAACAACTTTAAAAACAATCTATTCATATGGTTTGATTACAAATGTAAACAAATTTACAACAATTTAAACCATAAAGTAATTATGTCATTTTTACACTATTCTCTTGTAGTCAATCTGAAAAATAGTTTCTTATTTTATTTCTGATTTTATGGTATTTTAGTCTAGAATAATTTATTCATCTATTAAATATACATCTCATTCAACTAAAAAGAAACAAGTAACTTTAATGTTTCTAAAAAAGGTTTCTTAATAGGAATATATACTTAGAAGCTGTCGTATAATATGTATTTAGTAAAGTTGTCAAAATTTTAATTATTTTATGTTTATACAATTCGTCATCATCATCACTTCAGCCTATTGCAGTCTTCTGCTGGACATAGACCTCCACGAGTTCAAGTGAACTTATATGTGTTGCCCATAGTCACCACACTAGGCAGGTGGGTTGCTGACAGCAGGGCTGGCTTTGTCGCACCGAAGACGCTGCTACCCGTCTTCGACCTATGTATTTCAAAGCCAGTAGTTGGATGGGTATCCTGCCATCGGTCAGCTTTATAAGTTCCAAGGTGGTAGTGGAACTGTGTTGTCCCTTAGTCGCCTCTTACGACACCCACGGGAAGAGAGGGTGTGGCTATATTCTTAATGCCGTAGCTACACAGTTTATATACCACACAGTTTATACAGTTAAGTAGTAAAAATAAAACGAAGTTGAAAATCAAAACACCAATCAAGAAACATGTTTTTCCAACATTCTTATAGCTGAAAGTGAAATTTTATTGTTTAATATTGACAATATTACAGAACACTTTGTAGTAAAGTCTGACTTTAATTGGGCTGGCTTTGTACCTACCGTATAGAAACAGTAAAATTATATCACATTGAAATATTAAACTCTTTTTAAAAAAAAGGTTTTAATATATAAGACAAATATTCAATTATCTGTCGCGTAAATACTGTCAAAAGGAAATTATATTATAGGTGCGTATGTTAAATCTTCTGGGTCGAATATTTTCCCTAAAACAATTACACTAGCAAAAATGACGATAATTTAGTATATTTTCCTTTACCCAATATAGGTAATAATAATAAAATAGCTAAAAAACGAGTGTACGGTAGACCACAAAACTGAAGTAAAACTCCTTTAGCTACATCTAACTTATATCTCCCTCTCAACTTCCGTTCACCTCACCCGAGCACAATTTTCGTAACGCTCTCGTCGTGCATTCACCACTTATTCGCCAATTCAAGAGCGCGTAAAGAAGTTTTACTTCAATATGTCGTAAGTTCTTTAATAATCGAAACGTTCCTTAAGTGTAGAATTTTAAAATGGGTATATTTTGAAGCTGAATAGTTTGTTTGAATCCGTTAACGTTTGCGCCAATGCGTTAGAAAACATGTTTATTGAGGATGGTAATGGATTGTAAACTCTACTAATGGTTGCGGAGTAGTGACTATAAACGGCGTGAAACTGCGCCTGTCGTCTAATCTTACTTTTATAAAACTTTACAAAGACAGTCTCATATTACCTCAATAAAAATTATTTAATTAAAAAAAAATACGAACTGCGTATATTTTAAGTAAATACCATAACTATAATTACGTAATATGCAATTATATTTATGGATCAAAAGTTTTTAGCCTTCTATTATAAACTATGAAATTTTCATAAATTTTGTTTGAATTTCAGACATAACATCCTTTGAGGGAGACTAGAGATGGTGGACTACTACAGAATACTCGGTGTTTCTCGGACCGCTACTGAGGCAGAAATTAAAAAATCGTAAGTTAACTTATTTTGTTGATGATGGGAATGGGAAATGGACTGGGAACTTAATCTCCTGAACAAATATTGTGCATTACAAAAAAAAAAAAAATACAATATTTTCTATGGTATAGGTAATTGATATTTATTATTTATTAGCATTCACGCCTCGTAATTTCATAATTTAAATGTAACTTGTGTTGTCTTTTGTGTTCTTAATTATTTTATAATACATTGTAGTACTATTGAATAACCTTTTAATTTAATATATTTTTAAGATAATTGTTATTGATATATGATTATTTTTAAAACACAGTTACAGAAAGCTAGCGCTGAAATGGCATCCAGACAAGAATCCAGACAATGCAGACGAAGCAAATAGACGATTTAAAGAGATATCTGAGGCTTACGAAGTTCTTTCAGATGGTAAGAGTCTTCAATATTTTGACTGGAACAGATAAGACTACCTAAAGTAAAATAAAGTAATTTACATTTATTACTTTAATTTTATATGTTTCAGTTATTACATAATTAAGTAATTAATTAAGTTGTCCTTATTAAAAACTGTTGAATCCCGTTGAAATCCATTGAGTTCTTTGTTGTATTTTTACAATAAACAAAGCTCGTTGTTTAGATGACGCTTTTTAAATTACTCTTCTTAGAAATGATAGTAATATAGTAAGAAGTATAAATAAGTAATAATTAAAAAAAGCTTTAATAAACATTAAATGTAGTAAAACCTAAGAAACGGATAATTTCTTGTTTTGTATTTTAGTGTAGTAAGTGTAAGAAAAAAATTTGTAAGACTACTTAAAAACAAATATTTTTGATTACATTAAAATCATAAAACATTATTACTGATAATAAATCTCATGGTGCATTGCATTAGCTGGCCTGCCATAACAAAAATAATATTGCGTTGTATTTATTACATTTTAAAAAAATACCAAGTTAAATTAATATTAATAATGTAATTATTATTATTTTAAAACGGCGTGGAAGATTTATTATCTGTAAAACTCAGTATTCATACAAAAAAAAAATTCTGATGTGCAAAGGCGTTCAACCGAAGAGTGGCGCATTGCACAGATGTAATGCGTCTTTCTGTTGTTTTGCTATGTTTATTTAGAAGAGTTAAAGTTAATAAATTCACGTAATTAATTTAGTAACTTCAATGCCAGAGTAAATTTTTTTAACCGACTGCAATCATACTTATATTCAATGTATATATTATAATTAAATGTATACTCTTCAATGCGATTGCACTAATCGTAAAAGTTTTTCAGCCATAGCTTGAAGAATTCCGTTCGTCAAGTCTATTTAGGTCTAGGTTACACAACTGTAACTTTTAGCTGACAGCATACAGTCTTGTTATTGAAATATGCAAAAAAGTCTGATAACTATTATTTATTTATTGTGATGTCACCTTTCACGCATTTTAATGTAAACAACGCAATTTAAGTTATACGACGAACAATTAACATATATGTTTAAACCGTAATAAACAATTAAAAGGAGATCAACGTATATATGTAATTAATAATATGTTTATCTTTATCGCCTTCTGCTTATAGTAACCAAAGTAGACTATTGCCCATATGTTCGCACGATGAGGTCATATGTAGCATTACAGAAAGGAAAGGAAATATTACGTAGGTTTCATTTTTGTTAATGCAAACGTAAGATTGACTGTTAAATAATTGAATATAAAATCCATCTTGCTTCCATATGCAGGCATTTGATTTATAAAAATATATATCTATTCTGTAAAACGACGTCGTTACGAATGATTGTCGCTAGAATTTATTAGGTATGCACCAATGATCTATCAACGATAGCTAGTAAAGGTGTACAAAATAATTTTATTGTTGGGTAGAAAACAAGCGGAAATTGTATGACGCAAGGGCATCCAGTCATCACAGTCACAGATATCAAAGCAAGAACGGAGTTAATGGTCATCGGCACTTTAGCTTCAAAGGTTTTTTTGGAGACACACCCTTCCATCGTTTTTTTGGTAGATTTTCATATCAATTAGGGTTTTTTGCAATTTGAATATTGTCATTTTAACTGTCAACTGGGTATGCATTGATTATTTTTATGGGTAACTTTGTACGAGCTTGGTAAAGATTTGAAATTTACACTACGCATCTAACAAGGCATACTCAGTGAAGGTTAGATTATATATATTTGCGAATAATAATAGCATGAGAGATAATGATAATATTCAAAGAAATAACCATAGCATTATAACAACATGGAGTTTTCTTGGCAGCTACCCACTTATATTGCTATTAACAATCTTAAGTTGTGTGAAAGTTAACACACTAATCACATGATATGCTACCTCGTGCGACCTAATGCCCTTTTTCGTTATCTGCAGATGTTTAATAGCCTTTCAAAGTGATAGCTATAAATTAATTAATTAAAAGTTGTGAACGAGTTCGTTTGGTAAGTTAAAATATTAAAAATATTTGGTTATTAAAAATAATATCTTGTTTTACAGTTAACTTGCCACAATTGTTTTGCTGAACTTGTAAAGCCATTGCTAAACCGTATAAGATTTTAATAACCAACATATTAAATTAAAACTTAGTATTTTGCTTGCCTCTATAAATATTCCAATAGACATAAAAATTCAACTGTCATTTACCGTAATTACATATGAGTCATATGCTTAAATTTATATCTTATCAAATATACTGCGTCCATTTAAGATGTAGTAAATTGAATAAATTACACTATGCTTACCTAAACGCCTGGTACATTGTCGATTGCTTAATTTAAAAAGTATCCGTTAATCATGCAGAGAGGAAGCGTCGGGTGTACGATCAGTACGGCAAGGAGGGGTTGAACAGCAGCAGGGGCCGACATACCGCAACCGATGAAGACTACGACTTCGGCTATCACAGTTTTCCCTTCACATTCCGAGATCCGGAGGAGGTGTTCAGAGAATTTTTCGGCGGTTCATGTTTCGGCGACCTGTTTCCTGGTGAGTTATTTTTGTGTTAAGATTTATGAGACATTATTTCCTTGCAAGTATTAATACCTACGTACGTATTTGTGTATTGTAATATGTGTAGTTTTTGTTTTTAATATTAACAGTAGTAAGCTGTAACAAATATTTTAACAAATAAAAGGATCTGAATTGCCCTTATACAAGAGTTTTAATCTCAGATAAGTTTGAGTCATTAGTATAATCTTATGATTCTAAATTAATGTAGTCTTAGAGAGAAGCGAAAAGAAAGAGCGTGCTGTGACAGAAGCTACACACTTCACGCTTCTAGTCACAGACCCTAAAATTGGCGTTCTACAATTAATATATTCTTATTTTGAAGTAAAACTTCTTTAAGCACACTTGACTTGGGTAGTAAGGTGGTAAATGCGTGATGAGAGCTTTACTAAAAGTGTGATCGGGCGAAGCGAACGGAGCAAGAGAAAGGTGCGAGCACACATTTTCTTTCGCTTTTGCTCTCATAACCAGTTACAGTTAGTATATCTAAGACAGCCTATTGTGCAGGCTAAAGAAGTTTTACTTCAGTCGTGTGGTCTAAAGCACACTCTTTTTTTTAATAATTTAATGGAGACAATCAATGACAATATACATATAGAGCAGTCCATTCGTTAAATAAAAACATTGTCGACATATATCTTTTATTAACTTTCCAGATGTAAACGGTCACGGTCACATCCGGCACGGGCGCCGCGGCCACCACCCGGGCACGTCGCTCACGTCGTCGCTGTTCAGCCCCTTCGGGTTCGGCATGCAGGGCCTGGACGACATGTTCGCGCACTCCAACGGGAACTCCTTCACGTCCTTCTCGACGTTCAACAGCGCCATGGCGGGCCCCGGCAGCGCCAACATGCGGAGCACCACCACCACCACGCGTGTCGTTAACGGAAAGAAGATTACGACTAAAAAGTAAGCGTTTGTTTTTTTATTTTCTTGTTTTTTTTTTATACTGATTGTTTTATTTCAAGTGTTGTAGTATTTTAATAGACATTTATATATTATATATGTGTGTGTTTATGTATTAAATATTCGTCTAACTTTGGAATATATGCCAATAAATTTAAAAATTATTATTATTATTATTAATTTGGAATATATTCTTCATACAGGAGATAAGTCTCCATTGTAAATTAGGGGAAAATTTCGTAATTACGAGTAAGTAGCTCTACATGCTCACTGGAGCACGATGGAGAGATCTCCAAGGACAGACACCACAAATATCTATAACAGCGTTCTAAAGACAGTAATTTAATGTGTAAATATTATTGATTATTCATGCTAAGGAGAACGATGAAGAGCAAATTAATTTTATCATGGCTGAGTTAGTAAAAAACTGATGGAAATATCTTTCTTTTAAATGAAAAACCGGCCAAGTGCGAGTCGGACTTGCGCACCGAGGGTTCCGTACAAACATATAATAAAAAAAAATATAAGATTTTAGATTAACATGGTTACTTCTATTACGAAAATTATTCGAAAACGGGATATTTACCAAGTTTATTATTTTCCGCTTTACGGAGCTCGATATTTCGACATTGTCTGCGAATGTCTTGATCACGAGACTGAAGTTTGCGTTTAGATGTTGATGGCTTTAGCTGTGTCCATACCGGACTACCTCCTTTCTAACACGTTTGCTGCGTATACACTGGTTACCCATACTATTGTTATTTTCACCTCTACCATTGTCACCTGTTTTTCGAGCATTCGACATCCGATCCCGTGTTTTGCAGACGTAACTTACTGTGTCGATTCGCGAGTTGTTTATATCACTCTTCAAGGGTCTGCATAACCTAATCACCGGATTCCACACCCTCGACAGTTGTAACTAAAAATTTATGCTTTTCGTAATTATTCTTTTATCTGCGCTATAAGACGTTGCTTCGTACCAAATTCCAAGATTCTAAGTTCACGGTAAGTACCCTGTAGGTTTTGATTTCTTTGCGAGTGTCGAAAATTTGCAGCATAAACGGCTGTATCTTTTGATTGGGTTGGCTTAGAAGTTTGATTTTTTCACAGCTCTAAGGGACAGTAGACCTTATGTATGTAAGTATTTGGTAAGAATTTCAACTTGATACCTCCACGCGTTCTTCAGAAAAAAGGTCATGACTGATGGACACATGGATAAAGACCGTGGTCTACAAAAAATTATTATAAATATTATTATATATGTAGGACTGATATCGTGTGATAGAACTGACACTCGCTTAGTGACGCTGAGAGTGACGTTTTACATAGCTTGTACCTGTTTATCTATACAAATAAATAAAATCGGAGTGTCTGTGTGAGCTATTTGTAATATTGAAACAACCGCTCTTTACTAAATGCATATGAATGTATACACGGTACAGATACCTACATAACATTTTTAAAATTTTTGTCTGTCTGTCTGTAGGTTTGTCGGTTTGTTCCGGCTAATCTTTAAAACGGCTGGATCGATTTTGACGGGACTTTCACTGGCAGATAGCTGATGTAGTAAGGAGTAACTTAGGCTACTTTTACTTTAGACATTATTTTATGGCTGCGAACTCAATAACTTTTTTGTTAAATTCCACGCGGACGAAGTCGCCAGCACAGCTAGTATAACATAGTATACCACCATTTACTGAGCCGATACAAAAAGCAGGCATCAATTTATGTTGTTATTTTAGAGTATCGTTATTTAAATTGATTATAAGTGAATTAATTCAGTAGAACTACATATTTAGTTTATAAATTTCTTAAGAAGTAAACTCCAGTCGCGTGTTGTGAAGTGACACACAATTTTATTTATTTTTAATTTAAATTAAATAAAAATCTTTACAAATCTATAGAAATAATAGTTTTTAAATTTAAAACTATTAATAAACTTAATAAATTGTAATTTTTGTTCCCAGGGTAACGGAGAATGGACGCGAAACCGTAATGTCCTACGAGAATGGGGTTCTAAAATCAAAGACTGTCAATGGTGTCCCTCAATCCCTAACATACAGCTAAATAAATAACTACTTACAACCAAACCTGATCCAAATGACAATTGTACTCAATTTTACTTTACCCGAGTAACAAGTTCCAACTTATAATTTAGTTTTGCTTCATTTAATGAACGTAGTGTTGGGCACTGTAAATTTCAGTAATGAAAATATCTTAATCATACTTAATTTAGACCTAAGTTTTGCTTCTTACTTTTTATTTGATTTAATTTTCTTAATGTCGTAGAGCCAATTGCTAATTTTAGTTTTTTATCATCGTCGGCGCTTATTTCATCATATTATATATTCGACTGATATATGATCTCAATGTTTCGGACTCGCTTCGCCTGCTATTTTCACGATCGGATGTGATTTGTTGAAAAGCTATCAGTCAAATAACTGCCACATTAAAACATACTGGCTATTTTATTATTATCTTAAGAAGCGTTTTACAAACTATTGTTTTATAGTTGTGGTTTGCATTGGCTCTACGAGTATAATAACTGTAATATGTAAAATTATTTTATTTTAGTGAAAATAGTTTTGATTTTGTTTTAATGTATTGCCTTCACTGCCATATCGGGTAGCGTTGGTGCGGAATAGATAAATGAAGCTTTTTGCGTTACGCTTCGTTAATATGACTTGTAGATGTTAAATTACACATAAATACCAAAAAGGTACACGATTAAATAATTTTAGTTACATTTTAGTTCGTTTCGAATTAAATTAAAACTGATTGTAATTAATTGCTCAGAGACTATAATATTTTGTCTGGTTTCACGTTATGGCGCCAGCAAAAGTATCAAGTAGTCTATATAACTTGCTGTAATCATACATATTTGAATTTAGAAGTATTATTTCATACTTGCTTTATATTGAAATAACTGTTCTATACATACTTAAGTTATTTCATTAGGTTCACTACCGTGTTTTAATTAAACAAAATTGACAGATTACGAAAACTCAAAAATAGCTTTGTATCTACTGAAATATACTGTAAATAGTCCTATGAGCCTATGAAATACATTTTGTATATGTTAGAATTGAGTGACGTAGTACAGTCATGCTAAATGTTAGTAAAATTGAATTTAGTTTGTTAATATTTCATTTGTAATAATAATGTTTCCTAGAACTCATGATATGTAAAAATCATTGTGAAGCTACAATAGTAACAAATGAAGCTTGATAATATTAAATTGTATTCGATATATTTTGCTATGCTAATTCAGTAGGTACTTAATATTTTCATATTTATGTTGCAACAATTCATGTTGTTTGAAATTAACTGTTTTAATGAAGTAGCTTTTGTTGAAACAAACGATCCTAAATTTTTTGTTTTAGACCAGCACAAGAAATTCTTTCAACACGAGTGCCATTGCTATTTTAGAACCTTTTCTTGTAATTGTAAATAAATATAATAATAATTTGATTTCAATATTTTGTGTGTTTACAAAATTATTGTCAGCAAGTAATGAGCACTGCGAGATAATAAACAAATTTATTTGTATGTTTGTGTTTTTTTAATCATCCATATTTATAATTATTATAAAAAACACGTTTATATTAAAGACAATTTTTTTTTGATATTTGATGACTCCTATCATTACTTATACGAATTTTTTGGATTGCTAATTCATTGTTCGGAATCTCTCGTAAATATAAATTAAACCTACAAGTTACTTTATATACAAGTTATATGAGCTAACGAATATTAGAAATTCGTTAATGGTTTTTATATAAAAATTTGTTATCCATTAATTATCTGGGTCGCGTGTCTGCTGTTCTATTGAAAATGATATTTTTGTGTCATTGAGGGTAATTATGTATAATTTCGTTTTGTACAATATTTCAACAAATTACTATCAGCCCATCGATCAATAACAACGGCACGCAATACTAAACCACATAAACTTCTTTCACATAAAACAAAATAAGTGTAAACAGTGTCCTTATGAAGCATTAAGAGAAACGTATTTAATTTTGTTAGATACAATGGCGTTTGTATACAGCTGCTGTTTTTGGTTTTCACTTCGATTGGGAGGAATATTAATAGGTTTATTCTCAATTGTATGTATTTCTTATTAAAAGTTTTTTCCCTATAGTCTATTCACATTAAAAATACTCGAGACTCATCATTGCATTTGCAAAACCAAGGCCTAATCATACTGGGGTTAAAATGAAATTATATTATGTTAAGGCAAACATTTAAGTTTTTTAAGTATTATTTAAGTATTTGAGTATTTTCAAATTTCAAACATTAGCCGTCAGAATTTTCGTCGATATTTGTAATAGAAGGCTTTGTTTCACGAGTTACAGAACCTTGTTCACGTTTTTTTTTCTTCACTGACCACCTGTTCTGGTTTGAAAAATTGCTCCACCTTTTTTTGTTACGAATAGTGAGGTAATAATTTTTAAAATTGACAAAAAGCTCGTCCGTACTGTCTGAAAAGCCTGATTCAGCTGGCCCATGAAACTTTCTAATTCACTTTGATCTAATTAGTCAAGAGACGTGTCTAAGCTTAGTAACAACGATGAGTCACTATTATTAGTCAAGAGACGTGTCTAAGCTTAGTAACAACGATGAGTCACTATTTTCTTAATGCGAATACACTATATCCATTGTCCTATAGATAGTATAATAAGCAAAAATAAGATTAAGTACGGAATTATTTACTTCCAGATAAAAACTACAATAGCTTTAGTTTTTTTATTTATAGGATACACGCATCCTCATAATGTTAAAAATCAAATATCTATGTGGAAGAGAGATATTAATTTAATTTATATGAGCGGTTATATAGAACACTTTGAGGCAGGTAATGTGGTTTTTTACTGTTTTATATGAAAAGAATAAGGCATGTAGGCATTTCCGTATTTCTGAGCAAGGCAAATTAACTTGTATGCATATAGTATTTTTTTCTTTTTTATATTTAAAGTTGTGTAAAAAATGCGCCCTATTTTTAACTGACTTCACCAAAGGAGGAGTTTATCCAATTCGACCGTATTTTATATATATATTTTTTAATGTATGTTCGGGGGATAACTTGTCGTTTATGAACCGATTTTGATAATTCTTTTTTTGTTGGGAGATATCCCCAGTATGGTACCATGATAAGGAAACCAGGATTTGATCATGGGATCCCACAGAAATCGAGGGAAAACCTCGAAAATCGTAGTGATGACTAGTGCGTTTGTTAATTTTTTTCGTCAACTTACAATTGTCTACGTAATTGAAGTCGGCTTTTTTTCGTTTGCGAGCAAACACAATTATGCAAATATAAGTAAGCCAAAAATAACGATAATTGTAAATATATTAAATAACAAAAGATTTAAAAAACAGTGTGTAAAAGTAATCTTAAAAACTTTATTCCAGAACCTGAAAAATATATCTGTTATTGCATTACGATATGCTGCATTTATATATTTCTTTGTTTCCTATACATCTATGGAGCTTATACTGTAAGTAAAAGTTACTTTAAGGTAATTCAATATTTTAAGATTCAAATAAAAGATTCAATATAGATACTATGTACCTAATTGACAATTTATTTACGCATATATATTCTCTTCATTGTATCTGACTAATGTTTTCAATATCTAAACTAATATCTTCCAGTGTAATAACGCATTGATGGTTGCATTTATAATGGTTGAATTGATACATCTTATTATACTTTCAATATTTGTGACGACCTGGCTAATAATTTTAAAGAAAAATACTATGGATATAGGCCTCGTGATTGGAGCCAGTGTTGCAAGCGGTTTTATTCTTAGTAAGTTGTAATAAACTTAAATTTAAAATATCATGTATTTAATATATTTAAAGATAGTTTCTTATGTTTTGAATGTGCTGTTACAATTTATAAAAAAAAATTTGAAGAATTATTTTATTCTAAAATGCATTTATTTAGTAAGATACAAAAAGAATAGGCCTAAAAAATAATACATTATAGTTACAAGATATCGGAGCATTAACCATTCAGACAATGTGAATTTCATCATCATCATCATCATCACTTCAGCTTATCGCAGTCCACTGCTGGACATGGGCCTCCAAAAGTTCGCGTCAAAAATGGCGTGAACTCATGTGAATTTAATAAAAGTGTAACTGCAAATACATTAAGTCATATATTACACTCAATGGCGATATGGATATAGTCAAGTAGTCATTTTCTGACATTAATAGTAGCATTCGTTAAGTACCGACAAAATTCTGTCATCTACCAACAATGTTTGTAAACATTTGACCCGCAAGGCGATATCTCCAAAAGTCCAGATACTTCTTGTACAATTGAAGTGCAGTCCTGTACAATTGCTAATATGACAAGACAGACGTTAGTAATTACCTAAATCATTAAATTGTCTACTTAATTTGTTGTTACAAAAATTTACAGATTAATCATTATTTTAAAAACCCGATGACAATACTCAGGTAAAAGTCACCCATTATTCGATAAAGCATCATTGTTCGACATTAAAAAAGTTACTAAAAAAAATAAGAGTATTTTAACATTTATTAACGCTTTAGGCGAACAAACAGACAAGCATTATTTTCCTGTAATTGCGGATAACGTTTCCAAATTCCTTCCTCCTTATGGCCTTCAAGCGATTTCTTTCAGACAACCTGATGATGAAAGGAATATGGTTTAGCAGGTGGGTAGGTGGTATAACAATAATAATTAATGAAATTAATAAATATCCTAAATTAATAATTAAAGGCCAGCGTGGATTTCCGTCGTTTCTGGTGTTAAAAACATCAAAACTTTATTCCAAGGCTTCTGATGATATCTATATCTATCTATATATTCTATATATCTTCTATAGTATAAAAGCGAAAGGTCACTCATCACGAAATCTCCGAAACTATAACACCTACAAACTTGAAATTTGGCAGGTAGGCTCCTTATAAGACGTAGGCATCCGCTAAGAACGGATTTTTAGGAAATTCAACCCCTAAGGGGATAAAACGGGGGTTGGAAGTTTGTATGAAAGTCCTATGTTTTTGAAGTAAGAGACTTGAAATTTAAAATGTATGCTCTATAGACTGATGTTAAGGAGGTGTCCAAATAATGCATCGTAATCTATATATATATATACTAGCTGACCTGGCGAACTTCGTATCACCTTATTTTTTTCTGAAATATAATAATAACATAATATATCAAAATAAAATATAGCCTATCTTTTAAGTTGGATCAAACTGCACACGGTGTGCAAATTTGACTAAAATCGGTTAAGTAGTTTCGGAGTCCATTGAGGACAAACATTGTGACACGAGATTTATATATATTAAGATATATATATATATATATATATATATATAAACGAGAAAGGTCACTGACTTACTCATCACGAGAACTGAAAAACCGCTGGATGGTCCATCCATCCAGGTTGGACAAAGATGATATTTGGCAGGGAGGTAGATTATAGTTAGTAGACGTCCGCTAAGAACTGGTTTTGCGATATTCCACCGCTAAGGGGGTTTAATTGGGGTTGATAGTTTGTAAGAAACATACACAGCAGGGTTGGGTCGATTTAAACTGCTGGTTTTGAAATACATAGGTCGAAGACGGGCAGCAGCATCTTTGGTGCGACAAAGCCAGCCCTGGGGTCACCAACCCGCCTGCCCAGCGTGGCGATTATAGGCAAAACACGTGAGTTCACGCCATTTTTGGCGTAAACTCGTGGATGCCTATGTCCAACACTAGACTGCGATAGGCTGAAGTGATGATGATGATGATGATGATGATGATGATGATGATGATGATGATGATGATTATTGGAAGATGTCAGGTAATGGGTGTTGATATATGGAATTTTGCAGTCGATAACGACGAAAATGTGCCCTTATTTATTTTGATATTTTTCTTTAGTTACAAGTGTCACACTCGTTTATACTAACAAATAATATAGAAGAAATCCAAAAATATTACCTGATATATTAAAGTATCATGCAATATCATTAATAGACGCGATATTTCAAAAAATGCTCTTATGGGTATACTAAAGCGCCGATAATTGGGTGTCCTACCTTATTTATGTTTAAAAAAAATACTAAAGACAATCAGACTCAAAGCATAATGTAGAGTAACACAAAAATTAATAATACCTATTTAAATAATCTATTATTTAGGTATTATTTTATTCTGTAAATTAGTATAGTTTTTATTTCATTTACAATTATACAAATTTCGAATTATTTTAACGTAAGTCATATTAAATCAATTAAATGCCTAGAAAATTAAATTTATAGATGTTTATAACTTTTTCAGTGGGCTTATTTTATTTATGGGTATGTGCCGCAACATTACCAACACTGATAAACGAGATTGAAAGGGAAGAACAATTAGCGACAATCAATAAACTTCAGGAGCTCCTGGAAAACAAAAATGGACTCTTAAATTTCAAAAATCAGAATACATATTATAAAGACGACAACGATGACTTATTGTTAGAAAAGAAGGAATTTGTTTGTTCTACCAACACATAAACATTTTGGTAAAATGGCTAATGAACCTTATTACAGATCGAATTTTATTCAGTAGAAAAAGGACAAGTCAATATTAATAATGACTAATATATCATTTCAAAATAGAGCTAAACGTGAGAAAGTTGGTTGAATGTATGAACAGTGGTTAGCAATTTAGGACAGTAAGACTTTCAAAATATCTTTTTCGGAGTTTTGAAGAATTTTTAAGTTTTTCAGGAAAATATTTCCACAATGCGACTTTCGTGGTGGACCTAAATAATTTTTTTCATATTTCAATTAAATAAGTCTATACAAATAATATTAAAAATTATGCTCTGGGTATAAACTTTAGAAATGTATATTTAAAAGGTTATTATTCTACTCCAGCTATGAGATCACGAATCTCATTAGTCACGGAACTCATGTTACTTATATTTTCCTTATTAGGTAACTATATAAGTATTATATTTAATAGTAGTCTACAATACCAATTTAAGTAAAAATAAAACTATTATACGCTCAATTATGCACGTAATTTATTTGTACAAGTCGTCATGGTCAATAAATAAATAATCAATCTAAACATAAATTTCGATTTGATAATTCAGGCTTCCTCCGCGTTCGCTCTTCAAACGAATGTTTACAAAAGTAGAGCCCACGCCTCCGGCAGTTATTGTTCCGATTGCGTCGGTGTGGTCCAAATCTCTGGCTATAACACCCTGAAATTTCATAATAAATAACATAAATATTTAAGCAAGAATTTGTTTTATTTTTACCCATCACTTTAATTTTTATTCAAATGATAATTAGATTAATAATTATGATTTAATTTCGCAATTTCTGTACGACTTGGGTCATTTTGTTTCTTCACGGTAAAACAATCTTGTTATAGTCATTGTAAGAAAATATTATCTATATATACATATAATAAAATGGTAGGAAAGTCAAAACTGTACATTGAATATTTTTTTTAAAGAATACTTGGGGTGTGATCTACAATTGATACAGAAGCCAAAAATATAGTTTTTAGAATTTTTATCTGTTCGTCTGTTTGTCTGTATGTATGTCGGGATAAACTCATAAAGTACTGCATGGATTTACTTCAAATTTAGCACGAATATTATTAAGAAGTCAGGTCAACATATAGGCAACAAATTATCACGCTATCACCTACGGGGAACGAGCAGTGAACCTTTATTTCTTCAACGCATTCTGTAACAACGTGTAAACTAACGACGCATATTTGAATGTTGTTATTATGTTAATAACCATGCTATAAGTTAGTTTCATACTATAAATTACTTAGTACAAAGTAATTCGTAAATCAGAAATGATTAAATAAATATTTTATGATTTTGAAGTCGGTGCCAAGTAAAACAATAACTACTCTAGTATCTACTCGTAAGTTGTATTCAGTTTTCTTTCTTATTTTGTTTCATTGACTATTAGGTTGAATACTGTTATTATTCTGTTATTGTTTTGACATATCTAATAATATTTTTTGTACTTATTTGTTGTGTGTGTGTTGTTTGTATTTGTTATTGTAGCCAGGTTTTTGTAGTATTTACTTGACACCAACTTCAAAATTATAAAATATTTATTTAATCATTTCTGATTAACTAAATCAAAATATGAATTACTTTGTACATGGAAATTTATTTTTCACTTTTTAGTTTCCTGTTTGAAGTCGGTTTTTTTTTTGTTAAAAATTATTTTATTTTACAATATTTAGTGATGGGTAGACCTAACAAGGATGCTTTTTCTCTTGTGTCGGGGGTCCGGAAACATACACAATACACAAGCACAAACTCCCAGAAAATGACAAACATCTATATGGCCAATACAAATGTCTGTCGTGCGCGGAGATTGAACCCACTAACGCCAGCGCAACAGCCGGTGCTGTGACCGCTGCGCTAACGCGTCGACATACTATGAGTAAAGTTCGCTGTCAGGTGTACGTAATAACAACCGGGACTGACAGCCTAGCGTGTTCTCTGAGGCTAGGTTGGGAGAACCACAAGGATTAACCACTAGACCGAAAATAAATGTTGTATAAACATAAATATCCACTCCGAGCGGGAATAGAACCCGCGACCATCGGTGTTTAGGCGCCGCCGACACGGCACATGCACCATTATATCAAAGCGGTCGTCAAACAGCAAAAGGTACCTGTTGTAAATTGTTGAGAAATTCCCTCGAGTGTTTATGGGTTCCATCATCAAACCTGGACCTGCGACACAAATGATCACACAGCAGGTAATTACTATAAATCGTTGAAAAGTTCCCTCGACTATCTTTCGTCTCTATCATCAGACTGTAATGGCACTTGTAACTCATATAGGTGCAAAGTTCTCATCAATAGAAACGCATTAAGTTCAAACAGCAGGTAATTGCTATAAGTCGTTGAAGAGTTCCCTCGACTATCTTTCGTCTCCATCATCAGACTGAAATGGCACTTATAACTCATACATATGCAAAGTTCTCATCAATAGAAACGAATTAAGTTCAAACAGCAGGTAATTGCTATAAATCGTTAAAGAGTTCCCTCGACTATCTTTTTTCTTCATCATCAGACTGTAATGGCACTTATAACTGATACATATGCAAAGTTCTCATCAATAGAAACGAATTAAATTCAAAAACCAGGTAATTGCTATAAATTATTGAAGAGTTCCCTCGACTATCTTTCTTCTCCAACATCAGATCGACTCCAGACCTTTATTAAATAGTAGTGCTTGATAGTACTTAATGAAAACATGATAAAATTTACTAGTCACCCTTACGATTTTTGAAAGTTTGCCTCGATTTCTCTGGGATCCCATCATCAGATCCTGGTTTCCTTATCATGGTACCAAACTATGGATATCTCCTTTCCAACAAAAAAAGAATTATCAAAATCGGTTCATAAACGAAGAAGTTATTTCCGTACATACATAAAAAAATATATATATACGGTCGAATTGAATAACCTCCTCCTTTTTTTTGAAGTCGGTTAATAAAGACATTCTGTAGTATATTTAGTATCAGCATTGCACTCGTGCGAAACCGGGGCTGGTCGCTAGTACTAAGAAAAGGCAAACGAAAAAAAACCGACTTCAATTACATCGACAAGTAATACAACGTAGGTAGACGACAAAATAGTCAAGTTATCTTATATATATTATACATTATCAAAGATTACTCCGAAAGTTGTAATCAAATCTCGATGATTTAAATATCACCCCAAGATAAACATTGGCTTTCGATTAAAATAAAAATCATCAAAATCGGTACACCCAGTAAAAAGTTATGCGGATTTTCGAGGGTTTCCCTCATTTTCTCTGGGATCCGATCATTAGATCCTGGTTATTGGGTAGGTCTGAGAATCGTACAACATCTATTTTTCATCCCCCTAAATGTTAAGGGTAGTCCACCCCATTTTTTTTTTATTTTTTATTAATTATTTATTTTTTATTTTATTATGATTTGGCGTTGAAAAATACACGGAACCCTAAATTTTCACACTCTTACCACCAACCCCTATTTTTAAATAGCGTTTAGCAGCAAGACAACTTTTACCGAGTCAGCTAGTATATATAATGTAATATATATATATATATATATATATATGTACGGTCGAAATGAGTAACCTCCTCTTTTTTTGAAGTCGGTTAAAAACAACTAAACCGAATTGAACATTTAATTTTACCAGCAGAAGTCAACGTACTGTAAGAATAATAATTGTAAGTTATACGCTAAATTTTAATGGGAAAAAACCAAACAGTCAAAAGCTTGTAATTCACATAGATGAAAAGCTAGTTAATAAAGACATAATTATTATTTTTGAACAATTACGTTTTATATAAATACATTAAGTAGATAACTTCGTATTAATAAAATATTTGTTAGAAAAAAAGATCTTACCCTGATAGTTTGTAGACCAGGATTAGAGAAGAAAACTTCTTTAACCCTCTTCTTAAAAGGTATAGCTCTGTACTCTGCTTTTTGTTGCCAAACCAATTGCGTATTGAAACTGGTACCTACTATCATGTCGCGGGCCCAGCATGACGACACGATGAAAATTATTACAAAACTCAATAGTACTACCACTCTCATTTTTATTTTTTTATACCAAACTACTATTTTGTAGATTAATTCCTCTGTATTTATAGCCGATAATGTTACCAAACTGACTGCGTGGAAATCACGGGGAAGTACATATAACCTACCCACGAGAAATACACTTGTGAATCACGAGCACTCGTTTGCGGCTACGCAATAATAAATCAAAGTGTAAATAAATGTCTTAGCTCATTAGTTAAACAATGTGGCACTGATAAATAGGATACTGATAATATTGATTGAATAGCACAATATTATGAAAATATAACCGTCAAGATTGTCTTTATCGTCGAGAAATTCTTGGGCGTTGAGTAGAATTGACTCGGGACTTTACAGTTAGATAAAGATATGTATAAACATAAATAAAACAAAAATAAATCTTTTTACTTTTTGTGAGCATATATTATAAGTTTCAACAGTTTTTATTACATTTTATTACATATTCACAAAGTTTTAATACATCACCAAATGACAACATTTATTACATATATATACCTACTTTTGTATCTACTTATAACCGTGAACGTTTTACGATAAATTATTATGAAGTAGGTAATATTCAAGGTATTGTGTTGTTTACGAGTAATATTCAAGCAGAATATTCATTAACATTTTGCCGTTTAAAAGTTATCTAAGTATAATACTTTTAGTATTTTGAAACTAAGTTTTATTATCTTTCAAAATACATAATAATAGGGGCGGTAAAGATTTAATCAAATTAATAAATGACACAGGTGTATGAATCTGCCAACTCGCAATGGAGCAGCGTGGTGGATTAATCTCTGACCCTTCTCTTACATGGAGAAAGAGGCGTATGCCCAGCAGTGGAATGTTACAGGCTGAATCGTCGACTGACGTATTGAACATAATACAGTCAGTGTAAAATTATTTGTATACAAAGCCCTTTTATATAACACATATACCTATATCTCTGTGTGTATAACTATTATAGATTTTATTTTTCAATTTTAAAATATGATAATATAACGATTGAAAAGAACAAAAAGTATTCGTACACAATGACACTACTATGTTTGACCTCAAGTCGGGATCACTATTCTGTGTTGTAGGTGTAGTGATTATAGTTTATATAATATATAGTCTATGGGGGTCTTGTCTATAGAATAAGTCTCTGGGGAAATAAACTCTCTGGTTGAACAGCGGCCATGTATAGTTGTGTTTTATTTTGCACCCGTGTAAATCTTAAAACTTAAAAAAAGAACTAAGCACATGACGTAGCAAATCATGTGTCAATGGCGACGAGGATCACCAATATAATAATATTTGTACGTGTCACGTCCGCAATCCGTATATACGGTGATTAGTGTGTTGTCACGTCGGCACACAAGAAGAAAATTTTACGAAACAGCATGGCGCTTGCAGGGGGAAGTGCAATGATAATACAAGAGTTTTCCACGGCTAAGTGCACATTTAAAGTATACAAGCAAGTGTTTGAAAATAAAATGAGAATACACAACATAGACGAGGCAAAATGGCCCCAGTATTTAATTTCATGTATAGGCTTCGATATTGTAACATTGCTGACAGAATTATGTTTTCCGTCTAGTCTGGACAGCAAAAACTATAAACAATTAGTTGAGCTCATTGAAAGACATATCGAACCAACTCAGTCAGAAATTACAGAAACATACAAATTTATGAAAAGAGTACAATTGCCTAATGAATCCATTGCAGAGTTCGTGGCGGCCCTTAAAAAGCTTGCCCAAACGTGTAATTTCGGGGCACATCTGGAAAGATCATTGAGAGATAAATTTGTTCATGGCTTACGATATGAGAATATTGTAAAAAGACTCTTTAATGAAGATAAATTAACTTTCACGACAGCGGTGAACATAGCTATAGGGATGGAGCTGGCTGAGAAAGGGGCGAGGCTGATTACGCACGGCCAAGAAGAAGCAGAGGTGCAGAAGGTGTCTCATCAAAAAGAAAGTAAAGAGACGGTGAAGGTGAAATGTCATTGTTGTGGTAAGCTGGGACATATAAAACCGAAGTGTAAGTTCAGAGAAGAAGAATGTTACAAATGTCATAAGAAGGGGCATATTGCGAGTGTCTGCCGAGCCCAGGTTAATCTACATAAGAGGTTTCCGTCAAGAAAAGTAAAGGAGGTAAATAAAGATGAATTTTCAGTGTTACAGGTTAAAAGCAGTGTGTATTCAGAAAAGGAAAATTGTGATTACGGGTTAGAGTTACTATTTTATCAAAATGAAGATAGTGTAAAGGTTAATAAAGTAACATTAATTGACGAAAAGTGTCCAGATCCCTGGAATATTTCACTAAATGTGAATAATGTTGATATTTTATTTCAAATTGATTGCGGGTCAGATGTAACATTAATACCTGAGTTGTTATATAAATCACTACTGCCAAATGTAAAAGTATCAAATTGTTTTTCAAAAATAACTGGTTATGGAGGTCAATATATAACAGTGATCGGTAAAACTCAAGTATTAGTTAAAAATAAAAATAAAGATTATTTGGCTCCATTAATTATTGTGAAAGAAGGTAAGAAACCTTTGTTAGGTAGAGATTGGCTCAGTGTAATAAAAATTGATTGGAATCGTTGTAAGAAGCAGTGTAATAATATTGAAAGGGAGAAATCTGAAATTAAAAAGTTAGTGGATAAGTATAGGGACATATTTTCAGGGGTCCCTGGGGAAATTAAAGGTGCAGTAGGTACTTTAAAATTAAAAGAAAATGTAACTCCTATGTCTTGTAAGCCTAGGCGTGTTCCTTATGCGTTAGAAAATCTGGTAAAAGGGGAACTAGATAAATTATGTAAAGAGGGTAAAATGTGTAAGGTTGATAAATCTGAGGTGGTGACATGGGCGACGCCTATTGTTAGTATCATAAAAGGGCCTAAGAATATAAGAATTTGTGGTGACTATAAGGTGACTATTAACCCTTATCTTGAGATGCCACATCATCCAATCCCGGTAATAGAGGATATTTTTGCTAAATTAAATAAAGATGATAATAATATTAAGACAGTATTTAGTAAAATAGATTTGAGAAAAGCATACATGAATAGGAGAATGGATGGTGAGGCACAAAAGCTGATGACATTGACTACACCGTGGGGGTTGTATCGGCCAACTTTCATGATGTTTGGAATGGCATCAGCTCCTCAAGAATGGCAAGATTTTATGGATAAACATTTTAATATGCCAAACGTGTATTGTTTTATTGATGATATATTAGTTGCATCATGCGATATAAAGAGTCACTTAAAAACATTAGAGTGTATTTTTAATAAACTAAGAATATTGAATATTAAGATCAATAAAGATAAAACAGTGCTAATGTCTTCACAATTAGAATATTGTGGACATGTTATTGACAAAGAGGGAGTTCACAAAACACCTGAGCATGTTAGGGCTATCTTGGAGGCACCACAACCTAACAATGTAAAGGAATTGCGAAGTTTTCTTGGTACTATTAATTTTTATCATAAGTTTTTAAAGAATGCAGCAGATAATTTAAAACCATTGTACCAGTTACTTAAAAATTCTGGAAAATGGGAGTGGGGAAAAGAACAAGTAGAAGCATATGAATGGGCCAAGAAAGCTATTGCATCAGACCAAGTATTAGTTCATTATAACCCTGAGTTGCCGGTGATATTGAGTTGTGACGCTTCAAGGTATGGTTTAGGAGCTTGTTTAGCTCATGAAATTAAGATAGGTAATGCAGTGTGTGAACGTCCTATTGCATTTGCAAGCAGAACGCTCAATGATGCAGAAACAAAATATTCTCAAATTGATAAAGAGGCTTTGGCCATTATATGGGCTGTAAAGAAATTTGATTTATATTTAAAAGGGAGGACTTTCACTCTTGTAACAGACCATAAACCTCTCATATCAATATTTAATCCAAGCAAAACTGCTAGTAGTATTTATGCTGATAGAATGACAAGATGGTCCCTAATTTTGTCTAATTATAATTATATAATTAAATATAGGACATCTCAAAATAATGCTGCAGCTGATTTCCCTTCTAGGTTACCGATTAAAAATAGTAGTGAAGATGATAAAAGTTATTTGGAGGGCAACATCAACAGCATTGTTTTGGATAACCCGCCAGTAACATTAACTGATGTAGCTAAGCATACTCAAAGAGATCCTGTGTTAAGTAAAGTTTTTACATATTTGAGGGAAGGTTGGCCAAAAATTATTGATAAGGAATTGCTTAATTATAAAGGAAAAGAGAGAGAGCTATATTTGATTAAAGATTGTATTATTTGGAGAGATAGAATTGTAATACCTAATAGTTTGAAATCTAAAGTTCTGATAGAATTACATGCTGGTCATTTGGGCATTAATAAAATGCAAGCTTTAGCAAATAGTTGTTTTTGGTGGCCCAACATTAGTAATGACATTAAGGATATTACAAGTAATTGTGAAGGATGCATCCAAAACAGGAATTTACCACCCTTAAAACATTTACATAACTGGGAATGGCCTAATGAGCCATGGAAACGTCTTCATGCAGATTTTGCTGGTCCATTTAGGGGACATATGTGGTTAATTGTTATGGATGCACACTCGAAATGGCCTGAAGTAGCCAAAATGAAATTGACTACCTCGAGTGCCACTATAAAATGTCTACGCAGTATGTTCGCTAGATTTGGCCTTCCTGAGCAGTTTGTTACCGATAATGGTCCACAGTGGACATCGGCTGAGTTCATTACATTTTGTAAGAATAATAATATCAGACATATTTGTACTGCTCCTTATCATCCAGCGAGCAATGGCTTAGCGGAGAGGGGAGTGCAAACATTTAAAAAGGCCATGCTGGCACAGACATTTAATAACAAGGACTTGAATCATAGTGTTCAGCAGTGGTTGTTGGCTTATCGTTCGGCTCCACATGCTACCACAGGTAGAGCACCTTGTGAGTTGATGTTGGGCAGGCCATTGCGTACGCGTTTATCTTTAATTAAGAAAGATGTAACTATTCCTCGCCGGTCTGTTTGTAATAAGCCAGTTAAACAATATTTACCTGGTGATAAAGTACTTGTAGCATCTTATGATAAGTCAAGGAAATGGTTAGAAGGTATTATTGACCGACCGGTTGGAAATGTAATGTATGATGTAAATACTGATAGAGGTATACTTACCAGAAATGTCACTCAATGTTTGCCTAGAAATTCACGTGCCGATCAAGACGAGTCTAATAACACTCAAGATATGATAGAGAATGACATTCCTGGTAATGAGGTTAGTATAAGTGCAGCATCTGAGGGCGAATTGGAGACTTCTAATAATTCGACTAATAGTTCAAATGCTTTTAATAATAATAAGAAAGATTCAGTTAGTATTCCTAAATCTCCAATTGGTATTCAGACTGAAGTTAAAAGGAGTGGGCGTATGCGTAGGCCAGTGCAGCGTCTTAATTTGTAAGGTGTCTAAATAAATTTTAATTAAACTTTAAAGCAAATTGTTAGTGAAAGCTTAGGGGGGAGGGGTGTTGTAGGTGTAGTGATTATAGTTTATATAATATATAGTCTATGGGGGTCTTGTCTATAGAATAAGTCTCTGGGGAAATAAACTCTCTGGTTGAACAGCGACCATGTATAGTTGTGTTTTATTTTGCACCCGTGTAAATCTTAAAACTTAAAAAAAGAACTAAGCACATGACGTAGCAAATCATGTGTCATTCTGGAATTTATTTACATCTTCCAGTTTGTCCTTCCCTTTATGTCTAGTGCTGAAAATTTTATACTTTAGTCGATGTTCTTTACGTGTCGAAAATGGGTCGGAAAGCGAAAAAAACAACAGAGGTCAAAAGTATTATAATTAGCCTCTAATTAAGTTCATAAGTCTCGTGCAAATTTCGACGACCTTCGGTTGAGCCCGTTCAAGTATACAATCAATTATTGATAGATTTGGCGCGAAGAAAACAGTTGATAATTTGAACAGAAGACATATGCAAGATTTTTCATGCCCGTAGTAAATAAAAACCTAGAATACTGTGACAATGCAAGATCGAAATAAACAAGTTTCAATTGGAACGATTCGAAATATCTTGCGGCCGGATCATGAGGAAAAGTTTTTCGTCAACAAGACTAATCGCGAATATATAGAGAAATCGCGGAAAACTACTCGAATTTGCTAAAAAATATGTACCTACATGAAGATAGTATTTTTGGAACAGTATCATATTATCGGTTAAAGTAAATTTATTATTTTTGGTTCAAATGGGAGGCGTAGTGTAGCGAAAGAAAAATTGTAAACTGAATCCAAATAATGATTCCGACTGTGAAATACGGTGGTGGTTTAGTCATGTTGTGGGATTGTATGGGAAGTGTCGGAAAATTACACATGTTTGGAGGTAAAATGGACTATAACATATAAAGATAATTGTGTTTGCTCGCAAACGAAAAAAAACCGACTTCAATTACATCGACGAGTAATACAACGTAGATCGAAGAAAAAATAGTCAAGTAACTACGCGTTATCAAAGATTACTCAAAAATTAGTAATCAGATCTCGATAAAATTTATATGTGACCACATGATAAACATCAGCTTTCGATTAAATTAAAAATTATCAAATTTGGTACACCCAGTAAAAAGTTATTGCGGATTTTCAGGAGTTTCCCTCGATTTCTCTGGGATCCCATCATCAGATCCTGGTTTCCTTATCATGGTACCAAACTAGGGATATCCCCTTTTCAAAAAAAAAAAAAAAAAAAGAATTATCAAAATCGGTATATCCAGTAGAAAGTTATACGGTATAATACAACGTAGGTCGACGAAAAAAGCGTCAAGTAAAAACGCATTATTAGATATAACTCGAAAAGTAGTGGTTAGATCTCAAATAAATTTAAATGAGACCAATTGACACACATCACCTTTCGATTAAAAAAAAATTGTCGAAATCAGTCCACCCGGTCAAAAGTTCTGATGTAACATACATAGGAAAAAAAAATACAGTCGAATTGAGAACCTCCCCCTTTTTTGGAAGTCGGTTAAAAAGAAGTACAATTATCAGTGAGTGCGGGAAAACTTGGGATTGGAAAAGGATTTTGTGTTTCAACAGGGCAACGATCCGAAGCACACGGTTTATAGTACTTACTAAAACACTCTTTCCAAATCACCGGACACTCTTTCCCAATCACCGGACTTAAATCCTGGCGAACATTTGTGAAGTATTATAGAAAATTCAATGAGGGAAAGACAGGTTTCAAATCACGCTGAATCCATCGAAGTCTTGACGAAAAAGTGGGAAGATATTTCAACTGCTATCACGAAAAATCTTATCGATTCGATGCCACGAAGACTACGGGCAGTAATTTATGCCAAAAGATATATACCACAAAAAATTAGATACAATTTTATTCACGATCAATGTCTGTGTACGAATACTGTTTGTAGTTTCCCAAATCTTTTTATTTTCTTATTTTTGGTGTTGCAAACCAAAATATTTAAATTTATTATAATTTTTTGTTTCAGGTCAAAAGGATTTTTTTTTTAAATTTCGAACTATTCCCATAATATTCCATTTTTTTGGTTAAAAAGGTGTATGTATACTTTTTACACACATGTTCATGTTCATGTTCAAAGCTTTGTATCGATGCCCGAGTTTGCCGGTTCTTTCATGCAAGTTCGAGCATTTTTTACTTTATATGTACATTTTCATAAGTTTTTTATTTGAAGACACCAATGGACTCAGGACCAATTTTGAAAATTATTTTCGATAAACGCCTTATTGAACGACTGTTAAAGATAGATTACTCTACAATGCTTTGGAGCGCAAAAATGATATAAGAGCAATCGCATGGATCGTCTAATTACGTTTTAAAAAATTAGCAAATTCCCTTAGTGTACCCTGACACCAGATATACTGCTATTGCTTAAGGGATAACACCTAGTTGACAGCCGAAATAATAGCGCTTTTGCGATTTTTTTTTGTCAGAAAATGATTGGACGTACTGAGTTGATTTTTTTTAAATAAAATTGGAGGGTGTATTTTCGACTACATTATTTATTTTTTATTTCAACTATTTTCCTAATATTCAAGATATAATATATTTCGCGGTTCTCTATTCAAAAAAGGCTTTAGCGGTGACCACTATTGTTTCTACGCCGGTCATCAAAAATATAAAAAATAAATGAATTGCGTTTTTGTATGATCGAAGGATTTCATAACATATTAATTAAACGGCTTTATTTAGCTTGACCAGTTTATTTATTTGTTTGTTTGGGTCAAATTTAGTAATTGGAATTTTTCCCCGTTCCTGATGACAAATTGATCTGATATTTGGTACACACTTTAATGTTGATGACAATACAACATAATTTAGTCCTTATGATTGTAAATTTAAGATGGCCACCGCCACAAAATGGCGGATTACATATTTTCCACAAATACTTCAATAATGGGTATCAAATGAAAGGGCTTTATTGGTAGAATAGAGCTTACCACGAAATATCCAAGATGGCCGCCGCCACAAAATGGCGGATTACATATTTTCCACAAATACCTCAATATGGGTATCGAATGAAAGGGCTTGATTGGTAGAATAGGACTCACTTTGAAAAATCCAAGATGGCTGCCGTCACAAAATGGTGGATTACCTACATATTTTCCACAAATAAGTCAAAATGGGAATCAAATAAAAGGGCATGATTGGTAGTATTATGAATATTTGAAGGTGCAAAAGTTATGTTGCGCTCTAATATTGACGTATCGAAAGGGTTGGTAAACGACGCTGTCGGCTAACTTACAGAAATTGTTTGGCCTCAGTTTCGTCGAACCCAAATGTACTGAACGGATGTAACGTCCGTTCAGATCGACTTTGAAAGAGATGGCATACACCTTATTCACCCTAAAGCCATACAGTTTCCGGCAAAGTTCAATTATGGGACGGCCACGCAGTTATATATTTAGGCTCAAAACTGTTTGAGGAATTACAAGCATACGTGTTAAGTGAAGTCTTTGGAAGGATTGTGTATTGAAGAGCTAGATTGCAACAAATTGTCAGGAAACAAACCATGTAATAGTGAGGCATTAGATAAATTCAATAGAATGAGAAGTATCGACTAACAACACAACTAAAAACTTGAAAATAAAATAAACTAATTTTTTTATGTTAAACGGTTTTATTACAATAAAAATGATGTAGTTAGGTTATGTACGAACTACTAGCTACCAGATCCAACGCACCAATCTTCTCATGCGTCTGGGGTATTGATCAGACAAATATAAATTCATTGGGCACGTGAAATTCCTATCATAGTGTTGACTGGATACACTACGCCCAACTATTTTATAATTGTCTGATCAATACCCCAGATCGATAAGAAGATTGGTGCGATCTGGTAGCTAGAACTTACCGAATTATTTTTTAGCTTTTAGTACATAACCTAACTACATCATTTTTATTGTAATGAAACCGTTTAACATAAAAAATAGTTTGTTTTATTTTTGAATTAATGGTCGGCTATCGAAAGTAAGTCATAATTTCGATGAAAAATTAGTACAAAAAAGTACGCATTGGAAAAATAAATCCTTCGATCAAGGCCAGTTTTTGAATATAGATAAATAAAACGTATACAAAATTTAGTGATTGCTGCTTTTAAAAGCTTACAGTACAGTGTGCATAAAGTAATTTACTACCTATAAATTAATTTACAGATGCTCGACCTACAGCACAAAACTGCAGACGTAGTTACATCTAAAATACCAACCTGGTGCTTTATTTACGATAACCCTGTTTTAAGTAATACAACATTTACGTGCTCTTAGTTATTCATGAAGTTTCATGTATATAGGCTTTAGATTAGCAGTCCTGAGACTGCCTAGAAAAGAAGGTAAGCGATTACCGTAGCATATAGCATATAGTAAATAATTGCAAGCGCGTTCCCGAACCTACCACTTTCCCTTCTCAAGAGCTCTGGCTACCTTACTAATCACGATTCAGCCTGTAAAATCTCACTGTTTTACAGAGGCCTCTTTCCCCATGTAGGAGAAGGCTCGGAGCTTAATCCACCACGGTGCTCCACTTCGGGTTGTGGATATATTCCCTACTACGAGTAACGATTGCTATCAGGTGTATATGATAACAAACGGGACTGACAGCTTAACGTCGATAATGACGATACAACTAAGGCATAAGCCTCCCTACATTTTATTGAGCTTCACCTCTAGCAGTTTTTCTTTTCTTCCGTAGTTCAGAGGCATCGTTGTCAGGTGGCCGTGTTAACTTCTTAAGTTGTGGTTATTGTAATAAGATGGAACCAGAAACCTAAAGAATGCGTTTATTGCATGGTTTAATAATCGGTTTGACGCCAATCTCAGTTTATGTGGAATTACTTGCACCTTGTGGACCCTGACCTAAGCGGTTCTTGGTCCATCCTTATTCGTTGGGAATCATCAGTTGTCGATTCGTTTATGTTGAGCATTTAGGACCAAGGTGAAAAATAAAAAGATGCTGTTTTTTGCGATTTTGAAAAAATATACCTCTTGTGGTTATCACCATCTTAATCTTAGAGTTCCTTAGATTATTTTTGTAATTTCAACTACACTTTCATAGGTTTAATCTTTCTACCCTCTGATTTTGGGACCGTTTGATTTATAGACTTATACTTATAAATAATTTGAATAGAGCAGTGATGTACAGCTTTCTTCGAAGCGCGTGCGTACATATATATGCATAATTACGTAAATCCTACCCGGCGCGACTCATAGACCTTACAGGTAAAAACGGCTATTGATCAGTCAATTTAGATTGCGTTGACTTGAAATTGTCAGAGAATATTTTTGAAATGTTGTACTTTAAGAATCCGTTGAAAACGAAAAATCGATTTGTTCGAAAAAGCTGACTAGGTGTAACCCCTTAAGTAATAAATACATACACCGAATAAGTACAAACACAGCATAGCTATAACATATACAAATTAGCTAATATACTAAGAACGATAAATAGCATATTTTTATACGGAGCTGACTTGCATAGCCGCGAAGCGCGGTGACGTTTCCATATCCAAGGAATCGGTGGTCACCTGCGATCGCGTATCAGAATTTTCAGCGCTGTTGTGAACAGACGTCATTGAAATTTCGTCCCTCAAGCTTCCGTTGGCATCGAAGGAATCGAGAGCGTTAGTTTTTTGTTGCGCGTCGACCATATCGCCACCTCCACTAAGAGAATTCCAAATGACCTTCGAAGCGTCTTTGACTGTGACCTTTTTCTCAGCCGTTGTTCCAGTTTTTTCTTTGCCATCTTTCGACTTTTTCCCTAGTCCCGGAAAAGCGCTTAGTTTAGGTTTAGAGTTTCTTGGAGCGACCCCTCGCTGCATTTGAGCGTCAGACTCTCCCTCTTCCGTGATCGATGTGAGAATGTCCGTCGCCTCTGTCTGCACCACTTGACCAGCTTGTATTGGAATGTCATCTTAAAAGAAAGAGAATATTGCATAAATATCGGTTTTTACAGAATACATATCCATCTTTACTAAGTAAAGGTATAACACTAAGAAAGTAGTGATAAGATCACATCTGTACTCTCAAATTTATTATTAAAATAAATAGTTCTTGTTTGTAACAAATAAAAGCATATTAAGGAGGAGGTTCTCAATTCGAATGTTCTCTTTCAATGTTTTTTATCTCACAACTTTATTACTGGTTGTGCCGATTTTGATAATTCTTTTTTTAATCGAAAGTTAGTGCTTTTTATGTGCCATTTAAATTTGACCGAGATAAGACAGGTACTTTTTGAGTTAGTCCTAATAATGCGTATTTAATTGACCGTTTTACCGACTAGCTCTTTCGTATTATTTATCGATATCATTGAAGTTGTTTTTTTTTTTCGTTTGCAAGCAAACACAATTATTTATAACCACACACGCAATAGGTCAAGGTGCAAATTCACAGATTATTCCTAATTAGATAATTATTGTTGAAAAATATTTCGCTATTAAAAGTGTGAATTTAAGGATATTAATAAAATTTTAATATATGTTTTTGATTAATTTTTAATATTTACCTTTTATTTTACAAAACAAAAATGACGAAAATACAGATGTGAAAGAAAATTGCACACAAAATCATTTTCGTAATATGATATAAATTAGCCAATATTTCAATCTGTAAGTATAATAAATAATGTTTCATTACGACTACTAACATGATAGGCAATGTTTGTCATATCCGCTGTATGAAAGTGGTGTTAAACATAGAAAAATATATAACAACTGCATTACCTGGTAATTTTTTCGTACGGAAAGATGCATTTGTTATCATAGATTTTGACATAGTAACAGTTGTTGTAGCAGGTGATAGTGCAACACTTATACCCATAGGACCATCGCATGGTTGACCTAAAATTAAAAGTTAATATTATTGTTGAGTTGTTTTTTGACACTTAATTTAATAAGTTTTATATTGCATACAAACCAGAAGGACTGTTCTTCAGTGAATTTATAACAGCACTTGTTACTAACATGACGTCGGGTAGTAATTCATACTGTGCTCTTTGATCTATGTCTTTTACAGCCTGAAATGCTAATGTGTAAAATTCGTTGAACATCGCAAAGTAACAACCCTCGATCATTTCAAGAAGAAAGTTCGAAGAAACTGGTATTCTTGGTATCGATCGACCGATCGAGGCACCAACTGTTTTGTTAAAACCTTGAGAAACTATTCTGTAAATAAAGTTATACCTATAAACTCTATTCACTTATATTAAAATGTTTACAAAATATTAAAAATATTAACCTGGAGGAAGCAATGCAGAAATGTCTGAGTGATAGCTTTGGCATTAAGCTTAGTTGACAATTATAAACAAAGAAGAGAGTTGCCATTACTTTAAGCCGATTCTGTGCATTAATAACTTCAACTTGGGAGTGAGGTCCCCAGCTGACTAGCTTCGTATTACACTCTTCCCATCTTCGCAGAGCACTTTCTGTTAAAAATTGTGAACCCAGGGACAATGGCTAAAAAAAAACTTTAGACAAATAACTGATGCTAAATAACTTTATGTATTAAACTATTTTGATTAAGATTCACCTCATGATAAATTGAAGGTTGTGCAAGGGAAGGTAATCTGAATGAGACAACCTTGGGTTTTCCATTTTCATCAACCACTTCAAAGTTGTACAAGCCTGTAAAATACGTTAGCAACTTTAAAATTATTATATTAAGTAATATTCAATTAATATTTTTAGTCATAAAAACCATATTAAGAAATATTTAAACATACCAATCAATAGGGTCTCAATACATCTGCATGATTTAGTGTTGCCTTGAGCGACTGAGCTTAAGTACCGATAAATCAATGTAGGAACAAATTGAAGAGTGAATCTTTGAAGCTCAATTTCTTTAGATCTATAGAAACTGAACAACTGTATACACACATTCTCTAGCATCTGCAATATTAAAATAGTAATGCTGTAGTTTTTTTAAGATGAAGTATTAAAAACACCTATATTTAGACTGTTAGAAAAATACATACATACATACATACATATATATATATATATATATTTATAAAATTCTAATATATAAAATTGTCGTGTCGTGGTGTTTGTAGTTAAACTTCTCCGAAACGGCTTGTCCGATTGTCATGAGATTTTGTGAGCATATTGGGTAGGTCTGAGAATCGAACATCTATTTTTCATCCCTTAAATCTTAAGGGTGGTCCACACCTATTTTTCTTAATTTTTAGATTTATTATTTATTTTATTATGATTTGGCGTTGAAAAATACATACAACCCTAAATTTTCACCCTTCTACCACCAACCTCTATTTTTAAATAGCGTTTAGCGGTAAGATAACGTTTGCTGAGTCAGCTAGTATATATATATATATATATATATATATATATATATATATATATATATATATATATATATATATATATATATATATATATATATACTAGTTCTATAATAAAGGTAGTAAATAGCCACAAAAAAATTTAAACTCCCAACATTTACCAAATTTAATCAGAGTTATGTAAAAATATGTAGTATATGATATACTATGATACCATACGATTTTATAAAGAATGTGTGTAATACTTCATTACAAAGTAAATACAATAATTTCCTCTTTGCATATTTAGTTATTATAATATATGATTAAACAATAAATTCTGTGTGGTTACAGCATCAAAGAATATAGCCACCCCCTCTCATCCCGTGGGTAACGTAAGAGGCGACTAAGGGATAACACAGTTCCACTACTACCCTGGAACTTAAAAAGCCGACCGATGGCGGGATAACCATCCAACTGCTGGCTTTGAAATACACAGGTCCGAAGACAGGTGTACAGCAGCGTCTTCGGTGCGACAAAACCAGCCCTGCGGTCACCAACCCGCCTGCCCAGCGTGGTGACTATGGGCAAAACACATGAGATCATGCCATTTTTGGCATGAACTTGTGGAGGCCTGTGTCCAGTAGTGGACTGCAGGGGGCTGCTGTGATGTGATGATGATGATGATGATGATGAAACAATAAAAGTTTTTATGCACCTTGTGTTTTAAAGTATGTTCGTTTCACGTATTTTGTATGGTATTTTACAGCTTTATGACGATGAAAGAATTTTTAGTCAGTTTATTATTGTAAAACAAAAAATTTCCAAGCCTTCTTCTTTATAATAATACTAGCTGGGACCCGGGGTTCATTAATTTGAGAAAAGAAGGGTACTAACATAATATATGTCTTATGGCCTTCCTTAGGAAATGGAATATCCAACACAAAAAGAATTTTGCAAAGCAGTAGTTCCTGATATTAGCATTTTTAAACAAACAACATTTTAATTATTAGTGTCTCCAAGTAGATTACAGATGAATAAATGTACATAACAGTTATAGTTTTGATTAGTTAACGTAATTATATTGTCAAGTACATAATTTTTAGATATTTCTAATGATAAGTAAAGTGTAAAAATATCATCACAACAGTGCTTTGGAGAAGTGTTGCCTCGTGATTAAACTATTTATTTTACATATACCTGACATTAACTTATTTGACTACACCATACCACAGTGATTATAGCAACTGGCTACTGCAATAAGTGATGTTGGTTCGATACCTTTACATAACAAATGCTTTTATAGACCTAAAAGATATTTGACACGGTCTCTGCATTTAGGGTTATGTTGTAAATGTCACTTGGATTCTCATATTACTAGAAGATTTTTAGTGTGAATCGTTTATTTTATTTTTTCTTGTACCTATTGTATCAAAATGATAGGTACCTGTGGATCGAATTCATCAGCCCTTTTATTGGCTTGACTTTCATTTTCATCTTCACAATACAGTAAATTAAATAACGCTGTTGCAATTTCATGATTATGTTCATGTTCCGCTGCAAAACTTTTCAGTTCGTATTCTCTTAGGGCCGCGTATTCGTTTAGCCATTCTGTTATTAAATGTTTCCATTCTGCCATTGTATTTGTATACCTTAAATATATTTAATGAATTTTCTTAAAAATAAGAGACTAAACTTATTGAATATGTCTACTAAATACAGAAGTTAATTTTATTAAATAAATAATGTAATATTAAGCAAAAAAGAATGTAATATTAAGCAAAAAAAATAATGTAACACTAAGCTAAAAAATTAATTTGACGTCATTATTATTACTTACCAAATTTTACGAAATAATGAGATTTGCAATGATATCTATATAATTATTTTAACAAATAAATATCGAATCTCACTAGAGTAATTTTAAAACGGTCATCAAAATCATAATATATTCATTCTATTCCACATTTATGTTTGTTTAATTTTTGACTTTTGTTGTATACTTTTTTTTTGACGAATCGATTAATCATAATATTAGTGATGGGATTATCTCTTCGATATTTCGAGACTGGGTACATTTTTTTCCGATTTTTAGTTTATTTAGAGTTTTTATTTTTTAATATGTCTCAAAATGTTTGCGTTATTCATGTTAATTTATTTTAAATAAAAACATGGAGTTAATTTTATTGTTAAAAATATTTTTCCCAATAGCATAATCGAATTAAAAATTATATGAACATTGTTGTTGACTGAATTTAAAATAAAGTAAATATAATATAATATATATATTATAATACTACTAAAAATAATTTTCATCTATTAAGCAGATGAGTGAAGTTCGTCTCTTGTTCGGTTCTTGTATCTCCTACTAAAATTAAATAATCTTTTAAGTCTTATTGATTTTTTTTAATATTTTTTAATATAATGCCCATGGAGCATAGAGAAATGCCTTATGCCACGTAGAAGTCAAAAATGTCAAAGTCAAACAGTTGTCATGGAGTAGGATTTTCGTAAAAAAGTTCAAAATAGCTTTACATTTGTATCAGTTTCTTGATCCCAATTTCAATGGGTTCTTCACAAAGTTCTGAAGTGCCAGGGGGTGGTTCTGAGGGATACCATATCTTAAGGGTTTGTATTTATACCGTATTTCATGTTTAACGTAGACTTTATTATGAAATACAAGTAACACGTCAATGTTTTGCAGGTCCAAGACGGTTCCCCTGGACAAAAAGCAAATCTTGAACCATTTTTCGACTTTATTGTGGCTATTGAAGACACTAGACTGGACCAAGATAATGATACACTTAAAACACTCTTAAAACAGAATGTAGATAAAAATATTAAAATGCGAATCTATAGCACAAAGACTCAGTCAGTGAGAGAGGTGATGATTACACCCAGTCAAAATTGGGGTGGTCAAGGTTTACTTGGAGTCAGTATTCGATTTTGTTCATTTGAAGGTGCTAATGAAAATGTCTGGCACATCCTGGTAAGTTCATAATTATCAAGTACTTGTTTATTGTTTTAATTGACTTTATAGCATTAATATAAAAACCGATTATATACATTAAATTAAAAATAAAACTCCTTAAAAAATCTTTATTATGTAATTAAGATAACAACAATCAATCTGTGGATTTTAAATAAAAACTATCTTAAAGTAATAGGGTTAAATAATTTTAATATAAAAAAGATTCGTTGTTTAAAGTACAAGTATTTTCTTGAATGATGTAAATTTAACATAATAACAGCAACAAATTGAAAATATGTAAATATTTGAGCACCTATATCATTAACTAGTTAAGGAAACTGAATTATAAACAACACACAACCAAAAAAATATGCTATATACAAACATTGTGAAATAAAAAATAAAATATAATGATATAAACAGCTGTCTTATTGCCAAAAGAGAAATCTCTTCTAGACAATATCTAGAATAAGGTGTACATTAAATGTATTTATTAAAATATCTCTCTATTGCAGGAGGTACATCCCTCATCACCAGCAGAATTAGCTGGATTAAGGCCCTTCTCAGATTATATAATTGGTGCAGATTCCATCATGCACGAAAGTGAAGATCTTTTTACACTGATAGAAGCACACGAAGGAAGGGCTCTTAAGCTATTTGTTTATAATATAAATGATGATAGCTGTCGAGAAGTGCATATAACACCAAATCACAACTGGGGTGGAGAAGGTAGTCTTGGATGCGGGATAGGATACGGTTACTTACATAGAATTCCAATTAGAAGCAGTCCGCTTGTGCCAAATCAAAAGCAGCATGCACCACCAACACCAATGGTAAGGCTTGTAAAAGATTATTCATTTTCAGTTATGTTAGTTTTATTACAGTTTATAAAGGTAAGATTAAAGATTTGTCTATTGTTTATAAGAAGATGCTAGTTTTTATTTTTTTTAATACTTTTATAAAATAGAGAAGATACTGTAAATAAGTAATGTTTTAATTAATAATGTTTTTGTTTCTAGGTTTCTTCTCAGAGTGCTAATGTACACCAAGATGCTTTAATTACTGGTGTTCAAAATTTGAATGTTACAAATGAAACAACCCCACTTATAAATGATAATCAGGGCATAAATCAGGCCGGTGCAACTCAAGTTTCTCAACCACCATTCCTATCTGGAGTACCTATGGTTAATCCTGTTTCATATACACCTTCCTTCACCAATGAGCAACCAAATTTGACAGAGTATGTAAGCATACAACCCAGTATGTCGACACCACCTTTGACACAAACTCAGTCAATGGTATCCAATATGGCTGCCTATTCAAGCAGTAAGTATATTAGTTATTCAAATGTAAGCTGATTGTTTTTACCTTTTATATTTATTTATTAAAAATAATTTAATAGCTAAATCTCGATTTAAAAAGCTTAGCTTCACTTTTAACTATTATTAATTAACTAGCTTCTGCGCGCGACTTCGTACGCGTGGAACAGATGCGCACCTAATACTTGTTCATTATTTTGCTGCGATGTTATTTTAAAACTGTGATATCACCTGAGATACTCATTGAAATCGAATCATGTAAAAGGCTATTTTGTTTTAAATTAAATACTTGTGATGAATAACGTATTTATTTAGATAAGGATTAATATCATGTTTATAAAAACATCTTCGCAAATAATGCATTATTTTAGAACAAACTTGGTTAGCATAAAAAAGGTTATAGTGAGCCAACCTTAAAAGATAGATATATGGCGTCGCGGACTTTTTTTTAAGAGCTTTTAAAGAGGATCAATTCTGTCATACATGATTTTTGCGAAACTTTAACTGATTTTACAGCGCCCGCAGCGGAAGCTCTCAATAGAAAAAAAGAACCCCCGATTTTGAAGCATTTTTCATTGGTGCTCCGCTCAGTTTGATCGTAGCGTGATGATATATAGCCTACAGTCTTCCTCGATAAATGGGCTATCTAATGCTAAAAGAATTTTTCAAATCGGACCAGTAGTTTCTGAGATTGGTGCGTTCAAACAAAAAACAAACAATCTCTTCAGCTTTATAATACTAGTATAGATTAAAAGGAAAATAATTTTAATTTGTAAAATGACAATATACATGCTTTTCAAGCCTATTTGAGTAAAGTAATTCTAGATTTTGTATTTTTGTACTGTTTTGTAAGAGAGGTACTCTTCCCGTGGGTGTCGTAAGAGGCGACTAATTGATAATACAGTTCCGCTACTATCTTGGAACTTAATTAGCTGACTGGTGGCGGGATAACCATCCAACTGCTGGCTTTGAAATACACAGGCTGAAGACGGGCAGCAGCGTCTTCGGTGCGACAAAGCCAGCCCTGCCGTCACCAACCCGCCTGCCCAACGTGGTGACTATGGGTAAAACACATGAGTTCACATTATTTTTGGTGTAAACTTGTGGAGGCATATGTCCAGCAGTGGACTGTATAGGCTGTAATGATGAATTCTAGATTTTGATAAATAAAAAACATTTTCAGATCTCGCTGAGACTACCTTGACTAATTTGGGTAGTATACCCTCAGTTTCGAACATGCAGCCACCAGCTCCATTACCAAATTTACCGGGTATTCCTATGAACCAGCCTCAACCATATATACCTATGATGTCTAACTACTCACAGCCTCAAGTACCAACTTCGATACCTATGCAACAAACCTCACCAAATTTAGTTCCAACATTTGATATGAGTAATTTCACCCAAGCCCCCATGCAGCCTCCGCCACTGAATAGTGGTTTACCAGTAGTGACTCCAGTGTCACTGCCAGGAATGCCCTCGATTACTGTAAGTGCAACCCTGCCTGTATCAACAATGCAAGAAATTCATCAACAACAAGTTTCACAGCAGCAAGATTTATTATCGTGAATATTTGTTACACTTATAAAAATGCCTTTATAATTGACATTCTAGCACAGATATTCTAAATATATAAATGTATTTATATATGTTCAGTTTTATAATATATTATATGTATGATAAAAATAGACTTTATTTTAATGTATTATTTGTTTGGCTGTTAATATATTTTCTGTGGCATTTAATATTTCGATACCTCAGTGCTCAGTGGAAGTAATCATAATATGGCCGAAATTTACATTTACTAACATAGTTTGTACTGTTATTTATTTTTAATCTGTATATTTCAAATATCCTGGAAAAGAGACGGAAATGTATGATATTGTTAACATATACAGACAATTAATTGTATGAGTGTTTCGTAAAATAAATTAATTGATATTTTTTTCTTATAATTTGATTCTCATGCCTGCATTCCCTGCACAACATACTTTTAAGGCGTAGATGACATCGAAACAAACTAGGTACCCATCTGTCGTTACCAAGCTTTTAAAAAATAAATCAGTCAAACTATTATTGTTAACCTATGTTTGGATATTTCAGAAGTGAGCTCCGAGGTATTGATGTTTCAAGTTATGTAAATTTATTATTTTAATAAGATATATTATCAAATAGAAGATGTTGATATTGAGACCTGTTTTTGCCTATTTGTCAATATTCTGACTAATAAGTTAAATGTATAATAATTTAGTATGATAATAAAATATAAAATTACTTTTTTTGTGTTATTTATTAAAAGTAGACATACACAGGCATAGGTAATAAAATAACCTTTATAAAATTATATATACGGTTCATTTGAGTAACCTCCTCCTTTTTTGAAATCGGTTAAAAATTAAAAGCAATAATTTTATCATAATAATATTTATTTAGACACAGTTATGCTAAATGCCGCCCTGGTGTAGTAGTGCGAGTAGTCGCCTAAAGCACCGACGGTTTGCGGGTTCAATTCCCGTTAAGGATGGATATTTGTATTTGTAAAAATATTTCTTTCCGGTTTGGAACATATCCGCCAACCTTCAGCGGAGCAGCGTAGTGGAATAAGGTCCAATCCTTCTCCTAAATGGAGCAAGAGGCCAGTTGTGGGATGTTACAGGCTAAATGCTATGCTAAAGTTATTTTTTTAAATTTGACTAGGCAATTTCACGTGTCGAAACAGAAATATTTAAACATCTAGTTGCTAAAAGATCCCGTGGTATCGCTATCCATACGAAAAAATGACAAGAAACAGTGTCTTCGCGATTAAAAATTAAGTTTTAACTTATATATATCATACCTAATGCCTATATAAATATCGAGACAATACTATATATACAATAGTTAACGAAACATATTTTATTTGTGAAAGCGTTCACAATGTATCTCTTTAAAAAAAAAGCATATTAATTTACTTTTTTCAACTGTGATAAAATTTCATAGGTTTCCAATAGGTACGTTTATACGCAATATTTTATTGTTGAGATACATTTTTAAATGGCCCATAGCTGGACAAAGATCTGTCTAATCGTTAGTAGAACTTTGGGGAATAAAACGCAATCTTCCGTATATAATTATTTATTACATTCAAAGTTTATGTGAATATCATTAGGTACATAGTCTAAAACAAAGTCACTTCCCGCTGTCTGTCTGTCCCTATGTATGCCTAGATCTTTAAAGCTACGCAACGGATTTTGATACCGGATTTTTTAATAGATAGAGTGATTCAAGGGTAAGGTTTATATGTACAATATATGCTATAGTAGAAAAATACTGATAATTTTAGAGGTTTCTAATGTGATGTCGTAAATAAACACATTTTTTTGCGCTTACATTGCAAAAGCTGGCTGAACCCTACGAGATAGGTCAAAATTATGTACTACAGTATTGTACACCTTAAAAAGGTCTACAAAAAAGTTCGCGATGATATATCTATGTTTTAGGAAAACAAACCTACAATAACCATTTTTTATCCTTTACATTTTACGAGAAATAATGGCTTATTTACGAAGCAATTTTAAGTAATACAGCATTCATCATTATCCAACTAAGTACCACAAATACATTGTGCATTTAATATAGATCAATAAGGGCCTTTACAGCATGTAATTTAAATGAACATTTTCGAAGATATTACAGATTTAAAATGCAGAGACATAATGGTTGCGGCGGTGACGGACAGGGGGCCGGTAAGGGCGCGGGGCAGTATATGGTAAAACCGGGAGAGATGCCGCAGTGGGATAGATGCCTCATGTTCTAAAAACCTAACATCCCGAACTCACAAATAAAAATTAATCGCATAAGTAGGAGTCGAAGTCACCCCGTACCTCAGATATCCACAGATATTCGTGTGGCAAGGACGCGTTTGGATCGTGTGTGTAATTTTCTCCGTGGCGAAATTTACAAACACGTCAAAGTTTTAAAGGTTAGTATTTAAGGTTCTATAATTTTATAAATAGTAATAAATTCCGTTATATTTTTTATCACGTCTATATACTGGGTCATGGTCATGGGTCTGAGTCTGCATATAGTTGTAAATAGATGCTATTTTGTTTATAATTTATTTAAAAAATACGTGGGCATCTATCCCAATCACAAAGGATAGTTGCCCTGATTTTTTGAGGTATAGGTTAGGGGCATCTATCCCTTCATTCACCATATACAGAGTAAGTTTATATGTATAATTTTTTTTTGTGTCTGTTATATTTTTTATGTATGTATATGCCGAGAAAATATAAAAGAAAGGAAGAAATGCGAGCTCGAGTATTTTCTTGGACTATAGAAAACCTACAGTCAGCTTTCGATGAGAAAGTATGATTGTGCAATGTGCATGTTGACACTTGATATGAATATTTTAGACCAACAATTAAGAATTTATACTTTTGTTGAATAAATGCTTGTAGATATGGGAGAAAGTGATAGCACGACGAATAAGAGAAGAATGTGAGGTCACACAGAACCAATTTGGATTTATGCCGGGCCGGGGAACTACAGATGCCATATTTGCACTCCGCCAACTCTGCGAAAAATATCGACTCGCACAAAAAGACTTACATATGGTGTTCATGGATCTGGAAAAGGCATACGATAGGGTCCCCCGTAAGGTTCTGTGGTGGGCTATGAAAGGGAAAGGAGTGCCGAGAAAGTGAGAAAGCACCCTGGTGTATGCTGTTTGCTGACGACGTTGTTCTTGTCGGAGATAATGCTCTTGAGGTACAGAGCAGACTAGGAAAATGGCAGGAAAGACTGGAGGGCGCAGGATTGAGAATAAGTAGATCTAAAACCGAGCACTTATTCTGCAATTTTTCCCATATTTCCTTGGATGGTGTATCCCTACCAGTCTGCTTCGTCGTGCCTTGAGTCGACTTCCGGTACCTTGGGCCATTAATACAAAATGACGGCAACATAGACCGTGACGTGAAAAATAGAATAAATGCGGGATGGATGAAATGGCGAGAGGTCTCTGGAACAGCTTGTGATCCACGAATGCCCCTTAAACTTAAGGGTAAAATCTATAAAACGACCATAAGACCTGTCGTAATGTATGGATCAAAATGTTGGGCAACAAAAGTGACGGATGAAAGAAGAGTACACGCAGCCGAGATCAGACTGCTAAGATGGATGTGTGGAGTAACAAGGAAAGATCGGATTAGACATGAGTATATAAGGGGAAGTTTGAAAGTAGCACCCGTGACAGAGAAAATGAGGAGCAATAGGTTAGCGTGGTATGGGCACGTAATGAGGAGGGATGAACGCTATGTTGGTAAAAGAATGTTAGGGATGAATGTCGAAGGACGAAGAGCGATCGGCAGACCGAAAAAGCGATGGATGGATTGTGTGAGTGAGGATATGAGAAAGAAAGGAGTAAACACTGAAGTGACGAATAATAGAGAGGAATGGAAGAGGAAAACATGTTGTGCCGACCCTACATAAGTGGGATAAGGGCAGGAAGATGATGATGAATAAATGCTTGTAAAATTTAATTAAATGTGATACTATAAATAAACTTAAGAATTTATATTTTAGTTAAAAAAAAGCTCTAAAAATTTAATTAGATATAGTAATCTGTGTGATATAAAAATTATATTATTATTATTATATTATAACAATTAAAAGATATAAAAAAACACAAAACTTTTTCATTGCTATGGCCCATGTTTCTTGGAGACAATCGATGTTTTAGGAGTAGAACTAACCTAACATTTGGTTTGGGTTTTTCGTTTACACGGTTTAAAGGGCATCTATCCTACTCACTATTTTCATGGCGGGGCAACTATCCATATAGGTAGGCGTCTATCCTCAAAAGAAAGGGTTCACGAAAAGCTAATTTCTGCTTAATCTGCATTGGCTAGGTTGAAAAAAAATAGTCATAATTCAACATAAAGGATTGAGCTAGCTACATTAATAAAAATTATTCGTATAAAAATCATATTTTTTTAATTAGGTGGCTATTTCAAAAAGTGAGGCATCTATCCCGGTTTTACCCTATTTAGTATCAGCATTTCACCCGTGCGAAGCCGGGGAGGGTCGCTAGTAATGGATAAATTTAGTTAGAGCTTGAAATTATAGAACATCTCTCCTAATCTGCACTTTAATAAAGAACGAATCAATTCGTGCCGCCGATAAAAAAACTCAAGGAAAGTTACGTTGATATCACGATTCGTGACCTCTACTTTAAATTGCCGTTGCAAAAAAGTGATGCGAAAGGCCACATTTTAAAGCGTAGTTATATGATAAATGTATGTTTATATTAGATATAAATATAAATTCTGGTTTCAGTCAGTGTTACTAAATACGATTAAAATTCGCTCTTTTTTAATTTTTGAAGACATTATCACAATTTTCCAAAAAGCAAAATAAACCAAAAAGACAACTCAGTGGTTACTCGTGTTTTATACTCTACATTACATTAGTTCATAATAGTTTTAAATGCAAAAAAAAATCTCAAAATCACCTTCGTTTTCTGTTGATTAAAAAACTTAATTGAAAAGGTGTTTTAAAATGTAAAATGTTTATTTATAATTGTGTCTTGGCTAAAACGAAATCATTATCATTATAAATTTAAGCAAAACTGACTGTAACTCCTATTTATGTGTTGGATACATGTTGGATAGCGAAAATAAGTAGGTACATGACGTAATTTTACTATCTGCGTGACCGAAATGGATTGATGTAGGTAAATCAGTAAGTGAATTAACATTGATTTATAAATAATTAATTAATAAAACAGTTAGTTTATTATTTAGTAAATAACACAAAACTACTTAAGTAGGTGTTATATCAGTTATATTTAAATAAGTACGTTCTATAAGTAATAATATAAAAGGAGATTATGATTTTAAAAACGTACAGACTGTACAAATATTAATAAATAAAACTAGTGGTTACATAAAATTTATTTTGACTTTCAAGACTTAGTAGTATGAATTTGTATACCTAGTATGTAAGTTAATAATATATTAGGTAAAAAAGTAAATCACTTACTAAAAATACTGTTCATATCTTAAGTTCTTATAATTGTCTTAAAATATTTCCTAAGACAATTAAAAAATACACTCACTCTAATGCGTTGGTTCAACAGCGTATGTTAGTACTTACGACCATAACTTACGGAGGTATGTTTGCTGCGAACAAAATCGCACTATAGCTACTGTAATAGAAAAAAATCGACTGTACGCCAGAAATTACAAAGAATTTTTTTTCGAAACATGTAGTCGGTTCACGAATTTTATCCATAATCTGTCCACTTGGGTTTCCTACTAACAAAAAGCAATATCGCCTCAGTACCAAATAGTAAATGATGTTACATAAAGTTATAAATTTCTATCATAAAGCTACATTGGGCGTGTACTTCTAATTAAGTCAAGGTACAATAAATAAACTTTAACATGTCGATGTTTGCGGGGTGTTCGGGTTCAATGGAGGATCGAGTTTAAAGCTTGTTCGTTTGTGCTCGTGTGGTGTCGGTTTCTCGGAGTCCAGTCCCATCGCCAGGTTGTCGTGTCCTCGAGTGAGCGTGGGCGCGTCGCTGTAGAACACACCGCCCGCGAGTTCTGAAAGCCGACGCCGTCGCCTCGTGTCCTTATCGTCGGCTAAACTCGGCGGTCTCACGCTGGAGCTTCTGCGTCGTTCTGAGCCCAAACGGGTCGGGATGCGTAACGCTTTCTAGATAATAATAAAAAAAAAAAACATCAATATTGTAAGCTGAGGAGTAGAATACTATGAACGCGTCTATCAACAGTAGAGTGACTGAAACCAGTCTCATTTGAAAACTTTTATTGCGTTACTTTTGAACATTTTAATCTATCTGCTTTAAAAAGCCTATTTCTCCATAACATCACAAGTATGTGAAAAGTAATTATTATCTTATACATATATATTCATATTTTCGTTTAATGTACGGAATATGTGTTGTATAAGTACATAGAAATCTCTACATGTAATTGAAAATATTATACCTTTATTTTGATAGGCAATGAGTTAAGAAAGTTGACCACCGGTGGGGATATCAAGTCTATGGGGACATCAGCAGGGTCAGTTACCCCAGTGATGACGGAGACCACCAGACCAATGAGCAATGTACCCACACATCCCAAGCTCGTGTACCATAAATACGATACTCTGAATAACCAGAAGACAGCGTCATCGTGGTTTTCTCTGTATACGAAAAGAATATACTTATTAAATATCTTTTAGATTATTTAGAAAATCTTTTTGAAATTTCATAAAGTGGTAATTATATCTTACGTAGGATTAAGGTCAATATGAGATGTAAGATTAAGAGTTGCAGGGCATGATTCAATTGATGTAGGAAGTCTTGGCAACGACACTTGCGCTAGCTGTGCTCCGCCACCTGCAGCCAACACTAGGACCAAACCGCATACACCTCCCGCTATGGCACCCTGCGAAAAAACAGATAAAAATTGAATAAGATGTTCATATGTCTTCGTAGGTAAGAAATGGGTAGTTGTAAAAATCGTTAATCAATCAAAACTTTAAGCCTTTACTGTTACATAATATATATTTTTTGCGAAGGTACGAACTACAGAAAGTTGTATACAAATAAAATTCAAGCCATTTGCCCAGGATAAAAACTTAGCTAAAAATTGCGTACAACTCTAACTAACATTGATGCTATGTAGTTATTCTTACCTTTGCATTAGCCCAAGGAAATAACATTCCCAGACTAAACAGTCCCAATGAGACACCTCCAATCATACCATTAAATGAGAGTGCAAGCTGGAGAACCGGCCCTAACCGCTCGACTGCAAATACTAACGCAAATGAAAGCGCTCCACATCCTAGGCATACCCATCTTGCAATCTGTCAAAAATGTACAAAAAGTTTTAAATTCAGAAAATTCTGAAATACTATACAGGTAACTCTATACCTGTTGGTATTTACCACAATATCGAAATAATAATACTCAAATATTTAGATATGATACACATTCTTTGGTATTTATTTTAGACTATTACGGCGACTTCGTCCACGTGAAATTAATTAAAAATATTGTTTAGTTCGCAGTCATAAAATAAATACATTTCTAAAGTGAAAGTAGCCAAATTTACTCCTTATTACATCAGTTATCTGCCAGTGAAAGTCCTGTCAAAATCGGTCCAGCTGTTTCAGAGATTAGCCGGAACAAACAGACAGACAGACTGACAGACAGACAAAATTTTTAACAAATGTTATTTTGGTATATTTACCGTGTATACACATCCATGTGCATTTAGTTAAAAGCAATTATTTTAATATTACAAACAGACACTCCAATTTTATTTATTTTAATAGATGAAGAGACATGTGATATATAATAGGTATTTATCTTAATAAATGGTTTTAATTAAGTTATTGCAGGTTTATAAAATGTATTTGAGCTTTATGTTAAGTTATAATTGTACAATTTCAACTTACTGCTGCTCCTTTATTTTCGGGTAAAGTTATGCCAAGAAGTCCAGTAGCCAAATCTTGACAGGCAATAGCTGATAAGGAGTTTAGTGCTGACGCTACAGTCCTAAAAATGACCCAAAGTATTCAAATTGTGTTAAATAGTTATAGTAAATTCAGAAAAAATTTGTTTTATTATACATATAATTATTTACGATACAACTTAAAAATAACTCATTTGATTAGACATGATTGTCAGTATGAAGAAGTGAGTATAAATTATGATCCTAATTCTCAGACTTCAATTCTCAAATTGAAACCGGTATGTTGGCTGGCCAATTCTAGTTATGTCCCAATTGTGGAGTCCAGTAAGTTACATAATTAGTTTCTGTTCTGACTTCATGTCTTTCGGTACCTACATCTCGTTCTTGTGAAAAAGTGATTTGCAATATATTATATTAGAAATATAAAAGTTCGTTATCGAAATATACTTTTAGAAATTATATATAGAAAATTTGTGTGTAGTGAATTGAATCTCACCCAAGGCTAGCTGCAAATATGCCCGCTACAAAAAATCCGGGAACACCGCGATGTTCTCCTAGCTGCCGAACTACGTACAACGGAAGGAGACGATCAGAAGCATTGATCACGCCAGCCTGTGGTAATATAATATGCATATTATTATTTAAAAGTACGAAAATAATTATAGTTATCAATTTAATATATCGGGTATATTATTTAGCTGAAGTATCATAGAGAACATTTGATCAGATAAAATTAAAGAGATATTACAAAAGGTTCAAAAGGTATTTCTTTAATAAATGAAACTACATGAATCGTAACTTTTTTTTTAAATCAGTTGATATTAAATGTTTAAATTAAATTTTAATTAAAGATTTTATTTTGTAATAATACCTGAATCGGGTCACATCCTTCATAATGAGCAGCTAGGAGTGCTCCAGTAGCAAAATTTACAGAATAGACTGATACTAGACCAATAGCAGACACCCAAAGGGCGATGCGGGCCTGTGATAAGCGTTCAACGGACAAATATTTTTGTATGGATGCTTGATTTGCGCAAAACATGCTTATCCAATATATCGTGCCGCCGACAACCACTGACCAAAATGAATGCCTAACAGTAGGATCAGGATTCATGCTAAAAAAAAAACACTTTTTAAAAAATATTCTAAGTCTAGTATTTAAAAGTAGAAGTTTAGTCTACTGAACTTTTAAAACTCTGTAATCGTGGCGCATAATTATATTTCCAGGCCATTTATATCGCCAAATAACATAGGGGTAAATACTACAAGAGTGTCTCCATATAAATAACGTATGATTTTACATATTTGTGTGTAACAAATAATATAATAAATATAGATAACCCGATATATTTATAGAGAACGAAGTTTGTTAGTTGGGTTTGTAAATAGAGGTATTTACAAGCCAAACATACAAACATATTATACTTAACTATTTTTATAACTAACATATTAAGTAGATACAGAGCAACACGTTTTAAAGATATCTACTTAACATTGTTTTTATGATTATAAAGTCTGCTGTTTTGTTTAAGAATAATAAAATAATCATTGATTCTGTTTAAATCATAGTAATAAACTGTTTTATGGTGTAATCTTTTCAATTCATGTTTTTCTTCACGGGTATTGTTACTGTAATTATACTATACTATACTATAATGCATGAACAAAATGCGTTAACTTTATTTTTCGTCAGTTTTTATATGATTACTAGCGACCCGCCCCGGCTTCGCACGGGTGCAATGCTGATACTAAATATACTACAGAATGTCTTTATTTATAGTGAGAAGCTAGCTTATAGCATGGTTATTAACATAATAACAACAACATTCAAATATGCGTCGTTAGATTACACGTTGTTACAGAATGCGTTGAAGAAATAAAGGTTCACTGCTCATTCCCCGTAGGTGATAGCGTGATAATATGTAACCTATATGTTGACCCGACTTCTTAATAATATTAGTGTCAAATTTGAAGTAAATCCATGCAGTACTTTTTGAGCTTATCCCGGACATACATACAGACAAACAGACGAACAGAGAAAAATTCTAAAAACTATATTTTGGCTTCGGTATCAATTGTAGATCACACCCCAAGTATTCTTTTAAAATAATATTCAATGTACAGTTTTGACTTTCCTACCATTTTATTATATGTATTATTTACAATTGGTCTCATGGATATATAGTCCGGTCAAATTAGAGCAAAAAATAAGACTAAAGTTACCTAAATTCCCACCTGCTAATATCCATTATTTTTCAATAGTTTCAAATTAAACAGGATCAAAACTGACCCGTGGAATAGGTCTACTGGGGAAACCACAAAAAAAAAACGCGCTAAGTACACTACCTCATAGGTGGCGTGGAAACGTGTGCATATTATAACGATTACAACTTTTACAACTTTTTGAATCGTTATATCTCAAAAACGGTGGCTCGTAGAAAAAAAGTATTAATTAATTTTTTGTAGATAATTTTATGATCTACAATTTTTGTTTAAAATATTTTTATGATAAAACTTACCGTTTTGCTGAAAATCGCGAAAAACTCATTTTTTTTACCTTTGACCTTGAATAAAAAATTTTCCTTACAGGGGAAAGATAGCGAACTTTCAAATTTTGTTTTTAATGATATTTCAAACAATCTTACCGATTTTCAGCTTGGTGAGAATTTAGGTAACTTCGAATGTCTAAATTGACCGGACTAATATTAAATGATGCAACAAAAGTTAACGAATAGAAACATAGTGCTTAGGTAGATGCATGCCGAGGTGATAGAGCATAGGTACAGTCATGACAAAATTTTAGCACACTACACATTATTTATTACGTACTCTCAATAAGAATATTCTTTTAGCTTTTTGACTTACCATTAAAGATTAGAAACAGATCACTGTTATATACCTATTATAGGTTCCGAGTTCTATCGTGCCGCCTGAACTGCGCGACAAAACTATAGAACACTTAGATTTAAATAAATAAATAAAATCTGACAAATATTATTAATTTTTGAAGTGAAAACTTGTTTTTGCACACCGCACACACATTTTTTCGTAGGTAGTAAGTCAGGCTGATCCGTCACGCTCTGAGGTAAAAGACTCGATCAGGTGAACTTAGGACGGCTGAGTGTACCCGTGTCGCGGTGTTTAGTATATTCACAATGAAGTTTTCGCTTCTACCGTGTGGTCTTAAGCACACACTCAAATTTTTGAAGTTATACTTCTTTGTCGCTTTAGGGAAAAATGACGAGAGTGAATTTTTACGATGCGCGCGCACACCGCCACGAAGAAAACTGACATCCTGAAGAATGAATGCACGCGCACGCCGTCACCTGCAGTTAGGTAGCCAACAAAGAAGTAATTGTCAACGTGAAGTTAGCTAGCCAATGAAGTATAACTTCTTACGTGCGTACATAAATATACAGACACTTTTTTTATTCAATGAGTACGTCCTCTTCTATTTTTTACAACTTCAATCGGCATCTTCGGCAGGATTTCATGTAGGTTTCAAACATTAGAGGAGGACGTACTCATTAGGACTCGTCGTCCGTCGCTGATAGGCCTCGAGGAGGAAGGCTCGCTTAGTGTTCGAGTACGTTTTTCGGAGTACTGTCACCACGACGTCCCCGTAAAGGCAAACGCTGATGGGATTGCGGAAGTAGGTGTTGGTCGTGATGTACCCATAAGGGATTTGCTCTAGATCAGTAAAAAAAATTGGCCAAGTGTGAGTCGTACTCGCGCGCCGAGGGTTCCATACAAACAAAATTATTGAAAATATTTGTATCATATGATGCAACTAAAAATGTATGCTTTTCGCAATTTTTCCTTTATCTGTGCTATAAGACGTTGCTCCGCACCAAATTTCGAGATTTTGAGTTCACAGAAAGTACCCTGTAGGTATTGATTGATGACCCTGTAGGTCGAAAATTTGCAGCATACATGGCTGTATCTTTGGTTTGCGTTGGCTTAGAGGTTTGATTTTTTCTTAGCTTCAAGGTAAAGTAGTAAGTAGACCTGAATATTTGGTATGAATTTTAGTTTGACACCTCCACGCGTCAAACTAAAATGACAGACAGATGGACAACAAAGTGATTCTATAAGGGTTCTGTTTTTTCCGTACCTACTCTTTACTGAAACAAAAAATTTATAACATCCGTCGTAATTAAGAATATCCGTCAGATTTTTTGTAGATACCTAAGTATTCCATAGTTTTGTCGCACCGTTCCAGCGGCACGTTAAAACTCGGAACCTATAGGATTATTGGTAAAAAATAGCTGTCCCTTTTTAATCTTTACATGAATGTCTTGACAAACAGTCTCTAATGTTTAGAGTTGTAATGAAAAATGCATAGTGTGCTAAAGTTTTGTCGCGAACTGTAATTATCGTATATCAAGAAAGACGTTTTTTACTCGTATTGCTTCATAATAAAATAACTACACCTATTGCAATAAGTACTATCTTCATATTTAATTTTCTTAATTCCTTCGAAATTCACGAATGAAACAAAAATTCTTATTTTAAATATTAAAAACTATCTTTACATTTTAGGCAACAGCTGAAAAGAATGTTTGGGAAAAGATTTAGCAATACGATTTTTGGTGTTCGAATAACAACACCGTTGTGCAATAGGTGATATATAATTATAACCTACGAGTTACCATGTATTTTCCGTCGTACATAGAAATGTAAATTATATAGATAAGGAATAATCTCACTAGAATACACAATACCGTTTAGAAAATATGTAGAATGTTAAAAGTTGAACTCGATTTATTTATTATTTTTGAGCAACTTTTTTTTACCGAGTTTAAAAAAGGGGAAGATTCCATTGGGTTTTTTATGTGTGTTAGTGTATCTTTTTCTGGGTAGACCGAAAGGTGGTGTTTGTCATGCAGTCCTATTTAAATTTAATTGAGATCGCACAAGTAATTTTTGTTTTACATCTCATGTTGGATATTTATTTGATTACGTCTACCGTACGTATTGTCGATGTAATCGAAGTTGATTTTTTTGTTTTGTGAGCATGGCAAATTTTATTTTAATTGCCTTGGCAGTTTTTATTAGTTTACTCAAAAATGTAGAATTCCGACTTCTAAAACAACGACTTATATACGATTTTTCACGAAATTAAAATTATTAGAAAATAAAGTTGGGTAGAGGAGAAGTCATTTGAAAAGGACATGTATTGAAAGGTACAATTTGAATTACCCGCAAAATAAAGACATTTTCGAATCAACGCCATATTTGTTATATAACTAAACCGATGCACCGATGTCCATCCACTCCTAACTTCAAGCATTTATCAATTTAAAAATAGGTGTGCTGAGCTCACGCTATTACCACTCGCGCAATTACCTTCGGATTGTACTGTGTTCTTTCAAATGTTGTAAGTTGCTGTCATTTTGATTAGCATTTATTGTGATCGACTACACACATACATATTATATTGGAACAATTGTTTAGCAAAATTTCGATCAAGCATTTAGACTTTATAGCCGGGTTTTGAATTTAGGTAGGTACAATATTTATGAATGGCACATAAGCAATGGTTATGAATGGGACATACTAAATAACCGATACCTTAAAAACTTATTGTAGAAACCGATTTTTACCTTTTAATTAGATATATCTAATATAATTACACTAGAAAAATTACCAAAAAAGTTCTTGTCGATGTAACAAAAATAAGAAGGCGTAAAACTTGATAAAAAATAAACAATAGCAAGACCAAAAATAACAATCTAAAGTCCCTTTCACATATGATTTTAAAACATAAACTTACTAATACACTAATTATTATGCACTAAACATTAAGATGTAGTTTTGTTTATATAAAGTGTAATTTTGTATGATATTACACGTTGTCCCTTTCAAAAATGGATGCGGCTTTTTACAGCAAATTTATAAAAGGAACATCGTTAAATTTTTGAATGCTTTAAATAAATATGAAAAAAATTATATCTAACGATAAATGACAATTTTGTTTTTTGTTAGCCATAGACGAAGATTTTATTATAAATTCCTACCAATTTTAAAACATTTCGTATAATTATTCTATGGCATGTAGAACAAAAATGTCCCTTTCATATGACCTCTCCCATATCTAATGTTAAATTATTTATAAAAAAAAGGTTACTCAAAAAAGTGTAGTCGTTCAGTGCGACGTGCGTAATCCCAAATGGAATCTGAGCCGCCTTCTTGTTCTATTCCCAGTGCAAGCACTACAGCTAGGGATCCAAGGAGAACAGCTGATTGAAACGTATCCGTCATTATAACAGCTTTCATGCCACCCTAAAGCAAATACTTTGGAAGTAGATAAAAAACAAATTATTAAGTTATTGTTTATAGGGTTACAAATCTTACCTGAGACGCATAAAATATACAGACTATATAAACGACTGAAACTGCTAAGTACGTGTTCAATCCCGTCACTGTAAATTGTAAATTTATTATTATATTTTTCAAGCAGCAATCGACTTAAATAAAAATAAAAATAAGTATTATATAACAAAATATCTTTTAACTATAACTGAATGCATGTGTTATAGGTAACAGTCGACTGTTATAATTTTTTTATAAATACATAGGAATAATACATATATAAATACAAAATAATACACCCAGAGTTAGGCGGGAACGAATCGAACTCGCAACCCGCGGAGCAGTAAGCACTACAAACTGCGCCAACGGGCTAGTCAAAATTAGTAGATGTACCTTACACAATGTAAATAAAATATAAACCTATACTATAATAACAATATGAGTAGTTAGACGTAAAATATATCTAGTTAATATTACATACTAATTTTTTTTAAAACTAAAGTAACAAACAAAATAAATAAACAGCTTCTTAAATTAAATAAATGGTATATTTTAAGCAAGTATAACAAAGTATAATTTATTTGAAAATAGGACCACAACGTTACCAATACGAAAATATAGAAGATCTTAAGTTACTTATTAAAAACATCAAATTAATAATAACAAAAAAAAAATCGTAGTATTGGATACCTACAATAATATGATTTCATAGCCTGCAATCACTATCCAATTTTGGAAACAATAGGGTCTTTAGAATACATAACTTGATTATGCAATATCTATTAAATTCGTATGCTCCTGGTATATCAAATATCGTTTCGAAAAAATTGGCTTTGGTCTTGCATAAATAATCATGTGACATCGATTCTTAGTAGGGTACGACGGTGGTTTAGGATTCTCTGACAAAGTAATATTTTTAATTTTTTGTTGATATTTAAGTATATTCAATGCTGAAAATGTTGAATTGTCTAGAAAGCTACGTTTACTGAATATGTAGTAATGTATAATGAAACTCTTATTTTTATATATGCAATAATCGAAAATTATATTATTGCAATTTGTTTTTGGAATTTCGACATGTCTATACTTTTCTATATCAGATGAATAATTATATGTTTTATTAAAAATAATTTGCACGTAATTTTCTAATTTGTAATCAAATAAAGACGCGTTTATTCTTCATATTTAATGACTTCGTCATTTTTTTTTCTTTTAAAATAGATTCACACACCATAAGAATTTAAACGAATGTAGGTGAAAATATGTAAGTATGTTACAATTTAATAATGACCTAACTAACGAAAACATATCGTGTGCAGCTACAATTACACTAAATTTGCTCAAGTAGATTATGTGAAATTAATAATTCTACCTACAATATTATAATAAAGTCACTTAAATTCCCTTTAGATGAAGAAAGAGGAGTTTGTCAAGCAATTTGACATAGGTATACTTATTACAGGCTGAATCAATCAATCATTAATCAATCAAAAAGGTTATGAACCACTGGTCCGCAGACTACAGGTGGTCTGAGGAAGTACCCGAAGAGGTCTACGAAAGCGAGGTGCAGAGTGAGTCTCGGTAGACTATAATATATATACTAATTAGGTACTCAAGATATTACCCCAAAAACAGTTGGTGGTCCGTGGCAAAAAAAAAAAAAACGCGTAGGTATTATACTTGACTATTTCTTTCGTCTATTTGAGTTGTATTACTTGTCGATGTAGCTGAAGTTGTTTTTTTTTTGTTTGCAAACAAATTTCAACCCATTTAGTTTAGTAATTTTTCCGTGAATTTAACCTTTATTCTTCTTTTTAGACCAATACCGAAAATCCAAATACACATAGCCTACCTTATTCAAACTATGGTACATCTGTGCGTTTATACTAAGATCATAGGTAAATCCATACAGTAGTTTAGGTAGTTATATGTAATTTTGAAAGCTGTATTGACATAATTGCAATATATTGACATATTTGCACCCGTAATCCGATTGTTTATGAACAAATTACAGATGCTTACAAAATTTGATAAAAATTGGTTCAGTATCAGTAGTTTCGGAGTATATCGCTAACATATTTATTTATTTTATTTATTTATTTTATACTTTATAGTACACCACAAATATATTACAAACAAAGCATAAAGATAGTTACAGACAGTGAAGTACAATGGGCGGACTTATGGCTAATTAGCCATTTCTTCCAGACAACCCATACATAGAAAGGAAACTTATTATCTAAATTGGGTAGGTGGTGTAGATGTATAATAAACTTACATACAAATGTCTACATTCAAATACTAATTAGTTACATCGTGACACGAATTTTTATATGTATAGATATGTTTTTTTAAAACTAAATAAACAAATGCCAGTAATAATATTTTAATCGTTTCTAATAAAATATATTATTGTTATTACTTCAGCCTATCGCAGTCTACTGCTGGACATAGGCCTCCACTAGGCCAAAAATGGCGTGAACTCATGTGCGTTGCTTATAGTCACCACGCTGGGCAGGCGGGCTTGTGACCGCAGGGCTGGCTTCGCACCGAAGACGCTGCTGCCCGTCTTCGGCCTGTGTATTTCAAAGCCAGCAGTTGGATGGTTATCCCGCCAACGGTCGGCCTTTTAAGTTCCAAAGTGGTAGTGGAACTGTGTTATCCCATAGTCGCCTCTTACGACACCCACGGGAAGAAAAGGGGTGGCTATATTCTTAACTGCCGTAACCACACAGCATTATTCTTAGCAGATTAGTTTTAATATGTGTATAAAATTATATGTAAATTATTAAAAATTTCATATCATTTCAAAGAAACTTTTACCAACAATTATTTATGTCAAATGTGTATGTAAATTATTACGAAACTTTAAAGAATTACACTTTACGAATACAACATAATATGAATTAATTTTACGACGCTATTGTCATCCATTGTGTAACATTTGTTGCCGTTCATTTAATGGCACAGACTCTATAACGTCTTAATGTGTTATGAATATCTTTCTAGATGTCGTCATATAATGTGTTTCACTTTTTCTGATGATCTTTTGTTAGTACATTATATCGTAACTAATGTTGTTTAAAATTGCATTACCATTTTATCATAAACACGATAATACGTTTGTAAAAACACGTTTCTAACATTGAATAATTTTCATTTATCATCGCCAAACCAAAATTATTGAATTTAGCTAAGAAGTTTCCTATAATATGTGTGCACAATACAATTGTAAGAGTATTTAATAAACTTCTAGGTTTTAAAATTTTATATCTAAAGAATTAAATAGAGTTTGTATGAGAATCAATTTTTAGTTTCGAACTAGAAATGTAAAAAATAAAAACTACCGCTATATATTTCCATTTGATTACAAATAAATAAACATATAATGTATTTAGATTTTGAAAGATAGAATTGCATTACAATATGACCGTGAATCTTCGAAGGTATTATTAGGTAACAAACTCGTTATAGGGACATTATAAAACTGTGACTTGAATGTTTGGTACCGTTAAAAACAAAATAGGTACAAATGTAGTAGTGGAAATATTGGAACGAAGTTCCTTACGGCAGGCTTGACATTTGGCTGGGCGACTGAACTGAAAAAAATGTGATACTGAAACCGTAAGAAAAATATATAACATCAGTCACACGACTGTATAATATGACGTTTGTAAAACTAGGTACAATAACACTAGTAAACTTTTTTTTAAAATTATTTATGTAAATTTATACTGTCGACAAAAATAAATATAGACATGTTTTTTATTTCACTTAATAGTTTTAATTATCATTATTATTATTATTTTGTTTGATTTATTTTATTTTACTATATTTGATATTTTTTAAAATACTAAATTTCCTAAATACTTTTATGTTTTTAATTAAGAACCAATCAACAAAAAAAAAAAAAAAAAATTGTGTTTGCTCGCAAACGAAAAAAAAACCGACTTCAATTACATCGACAAGTAATACAACGCAGATCGACGAAAAAATAGTCAAGCAACTACGCGTTATCAAAGATTACTCAAAAAGTAGTAATCAGATCTCGATAAAATTTATATGTGACCACATTATAAATATCAGCTTTCGATTAAATTAAAAATTATCAAAATCGGTACACCCAGTAAAAAGTTATTGCGGATTTTCGAGAGTTTCCCTCGATTTCTCTGGGATCCCATCATCAGATTTTGGTTTCCTTATCACGGTACTAAACTAGGGATATCCTCTTTCTAACAAAAAAAGAATTATCCAAATCGGTACATCCAGTACAAAGTTATGCGGTATAATACAACGTAGGTCGACGAAAAAAGCGTCAAGTAAAAACGCATTATTGGATATAACTCGAAAAGTAGTTGTTAGATCTCAAATAAATTTAAATGGGACCAATTGGCACACACCACCTTTCGATTAAAACAAAATTTGTCGAAATCGGTCTACCCGGTCAAAAGTTCTGATGTAACATACATAAAAAAAAAAAAAAAAAAAAAAAAAAATACAGTTGAATTGAGAACCTCCTCCTTTTTTGGAAGTCGGTTAAAAAAAAATCAAGAACTAGAAAATATATTTTATAATTCAACATTTTTTTTCAAATTTTGTTGCTTCTATACTATCCGAAGGAACTTCGTTCCGACCTTGTGTCCTATGACACCACATAATTATTTATTTACCGTCTATATACAAATTTGTACTTCTACTATTTATAAAGTGTTATATACCTAGTTTTTAAGACAACCACTCATACTCACTTCAGCCTATCGCAGTCCACTGCTGGACATAGGCCTCCACAAGTTCGCGTCAAAAATGGCGTGAACTCATGTGTGTTGTAGTCACCACGCTGGGCAGGTGGGTTGGTGGCCGCAGAGCTGGCTTTGTCGCACCGATGACGCTGCTGCCCGTCTTCGGCCTGTGTATTTCAAAACCAGCAGCCTTTCATAACTATCCAATTATCCCGCCATCGGTCGGATTTTTAAGTTCCAAGGTGGTAGTGGAACTATGTTATCCCTTAGTCGCCTCTTACGACACCCACTGGAAGATACTATAGAGTACTGACACAATTAATATTGTAGAAAACTTACATAATCCTTTTTTTAAACTACATGGCTATTCCAAAATAATTGCTGAGCTTATTCGCTAATTACGTGATATGCTATTATATGGTTACATCATATACCAATTTTTACATGTTACTCCATAAATAATCTTAGAAGTGTTTTATCATACAAATATACAACGTTGAATACTAATAGAGTAGGTATATTATCTAAGGAGATTATAGCGTTACCTACTTTTACGAAAATAATAGTGTTGTTGCAATTTTGGTGGAATCGTATTTATAAAATTATTTATTCAAATGTGTATGGCAATTATTTTTACTTTTTTTGAGTATTTTCTAAGTAGTTAGTATTTCTATAACTTAGTGTACTGTACCTCTTTATTCGTATTCTCATAATTATATTGCGAAAAAAAATGTGTAGTGACAGAAAATAATAAATCTTAACGAATCAACACGTGATATTAACATACAGCTGGGCTATATTCCAGTATCAATTCAAATTATACGTGAAATAACTTTAAATATGATAACATGAAATGGAATAATACTTGTGGCCACCAAATAACATTAGGTTAGCAAATGTAATTACTATGCACGTAAAAGACGGAATAACGAAATATCTTCAACATTCATTCTCCCTGAGAAAATTATACATATCATACCTCGTAAGTATAAAAATAAGAACAAACCATGATAATATGAAATGATTATTTCTTTTACCATCAGATAGAGCGAGCGCCGGTGCGTACACTGCCACTGCCGTATACAATATCATTTGCATCATATAAAGTGCGCTGGCGTAAACACGCATTGATTTGCAAAAGCGAACTTCCTGAAAAATATTGTATATTTTTACGTTTATTTCTATATTAATTTACAAGTACATTAATAAACCAATTTCAATTATAAAAAAAAATCTCCACTATGTAATTTTTTCTTTTTTCTTTTTTTAATATTATGCCTTACCAAGTACTCGTAACATGATGTTAATCTAAGCCTCATAAAAACTGGAAGGTATAATTGGCTCGTCACAGGAATCACAAGTATAAAGGCTAAACATATCATCCAAAACTGACCCCCAGCGACGTACATTTCTGCTGGATTTCCTAATAACTCGATAGCTGTTATAAAGCTGAAAAATAATGACACATTATTTAATGCTTATTTAGAAATACATTAAGGTAGTTTTTAAGTAAGGTTTTTATATTTGAGAACTTTAGCAAGAAAAAAGAGATACAATTAGATCAGATAGAAGACGGCGCCTTATCTTCCAGGCAACCTTTAATAAAGTGGTTTACAACAATGCTATAATGCAAGTTTATTATACACAGTAAAATCAACTTAAAATACTAAACATATTAATATAAATAAAATGCTGGTGTCGCAATGATAGTTACCATACTCCTCCGAAATGGCTGGACCGATTTTTATGAAATTTTGTGTTCATATCGGGTAGGTCTGAGAATCGGCTAACATCTATTTTTCATACCCCTGAGTTATAAGGGGGGGGATTAAGGGGTTTAATAACATATATGGCAAAACAAAATTTGTGGAGTCAGCTAGTATAATATAATATTCATACATCAAACGATACGTACACATAGAAACAATATATCAATAGATCACAAATTTAATTGTACAAGTAGGTAGCTGATTTATTTAAACATAATACTTATTTAAAAATTATCTTCGAATACAAACCTTGCAGCTAAACTTAAAGCCATCGGAAATGTTCCCATTGAAGATCCTCCAAGTAAGAAATCATCACCGGTCATTTGTTTTTCTCCAAAATATCCATAAAAAACACCGATAGCACAAGAGATAAAAAGCATCGCTGCAAGAACACTATAATCTTGCCATTGAAATAGCTCAACTTCGGTTTCATTTTGTTGGTAAAATTCGTTAGAATTGTTGACAATTATTTCACTTGGACTAAGAGTTGCATGTGTTAAGGATATGAAATTAAAATTCCAGAACAGTGTAATGATTGCCTGAAAAGAGAATCTTTTAAACTGTTACTGTACTAGCTAGGTATTACATTTATCTATGTTTTACCGTAAGTAAAATAAATTTGTTTTAACTGGTTCGTAAATTGTATTTGATATCGATTAATTGTATAATTACTAAGCAGTGGGTGTTACTCATTGATCTCTGTGAAATAATTAACTCTGACCCCGTATTGTCTCTTCAATTGCTACGGATAAATGAAAAGCGACGATAAAATTGGTAGGAATACCTACATGCAATCTAATTTTACTTACAAAACTAAATGTACAGTTGCAACTTTGTAAACTGCGTTTATGGAATAATTAAGTACATCGAAGTTTTTGTATTTGCAATTAGATGTATTTTACAAAAAAAAAAAACATTAAAGTATTTATATAAGGCTAAACAGAAACATTTTAAATATTTTAATACTTCAATAATTCTTCATTAGATTTTAAAATGTTATTTATGTAGATTAATCTTCGATCTTAAAAATCGTCGAGAGACACAAAAACAAACAGATGAAACAATAAAGCTCTCCATTTCTGAGTCTTTTCACTAACGTTACTATCGCTTGTCAATGCAAAAAAAAAAAGATTTGTACAATACAAAATAATATTGACTTGCATATCGTTTGATATACTTAATGTGCATAGAGTTTAAACTATTGAGTCACGGAATTAGTTTGTTTCAGAAGCGCTGGTAGTAAAACTAGTCACAGTGCGGAAAAAACCGGTTTCATTCTCTCTAGTACTCCCTTTGAGTAGTAGATTCCAGTATTAACTGCTTCATAAAATTCTGTTATAGCCGACTCATGGGAGACGGGATAGAAGTTACATATTTAACTCAACGGCATTCCTTAACCAATTAATGCCCTTATAACCCATTCGTCGAAGACTTATAGCGTGACTTAAGTTTTATTTAAGGGCCAATAATATTTACCAGCAATTTACTGTTAGTTATAGAACGAACATGTTACATATATAATGTACTTACATGTTAATTTTTACAGTACAATGAAAGTAAATTATCACTTTTCATATGCTTTTCGATCAATATGTTTAAGTATAAGTTTTTTGTTTCTGTTTGTTCTTGTTGCAAAATAGTTTAAACAATGTGTTTTTATTATCTATATAAATAAATAAAATTGGAGTGTCTGTTTGTAATATTAAAATAACCGTTTTTTTTTACTGTTTTTGTTGGATGTATAACCAAATACACACGGGACATATAACCAAATAACATTTTTTACAATTTTTGTCTGTCTGTCTGTCTGTTTGTTCCGGCTAATCTCTAAAGCGGCTGAACTGATTTTGACGGGACTTTAAGTGTCAGATAGTTGATTTAATAAGGAGTAACTTAGGTAACTTTTGTTTTAGAAATTTATTTTATAACTCTGCGAACTGAACAATAACTTTTCGGACGAAGTCGCGGGCGCAGCTAGTTCAAATATATTATATAATTTGGGATTTGTAAAGTAAAACAATGTTAATGGTCGTACAAATAACGTTAATTTCAGATAATACTAATATCTATATTCCTAGGTAACTGAGAAAAGAAACGGGGTCTGGACAATATGATTTGATGATTGATGTTTCATCTCTCGAAAAATCAAAAGGTAGGTTCCGGGTTAAGGCAAAATTACGACACGACTTTAGAATTCGTTTGTCAATGATTTAAAATTTCATACATCTTGGTTCATTAACCATTGTTGACAGTGAAATTTACTTATGGCAATTTTTTTTACGTGTCGGCATAGACCTTTTAAAGTATTTTGTCCTACCGTATGTAATAAATATTAATTATATAAAACGAAGGGGAAAAATACATTTCAACTACTAAACTAAATAATAATATTGGAATGTAATCATTACAAAATAAAGGTTGCGAAACTTTTCGTGACTAACGAATATGCAAATACATATTTTGAATACCCTTCTCACAAATTAGACGAAGTCTTGCAATTAATAGTCTACGTTAGTTCTAATTATTAATTATTAATATCTACAGATGATGAAAACTTTTTAAATCAAAGTGCCCACTATTCGGCTTTAAACTTATTAACAGTTATACATTATTCGTGATCTTTCTCTACCGTAGTCAAATATTTTTTTACAGTTTCAGTAGTCTTATATCTTGTCTGTATGAGTTAAAAAAATTTATGTCCGTATATATATATTATGTATGTACTCTTTAAAATTTATTCAGTAAAAATGTATAAAATTAATCACACAAGAAAAAGAATCAAATGAAACAAGTTGGCATTGTTGCTACATATTATTAGTATTTACATCCAGAACGATTTTTAGTAAAGTTATTAAGGATAGTTATAATCCTTAATAATTTCTTACCTACCTTTTATTTTAAATGAATTAAAATTATTTTTTAACCCAAACTATAATGAACAAATAAATAGGTGATGCACATACCTGATAAGTATTATTCGTTCTTCTTCTTGAAAAGATCATAGCTGCGGTTGTATACTATTATTTTTTAAAATCCTTTTGGTCCCTCGACTATTTACATATCCCTAATAAATATGATATTGAGTTATGATTGATACTTAATTTTATCGCACCATACGTCCTATAAGACCGTGATACTCTCGTATTATGTGCTGGAGATGTACACCAATAAATGGTAATTAAGTATCCAATCACATGGAAGAGTTAGTTGGTTAAAACAGACGAAGGCTCACGCGAGAAGTCCTACGCGTTTAACACTTAAATAATTAATGTAATATTCCCTTTTGATACAAAATTCAAATTAATGGTTTTTATAAAACAATTTGCTCACATAAACATTCAGATTAAAATTGTATTGTTGACTTGAAAGTATAAACATCGATAAGTAATCGTTTAAAATAATAAAGGAGATTTTTTTTGTTATTTTAAACACGAAAAGTCGTAACAATCATCCACATTTAACACTTAATCAAGTAGGTATTTAATTACAGTTCATCATAACTTGTAATCACCGATATAGCTATTGCAAAACACTTGCTTAATAATTTTGATAAAACCGTTATGTTTGGTGTAATAAAATAAATATTAACCTTTCGCTTCCAAGGAGTTCTATAATAACAGGTGATTATTATTACAAATATTCATATTTTACTTTTACTTTTATTGATTTGATAAAGATGAAATGCACATCAATTAGGTGTTTGGGTACACACACTCTTTTTTAAATTGTTTTAATAATGTGAACTAAATCTCTGCATCGGAGCACGCGAACGAGCGTGGAATCAATAAAAAAAATCTGCAATTCTAGGCTATCACTGCACGCTTATTTTACGTCTTATTAGGCATGAATTTCTTTAATGTAGGTGTGTAAGTATAATTTTAATATCTTTATTGGAAAAATAGTATTCAATATTATACGTATATATGTTCAAATTAGTAAAAAAAAAGAAACTGTTAGTTATTTGTACGTTGAAAACGATGTTTCTTATAATTGCTAAAGGGCATTATATTTACCAGCTAAAGTGTATATATTATTCGATACTACTGTATAAATTAAAAAGGCATGTGAGTTAAATAGCGTTAAGAGAGTAAATGTTGAGCTACTTTTCGACTCTTCTGAACTTAACCTACATTTCGCAACGATGGGAGCTTCAAATTAATTATTGGTAATTATTTCACTAAAGACTAATAAGTTTACGTACAGAATCTTTGCACAATGATGATTTGAAATTGCTTTTTACTCTTGCTTGATTAATTGATCATTTTTTTTATATAACTTGGTTGACAAACCAGGGTACGGCTCATCTGATGGTAAGCGATTACCGTAGCTTGTCTGCGACACCAAAAGCATCGCAAGCGCGTTCCCGACCCAACTCCCTCAACACTGCATAAAAACAATATTATTTTTAGTTGTTATGATTTTCTGTAAGGTTTTCTGTAGTTGGAAATTTCCTGGTGTGTTCTACCTCAGTTAAAAACGTCATACGTAAAAATAGTAACAAAATTTAAATTATTTATTTTAAAAAATGTTTTAAGGGCTGCGTTCAATGGTGTCTAACAGGTGCCTATGATTAAGATTTCAATCTCTGTCTGTACGTCAGAGGTCTGTACTTGTCTGTACAGTTGTTTATTTTAGGCTCAATATTGACACATATTTTTTAAACATTACAGTGGTACGGAACCTAACCCTCTAAGTTTTAATTTTTTTATAAATAAGTTTACTATAGTGAACAAAAATACACAAACGTTCTGAAGCAATTATGCTACGAGGCATTCACTCATGATCCGTGCGTAGTCTGGGGTATGGTGACGTTAGAGCCCATCATATTGCGTAAAGCAAGAGAGCCATCGAAAGTACCCCCTCCCCGGATATGGAGCGTATATCTCATATAAGCACAGGTGTATCTCTTCACTGGACATTACATTATTTAGAACTGTCTAATCACGTTGCAAGGATGTGTCACAAAACGGTAGGTTCAGTGATGGATGTGATTGTGTTATTTAGCAATTATTGACGCAGTGTCCTTTTAACATTCTATAAGCAAAGTGCATTTGTTGTTGGATTTATACCCACATTGATGAAAGATTCTTCAGAGTTTAGAAACATGGTCTGAAAGTTTTCTGTAGTGGTTGTCTTAATCTTGTAGATAAAAAATTAAAAAAGGAAGTTAATTTGTTTAATGAAAATGGTGTGTTTAACATTTACATAAGATGCATCTTACACTTTCAAATTAATTATATTGTTGTAAATATTTTTTTCAGACATTGAGGTCATTGGTAATAGCGGTTGTCGCTCTGTGCGTTGTCGCTCGTCCTGAACCGCCATCGTCATACGGGCCTCCGTCTACCTCATATGGTTCACCTGCACCTCAATACGGACCACCGCAACAACAACAACAACCCATAGTCCACAAACATGTCTATGTGCACGTACCACCCCCTGACAACGAATTGCCCGCTATTCGCAAACCCGTATATGTGCCACCGCCACAAAAACACTACAAGATAGTGTTCATTAAAGCACCTACACCGCCAACCCCCACTGCGCCGGTTATTCCAGTGCAGCCGCAAAATGAAGAAAAGACGCTCGTCTACGTGTTGGTGAAGAAGCCTGAAGAGCAACCAGAAATTGTTATTCCCACTGCAGCACCCACTCAACCTTCCAAACCAGAAGTTTACTTCATCAGATACAAGACACAGGTATAGTTCATTATTTTTATATAATAAGAATTTGTTATAAATAATATTTTTTCCGCTGTAAAGTTGCAAAAACGTCTTCAGTTCAATTTGAAAAGAAAGTTAGATATCAATCAAGTCCTACCTACCAAATAATAATCAACTAGATATAAAAAAAATCTGTTATATAAACATGACTAAAAATAAACGAATGTGACTAAGCCGTTAGCAGAATGTTTATTTCTTTTGAAGATTTGCGGCAATCAATTTTTTTTATTTGCGTCCATTATGATATTCAGAGATATAAATAAAGATGCGTTTAATTAAAATAATAAGTTGAGATAACTGTCTTGTTTTGTTTAGTCATATTTTTAGCTCACGTCTAATTTTTGTAAGAGATCTTTGCATTTTTATTATTTCCTTTTTATACTATTCTGTTTTCATTAAAACAGTATTTATATTTAGAAGTTCTCCCTGATGAAATTTAAACCAAAACAATCGAAACAGACTAGCAAATAATGCACAAAAATTAGCTTGTACTAAGTATATCTAGATTGTAAAATAATATCTTTTTACAACAAATGCTCAGTTGTTAGGAAATAACTTCGGTTAATTAGTGTTGTGGTACTAGGGATAACTTATATATAGCAAAAGCAATAAATAAATTAACTAATAAACGACTCATAGTCAATGGACCCCACTAGGATTTTCTCTTGTGTCGGAGGTCCGAACACATACAATACTCAAGCACAAACGATTAGACCACGACAAATATCTATGTACATATATGGCCAATACAAATGTCTGTCGTGAGCGGGGCTCGAACCCGCGACCGCCACCGCAACAGTCAGTACTGTGACCGCTGCGTTAACGCGTCGTCTAATTGTTCGCAATGATCGCAATACCAGAGAATATCATTAAAATAAAACTATTAAGCCTACTTCTTTTAGTTTTCTTAATTTCAGTGCAAAATTAATTTGAAAGGAAAATCAAAGAATCTATCAAGAGAGGGTTTTTATGTAAATAATATCATGTACCTACTCAAAATCAGTATTCAAATTCGTATATACACAATCAACATTTTTTTTTTTCAGAAACAAGAAGGTTACCCGGCCGCTTCACCGCCACAGGAATACGGACCACCTGCATCTGCTCCCTCATCTGAATATGGTGCTCCTTAAAACTGATTCGATGTTTGTCTACCTGCCCTTTGTTTACAATCGTTTACCAAAAAAATTACGGAGACAATGAATACATATTTATCATATTAATTCTTTCATGCTTTGTTGTTCAAATTGTAAACCGTAGATCATAAGGGCAACTGGTATCGATGACTGGATTCGATGGCAGGGCGCCAAGCTGCAGTGCAAATTTATTTTTATATTGCATCAAATTGATGTGTGCTTGTAAATATTATTTTATACTTATTAATAAAAGTTATTTTTGAATATTTTTGAAGTTTTATGCTTATTTACCGTTTTTGTTTTTTAAAACGAACTGTCGTGATTGCAGCTAGTTTTACACACGGAGAGATAAGTACACATTAGGTCTGTATCAGTCTAAAGAAGTCTTATATAAATTTAATTATATTACAAAACACAGATTATATTTTTATAAGAAAATAGAGGAAAAAGCATAAAAAACCAAACATTCTTGCTTGTGTAGTAGGTATTTTACATTCATATCAATTCAATAGTAGTAGTGTATGTAATGAAGGTCGAGACTATTCAGTCTATCTACACTATTGAATAAAATAATAATAAAAAAATGAACGCTTTACGCGAAATATTTCAGAAATAAACACAAAAATATTTAAAATTTACATGTACACTATTACGAAAGGCGTTGACAAATTTACAAGGGAGTAGGACATTTAGTTACGTGCTAAAAGTGAAACTTGTTAATCAGATTAGAATGTTGAGAGCAATATTTGTAAATAACTGATATTCTTGCTAAATAGTTTTTTTGAAGTAAATATTACAATCAAAGCTTCATTATAAAAAGTGTAGTAATATTACATAAATATTATTTGTAAATAAAGATGGTTTTATTTGGATTATTGAGAGTGGTACATACAATTTTAATTCGGACATAAGATATTTTGTAAAAAAAAAAGTGTCACGCAAGTCTACATTTTACTAAAATTGTTTAAGTTTCCGCTGTGATGTAAGTCGAACCACCTTCATAGTTTATAGACATAATGAGAAGTGTCTCACGGCTCTATTATGTCCCAGCAATTCAGTATTTTCACTTTCACGAACTCAGAATACCGCTGCGCTGCGCACCGACTGCTTCCGGAAACAGTATTATGTTCACTATCTACGAGTGTACATCAAAATGAAAACAATCGAGGTAAAGTGTGTAAATGTAAATATGTACACAAGGTTTTGTAATTACAAGGGTGGCAAGGAAAGCTACTAGACGATAGACGTAGTTCATCCGTCCGTCAGACATCTTTTTCCTTGTAAATAATAATTGTGTTTATCCGCAAACGAAAAAAAAAAATCGACTTCAATTACATCGACAAGTAATACAATGTAAGTAGACGAAAAAATAGTCAAGTAAATACACGCTATCAAAGATTACTCAAGAAGTAGTCATCAGATCTTGATTAAATTTAAATGAGATTAGAAAACAAGCATCACCTTTCGATTAAAACAAGAATGATCAAAATCAGTACAGCCAATAAAAAGTTATTATGATTGAGGTTGACGAAAGATTGTCAAGTAAATACGACTTATTAGATATAACTTGAAAAGAACTTGTTAGATTTCAAATGGGACTACCCTACAAGCACCACCTTTCGATAATAAAAAATCATCGAAATCGGTTCGCCCAGTTAAAAGTTCTGAGGTAACATACATTAAAAAAATACAATCGAATTGAGAACCTCCGCCTTTTTTGGAAGTCGGTTAAAAAGCTAAACAGTTGGACTGCTTAAAAATTAGTATGAAGTTATTTGCTGTCAGTCAATCAATATATTTGCTGTACCGACAATTAATTATAACAAAAAAGGTAATATCTATATTGGGTTCCCCTAAAACCTATTATTTAAAAGTATTAACAATTATTTGACTTTAAAGGTGGAACTCATTTACTCAACTCTCTTTCTTTTTTTTCGCATTGCCTAGTGCTGTTGGCCCTATCGGCCTTTACAGCGTCACCGGTGAGAGAGGCCGGGTACTATAGACACCGGCTGCGGAGAAGAAGGGGAGCGCTCTAGTAGAGCTCGGGATGTCCGTTAGTCCTAAGGTGTCTCCTAGCGAGATCGCACTTCGGCTTAGCTAGGACGAAGTCGGTGTGGAGGAAGCGTTGTGCGGAGCGCTGAGCCTGGCTACAACTCAACTCTCTCACCAACATTCATTTTCATTTGATCGTTTGTATAGTATAACTTTTACGTAATATTTAGGATAATCCTTGCATCAAATTTACAGGTTCATCTACTTACTAACGTGACGTACATTAACTAAAATGAAAATTACAAAAAGCCGAAAATAACTTAATAACTTTTAATAAATAAATTATATGCACAATAGTCCTACACTGTGTCTTAGATATACGAAACGTAACTGGCTATGAGAGAAAGAAAGAAAAAGTGTTTGCACCTCTCTCTTGCTCCGTTCGCCTCGCCCGATCACACTTTTCTTAACTCGGCGTTCGTCGCACCCCTGAAAGCAACATTTGCTCGCTACGGGTGAAAAATACCCAAATTTTATATCGTGTATCCATTGATTCTTATGTATTATTATTATTATTATTTTGTTTATACGTACAGAAAGTTTAGTAAAATGTTACATAAAAGTAAGTAATCATCGTTAACAGTATTTATTAAACAAACAGAGAAACGCTACAATTATATAGCAAACAGCAACTTTTTTTTATAACCACTACTGCAAACAAAAAAATATATATTATATTTTATATCATTTTTTTATCAATCATATGGCTTTAATTTTTATAACAACAGTCTTAGTTTTAATTAAGGAAATGAAATTATACATATTTATGATATCTTACCTCTCTAAATCAACATTAAAATAACAAAATAAAATGACTAAAAAACAACAATCAGTTTATGTCTTTAGGAACATGAGTTTTTTTATACTATAATTATTAAATTTTCAGTATATATTCAGAACATACAGGCAAAGAATGCTCTCTACGTAATATTTTCTTGCAGCTTTGAAAAACTAACTCATGTTGAGTTAGTTTTTCAATCTTTTTTGGGTGGACAAACTTGATATCTTGTCGTGGCACACCTTTTTCTTGATGTCATGGACATGGGCTCATTTTCGGTATCATTATTTGGCGCGATCCGTCGTTGTTACTATCTCTAAGTACAGATTTTATTTTCTCTTTTATGTAGGGGGGCAAATTGAGTATATTTGATCGTCTCTGGACATGCGGTGTGATAAGAGATAGAGCCAGTATATTTATGTAGATTTCACTATTACATATGCATTGATATCACCTATGTCCAACAATCCATAAAAGATTACCAACGGCCATCTCTTGGTAATGCGAGATACGGAATAGGTGCCAGACATTTCATCCACAACATCAATTCCTCATTTGCTATTATAATCAGCTTGCTGCTTGCTATTATAATCAGTGATCATCTCTGGTTTTTTCTTTTCACCAGTTGAATAATAATAATAATAATAATTTACAATAATTTATTATATCAAATTTAATTGTTAGCCAACATATTCTACCGATTTTCGGTGTGCAAGTATTAGTTAAATGTAACATAAATAGTTCATTTTAATTTATAAAGTATCAAAAAACGAAATAAAACATGTCAATAATAAAAAATAAAATAAAATATGAATACTAATTAATTAATAACAAATAAATCACTCTATCTAATTAAAAAAAACCGCATCAAAATTCGTTGCGTAGTTTTAAAGATTTAAGCATACATAGGGACAGAGAAAGCGACTTTGTTTTATACTATGTAGTGATTTAAGAGAAATTCATAAAAAAACCTTCTTGAATACCATCAGTGGTAAAGCCTTCTAAGAGCCTGTTATTTTATTGTATGTTCGAATTGACATACAGTAAGCATTTTTTTTCATCTATGGCCAACTTTTGCATTGGCATATATAGCTCGTGTTTACGTCGAGAATTGGTCCGAAGTACACTGTCATAAGTTTTAAATAAATGTATGTTATTCTTTACAAATATGAGTGTTTCGTAAATGTATGAGCAAGGAAAGCGAAGGACGCGAAGCGATTTAAAAAGTGGTTTACAGCTGTCTAGGTAAGTTTCACATAATGATCTCAGACATTTTTTTGAACTTAAAGATTTTATCTGCGTCTACAGAGTTTCCCTACAGTATGACACTATAGCGAAGGTTTGATGAGACAAAGCCATGGTAGGCCAGCATTGCCGCTTTCTCAGTTGCCACATTCCTGAGCCGTTTTAAGATGTAAACAAATTTTTCAAGTTTCTCACACATTTTGTTCACATGTACCTTCCAATCGTAATACTTGTCTACTTGTATCCCTAAAAAAGATATCGATTCTACATTTGAAATTTTCGTGTTATTATGATTTATATTTGCACTAAGAATATTATATTGATGAGTTTGGAATTGTATAACTTTTGTTTTCGAAAGATTTATTTTCAAATGGTTTTTAGTAAGCTAGTCGATCACTTTTGTCAAAACTAAGTTACTCTCCTTTTCATTATTTGATATATTACCAATTTTAATATTTATCGTCGTATCATCAGCAAATAATATACACTCATGTATCAATTATTTATGTATATGAGAAACAATAGAGGCCCCAGAATACTTCCCTGCGGTACTCCATAACCATTTTCTCGATAGGTCGAATAGAAATTTTGTTTTCGATTTCCGACGACCTTCGTTATAACCACACACTGTTCTCTTTTGCTTAAATAATTATGAAACCAATCGAGTTGTTTCCCTCTAATACCGTACAAGACATTTTGTCCAATAATAAATGTGGGACATGAAATCGAACGCTTTCGTCATGTCTAAAAAAATTGATAGTCGATAGATTTTTTGATTTAAATTTTCTGTTATATTTTTTATAAGAGAAAAACATGCGAGCTTTGTAGAACAATTTTTTCTAAATCCGAATGAAACATCAATTCGTGCATCATGATGCATTGTAGAGGCTAACAAAACAACTCTGCCTTTTTTTGGCGCATAAGAAACCAAAGTGCAGTTTTCTTTGTAGCCGAACATGAAACTATAGATTTCCCTATTATTTGAAACTATTCCTTTTTTTGTTCTTTCTAACTGTGCCCAAAGCTGTCATACCTTAGTCGTTATACAAATCTTGAAGCAGTTGAAAAGAAGTGAACCAATTGTCCATTACAATATTCCGATGACTATGTTTTATTGGCTCAACCAAGCGCTTTACTAGATCAATCGCTGCATTACTAACATCATAGAGACCTGTGTTCTTGCCTACATAAACTTCCATGTTGTAAGTGTAGTATGATTTCGCATCTACCAATAATTGTATTTTGACGCCACACTTTCCCGTTTTACTGGGGATGTATTGACGAAAAGGGCAACGTTTTTCATCGATAGTGACTTGATCATGCAAAGAATAATAAAATTTTATTTTGGTACAAAAATTGTAGAAAACTTTTCGAATTGCCGTTAGTTTGTCATGCTCTCGTCTCTGCAATCTTGTGTGTATATTGTCAAACCTTATATAAGCAAGAAGGAAACGAAACCGCGACCGAGACATTGTTGCTAAGCAAATATCAAATCCAGTACCATCCGTAGCCCATAGATCTTCAGTATTCAAATGGGCTCCACGTAGTCTGCCAATGAAATATAATAATCCAAACAGGGCCCTCATTTCAATCAAATCGGTATGTTTACAGTCTCGTGTTCTTTGGTACTTCTCTTTACGTTTATCAATATACATATCTGTGTAGTCAACAATCAACTGTAAGTCGTCATTGGCAAAAAATAGATTCCATGCATCAAGAATATTCATACATTGCTTAGCATGTCCTTTTGGCCTTGGTGCCTCCAGCACGATGTTATGAGAACGAGTTCTAACACGCTGAGATGGTTCGTTTACTTTCCATTAGGTTGTGCTATCCTTGCCTAAATAATAACCACTTAGCAAGGTTACTTACAGGGAGGTCTTCTAGATATTCTGGTATAGTAAGGTCTGGTCTGGTAACTAAAATTGGTGGCACCATAGCACCTGCAGCTTCTGGTAGGTGTTCGTGGAAAAGTTCACCTTCTTGAACTGAATCTGTATCGTGTTCGCTCTTCAAAATCTTCAATTTCGGAACAACTGCTATCGCTTTGTTCCAAATACTGTTGAATATCATTATCAGCAACTACATGGCGTGCCATGATATGGTCTAATTACGAAAACAACGTATATTAATTTTCAAAAAAAAAAAAAAATATATAACATAAATAATCGCTTCGGGTGCAAAATACCCACACTCACTTTGCACGTCCATCGTCCAGCGCCAACTGACTGTCGAGTCGAGAGTACAAAGTCAAAGACACAACTCGAAGGTACATAGACGAGCGGCGCGCTGTGATTGGCTAATCAAAAAATATAATCTAAAATATGTAGGGCTGGGTGAATTTTACCCATAGCTAGCAGCGCCGAGTTAACGCTGTCGTCGCGCGTGCGTAAAGAAGTTTTACCTACTTCAAAAATAGAACGCTTTCATATAAAAAAATGATGAAATAAGTTTACTGTGCTCTAGTCATTATTAGATGTGCATTAATATAAAAACTGTACATTTAAATAAATAGCGATTAGCAACGAATATAAATTGTTGCTAAAATTATAATATTTTCATGTAGCGTTGCAATCAGTATTTTTGATCAGAATTAGGATTTGTTCCTACAATTAGTAGGTATAAAATGAATATTTTTGATTTGTAGTTAAAAACCACCCTTAAATTAATTAAAAAAAAAATCTTTTGTTAACTTGTTGATCGATCTTGTTGGCCCATAGACAACTGCCTGAAACTTTTATAAGACATTACGGTATACATATTTGGTACCTATATTTTGATTTTTTCAAAATAATAGATATAAGAACTGCTTTTTACAAGGGTTTCCTTGTGTATTTGAAATTTGAAATTACTAAACCGATTTTAATAATTATTTCATCATTAGAAAGTTATATTATCCAGAAGTAGTACATTACAATAAAAGTTTGTTTACGATATGATTTTATTTGAATAGCTTACAATATTTATATGTCGAATTATGACATAATGCTTTAATAAAAACTTAATACCTAATTCTCATATTTTTAACTAACTTCCAAAAAAGGAGGAATTTCTCAATTCGGTTGTACTTTCTAATGTTACCTCAGAACTTTTTACTGGTGGTACCGATTTCGATGATTCTTTTTTTTTGGCGCTTGGCATGTGGCGTCATTTAAATTACATTGAGATCTGAGTAGTATTTTTCGAGTTATATCTAATAATGCGCTTTTAGTACACTATTTTATGATATTATTTTAATCTAAAGCTTGATGCTTGTTTTGTACCTAGTCCCATTTAAATTTGATCGAGATATAAATACCACTTTTTGAATGATCTTTGATAACGCGTGTTTACTTAACTATTTTTTCGTCTACCAACGTTGTATTACCTATTTGTCAATATATAATTGAAGCCGTTTTTTTTTCGTTTCTGATTTCATTGCCCCTCAGCTTTTGGATAAGCAGTTCCAACCAACCAAAACCTAACATTTAAGTATGTATAAAACGAACTATTTAAATATAATGCGGAAGTTACTTTCTTAACTCTGCTGTTTCTCATAGAACTTCTCAGAGCGGTTAAGGACTTATTGTATGTAACGAAGTGTATCTAAACAAAATTTAAACTGTACCCTTGTCCTGGCTAATACAGTTTTACGCAAATCTTTGTTCGTTTTTTTTTCGATTAACAATCCAATATTTTAGATTTTAGCTCTTATATAAGTTCCTTCGATTCTATAACTATTTCAAAATTGTTCTCTTGTATGTTATTATTGCTCTTATTATTTTTTCTAGAAACTTACTTAGCGAATCCGTAAATAGGTCTGCAAATTTCTCGAACCGCCGTGGCTATTTTGGTCGCGTTGTGAGAGACGCCTTCCCATCAGTAGTTGCTTACAATATTTACGTTATTATAGACGTTTAAAAGTTTATCCTTTTCGTATTTTGAAAAAAAATAAAACTAAGTGATATGTCTCTTAGTATTGTTAAGGAAACCAAAATTGATACGGAACCGTGTATTGCGGCATGGAATAATAAATTGTTTGTTGGTGCAGAAAATGGTTCAATTCTAGTAAGTTCAAAACCTACATGTACTGCCAAAAACTAGCTCATTTATTTTACTTACGTAGAATTAAGTATAACTATTGTAAAAAAAAATAATAATTATTAAAAAAAAAACCTTGAAATATGTAGATAATTAAAAAGATAGCTAGTTAGATAATTATTTAAAAAAAATTGTAATAGAAATAAACACTTTCTTTGTTGCTTTAGTGAAGAAATTTAATTTAATTTTACAACAAATTACCATGTCTAATAAAAGATGTAAGCTGAGTTAACAAATTTAAATCTCGGCTTCCGCAATATATTCTCAATAACACTTTATCGTTAGAAGAAACCATTTAAACTATTCGTTAACTGAACACTAGGATTTATAAGACGACGATATGTATGTTTTACTTTTATTGTAGTGTGTTGTTCTCATGTAAGTGACATTGTCTTTTTGAGAATAAAGTTCTTTAACCTTAACCTTAAAAATAACGCGACATTATTTACATCGTTATTTGTTTCAGACTTTTGATGCGAATCTTTCACCCGGTACTTCGTGGACGGCTCATGCAGTACAGCCCTTTGCGATAACAGCTAGTGAAGGTAAAGTTTATTCGGCTTCAAATGATGGTGGAGTAAGAGTTTGGACATTAAATGGCGATAAAATAGCAGAGTATTCAGCGTCTGAAGCAGATATAGGATCCTTATCTGTGAGTGGTAAATATGTTTACACCGGGGATGAATTAGGAAATGTAAGTATTTCTAATAATATAAAATTTATCAAAATTATCTTTGCCCAAACTATCTCAGCCTATTCTCACCATAATCATTGAAATATAATTCTCGTAACAGTTTTTTTAATAAAAATATTATTATTATTATTTAAAAATACTGTGTGGCTACGGTACTAAAGAATATAGCCACCCCCTCTCTTCCCGTGGGTGTCGTAAGAGGCAACTAAGGGATAACACAGTTCCGCTACCACCTTGGAACTTAAAAAGCCGACCGGTGGCGGGATAACCATCCAACTGCTGGCTTTTAAATACACAGGCCGAAGACGGGCAGCAGCGTCTTCGGTGCGACAAAGCCAGTACTGCGGTCACCAACCCGCCTGCCCAGCGTGGTGACTATGGGCAAAACACATGAGTTCACTTGTGGAGGCCTATGTCCAGCAGTGGACTGTATAGGCTGTAATGTAATGATTATTTAAAAATATTATTTTTTTTTTTTAGATATATGTTTATGAACAAAACGAACTTATAGCTAAGTACAATGTTCTAGAAGAAGTGAAGGACATCGCGATAAGCCCACCATTTATGTTCACTGCCCGAGATCTATACGTAACTGTTACAGAAGTAAAACCAGGTTTGCAGAGTAAAATAATTTATTGGATCAATATATTAGTGGTACACGACGAACTTAATCATAATATTCCGTTTCAGATCAGTCCAAAGACCGTTTTATTACACAACATGTCATGGAAGGACGTGCTCCTTTAAGAATGTGTGGATCGTACCTTGTGGTTACAAGCAGAAGCGGCAACAGTATTCAACTTCATAATGCTTCACTTGATACTAAATTCAAGAAGTTACACGAAGTTAAGGTACCGGATTTCATTTGTTGTAAATATTAATTAAGTATCTAGTTCTGTCAACCTGTGATATTTATTCATATCTAAATTAAATGCTTTTAAATCAGGTTTAATATGGTTTACATCGGTTTTGAATTACGCTTTTTGGATGATGGTGGTATCTGATAAACAAAAGTTTATGATATATTATCCTTTTTACCATTGAATTCTACTATTATATATTTATCAGATATTTTTATACGCAAATCTAAAAGTTGTAGTTTTTCATTGAGGAGAAACTTTCATAATGGCCCTATTATAACTACTGCTGTTGTGTATAATCTTTATTGCACTAAATAATTTTACAATAGTCATTATAATATAGGAAGCTGGCAAGGGCGCACTTATCTCTAAAAGAGATCTCTTCCAGTCAACCCATGGTAGTGAGAGATGATGTGACTGCGGGGCAAAGAAAGTAGTGCAGGAATAGAAGAATAAAAAAAAAAACATATAAAATATTGCGGTGTGGTTACGGCACAAGAATAAAGAATATAACCACGTCGTAAGAGGCGACTAAAGACAACAAAGTTCCACTACCACCTTGAAACTTAAAAAGCCGCCCGATGGCGGGATAACCATCCAACTGGTGGCTTTGAAATACACAGGCCGAAGATGGGCCGCAGCGTCTTCGGTGCGAAAAGGCCAGCCCTGCGGTCACCAACCCGCCTGCCCAGCGTGGTGACTATGGGCAAACCAAAAGAGTTCGCGGCATAATATCGGGCGCGAACTTGTGGAGCCCTATGTCCAGCAATGGAATGTGATAGGCTGTAGTGGTGGTGATGGATATAAAATATATAGAATACATATACATACACACATACATACACATACATATATACATCTACATACATATATACATATACTACACACACATATATATATATCATACATCTGTACTGATTTTGGAAAGCAGATGTTCTTAAGATTGTTTTTAAACGTGGATAACGATGAGCTTTCTGGAATGAATTTTGGGAGATTATTCCAAAGGTTAGCAACTCGCAGAGAAAAGAAAATTAATCGGAAGTTGGTGTTACGCCTAGGAGCTTCAAGCATTGTTGTTATGCAAGAACGCTTAGAGCGTGTAGGGGTAGGAAGCAAATTGAAACGGAATCGAAGGTAAGGAGGAGATTTTTGATTGTGGACTATGTTATAAAGAAAAGAAAGGATATGTGCATATTACGGCAAAGGTGGATAGGGAGCCACTTGAGTTTAATACGAAAGTGGGAGATGCGATCATATTTGCGTAAACCAAAAATAAAGCGTATCATCAGATCTCGATCGAATTTAAAAGGAATCACAAGACAAGCACCAGTTTTCGATTAAAACAAGAAACATCAAAATCAGTACAGCTAGTAAAAAGCTATGAGGTATTATAATGCAACGGAAGTCGACGAAAAAATAGTCAACTGTTAAATACGACTTATTAGATATAAATCGAAAAGTACTTATCACTGTCTCGATTAAATTTAAATGGAACCACATGACAAGCACTACCTTTCGATTAAAAAAAAAATTAGAATCATCGAAATCAGTCCACCCAGTAAAAAGTACTGAGGTAACATAAATTTAAAAAATACAGTCGAATCGAGAACCTTCTCCTTTTTGAAGTTGGTTAAAAATGTGTCGTTGCACTCTTGGCGCCTAGTTTTATTTATTAGCAATGAGGGCTACTTGTTATACATGCTTTCTTAAACAAAAACCTATACCATAATTATACAGGTACAATTAAAGTTTCTTCATTTTTAATAAGTTGTGTACTGTTGTTTTTTCCGTCATTTGTGTTTGAAAACTGCGGTATCATTTTAGTTATTATGTTGCAAATGTTTGATATTTTATCGATTCAGCCTATAACATCCAACTGCTGGGCAAAGGTCTCCATGTTGGCAAAGGGTCCGAGCTTAATACAATTTTGCTACAAGTTTTTTAACTAAATCCATTTTTTAACAATAAAGGATATATTTACAGGTGAGCGACATGATCTTAACCGGTCTATCTGTAAGTGACGGTTTCGCTTGGACAGGCGGTTGGGATGGTTGTGTGAGACGCTGGAAAATATCGGAAGACAAATTAGAGTCAGCGGGAGAGATCAATTTAGGTGCGTGCATCAACGCTCTCGTCGCTTCTTCCGGAGACAACGCATACGCACTATTGACGGGTGGACGAATTGTAAATGTGAAAGCTTCGTAAATAAAAAAATAAAAAATATTTTGAAGTATGTGAAAATGTTTTTCAACACAGTGTGATTATGTATAATACCTTGCCATATAGGAACCCTTATAAAACTAATTAATTTTGAGTATGGTCATTATTAAATAATAATGACAATAATGTTAATGACGATCTACAAATATATAAATGTTTAACTGCGTACCTGTTTCACACAATTTATTAATTATTTATGTAATCATTAAATAAACATTTACCTTTTATGTATACCTATGGTATTTTTATATTTAAACTAGCGGCCCCGACAGACTTCGTTCTGTCAAAAAGATTTGGAATGTGGCAGTTTTTTGTTCCTACCTATTTTATAGTCGGCGCAAGAAATTCTCCTGAACAGAACCGTCATTCCTTATAATATTTATTCTACTCTATGCGTCAACCTGATGATAACAGTGAGTGCTTGTAATTTAATATGAACTTTAATGGATAGCAATAAAGTTCAAATTGACTACATTTTTTTGGCTGTTTTTAGAGTTTTCCTAGAAATTATTCGAATTTTTCTCGCCGTAAAAACCATCCTTGGACCTCAACGAACATTTTAAAAAAAGAATTGTTAAAATTGGTCCAGGCGTTTTTGAGTTATGCGCTTACTAACATATTTTGCGATTCATTTTTATATCTAAGACTAGCTGTGCCCGCGGCTTCGCCCGCGTTGAAATCAGTGTTTCACAAAGTTTTCCCGGCAAACTTCCAGTGAAACTCTCATCAAAATCGTCTTAGCCGTTCCGTAACCTTCCTCTTGAACCGCATGAGAATCCGTTCAGTAGATTTTGAGGAAATCGATCACATACACTTTTTGGGGGACATTGTTTTATAATACACTAACTGTTGCCCGCGACTACATCCACGTGGTTATGAAGATATATGTTTAACGCATTTTTTTTATTTCAGTCACTTAAAATGCTTATTACACTGAGTAACTTTTTCAAAGACACAATTTAGTATAATTTAATAGTTATTTTTATATAATCTCTCTATACACCACATTTTTAGTTTTATTTTCAGGCTGCAGTATAAATAACCTATCAGGCGAACTTATAGCTGCTGTATATGTTTTACACAAACTATCAACCCTAATTAAACCCCTTTAGCGGTGGCATATCGCAAAATCCGTTCTTAGCGGACGTCTACTAACTATAGACTACCTCCCTGCCAAATTTCATCTTTGTCCATCTTAGATGGATGGACAATCCAGCGGTTTTTGAGTTCTCGTAATGAGTGAGTCAGTGACCTTTCTCTTTTGTATACATAGATCACGATGTATTATTTGGACACTTCCTCACCATCTATAGAGCATACATTTTAAATTTCAACTCTCTTACTTCAAAAACATAGGACTTTCATACAAACTTCCAACCCCCGTTTTATCCCTTTAGGGGTTGAATTTCGTAAAATTCGTTCTTAGTGGATGTTTGCGACCTATAAACAGCCTATTTGCCAAATTTCAAGTTTTTAAGTGTCATAGTTTCGGAGATTTCGTGATGAGTGAGTCAACCTACCATCCCCCGTTTAAACCCCAAAAGGGAGTTGATTTCTAAAGATACTTTATTTGGACACCTTGTCATCATCTACAGAGCATACATTTTAAATTTCAAGTCTCTTACTTCAAAAACATAGGACTTTCATACAAACTTCCAACCCCCGTTTTACCCCTTTAGGGGTCGAGTTTCGTGAATTCTATTCTTAACGGTAGTTTACGCCCTATAAGGAGCCTACCTGCTAAATTTCAAGTTTTTAGGTGTTATAATTTCAGAGATTTCGTGATCAGTGAGTCAACCTACCATCCCCCGTTTTAACCCCAAAAAGGAGTTGATTTCTCAAGATACATTATTTGAACACCTTTTCACCATCTATAGAGCTTATATTTTAAATTTCAAGTCTCTTATTTCAAAAACATAGGACTCATACAAACTTCCAACCCCCGTTTTACCCCCTTAGGGGTCGAGTTTCGTAAAATCCGTTCTTAGCGGATGCTTACGTCTTATAAGGAGCTTACCTGCCAAATTTCAAGTCTGTAGGGGTTATAGTTTCGGAGATTTCGTGATGAGTGAGTGACCTTTCGCTTTTATATATATTATTATAGATAGACAAGTCTCTTATTTCAAAAACATAGGACTCATACAAACTTCCAACCCCCGTTTTACCCCCTTAGGGGTCGAGTTTCGTAAAATCCGTTCTTAGCGGATGCTTACGTCTTATAAGGAGCTTACCTGCCAAATTTCAAGTCTGTAGGGGTTATAGTTTCGGAGATTTCGTGATGAGTGAGTGACCTTTCGCTTTTATATATATTATAGATTATAGATTATAGACTAGCTGTGCCCGCGGCTCCTTCCGCGTGGAATTTAACAAAAAAGTTCTTTTTCAGTTTGCAGTTATAAAATAAATAAATTTCTAAAATAAAAGTAGCCGTTGCTCCTTATTACATCAGCTATCTGCCAGCGAAAGTCGCGTCAAAATTGGTCCAGACATATCAGAGATTACCGTACCATGTATACATCCATAATTATGCATTTAGTAAAAAGCAGTTATTTTAATATTACAGACACCCCAATTTTATTTATTTGTAATGAGTAAAATGTTTTATTAATAAGTTAATGTTTAAATATGTAAGAAAAAAAACTAAGATTTTATGAAATAGTTTACTAACTTACTTATGAAAAATAGATATTGGCTGATTCTCAGACCTACCCAATATGCATACAAAATTTCATATAAATCAGTACAGCCTTTTCGAAGAAGTATCGTAATTAACATTGTGACATGATAATTTAATATATAAGATTATTATAAAATCTTAGACTTGGTTTACAACCAGAAGGCTTTACCAACCAACCAACTCGAAAGAAATATTTGTACAGATAGGAATATCCGTCCTCAACAGGATTCGAACCTGCGATTGTGTCTAACAACCCATACATGTCAAACGCACCACTATATCAGAGTGGCTTTTAAGGGTATAGAGTTAAAATATATTTAATTATACCAAATATTAAGTTAACACATGAAACATATATTCATAATAAATTATGAATAACTTTTTATTTAAAAGCACTATAATTTTTATAAAACTTAATACATTGAAATAAGAAAATAAAATATGTTTGTAAAAACTAGCTGTGCTCTGCAGTTTTACCCTCGATTTTTATAGGGGAAAAACAACCTGAATTTTTATATAGCCAATAGCCTCCCATACTCCCATTTTGTTGCATAGAAATGCAACAAAAACAATTTTTCAATTCGAATTAGGAGTTCTTAAGATTAGCCCACTCAAACAAACAGACTTTTCAGCTTTGTTATATAAATATCGATAGTATACAATGAAGTCTGTTAACAAATATGTTACCACTGTATGAAACCACCACTGTACTGTATGAAATAAATAAAAATTGTTTCAAATCAGAAGATTTATGGGTTATATGGATTTTATGGATTTAATATTGTTTAAATAAATGAAACTAAACAAATATTTGATTTACTAAGCAATTACATAACATTTATCTACATTTGAAAACTCCAAAAATCACTTTTCAAATTAAATGATAATTTCAACATCACACAGTTCATCTTCGGAAGGTAGTGTTACTGTACTGGGATTTACATAATTAGGATCTATTGGAGGTTGTCCTGCTTTTTCACGACGATGCAGTTCTAAATAAGCTTCTCTTTGAGCCCAATCTCTCATGTGTACGTCAGGGGCGTACGCCCAGGAGAATCCTCCGAAAACAAGGCATAAAGTCACTGAGAAGAAGAAAGACGCGTGGTGGGCATTCGTATCTTCTTCTTTGCTTTCATAATCAAATCCGTAACTGACCCAATTTTTATCTTCTGTTTTATTTGTTTCGCATGCTGTAGTAGCCGTATCACTATTCTTCTTTGAAGTCGAAATATTGCGACTAGCTTTCGAAAAGTAATTCCAAACAGATCTCTGCACAACGGGCATGTGACGAAGTTTTATTAAAGCAGCCATTGCTGATAATCGTTGCAAATCTAACAATGTAACTTAAAAAGTTTCTACCGTTTAATAAATACTTAAATTATTAAGCCTGTTTTGATTTTTCCAAATCCCATACTTCAATGATTATGAAACCACCTACAGATAGTAAAACCAATAAAAAAAGAATAGAATAGAGAAGTCAATTACAATTTTATTAGCGGTTATTAAAAACCGGTATATAAACATTAACACTAACAGTATGTTGGTGCACGATTTCCATCATGCCCTGTTAAGAAAAATTCTATGGAAATTTATCATTTGTTTTTACCTTGTTGTATTTTAATTTACCTTAGTATAAAATTGTTTATTTATTTAATATTTGGAAAATAAACAGATATACATAATAAAAAATATTAACACAAATTAATTGTACAAAATCCAGCACCAATTACTGTTCCATAAAAGCACTCCACAGTAGTGATGTGGTAGTGATAAGCTAAAATCAACATCAAAAACTAAAAAAAAAAGCACAAATCATCAATAAAATTCATTCCACATTAAATTGTTTTAATGAAAATCAATAACTGCTTTTTATATTCAGCTAAAGATAAATGAAATAAATCAAAATTCTCAAAATGCTTATTGTATTCACGACAAGCTCTCGAATTAGCGTTATAGTAAGTATCACAAGGTGGAGTATGAAAACACCTCGGATGACGTGAACCTGACCGTGGACAGTTCAAAAGTACATTGCTAAGTAGATTTTAGGGCTTATAATAATGTGCGTATCGATTTTGATAAGTGAATTGCGCTGAATGTGAGACACATGTGGCCTGTGGGATCACAGCTCGATCACGGTCTCATACAGATTACAAGTCATAGACCGTGCGGGACATGTAGCATTTTCTCTATGCTCCATGGTGCGGGATAACGGACTTTGACATTGTTAGATCAATTTTGGCAATACATGTCAGACTTGAAAGTTGAAATCACTTGTCTCTATAAACGCCATTAGGAACAGCGATTTTTGCTTTTTGCAAATTTAATTTAGTAGTCTTCGAGATAGAAATAATTTTTTTTTTACTATTTATAAGTTATTAGTGTGAAAGTAGGATTGAGAAATTAAGAAAATATAAAATAAATATATAGTTTTTGGAAATCTATTGTAAAAAAAGAAAAAAAATACTAAATATGGTTGTTAGAAGTTATAACGAAGAACTTAAATATTTAGAAAAAATAAATCCACACTGTTGGAAAATTAAAAAAGGCTTTCAACCTAATATGAACGTTGAAGGCGTTTTCTACGTCAACAATACACTAGAAAAACTAATGTTAGATGAGTTAAAAAACTCTTGTCGGCCCGGCATGACCGGAGGGTTTCTTCCTGGTGTTAAACAAATAGCAAATGTTGCAGCATTGCCAGGAATTGTAGGACGATCTGTTGGCCTGCCAGACATACACTCAGGATATGGATTTGCTATAGGTATGTTTTACAAAGTATTACTTAAGTACTATTAACATAATTAAATTATAGAAGCATAAATATTTGAATGTTATAAAATTTACATGTTTTTCCCGTTTTTGAACCTCTGAACATAATTTGTATAAAAAACCTATTAAATATGAACTTACTATACTACAGCATATAGTATGTTATTATGTGTACAGTATATATGCACTCACGATAGATAATTTAAGTAACTTATTGTATACTTGAGAAATCATATTTTATATATTACTAGCTGACCCTGCAAACTTTGTTTTGCTATATATGTTATTAACCTCCTTAATCCCCCCCCCTATAACTTAGGGGTATGAAAAGTAGATGTTGGCTGATTCTCAGGTGTGCCAGATATGCATACAAAATTTCATAAAAATCAGTCCAGCTGTTTCAGAAGAGTATTGTAACTAACAATGTGACACGAGAATTTTATGTATAAGATTAAAGATAGCATCTTATTTCTTAATGAACTTCATGAACAAAATGCATTGATTTTATTCTTATTGCACAACATATTATCATATTGCTCAAAGGGTTGGTTGGATGATACCAGATTCTCTACCAGCCAACAAGAACGTTATATATACTATTAACAAAATTAAAAATAAATTGTGTACTCTGTTGTATTCCATTCTCAGGTAATATGGCTGCATTTGATACATCTGATCCCAAGTCAATAGTCTCACCTGGAGGTGTGGGTTTTGATATTAACTGTGGTGTACGTCTTTTACGAACTAACTTGCATGAAAAAGATGTTCAGCCAATTAAAGTGAGTTCTTTATAACATGAAAATGAAAAAAATAATTAATTGTGATGTTGATGAAATATACTAATATATTACAACATTTTTATTTTAGGAACAATTAGCACAAAGTTTATTTGATCATATCCCTGTTGGGGTAGGGTCTAAAGGTATCATTCCCATGAATGCTAGAGACATGGAAGAAGCTTTAGAAATGGGTATGGACTGGTCTCTAAGGGAAGGATATGTTTGGGCTGAGGACAAAGAGCATTGTGAGGAATATGGGAGAATGCTCAACGCAGACCCATCTAAAGTAAGTCTAAGGGCAAAGAAAAGAGGCTTACCACAGTTAGGAACTCTAGGAGCTGGAAACCATTATGCTGAGATACAAGTTGTTGATGAAATTTATGATAAATTTGCTGCTGGAAAAATGGGTTTGGAGAGAATTGGGCAAGTTTGTGTAATGATTCATTCAGGAAGTAGAGGGTTTGGACATCAAGTGGCAACAGATGCGCTTGTGCAGATGGAGAAAGCCATGAAAAGAGATCAAATTGATGTTAATGATAGGCAATTAGCTTGTGCCAGAATAAATTCAGTTGAGGGTCAAGATTATTTAAAAGCTATGGCAGCAGCAGCCAACTTTGCTTGGGTCAATCGTAGTTCAATGACCTTTCTAACTCGTCAAGCATTTTCGAAGCAATTTAAACTGGCACCTGATGATTTAGATATGCATGTTATTTATGATGTTTCACATAATGTTGCTAAAATTGAAGAGCATGTTGTCGATGGTAAAGTAAAAACTTTACTTGTGCATAGAAAGGTAACATAAGTTGTTATTATTAAAATATTACTTAGTTCTTAGTTATCTGGACTGCAGTTCTACATATAAAATTTTCAATAGTTTTGGTTACATAAAATGTTATATACTAACTATAATTGAATTAATCTTATTTTAGGATTTATTTGTATTCTTGTTTTATGATTCCGTTTGAATATTCAAATTATTATTTTATAATTAATCCAATAAAAAAATTATATACCATTTTTTAATTTGCAGGGTTCTACGAGAGCATTTCCTCCACATCATCCACTAATACCAGTAGATTATCAGTTAACTGGGCAACCTGTGCTCATCGGAGGATCTATGGGCACATGTAGTTATGTGCTTACTGGTACGCAACAGGGCATGACAGAAACATTCGGATCCACTTGTCACGGGGCTGTAAGTGCTTTTAATGTCTAACTATAAAAGAAAAGAAAACTCTTGCCTTAAACCTAAACATTTATCAGAAATCAGCTACTTGTTGGAAAATCCCTAAAGCATTTTATTTACTGATATAATCATTAATGTAGTGCACACTACACGACACGGTGATATGGGAAAGCGACGGCTCGGCGACTAAACGCGACGACAATTTTCATATATATTTTTCAACACACAATTGGCGTCAAGAGTCGTAGAGTCGCGACGACAAGCTGGGGTAGCCGCGCGCGTTCGCCACTTGTCGCCGCGTCTAGTCGCGCTGCGTACGCGACATTTGACAGTGCAGCTTCAGTCTAGCTATGAGCGCTGAGGAAAGTGCACGTAATTATTTTGAGATTTTGTCGTAACGACTAGTTGCCGAAGCAAACGACAACACCGTGTTGTCGCACTTAGACGTGGCGAACGACAGCGCCATTTGCGATGATAGTTTGCGCTGTCCCTTCCCTTATGGAATATAAAAACTATGAAACTAGCATGAGGGTAGTTTATTTTTTATTAATAAAATTATTTTTTTGCAGGGTCGCGCTCTTTCTCGTGCTAAATCGAGGCGTAACATTGATTACACAGATGTATTAAATAAATTGGAAAGTATGGGAATTTCTATAAGAGTAGCCTCCCCTAAATTGGTCATGGAAGAAGCACCAGAGTCTTACAAAAATGTCACTGATGTTGTAAACACTTGTCACGCTGCTGGCATTAGTAAAAAGTCTGTTAAACTACGTCCTATTGCCGTAATTAAAGGTTAATTTGCCATGTTAAATTATTTATATATCAATGCATTTAGCAGTTTCGTGAAAGTAAATTTTTTATACTTGAGTAATGTATTGTTTAATTTTTTCATAATAATAAAAACCAAAAAAATTATATTATATTAATTTTATTGATGGTAATATCACTAATAATATATTAATACTGTAATTATGTTGACTAACACAGGAGGTATTTATTGATGACTATATTGAAATTTTTTGAAAATACATCTACATTTTCAATTTATCTGCTAATATCACTAATATAGCGGTACCAAGGAAAAACAACCCAGATGGTAACACTGTTGTTGTATAATCAACCTCATCTGAAACAAAAGTCAAAGTAATTAATATCTACATTATGTAATATTGTATATTATGCTTTCAGTAAAGTAAAAAAATTAAACTCGAGTACCAGATTTCATTTCTGTTTTTTCACTGTCTTCAACAGCCCAACCTAAACACCTATCTAGTGCCTTTTCCCATCGTTCACGTCGTATTTCTCTTTCTGTAATTAGTAAGTAGATCAAAGTTTATGACAAATAGATTTATTCTATCTACATATACATACAAAAATAAGACTATTTATATCATATAACAGATATTATGTTGGTTTAAACTTTCAAGCATTTGCAGGAGTGATAAAAAACTGCATGACTGGACAAAGGTTACAAAGATCAGTGCTTTTGTAATAATTCAGTCTCATTTAATTATTAAAGTGTGACTTAGGAACAAGATTTGTTTTCTTAGATTTTGTGGGTGTTCTCGGTTTAGGTTATTTTAAGACTCATTAAATTCAGTAATCAATTAAATATCAGTAAAATATAAAGCTTCAAAGATTTGTTACAAATGGATTTTTCTTTATTCGTTTTTATCTACACTAATATTACAAAGCTGAAGAGTTTGTTTGAACGCGCTAATCTCAGAAACTACTGGTCCGATTTGAAAACTTCTTTTAGTGTTAGATACCCCATTTATCGAGGAAGGTTATATGCTATGTATCATTAAGCCAAGAACAAAAGGAGCGGAGCACCAGTGAAGAATGTTTCAAAATCGGGGGTTCTTTTGAGAGCTTCCACTGCGTGCGCTGTGAAAACAGTTAAAGTTTCGCAAAAATCATGTATGACAGAACTGACCCTCTTTAAAAGTTCTAAATAAAAGCCCGCGTCAGCATATATCTATCTTTTAATGTTGGCTCACTATAACCTTTTTTATGCTAACCAAGTTTGTTCTAAAATAATGCATTATTTGCGAAGATGTTTTTAAAAACATGATATTAATCCTTATCTAAATAAATACGTTATTCATCACAAGTATTTAATTTAAAAAAATAGCCTTTTCGATTTCTATGAGTATCTCAGGAGATATTAGAAAATAATGATCAAGTATTGCGCGTGCATCTGTTCTGAAGTCGCGCGCAGATGCTAGTTTTATATATGAAATGACAACTTTCAATTAAAAAAAAAACATTGTCCTCTGATAATAAAAAAAACCTTTTACTGCATGATTTTTTTTATTTGTATGCCTTCCATACCTTCATTTGAAACCGACGGTAGGAAGGTGTCAACTGGCGGACTGGGCGTGCTGGCGGGCCACACACGGAGCGCACGGCCGGCTACTATGGCTGCTCCCAGAGCGGTGCTCTCCATCATAAGGGGACGAATCTAAAACAATATTAAACAAAAAAAAAAGTGTATTTACAAAGGAAAACCGGCCACAGCGCATGATTGAGCATACGTTTGTATGTAAAATGTGAGAAAAATAATTTAAATTAGATTAGTTATTTATTCACAATTATAGATATCGTATTTTTGAGAGCTGCAAGTCTAATTTTTATATTTTTATTAAAAAACTATTTAAATTTAAAGGCTACAGCCGCTCTGGTGTAGTGTTGCAAGTAGTCGCCTAATACACCGACGGTTTGCGAGTACAATTCCCGCTCGTGATGGATATTGGTATTTGTACAAATAGATCTTTCTTCCTTTTAAGTAAGTCGACGAAAATAGAAAACAAATTTTATATAGGGCAACTTTTTATTTGTGTAACCGTATATTCTGCCGTGCTTAGATAAAAGGCAGTAATCGTTATTCCTTGTTTTTGTAAAACTTTGACATCTTTACGTTTCTTTTACGATTATAATAGCAATTATATTATTAAGCCTATTTATTATAATATATCTAGAACAAATTAAAAAAAAAATAAGTAAATTTTCTCCGATTTAGTTATATAATATTAATTAATACAAACAAAGAAAGATGTGTGTTATCGCTAATAGCGATCGAGCTATATATAGTTGTACGATTTTACCTCTATTTACGATCGTCCATTAATCATGTGATGTTTTAGCAAAAACCCCTATCGGGTGATTTCGTAATATGTCGTGAGGTTTTAGACCCCGTTCCCTACATACCCAAAAATCACGTGTATTTTTGTATGTCCAAATTACATCAAAATTGAGAATCTATACATATAATAAAATGGTAGGAAAGTCAAAACTGTACATTGAATATTATTTTAAAAGAATACTTGGGGTGTGATCTACAATCGATACCGAAGCCAAAAATATAGGTTTTAGAATTTTTGTCTGTTTGTCTGTCCGGGATAAACTCAAAAAGTACTGCATGGATTTACTTTAAATTTGGCACGAATATTATTAAGAAGTCGTGTCAACATATAGGCTACATATTATCACGCTATCACCTACGGGGAACGAGCATTGAACCTTTATTTCTTCAATGCTTTCTGTAACAACGTGTAATCTAACGACAAATATTTGAATGTTGTTGTTATTATGTTAATAACCATACTATAAACTAGCTTCACACTATAAATAAAGACATTCTGTAGTATATTTAGTATCAGCATTGCACCCGTGCGAAGCCGGGCCGGGTCGCTAGTTTTTAAATAAACGTATAGTGTGCTAAAATTTTAGAAAATCAAGCATCGTGTGATACTTATATTTCCAGACAGACATCAAGTTTGCAAGATGTTTTTCTTTCTTTTTTTTGAATTAGAAATCGTACGTTAAAAAAATGTAGTAGGTATCTCATTACAGCCCCACCCCTCCTTGTGATATTTCGTATTTTTTTCCGAACCCTTTCCCCCCTCTTTCGGACCTCATGTAACAACATGATGGACAACCCCTAAAACTACTTTATTAAACATATTAATATTATAACACCATATTATATTTTGTTCAAACAAATACATAACATTCAACTGAGGGGACATCCATTAATTACGTTAGCTATTTTTCGATCAGTTTACCCCCCCCCCCCTAGGTGAGATTGACGCTGAATATAATAGAGATTGACGGGAAATAATGAACTGTTCCGGTATACCACAGCTAATTTATTTAAATTAAATAAAATTCAAAGCAAAAACTAAATGATTTTAATAGCCACGACATAGATTTTAGTGAGCAAAATGAACATTCAAAATATATATTTTTTAATATCTGTAATATTTTACAGTTGATGTGAAATTTTCGATTATTCCCCCCCCCCCTCGGTTTAAATGAGATTTGGTGAGATTTCATAGGACCCTTCCCCCCATTCTTAACTGACGTAAGTAATAGGTGTCCCATGAAGAATTTTAAATTCAATCACAGCGCTTTATTGGCCATACAAATGTTTGCTGTGGTCTAGGTGTGTGTGCTCGTCTACTGGGTGTGCGTCCGGACACCCAAAACAGGAGCAAATCCTATTGGGGCCGTCGAGTGTGAGGCGTTTATTTATGAATATATATTTATAGCTTTCTCAAATTTCGTTTTTTTTTTTTTTTAATATCACTAGGTCGGCAAACAAGCGTACGGCTCCCCTGATGGTAAGAGATTACCGTAGCTTATAGACGCCTGCAACACCAGAAGCATCGCAAGCGCGTTGCCGACCCAATCCCCCCCAGGAGCTCTGGTCACCTTACTCACCAACAGGAACACAATACTGGTTGAAAACAGTGTTATTTAGCTGTGGTCTTCTGTACGGTCGAGGTACTACCCCAGTCGGGCTGCTCCATATTTTGATCAGGAAATTCCCGCTGTGCCCCACCTCATTTATATTCCTTTTAAGCTAAGCGGCAGCAGTGTGTAGTGGTGCACTCACGACGGGCACGCCCAGCGTGTCGGCCTGCATGCGCATGAGCAGCGCGTTCTGCGCCATGCCGCCGTCGGCGAGCAGGCGGCGCAGCGGCGCGGCGTCGGCCGCCATGGCGCCGCCCACCGCGCGCACCTGCTGGCACACCGCCTCCAGCGCCGCGCGCGCCACGTGCGGCCCGCGCGTCGCGCCGCTGAGGCCGCACAGCACACTGGCGGCGACGGGCACGGTTCATGACCTACTCCCCGGCTAGTCAGGTACTTCTGGGTACTTCGTAGCTCATTTACACGAGTGGGCCAAATATTAATTTTCTTGATTCCCTTGTTAGTGGAGGTGCATAATTTGGAAGGTCATTTTTAAAACCAGACATCTCCATATAAATATTTTATAATTTAGAAAACTTACGGTGCGACAATTATACAGGGGTAATTTATAAAAGTGGACCAAATATTAATTTGTTGAACATCTAATTATTATTTGGACCGATTTTCAAACCATGTCTAATATACTTTAATCAGTGCTTTTAGCCTTTGAAAATGGTAAAAAGTGAAAAAAATAATAGGAGGATGAAACACATTGGAAAAGGAAGAGAATACAACAAAAATGAAGGAAAAATAAATTACGTAAAAATATTTTAAATCAAAAACATTACAGTGTATTTGGAACATAAAAAGGTAAGTTTTCACCAAATTTTGTAAAAATAAGAATTTTGTAAAAAATAAAAATAAAAAACCAAAAACTTTCACATGAATTTTGAGTTTATGTGAAAAAAGTGTAAATATACAAGTTGTTTATCTTTTTAGTACCTACAACTTTGCCATTGAGTGTTTTTCCATAGGATTTGTAGTTTAGCCGGAAATCGAGATAAACCGTTTTTACCCTTAAACGCCCGCTCCCTACGATTTCCCGACCTCAGATCGCCCGAAATTTATTTTTACTTTCATTTTCGTTGTATTCTCTTTCTTTTACAATGAGTTTCATCCTATAATTTTTTTTGGTTTCAAAAGCTATCTGCACTGGTCTAACTATAAATTTCTTAAATATAATTTTAGGTTAGCCGGGCAGTTGGATGTTACAGGCTGAATCGGCGTGATCGTGTAAATAGCTACGGACCCGATAACGTTATTTACAAATAAGCTTACTTTTTATACCGAAATTTCGTGTATATCAATTTTATATTACACTTTTTTTAATATTCTTTGAATTATATAAACAAAAATTTACCCTCTAGCATCTTTTCTCCAATGCGGTGAATATAGGCCATTAAACGCCGGTACAAAGCATATGGTACCCTCTTCGTTGTCAGTCACTTGTGATGCATAAAACTCAGTATCGGACACGTCATCCAATATTTTCAAGCTGTCCTGCAGCCACTGTAACGTGTCTCCTGGATAAATATTTAAATAAAAATTACTATTTTGATTTTTTTTTTGACAATTACCAAGTTAAAATTAAACAGTTTGTAAAACTTTAGCGTAGTTTTAGTAAAAACTTTTTATTACAATTATGTAACATAAAATAAATGATACCTGCAATAGCCACTGAGCCTTCTAAAGCATATACAGGCGGTACATTCGGTCCAAGTTTATATGCCACTGTCGTTAGTAGTCCATTTTGTGAACGCACTATTGATTCACCTAAAATTTATTTACTTAATTTAGTGTGGATGATGATAAACTACTTTGAATTTCATATAACTACATACACGAATTCATTTCGTCTGGAAAAATATTAAAATAATTCCTAATATAAAAATAAATTCCGTTTGCATGCTGCGGTTTTCAAATCTACTCTTTTCGAAGTATACAATTTTTATATTCATTTGCTAAGGAAGAGAATTTATACAGAGTTATTTTAATGGAGCGTTCGTCGTATTTATCTTACCAGTGTTATAGAGCAGGAAACAACCAGTACCATAAGTACATTTCACTTGCCCATAATTCATACAATTTTGTCCAACCAATGCTGCTTGCTGATCACCTAAGCACTGTAAAGTAATAAAATTTATAAATTGCTACTATTATATTTTTAAAAAATTAGAAATTTTACTAGGATCAACAGACGTTTGGTTTTTTTCTGGCCTTTTTCTTTTAAATCGAAAGTATTGAATCAATGATAAAGAAATATGGGACTCAGCTACAGATCTAGAAAACACATAGTAGGCTACTTTATATCCCTGAAATCTGCAGTGTCCGAATGTGAATAAAGTTAGGACGCATTGATAAAATGCGAATCGATAACTTTATACATTACACATACGTATTGATTTTTCTCAGACAACAAGAAACAATGAATACAATAAATTTTCTCTCTCTCAGACTCTTTCCGCGTGATACTTTTCGTGAGCGCGTAACGCTTCAGCCTGTAATATCCCACTACTGGGCATAGGCCTCTTTCCCCATGTAGGAGAAGGATCAGATCTTAATCCACCACGCTACTCCAATGCGGGTTGGCGGATATATTCCCTACTAACCAACGAAGTAACGATCGCTATCAGGTGTACATGATGACAACCGGGACCGACGGCTTAACGTGCTCTCCGAGGCACGGTGGGGAGAGCCACAAGGGCGGCACAAACACCCAGACCACGGCAAACACCTGTATGGCGAATACAAATATTTGTCATGTGCAGGGATCGAACCCGCAACCGCCAGCGCAACCGGCACAATCCATGGCTGTAACCGTTGCGTCAACGCGGCGGAGAGCGCGTAAGCACGGCTATAATTCACAATGAAAAACGTTCCACGAGAAATAAAATTCGTTACCATACGCGGGTCTTTAGTTGTATGCGGCAGTTAGTTTTAATGTTTCACTTTATTGACGTTTTTTAGGGCTAAGAAAAACAGTATTGGACGGTTATGCAGAAGTACGTTGCCAGAGTAGCTCTTATATTAAAATAAAGTAAAATTAAAAAAAGGGTAAGGTTAGGTTTTTTTTTTAACCGAGGCGTGATCTATAACTACTACTGAATCCCCCATACAAAGGAACGCAGTTAGGAGTCGAACACCCGATATATCAATAATAAAGATTTTTTAAATATCAGTATTACCCCAGCAATTGGTGTGCCCAAAAGGGATCCAGTAGATATGTATCCATAAATTTCAGCTGAACTTTTTATCTTTGGCAGTATTTGTACAGGAATATCAAAAAATCGTAATAAGCCCTTATCCCATTGTAAGGTTTTGAGTGACATTAGTTGAGTGCGAGAGGCATTTGTGACATCAGTAGCGTGTATCCCTCCTCGACTGCCACCTGTAAGGTTCTAAACACAAAATATGTATTAAAATTAAATATAATTATATATAAAAAATTAAACTTATTAGATCATTACAATAATTAATATAGTTATTATATTTTTATCGATTATCTACATGAAACATAATTAGAAATAAAAATATATTTTAATATACAGTAGCAAATCACCTTACACATAAATTTTGCTGAACATTCAACTTGAATAAAATTTTTAAATATTGTAGGTGCCTATACTACGATTTATTTTGAATATTTTAATATATTTAGTTTTAGTAAAGTTTTATTACAGTACACACCTACAAAAATAAATGGATATTGGATGTATTACAAAATATTTAAAATAAAAGGAGGTTTTGAGGAATAAATAAATGCATGTCAGGCATGCGTATTTTATATATACTAGTGGTCGCACAGAGGTCGAAATTCGACCATAATTAAAAATTTAAATTAAAGAAAACCAAAAAATAATAAAAACAAAGAACCTTTTTAAAAAAAATCAATTTGACTGCAGCCTTAGACTATCAACAAAATAGTATATATGCGTGTGCGGTGTGCGTGACAATAAGGTGCACGGGACGGCGGGCGTTAGAACGTGGACGGGACGGGGACAAAACGTGGCTATTATATATATACGGTCGAATTGAGTAAACTCCTTTTTTGATGTCGGTTTAATAAAATAATATAATGATAATTTCTGTAAACAAGTGTAAAAATTTTTTTTTCTCACATTGTCAATACAAATAGGCATTTAAATCTGTTTCTCCGGTTGTTTGTTAATAAATCTGTTTGTCGGTGTGATTGAGTTTATAAAAAAATTAAAGCCTGTAAAATTTGATGGTCTACTTGCATCCAAAACTATGCAACTCACATTCACACTCAGATTTTCTGGAGCATAATACCTAAAGGCTATTTTATTTATGTCGTAAATATTCGATTCATTCGTAAACTCAAAACACTAAATCAATTTAAAAAATACTTATATTTCATAAATTTGTTTTTTTTTTTTTTTAAATTTAAATAAATATGTCAATAACATTTTATAACATAGTTATTAATTCTTATTATACATTAGAAAAAGATCAAGATGGTTTTTTGGTTGTCACACTATACCAAGTAACATAAAAATCACGCGGCTCGTGTGACTCGCGCGATGCTACCAAATTTACCTAAACTTGCAAAGCGAAAAATTGTGAAATGGCTCTTAAACACTGTCAAGGAGTTTTAAAGCATACGCACCGTGAGAGTAACTCAGTCACTAATCATCACTTCAGCCTATCGCAGTCCACAGCTGGACTTAGGCCTCTCCAAATTCGCGTCAGACATTATGGCGCATATTCATGTGTTTTGCCCATAGTCACCACACTGGGCAGGCGAGTTGGTGATCGCAGGGCTGGCTTTGTCGTACCGAAGACACTACTGCCCGTCTTCGGTCTGTGTATTTCAAGCCAACAGTTGGATGGTTATCCCGCCATCAGTCGGCTTTATAAGGTCCAAGGTTGTAGTGGAACTTTGTTATCCCTTAGTCGCCTCTTACGACACCCACGGGAAGAGAGGGGGTGGCTGTATTCTTGGATGCCGTAACCACACAGCGAAGTAACTCAGTAACAACAGGTAAATGCACGTGCTTCCCTACTTTAGCTCCCCGGAGCGAACGAAGCGACTGTGTATAGGTACACAGCGGAATCACGGACGGGTCGGGACGGGGCACGCGCGGGACGGGACGTATTAAACATCGTCGGCGACGATGTTTTTTCTCCCCGTTCGTTTCACATTCCCGTCTCTTACGGTAAAAACACATTACGTATACATCCGCCTTTAGACCTACCCACTAAATTTACAGGAGACTAAACTTTTTACAAAACAATATTTTGGATTAAAATGTGGTCCTTTGTTAAGCATTTGCAAAATTTGCAGTTTGTTAAACATCATTTTTTATGATTAATACTATAAATGTAATAAATAATTAATAGTTCATACCTTAGGCTATAAATATGGAGTCTTTGCATTTACATTTACATCACGTAAGTCTATATTTATTTATTTATTTATATACTATATATTGCACTCAAAAATACATTTAGAAACATAAAATAATAGTAAGGTTTATGGCAAAAGGTGGACTTATCTCTGAAAGAGTTTTCTTCCAGTCAACCCATGGTCACGAGTACATGTTTCATATAGCAAGGCAAACAGTGCAAGAAGTATTTATTAAGAAGAAAAATAAAAAACACCAAAAAAAAATTAATAAATAAAAGATAATAAAATCTATATACATTTAAAAAAATGAAACACACTATATACTAACAATTACATATAAAGATAGATACCAAAATACAAATATACTTATGCATATACATACTATAATATATAAGTAGATACATACATATTCTATACTGATGATTACACATTAGCTAGTGAAAGCAAGGGTTTTCAATTTTGAAATAAATATGAATGTTATTTTAACTAGTTGTTAATATTTACAGGTGGAGATAATGACAATTCAATTTTTTAAATGTTATTTATTATATCATGACATTTAAGTTATTTTTATATATAAAAAAAAAAAATCAGTTGGAAAGCCAATGATTTTTATTACATATTGAAATTCATAGTATGTTAATATTTCTATTTATAGAGTATTAAGCTTACCCAGATTAACCAAGAATCTACGGTCCCAGCCATACATTCCCCATCTGTCACAGCCTGCTTGACTGCAGTAACATTTTGTAATAGCCATTTTAGCTTCACCGATGAGAAGTATGTAGACAGCGGGAGACCACTTGTTTGTGTGACTGCATTAACGCATTGCGCTCCTTTGGTCTTAATAAGATCATCTACAATTTTAGATGTTCTGACATCTAACCACACTGCAATTTTAAATAATAGGTACATGGTAACAATAAATGAATAATTTATTTTCACACCACAATAATTTATTTTTTATTTATATATTGGGTATTTATCAAATTATATTCTTTGTATTTTTGTTTTGAGTGTGGCCTATAAAATTGAAGTAGTGATTAGTCTTAAAGCAATCTACTATAAAATATTGCATAATTGTTTGATATAATGCTGTATTAGCGGCCTTTATATAAATGAATAAATAAAATAGTATAAGTTAACGACATATATTATTTAATTTTCTACTCTTGTTTGTTATTTCATTATCTACTCACCAATTGCACTGTACAATGGCTCTCCTGTTGTGGAATTCCAGACAATGGTTGTTTCTCTTTGGTTTGTAATTCCAATACCCACAACATCTTCAGGATTAATATCAAGTTTTCTCAAATTATCTATTGTTACCTGTTTTACAGTAATATTAAGTAATTAAATTTTTACTAATTTAGGCATTTTTACATGATCTAATAATGTTTATACGCATTTTTTTTATACTAGTGTGGTAATTCTCTAATTTGTTCATTCTTTTAATGGGGTACACACCTAGATAAAAAAAAACTTAAAACTAACTATAATTAACATTAAATTTATTTAAATGTAAAAACTTACTTCCATACACTCTAAGACAGCACTTAAGATTTCCAATGCGTCTTGTTCAACCCATCCCTCTTGAGGACTGAATCTTTTTAAGGAGACTTGGTGATAAGTTAGTACTTCTGATGTATTAGCAGCAAAAACCTTAAAATATATTATTATTTTGATTAAGCAATAATCTAAAATTTAGAAAATAATTAATTATGACAAAAAAATCTTACCAAGAATTTAACATTTGATGTACCTTCGTCTATAGCTCCAATTAGAGGACCAAATGTGCCGAATTCACGCATTGTACAAAGAAACAAACCACATATCTTTAATTTTTAATTATATAATTTTAATCACAAATTATACTGCGAGCATAGAAACCGTGAGGCCGAGTTGCAAAAAAATTTGATATCGAACTTTGATGAAGGTGTTATATTTATTTTCAAAAGAATTTGTAAAAAAATGCAAACGAAAAGAACTGGAAATGACCATAATATTCTAAAAGTTATAATTTTCTATCCGGTTTTTATAGAATAATGTTTAAGCCGTAACATTTTTGACCAGATTAAAAGTGTTCTTTGAAAAATAATACCAATAACTGATACGAAAATAATATATTTTGTCATTCAATTCTTATAAAAATGACAATGTCAAAATAATTTTCCAATCAAAAACAGCTGATGCTTTGTTATAGGGATTAGGGCGTGCTCCACTTAAGGCCCACATAACGCCATTGATCGCGACCGCTTAAATTGTCGTTCCACTGAGGTAAAAAAGGCTGTGTGCTTTATTTATTTATTTATTCTTAATGTACACCGAAATACAGACATATTTAAAGAAAGATACAATACAAGATGTACAAAGGCGATCTTATCGCTAAATAGCGATTTCTTCCAGATAAACTTTGGGTACTGGACACGATACAGCAGCAGCGGTTAGAAGTATGCACAAATTAAGGAGGAAAAATCAATAATAAATAGATAAAAACTACGATATGATAGACTTACTAAATTATTAAAGAAGAAAAAAAAACGTATAATAAGTAAATATTTTAGTATATAATATACATATAATATACATATACACACATATATACATACTCATATAAAAATATATAAATATATACATATATACACATAAAGTAAACTACAAATCAAGACAGTTATGACTTAATGAGCAACATATAATGTTTTTTAAGACGTTGCTTGAAACAAGCTTGCGTTGGAGCTTGTTTTATTGAAAGCGGAAGAGAGTTCCACAGACGGACAGCATTAACAGTAAAGAATTGGGGTAGAAGGAGGTAGAATGGGGAGGAATTTTCAAAAGCAAATTGGTTTCAGATCTAGGGGGGCGTTCATGGGAATAGGGTATTCCACTTTATTTGAAAAAGTACTTGAAAATGTTGATTTTCCGATAAAAAGTCACAAAAGATATATATTTCGGCAAAATAAATACGCTTTCATGCCATAAAATTAAATTACATTTGAAACCTTTTTTATTTCCGCCAAAACGCTATAAGCCATTTTGGTTACGTAATGTGGTTAATAACAAAAGTCGTGAATGATGTGTGTAAGATCGATTCCCTCTATACAGACCGTTCATGTTCACCCCTCTTTTTCCGAAGCTCCTATGAGCTACGCAGAGGACGACAAAGGTCCTTTCATAGTCCATGTCTCACGAGAAGTCTCAGACCCAGCCTCAGGAACTACGATCCGAGCCATTAAATTTGGTCAGTTCTTACATACAAATAAAATTAAATCCGTTGTTAATGACGGCGTTAAGAACGTTGGACGAAATAAAATTTCTGTACAATTTACTTCTGCAGAAGCAGCCAACTCTTTTTTATCTAATCCGGTTCTCGACTTGTGTAAATATAAAACTACTGTACCGACATACAACATCACTAGAATCGGCTTGGTTAAAGGCGTACCAGTAGACTGGTCTATGCAGGAACTAGTTGAGTCCTTGGAGCTTCCCTCCGGTTGTGGACAGGTCATGAAGGCCCGACGTCTAAATAGAAAAACAATAAGCGAAGGTACTGTTACTTGGATACCTACTCAATCTGTTGTCCTGACTTTCAGGGGGCAAATGCTCCCAGAAAAAATATATTCCTACCATACATCCCTTCCCGTAGAAATTTATAAGTTCCCGACAATCCAATGTCTCATCTGCTGTCGTTATAGTCACATAAAAACTCAGTGTAGGTCAAAGCCTAGATGCTATAAATGTGCGCAGCCTCATACTGGTGAGTCATGTGAGGTTTCTGAAGATAATGCGACATGTTTACACTGTTCAGGCAAACATTTTACTATCAATAAGTCCTGTCCAGAGTTTTCTCGTCAGCAATCCATCAAGGTCATCATGGCACAGGAGAGCATTTCGTACTTGGAAGCATCCTCCCGTATCCCCCTTCCACTAGATCCTATGCAGAAGTAGCCAAAGAAATGTTTTCTCAAATCAAATACTCCCCCTCTATCCCCTAAAGGACCAGTCCTACTCCACCTATTGTACCTACCTCTTCACCTTACCATTCATATAGAAAAACAGATTCCCGAACTCATCGTCCCCGACCTGCTTTGGGAAAAGGGTTCAACAAACAGGCTCATGATTCTATTATTTCTAATTGCCCCACTTCCCAACCCAACGGCTGCGCCCTTATCTCAAATAAGGATACCTCCTCTCCTACTCTTAATCTCAATATTTTACAAAGTCTCACCCAAATTTTCATTTCCATTGCCACTAAGTATACTGACTCGACACTACCGACCAACGTTGCCTCTCATTTATCCTATATTTTAGATTCCCTTACCAATGGCTCAAATCAACTTCCTTCAATGGAATAGCCAAAGCCTACGTCCTAAACTACATGAACTCATTGTATTAATTAATCTTTATAAACCCATCATTATTGCCATCGCTGAAACATGGTTGGTTCCAGGTTCCCGGCTCCGGGTTCCAGGTTTCATCTGTTTGAGAGATGACAGGAATGATGGGTATGCGGGTAGTGCCATTCTTGTCCGGCACTCCATTCCCTTCTTCCAAATCCCTCTTCCCTCCCTCAGTCCTAATTTAAATGCCGTTGCCATTAGAGCCTTCAACATTTCTTTCCTATCTCTGTATATCCCTCATCCTCGCTCTTCTCTTGGCCCGGAATTACGATCCATATTCTCTTCCCTCCCTAGTCCTATCATTATCATGGGAGATTTCAACACTCACCACACTTTGTGGGGTTGCCATTCTTGTAATGGGTTTGCCCAGGTGTTGCTGGACATTGTTGACGATGTAAACCTTTGCATACTCAATGATGGATCGCCGACGCGCAGGGTTTGCCCTAATCAGAATGCCATGTCTGCTGTTGATCTGTCCCTATCCTCTACTGCTCTTTCTTCCCGAATTTCCTGGAAGACTCTATCATCTACCTACGGCAGTGATCATTATCCTATCCTTCTCTCTCTCATTCTAAGTTCCCCACCACTTTCCACTACAGTCCCTTCCCTTAAAAAGTATAAACTCCACAATCCAGACTGGCATTCTTATGCCGCATCTGTTGATTACATGTTAGATTGTCTTCCGGATTTTGTAGATGATAAAAATATCTTTTTTTATTACAACCATTTCTATAATGCTCTCATTTCTTCAGCTGACAAATATTTTAACAAAATTAATTTTAATAAAAAAATTTACTACCCTTCCACTCCCTGGTGGGATGAGGAATGTAGCTTTTTGATAAAGGAAAGAACAGAAGCAGAACAAGCGTACACACTATTTATGAAAATTTCATCAAATATCGTCATATCGAGGCAAAGTGTAAAAAGCTTTTCCGTAAGAAGAAAAAAAGTAGCTGGATTAAGTTCTGTGAGTCCCTTTCCCCCAGATCTCCCGCACATATAGTTTGATTGAATCTTAAGAAATTTCGTCGATCCATTAATTGTGCTAATCCCACATCCAATGATCCAGTGGCATGGCTTAACGATTTCACAGACAAACTCGCCCCTCCTTATGTTCCTTTCAAGGACAGCTTTCCAACTCCCATAATTCCGTCTGTTTCTAATACTATGGACGCACCATTTTCTTTCGCTGAATTAGAATGCGCATTGAATAGCCTTAAAGACTCTACTCCCGCGGAAGATGGTGTTCCCTATTCATTCGTATTAAATTTAAATGATAAAGCTAAACAAAATTTTCTGAACATCATTAATGCTTGTTTCACGACAGAAATCGTCCCGCAACCTTGGAAGTCACAAATAATTATTCCAATTCTGAAACCAGGCAAAGACCCCCTAAATTCTAATTCATATAGACCCATTGCTTTATCATCCACTTTGTGCAAAATTACTGAACATCTTATCAAAAATCGACTGGAATGGATAGTGGAAAGCAGAAAAATTCTCTCGCCCTTTCAATTTGGCTTTAGAAAGGGTTTGAGCACCATAGATAGTTTGAGTATTCTATCAACAGACATTCGAACTGCTTTTGCAAAAGGTGAGTTCCTGGTAGGTATTTTTCTTGACATCACTTCTGCATATGACAATGTACTTCTTCCGGTGCTCAGGCAGAAAATGCTACAACTGAGTATTCCTCCGAGGATAGTGCATTTCATTTACAACCTGTTATCTTGCAGAACCATAGTGGTTAAACACCAAAACCACTCTTTTCTCCCCAGACTTGTCTGGAAAGGTCTACCCCAGGGCTCAGTCCTTAGTCCTCTGCTGTACAGCATTAACACTCACGATCTTGAACTGTCTGTTAATAGCTTTTGTAATATCCTTCAATACACAGACGATATTGTCCTGTATCGTAGATCAAATTCCCAGGATGATACTACTTTTCGGCTAAATTCTGCTTTGCACTATCTTGACCAGTGGCTTTCAAACCATGGTTTATCCCTTTCCGTCCCTAAAAGCCACGGAGTTGTGTTCACAAAAAAGAGGAATATCCCGTCCTTTGATTTGTATATTAGGGGTCAAAGCATTCACTTCACGGATAAGGTCAAATTCTTAGGCATTGTTCTCGAATTCAGACTGAGCGGATTTTCTCATGTAGACTACATTATTAAAAAGTGCGAAAGTAACATTAATACCCTTAGAGCAGTATCAGGTGTTTGGTGGGGTGCCCACCCTTACACTTTAAAATTAATTTACAATACAATAGTACGAAGTCATCTAGATTATGGAACATTTATCTTAGACCCCTTTAACAAGAGTGACTCAGAAAAGTTAAATAGAATTCAATATAAATGTCTAAGAATTATTGTTGGTGCAATGAAATCTACACCAACAAATGCCTTACAAGTAGAGTGCGTTGACCCTCCTTTACATCTCAGAAGGAAATATCTGTGCGATCGTTATGTCATTAAAACTCTCCAAATTTCTTCCCATCCCTTATGGTCTCGACTAAACGAGCTTTCCCTTCTTTGCTCCAATAGTATGAGAACCCTCCAATCCTGCCTATTAGACAGCTTTCTTAAATTCACCAGATTACCCCATCCTCTAGCATCATATCCCTCTAACCCTATTTTTAATACTTCCTATCAAGCTTTAGTATATCCCCCTCCCGTCATCACAGATCTTGGTCTAGTTAAAGGTGCATCCGATACAAAAACAAAGTTTCAAGAAAAGACTTATCAAAATTGGTCAGACTATCTTCACATCTATACAGATGCATCAAAGCTCTCCCCAGATAGTTGTGTTGGTGCTACCTGCTGGATTCCTAAATATAAAATTGTCCTACAATTCAAATGTCCTCCTCATTCGTCAGTATTCACAGGAGAAGCTGTGGCACTGTTGGAGGCAATTTTATTTACACTTTCTCATAATATTCCAAAATCTGTAATTTTTAGTGACTCACTAAGTTGCCTGTTAGCGATTAAAGCTAACCCGTTTCGTAGTAAATTAAGAATTTCTATCGTTTTAAAGATAAGGGAGGCTTTACTCTCATGCTATCATAAAGGTTTTGAAGTTTTACTGGTATGGATCCCTGGCCATTCTGGTATTCCAGGTAATGAGACTGCAGACTCTTGTGCCAAGTCAGCGGTTCAACTTGACTCATTAGAACATTTTTGTAACTCAAGTCAAGACCTGCGATCGTTGGCGAAAACTCATCTGGACAAATCCTGGACTTCATCATGGGTTGAGTCAACATCGGTTAACGGAAAACACTACTCTGTCATTCAGCCTAATATTCCAAGGCGCCCTTGGTTTTTTCTTCATAGACATGCCGACCGCTGGGTAACATCAACAATTTGTCGCTTGCGCCTTGGTCACTCATGTACTCCATTGCATTTAGCAAAAATTAGGGTGCGTGATCACTCACTGTGCGAATGTGGCCTCGACGAAGGTTCAGCATCCCATATCCTTTTCAACTGTCCCAAACTCCTTTACCCTATTTATGATGTCCTTCCCCCTGAAATCCCCCGTCCTGTAAATATTGTTTGCTTATTGATGCTTGTATTTAGTCCTCATTGTACATTCTTGTGTAGATATATCAAACGTAATAGAATTAAATTGTAAATAAATAAGGTGATTGTTCTATTATTTAATTGTTTATAGTGTAGATGTAAATAAATTATTAATAATATTCTTGTTTATGTATATATTATATTTAGTGCTTGTGCTGTTTTAGGTTCATAGTTTGATATATAATACCTACTATTTTGGCAGTCTTCAAAATTCTACTGAGGTTGCTACCTCTAATTCACCGACCAATCTCCGTCGTGTCTTCTCCATCTTACGTGACATTGGCGAAATCATCTGTGCTGTTAGGCACTAGTGAAAGCCATTAATTCTAAATTCATTCATTCATTCAAGATCGAACTCGTTCATTACGTCAAAAGTTCAATACCATGTACTCTTTGTCGTTCAACGTTAACAGTTACAAATATTTGATGTTTTTGTGTAAAATAATGAATTACAATAACTACCATTGGTGTGTAGTGTCTAGCTGTACAAATATTAGCATTAAAAAAAAACTATTGTCTTAATTTGGCAGTAACATGAGGAATAAAACATAACCTAACACTTTCTAACATCATTTTTCAAATTAGCTATACATGGCACTTACATAAAAAAAAAACAGTATAATATAACAAGTAATACTTACAAAGATGTTTTAACATTCCGAAATTCGACAGAACAGAAGTCTGGGTTACATGCAAAAAACTTTGTAACTATCATTGAATCAATTTTTGGCAGATTCGCACTATCTGCTTTTAAAAAACCTCTTTGCATTTTAATAAATAAATAGCTACAAATAAAATGCACTAACAAAAGAGCACAAATATTACTCCTTGAAGTTAAAGTTGATAGATAATTATGTACCTAGCTGTTAACAGCACTGACAGAAATTTGTTTTTGCCCGTATGACGTCATACCATGGCGGGTCGTGTTTTAGATCACGTGATATACAGATTAAAATATACGACTTTTAATTTCAATATAATAAAACAATAATGTGCTTTTATGATTCCAAATAAGAATATTTATGTGTATTTTTACATAAATTTTATTTTTATCAAATTTTATAATTTGTTTTTCACTACCGAAAGTACCCTATTGCAAAGAACGTAAACCGTTCTTTAAGGTAATGGATTAAAAAGAACACAGTAGAGTAGAGTAAGTACGTGGGTATTCCTGCGAAGGCGAATTGGGAGCCACTTGAGTTTACTGCGAAAATTGGAGACGTGGTTATATTTGCGAAGACCAAATATGAACCTTATAGAGAGATTTTGAAGGCGCTCAAGCTTATTTAGTTGCTCTTCTTTGAGATCCAGAAAACACGTATCTGCATACTCAAGGATTGGTAAAAGTAGTGATTGTGCCAGCGCAATTTTGGTAGCCAAGGGAAGAAAATACTGGAGTCGACGGAGTCAACCGACGGCTGCAAACAATTTCCAGCTTAGCTCAGTTAATTGAGGTGACCAAGAGAGATGATGATCGAAAGTTATTCCTAGATTTTTCACTTTATCGCTAATATTCAAAACAACTTTGTTGAAGAGTACAGGAGGTACAAGTAACCAATCAATGCTACTGACTAGTTTTGGACTACTCACGATAATCACTTGAGACTTAGAAGGATTAACTTTTAACCCGTACGCGTTACTCCATTTAAAAATAAGGTCCAAGTCATTATTTAGTTGGTAAATACTCGTGGGTAGATCAGCCAACTTAGAGTGGGTGTATATTTGAAGATCGTCTGCATACATGTAATAGAGAGAAGATAAGTTTGTAGTTACTGAATTTATAAATAAAGAAAAAAAGAAGAGGAGACAACACGCCACCTTGCGGTACGCCAGCAAATACGTTAGCCCAATCAGAAAAAGTATCTTGAACTTGCAAACGCTGCCGACGCTCATACAAGTAACTTTGAAACCAGTCAATTACTGGTGGAGATATGTTAAAGGAACCTAACACAGACAACAGTATATCGAAGTCCACAGTATTAAAAACATTACTAAAGTCAAGTAAAGCCAGAACCGTAAGTTTTCGATCGTTCATTGCGAGTCTAATGTCGTCAGAGATGTGCTGTTACCGTACTTATGACCCCTCCGGAAACCGGATTGATATGGATTTAGAAGATTGTTTAAGGAAAGGAATGATGTTAGCTGTTGGTTAACAAGACGCTCTAGAACCTTGGACATGAAAGATAGGATAGATATTGGGCGGAAATCGGAGAATTCAGATGGATTGGATTTCTTAGGTAAAGGAATAATATGGGCGTTTTTCTAACAGAAGGGAAAAGTACTAGATGCGAAGGAATAGTTAAAGATATGGGTTAAAACAGGAACGATGTAGTCAATGATAGAAACGATCATTTTGCGGCTAATGGAGTCACAGCCCATGGCATTGGAGCTGACAGCAAGTACATGCTCTTTAACACCACACTCAGATAATTGACTAAAGTTGAAAGATGCAAATTCAAAAGGAGTACGTAAGGCTGAAAGATTGTTAATAGTATTAGATTTAGATTCGATTCTATCGACAGAACATAAGTTAGTAAAGTAACTGTTAAGGTCATTAATTTCAATAGAATTTGTAGGAATGGATTGCTTGAATTTGCCAACTCCGAGTGACTTGAGGAATTTCCATACCTTGTCAGAGTCTGCTTCCTCGAGGACAGATTTATGGATATGGCGTCGTTGTGCATCTCTACAAGCCATGTTGCAGCGATTTCGAACCTTCTTATATCTCTCTAAATTATGTGAATTTGGATCGTGCTTGTACCTCGCTTTAGCCCTGTTTCTCTGGTCCTGCAAAGCTTTGATTTCGTCGGTCAGCCAAGGAGCAGGAAAATGCTTAATACGAACAGGGCGTATAGGGGCGTGAATATCAAATAACTGGATGAGAAGGGAATTGAAATATGATATTTTTTCATCAACCCCAGACGCGTCAAATACCATCGACCAATCAATTCCAGCAGCATCCTCACGAAGTCCGTCTAAATCCATGCCACCAAAATTACGCTGCAGAAGGATCCTTGACTTTGCTCTAGGGGGTCTTAATTTATATGAAAGAAATATGAGATCATGGTAGGAGAATGCGTTGGCTGAGCATTCACCATGCTTTTCAACATGGTCAGGTGAAGAAACAAGAATAAGGTCTAGGAGGGATGGAACACAATTGGGAAGGGAGTGGGGAGCTTGCATGAGTAGGATATGCATATTGACGGAATTAACAAGGGAGTAAAGATGTGAAGATCTCCCTTCGCGTTTAAGGAGGCAGGTATTAAGATCCCCCATCACCATCGTATGGCTATAAAAAGGCGTATACATTTCCGAAAGGTTTTCAAATGAAGCAAAATAATCCACAGTAAGTGATGGGTTATAATATACGCCCAAAAGCAACTTGGAATGTGAAAGAGTGATTTTGACAAAGAGATGATCAAGTCCATGTTCGTCACAGGATATTGAATTACTAATGATTGTATAAGGAATATAAGGACGAAGGTAAATGGCAACGCCTCCACCTGGCCGACTATACGATCACTTCGTATGAGATGGAATCCAGGGAGGGAGTAGGAAGTAGAATGTAAGCAAGATTTGAGCCAAGATTCAGATACCAAGATCGCATGGACATTGTTAGTTTGAAATGTAGATAATAAGTCAGGGTAGTGAGCAGGAATACAGGCGCATTAATATGTACTATGTTTAGGTTTTTAGATACTTCACGAAAGTGTGATTCGAAATTGTCACTAAGAGATGGTAAGCTATGGAAACTAGAGTCATTACTGTGTACTTCGGTAGAGGAAGAAAAGGAGTGAAAAGAGTTGTCGCTGTCATTAATTGCCATTGACGATAAATATAGAATTATAAAAATAAAATTAATTTTATATTAATAAATGATTAAATATATAATAAATTAATATAAGCATGTAAATAAAAGATTATAAGCATCTAAGGTACCGTACAAACGCCCGCCAGCTATTGGAAAAAAAATTATACACTAAGTACATAACAAGTGAAAGACGATGACAGATTTAATAAAGCAAAAATACATAATTACTAACGATTGAAGAGAATAATCATTAAGAAGTGAAAAAATAAAATTATAATGAGAACTTCGTTCCAATAAAAAAAGGAAGAATAACTAAATAATGTAGTAAGTATTTAGTAGTATATGTACTGCCGAAGCGTATTAGCATAGTGAAAAGGAACATAATTATGATATGATTTCTGAATCACTGAGACATCTGTCATTGTCAAACTGTCATTGTCAATGTCGAATAACAACAGTAGTAAATTAGAAGCCTAAAACAAAACAAACACGAATTGTAAATATACCGTAAAGTAAGGAAGTAAATAAAATGAAGTTAAACAATTTTTGTATATCGCCACAAGAAAATAAAGAAAAAAGGTATACAATTATTAATAACAATAAAATGTAACAAGGGGAAAATAGAAAAAAAGGCTTAAGGTATTACATTTGTTTCGCGATTCTTCTCGTGCGCGAGGCCGGTCTCTTTAGGTCGACAGTATCGGTCGATGTGGTCTTCTCAAGCAACGGGGATTTCTGAGGTGTTAAGCAGGAGATACCTTCAAGGTCTGAGAGGCACTCGGCTTTGTGACGTACACCGTCCACCGCAATAATATGTATGATACCATCTCGAGTCCAGCAGTTGACTACTCCAAAGCGTTGTCTTGCCTCTAAAAAGACCTCATGACGAGACTTGGTAAAAAACTCGGACAGAGTAATCCCGGTACCCTTAAACTTAGTCTTAGTGAACCATACTATATCGTGAACTGCGACATCCATAAATTTGACATCAACCGGTCTGGGCTTTTTGTCCAAGGGACGACCTAGGCGGTAACATGTCTTAATGCTGGTACTCGCAAAATTCGTAAGATTGAGATGGTCCGCAGCAATGGTGGTAATTTTAAATGTTAAATTTTCAGATCTCTCATCTGGGATGCCATGTATTAGGAGCATTTTGCGCCTGTTCCTCACTTCAAGGCGGTCCATATCATTAGCCAAAATGACTTGCCGTTGTAAAGCATTCAACGCTGATACAACAAATTCCTTGAATGAAGCGAACTGTGAAGCCAATGAAGATGTAGACTGCGGCAAGTGATTCTACATTCCCTTCTGCATATCCTTCTCAAATTCGTTCATTCTATTGATGAACAACACAGCCAATGATGAAATTGAATCCTTGACAGAGTCCATTGTTAGTGATGTAGTGAAAATTCAATGTGGACAATATTAGCTGGCAGGCAGCACGGTGTGATATTACATAAAATGCATTCAAAGTCCGACTAAATAAAGTTAATTAAATTATTTTCAATTTAAAATTAAGAGCACTATAAAAGGATGTGTTGGCACTTTAACTTCTACCCGCCGAAACCCTTGCTTGCTTTGTACTTGCAGGCGAATTTTATAAGTGAACGTTTGAGTGCTGCCAGGTGTCAGCTGTGTGCTCACAATATAGCGGCATGGTAAAAACATGCAGCTGTGGGGGTTGTGAGTGAATATTTTGCATGTATTGGAGTAAAACTTAATTCAACACGGATTCCCGGGAATTTATCGTTGCGTTTTATGGAAATTTGACATTGATGGTTGTTTTTTAAAAATTCCCATCACGTTTTGATTAAAGCCAACTTTCATCATCATCATTACAGCCTATACAGTCCACTGCTGGACATAGGCCTCCACAAGTTTACGCCAAAAAATAACGTGGACTCATGTGTTTTGCCCATAGTCACCACGCTGGGCAGGCGGGTTGGTGACCGCAGTACTGGCTTTGTCGCACCGAAGAAGACGCTGCTGCCCGTCTTCGGCCTGTGTATTTCAAAGCCAGCAATTGGATGGTTATCCCGCCATCGGTCGGCTTCTTAAGTTCCAAGGTGGTTGTGGAACCTTGTTATCCCTTAGTCGCCTCTTACGACACCCACGGGAAGAGAGGGGGTGGCTAAATTCTTTAGTGCCGTAGCCACACAGCACGCCAAAAAGCCAACTTTGACCCACCTATATTTGGTGGGCGATGTGGTTGCAAACAGTGACGTCATCTATAACGTCGAGCGATCGACGACCACGGGCCTTAAGGGCGTCACACACGGTGAAGTATAATATTTTATCATAAGATACCTGGATATAAAATATTATACTATTGTTACGAACACACAAAGACATTATCGCCATCTAGCGGCAACCATTGAAACCACACAAAGACAGAGACAGCATGAAACTCTCTACTCAATACTAGATGGCGCTAGAGGAACTACTGTGGAACTATATAGAAGTATAGTCTCGAAAACTGGGTACATGCGCGAACTTTCTAGAATGGTCTGGTCCTCGTCTCGGCCGATATAAATAGCCGCAGGGAGGCGAGCGAGTTCAGTTGAGTTTGAGCGATCTTCGAGGCGACTTCAAAGTGGACACTAGTGATCAAGAGTGATACCGGAGAAACCTACGACATTGACTACGACTTAGGACATCGTTAGTGCTTAGTGTTTGAACCTAGTGCTTTGTGTTGGACCTAGTGCTAGTGAATAAAGCCTCCAAAAGAGTCAGCAGGTCTTTCTCTCCAAATCCTTCGAACCCTAGCACGTAACAACTGGTGTCAGAAGTGGGATTTGGAGATGCCATTGACTCCGAGAGAAGACTTTGAGGAGGGCGTCAGGACAAGGCCACAACGAGCTGCGGAGGCCACACCCACTGGGGACCAAGCTCCGTCCACTGTGGGCCAAGCCCCGCCCACCGACCCCGCCTATCATGTCCCGCCCACTGACCACGCCCCTAGGCCCCACCTACTCGGACTCAGGTCCCGCCTACTCGGGCTCGGGCCCCGTCTACTCGGGCTCAGGCCCTGCCCACTTTGTCTCAAGCCCCGCCCACTGGATCCACCCACCTTACCACGCCCACCAGCGACACCGTAGATTCTAGAGATCTTCAAGTGGCTCTTCAATTAGGAAGTTTGATTAAATTAATGGAGCAAACAAGTTTCAAATTGCAAGAATCACAAGAGCAGTAAAGGGCTGAAATTCATAGTGCTTTGCAAGAGTCACAAGACCAAACAAGTTTCAAATTGCAAGAATTACAAGAGCAAACAAGTTTCAAATTGCAAGAATCACAAGAGCAACAAAAAGAGCTCCAAAAAAAAAAAACCCTTTGGGCTATAAAAGATGTTAGTGACGCGGTGACCAAGCTTCGAAAAGATGTCGACGTAGTGGAAGAACGAATTACTGGGTTATGATTGGATGTTGAAAATGTGAAAAGCGGCCTCACTGAACTACAGAAGAAAGTAGTGCGCCTTGAAACCACGGGAGTCGCGATGTCTAGTGGAAGTACCGGAGTGGCGCAAGTACCAAGAGTGAAAGTGCCTCAAAACGACGGCACTACTCCGTGGAACGCTTATCGTCAACAATTCTAGACTGTTGCTACTGCCAACGGATGGACGGAAGAGCAATGCCTGACGGCTCTCAATGTTGCGCTCAGAGGGCAAGCTTTGTCGGTTTTGGAAGCACTGCCACATACAGGAAACGGGAAGACTCCAAGACTCGATGGAGGCACTTGAATCCCGATACGGGGAGCGACACCTGGAGCACGTGTTCCGTGCCCAACTGCGTGACAGAGTCCAACGCTCAGGAGAAGGACTACAACAATGGGCGTTGGAAATTGAGAAACTCGTCAGGAAGGCACACCCAGGAGCAGACACCAAGATGGTAGACACGAATATTGTTCAAGCATCTCGCCTATGTAGGCAAACGGCGCATGAGTGGCACTCACCGTAGCGCCGGAGCTAAGGTGAAGTCAGACGCGGAGCTCAAAGGTATTAGAATAATTTTAAATTCTTCCTCTAATCTCAAAACTTTAACCATGGATATCTCCATAACCATGAGGTTTCGAAGTGTGGCAGTATTACCTTGTATAGATTTCCCTACACCCTCCGCCCTCCACTCCCAAAAACCCCATAATTCGGTTTTTCCTAGTCTAAGGCTTAACCTCCGCTCAGATCATTCTGTCGTCACTAGGGGAGGAGTCCACACGTACCTTTCTGCACTGCATATATACATGGTGATCTAATATAACTAATACGGCCGTACTATTCGATTTATGAGATAGCTCATCGAATGATAATTCTGACTTCGAATATGACTTAAAAATTTCTGCCACACATTTTAAGTGCCGAACGATTTGTGTAGAAAATCGTATTAAGTATTGGAAAGACCGCGGTGAATACAATCTCTACGAAGAATTTTCATCAAAAATGTTTCAAATATATTTTAAGAAATCAAAGGAGACTTTTATTACTATTCATAATTTGATTAAAGACGATATCAAGAAACAAAATACGAAAAAGCGACACAAACACGCCCCGCACCCTGTATTCTAGGCAGACTCCGTGTAAGGATCTTACGATATATTTTGTGTCTTAAGATATCATGTTAAGATAACATTTCGCATATTAAGATAATATTTTACCATGTTAAGACATTTATTTTATTTATTTATTTATTCACATATCTCGTATCTTAATATAATATTTCCATATCGCTCGATATGTATAGATACTGTAATATGAAAATATACAGGGTGTGGCGTAAATAGTGGTCCACCGTTAAGGATTCGATAAACCAGGTAATTTACTATAACATATTACAATTTTATTCATTTTTACCCAAAGGTTCCGGAAATATTTTTATTTTTAATTTTTTTACGATATTTGTACCCCTTGTTACAAATTTGGTTGTAGTTTTAACAAATACCATTATTTTTTCATTTTGATTACTGTTAATTACTGTTGAACACTAGAGCTATCGTTAAATAACACGTTTTTAATGTAAATTTAAGGCTTTTGAAGAAAAAAATTGGTTTTACTCTACTTTAAACCCAAATTTTTAACATATCATGCTAATTCAAGAGCGATTTTTGTAAAAAAAATGTACTAAGCTGTCAGTGCCCATTCATTTAAAAATATGCCTACTAAATACCGATTTCAAAATGGTATCACAATAGCAGATCCCTTTGTTTAACAGAAAGATATACAATTTTAATTGAAGAAAGGAAGATTTTCATTAAAATGCATTTTAAAATTTAGTTGCGTTAATACTTATGATTTTTGTAAAAAAAGTAACTACACTGTCAGTGCCTATTCATTTTAAAATATTCCTACTAAACACAGATTTTAAAACGATTTGCCATCCCATTAATAAAAAAAAATTATTGCAATTTTAATTGAAAAAGACTTAAAATAAAAATAAAAAATTACTACTGTTACAGAGTGATCTTGGCCTAACTTGTAAATTAGAACAAGGCATTAAAAAATAATTGTGTTTGCTCACAAACGAAAAAAAAAACCGACTTCAATTACATCGACGAGTAATACAACGTAGATCGACGAAAAAATAGTCAAGTAACTATGCGTTATGCAAAGATTACTCAAAAAGTAGTTATCAGATTTCAATAAAATTTATATGTGACCACATGATAAACATTAGCTTTCGATTAAATTAAAAATTATCAAATTCGGTACATCCAGTAAAAAGTTATTGCGGATTTTTGAGAGTTTCCCTCGATTTCTCTGAGATCCCATCATCAGATCCTAGTTTTCTTATCATGGTACCAAACTAGGGATATCCCCTTTCCAAGAAAAAAATAATTATCAAAATCGGTAAATCCAGTAGAAAGTTATGCGGTATAATACACCGTAGGTCGACGAAAAAAGCGTCAAGTAAAAACGCATTATTAGATATAGCTCGAAAAGTAGTCGTTAGATATCAAATAAATTTAAATGGGCCCAATTGACACACACCACCTTTCGATTAAAAAAAAATTCTCGAAATCGGTCCACACGGTCAAAAGTTCTGATGTAACATACATTAAAAAAAAAAAATACAGTCGAATTGAGAACCTCCTCCTTTTTTGGAAGTCGGTTAAAAACAAGTCATACTGTCATCGTTTATTATTATTCTTTGACATGATTACAAACACTGTATATTCGACGTTGCAGAGCATGTATAGCTGCGAATGGGGGCCATTTCGAGCATTTAGTGTAATTTTTAGAGTGTTTGTAATCATGTCAAAGAATAATAATCAACGATGACAGCATGACTTATTATTTTTTAATGCCTTGTTCTAATTTACAAGTTAGGCCAAGATCACTCTGTAACAGTAGTAATTTTTTATTTTTATTTTAAGTCATTTTCAATTAAAATTGCAATAATTTTTTTTATTAATGGGATGGCAAATCGTTTTAAAATCTGTGTTTAGTAGGAATATTTTAAAATGAATAGGCACTGACAGTGTAGTTACTTTTTTTACAAAAATCATAAGTATTAACGCAACTAAATTTTAAAATGCATTTTAATGAAAATCTTCCTTTCTTCAATTAAAATTGTATATCTTTCTGTTAAACAAAGGGATCTGCTATTGTGATACTATTTTGAAATCGGTATTTAGTAGGCATATTTTTAAATGAATGGGCACTGACAGCTTAGTACATTTTTTTTACAAAAATCGCTCTTGAATTAGCATGATATGTTAAAAATTTGGGTTTAAAGTAGAGTAAAACCAATTTTTTTCTTCAAAAGCCTTAAATTTACATTAAAAACGTGTTATTTAACGATAGCTCTAGTGTTCAACAGTAATTAACAGTAATCAAAATGAAAAAATAATGGTATTTCTTAAAACTACAACCAAATTTGTAACAAGGGGTACAAATATCGTAAAAAAATTAAAAATAAAAATATTTCCGGAACCTTTGGGTAAAAATGAATAAAATTGTAATATGTTATAGTAAATTACCTGGTTTATCGAATCCTTAACGGTGGACCACTATTTACGCCACACCCTGTATATTATCTTAACCATGTGTGATAGTTCATACAAAATGTATACCGAGCGATATTGTATGTTAAGATAATATAATATTATATTATCTTCGCTGTGTGTGACACTCTTTAGGTGGAACGATAGAATGGCGTCTTTCCTGGGGTTGCGGACGCTTAGTGGAACGCGGCCAAGAGATTGGCTGTCATTTTACGAATACATGTCACTGTCACAGTGTCACATGCACATAGGGACACGATATCGCAACGATAAGTATCGATATCGATGTAGTATCGGTATCGAAATAAAAGTATCAAATTAGTAATAGCATCGAAACTCAAGTATCGATATGAGTAAGTATCGAATAAATTTTGAGTTTCTCTATTACTTTAAATTAATTCACATCCACAACAGAGGCGCGCAGACCATGAATGAGACCTGTTGTGATTCATTAATGGACCACAATGAAAATAAAAATAAACAACTTAGATACAAAAAAAGGTTTTATTTCAAAACATTTTTGAATATCATATCAAAAATTGACCGCTCCAGCGGGATTCGAACCCGCGTCTCCGACTGACCGTGTCGGCGCTCTAGCCAATTAAGCTATGGAACGTTTTATTAGAAGGTTTTATTTCTACTAAACACATTATGGAGAAGAGATAAACATAATAATTGTGTTTGCGGACAAACGAAAAAAAATCGACTTCAATTACATCGACAAGTAATACAACGTAGATCGACGAACAATTAGTCAAATAACTACGCGTTATCAATGATTACTCAAAAAGTAGTTATCAGATCTCGATAAAATTTAAATGTGACCACATGATAAACGTCAGGTTTTGATTAAATTAAAAATTATCTAAATCGGTACATCCAGTAAAAAGTTATTGCGGATTTTCGAGAGTTTCCCTCGATTTCTCAGGGATTCCATCATCATATCCTGGTTTCCTTATCATGGTACTAAACTAGGGATATCCCCTTTCCAACAAAAGAAGAATTATCAAAATCGTCAAATCCAGTAGAAAGTATGATGATGTTGATGATGACTGATATATTGACAAATGACAATCGAAAAACAAAATGTCTACCACAGAATGTAAACAGCGCAGCCAAAAGGTCCATGTCCATTCCGTTTCATCGTTTGCCGTCATATTGGCAGTAGTGAAGTGCGTTTATTTATTTTTATGTTTTATTAAATTACGTTCAGTTCAGAAAACCTATTAAGCAGAGGCGTTAAATTGGTATTTACGAGTTAGTTGCTCGTTTATTTTTTCTTTTTATGGAATCGATACTTGATGCTAAGTACTGATATTAGTACTAAGTATCGAAAGGAAGTATCGAATTTCTGAATACTAGTATCGAATCAAAAGGTAGCGATATGAGTAAAGTATCGGATTCGATATCGTGTCCCTACATGCACAGTACTCAATTCATTTCAACTTGGTGATGGATAGAACCAATTAGGGTTTACGTTTTAATGAATTATTATCAATTTAAAAGAAATGTGGAGTAAGAATCAAAGAATAATAAAATAAATATAATATTGTATAATTGAATGTTTCTATATTTTAGAAAGTTACTGGTCAGACCGTTTGTCAAACTATACGTTTAACTTTTGAGTCAATAATTCTATATACTGTTATAAGTATTTTAAATAAAATGATGAAGAAGATCGAATTTGCTGTATATGAAAATGGGAAAGCACTCAATACTATTGAAAAGGAAACACACTTAGAAGGATCACAATTAATAAAGTCATTAGAAGAGTTTCGGCAGGCTGTAAATTTAGCATTAACAAAAAAAATTGAGGATGGTGAAAATCTTGGTAAGTAAAATTGAATTGTTTATCTTATTAAAATATTTATTTTCATACATAAAAACCGGTGAGAGTTGTAAAAGTTGTCGCATAATTTACTAATATGTAACTAATAAGTGTATTCAGTTTCTCAAAGCTTAAGAAAAATATTATTAAAATCTCCTCATTGGAGCAGCGTGGTGAATTAGCTCTGATCCTTCTCTTACATGGAGACAGAGGCCTATGCCCAGCAGTGGGATATTACAGGCTGAAGCGTAGCGTTAAATACTAAAATACCTGTCTGTAAGAAGTTCAAAGAATGGTAGAAACATTTATACCAGTTGTATACCAAGACTAGCTTTCCACTTGTGGCTTCAATTGCAAGGATTATATAAATCTAATTATTCCATATTTTCCTGTTAAAATAAATCCTGTCACTCAGTGATAACATAGTACTCTCTTGTTAAAGCTTTTTTAATATTAGTCCCGTAGTTTTCTAATTTATCCACTATAAACAAATAATAAAACAAAAACAAATCTTTATAATAGCTTAGATATAATGTTAAACGATGTGGAGCTGACATGAAGATCTCTTACTATTCCACAATTATTTGTGCTTGTGACAGTAGTTATTAATTGGAACAAATTTTGATATTCTAATAAAATAATCTTAAGATAATTTTCATTTTAAATATATTTACATTGCAGAAGACTACATAGAAGACGATTTTGATAGCAGTGATTGTGAAGAAGACACAGTTCAACCCATAAATCCAAAAAAAAGAAAAGTATGATTTTAGTTTATATTATATGTATCCTGTTATAATATTCTATTTTCATAAGATAGGTTAATTGTAATAAAATATATTGTTTAGATTTATGAATTTTTTATTTAATCAGGTTTTGAAATTTTATTTACAATTAAAACATTGTTTTATTTAGTTTACTTATTCATTGTTTTGTTCCATTTTAGACAATAATTGCTGCAAATATAATTTGTTATTACTTTTTTGTTCTAATTAATACATTATTTGCCTTAATTTAATGATAACTTACATATAGTAAGGATTTATTTTAACAAACCCATTCATTTTATAATGATGATATAAAATATTAGCGACGATTAATTAATGCATACTCAAAATGCTCGATTTAAAATAAAAAATAAATAATTTATCTCTAACATCTATCATGTTAACATTTGTTTGGAATGTTTTTGATCACAGTAACATAATTTATTCAATATAATAATTTCATCATTTCAAATCTGCTATTCGCTAATTGGAACCTTAATTAAAAAAAGGTGTTTACAGTAATTTGACTATTTATACACATAGTAAGATAAATTTATTAATACATTAATATGCTTAAGATGGTTTGTATGTGAATATTAAAATAAACAAACATTTGTTTGAAGTAAAATTATCAATATAATATTGCCATAATATTAGGTTAAACCAATTTTTAGGCCATAGTAATCATTAAGTTTCAATCTTTTCCATTATAGGAGAAGAGGCATTTTCTCATGTTAGACATCAATTGGACCAAACATTAATTCACTCTTCATAGAAATTTAGCAATATTCAACCGGTCAAAGTCTCCCCGTACCCGTCAATTTCAGCACCGTTATGCTCTATGTTTGGATCGAGTTTTCTTATTTTCTTTATAAGGATATTGTGTACATCTTATAGCACCGATGCAAAGTGTTTTTTACGTACTTTATGAATATTTATAATGCTATTTGTCGACGATACGTAAAATATGTAATTTGTTTTCAAAAACATCCTACTTTCTCGCCCTCTTTGATATTGTTGCCCAAAAAATTTTTTTGTTAGTTTTATCGTGCGCGCGATTATCGTTTTTTTTTTCTAAAAAAAATAAAATTATTCATATTTTATCAATATGTAATTCGTATTTAAATATGATTTTCAAAAAACACGATTTACTAAAAATACCGAGCTAAGCTCGGTCACCCAGGTCCTAGTAAATTAAAGCTTAATTCATACTCTTTAAAATAATATAAGCGTTTTTGTTCTAAGTGTAGAAACTTGTGACCTATAAGCAAAAAACTACATACATCTCAAAGTATCATCTCTCATCTCTAAGTAGCGCGCGCTTATCGAATCATATTACGCGGGAGATGCGAGGTCAGCGCTGTGCGGGCGGTACGGTAGACTGCTGGGGTTGAATTCAACCTCGCGGTAGACTACGGAGGCTCGCGCTTGGGCAAGTCCGGTCTACCAGAGGTTGCGAACTAAATTGTTTTCAGCTAAACTAGGATATAAACCGGTATGACAGCTTTTTTTAATTTGTCTTCTGAATTAATCTGATATTATTCAGGATTGAATAGGAAAACGTATAATTATAAATTACATTGGTAGCAGTTACTAAACTATTATGATTATGAATTTATTTTAAAACTCAATTTAGACAATAGAACATTCGATAACTATGATTACCTAAGTCTCAACAAATCTTCTAAAACAATTACTTATGTGAAACATAATAACTAATAAGTAAGAGAATTTAAAATAATATTTATAATATTCATGGAATGTGTAATATAATTGTTATTTCGTAATTAAAAGCAAACAAATTGTATTAAGAAATTAATCTGGGAAATTCGCAATATACGGCTCAGTAAATAAAACAATGCTAAGCTTTTGCAGCTTGAAATCCGAATCTAAATTGTTTGGTTAGTACTAAATATTACATTAAAATTCATGACTTGTTCAGCGGTAAAAACGTCATGAGGATACCCGCATGATTCGGAATATATTCTGAGATATGACAGACATGTTCATCAGCTCATATTGGAACAGCGTGGTGAATTACGCTGTAACCCTTATACTTTATAAGTTTATAGGATAATAGGCCAATTTCTAGAAATGAGATTTCAGTCTGTTACATATCTTTCCTTACACTTAATACTTATTATATGATTCACAATTGTTTACGTAGTTACATTTCGATGTTGATAATTAGCCACTCATTAACACCATAACAATCAACAGATCTGTTAAAACTCAACTGAAGTACATAATTACATTTCGATTTTGAGTGCTGAAGTCTACGCCACAATTACGAAATCATTATCTACATATTATGTAGTTTGAGGTCGAGCTGTTAAGCACATTTCTTGATAGTAGTATATGTATGAGATAGTTACATTATTATTTGCATTAATTTTTTTTGTATATTTTTCGTTCTTTGAGCACGTAAACGTCGTAAACACACAAACTACACAATATGTAGTTAAAATCACAACGCTAATAATTGCTTCTAGTAACTAGACCGAATTTAGTTGAGGACTAGTTAATAGCTTTATCATCAGGCGGTTCAGATTCTGAACAGCATAAATCACAACCAGTGATACCACAATCGCATAATGACGTCGGACGAATAGAATTGCGGAATTTCTGAAAATAAAATAAACAAATAATTAAAAGACTAACAGCAATTGTAACATTTGAATACCTAGATCGACTATCTAGAACCTAGATATTCAAAGGTTAATTAAAGGTCGACTAATATTGTAATAAAGGCTATCTCTTTTTCCCGACACAACATTCGTCTGGTTGGAGGATCCTCCTTTTGCGAGGGTCGATGAGGAACTCTACACCCTATACCATCACACCTCCCAGATCCCGTTGCTTAGATATAAAGTGAGAAGTTAGATTACGTGGCCAATAAAGAAATCCGTGGCTAGACTTATTATTTCCCGAAAAAAAAAAAAAATTGTTTTTATGATCAATAGTAGTCGAACAAACAATAATTAATCAAAATTAATTAATCTGAGCGACAAAAATAAAGATATCTAGTAAGGAGGGGAGGAAGGGGGGGAGCAACTTAAGTGTGGACATTTATTTAATTAATCATAAATAAAAAAAAGACTGTTAGTCATTTTCACATTCGAACAATAACGAACAAACGACGAACAAATAATTAAAAATAAAAAAATAATCAAAAATCTATAAAAGTGGGTCCAAATTCAGTGAGTAGCCCATTTATCTATATGTATTTATCGGAAAAAAAAATGTAGCCATATTAGTCAACTTTTATTTCTAATACAAGCATCAAGAAGTTTATCTTAGGAACAGACGACCGTGTATGTATTTATTTACTTATTATCAATTAATGTTAATAAAATTAAAATTAGCACATACTTCTCTAAAAGTATTTCCAGGTGATCGTACGATAACTACAATGGCATAAACAGGTATGCAGAGTAGAGACAGTGATGCTATAATCCAGCCGAGCACTTGTGCCCAAGTCGGGTACTGATATTGGCGATAGCTGGGAGGTGTGTAGTCAACGAGGCTAGCCACCCATAGCGCCAATAGCAAAGCTGGTGCCGCTATTAGCCAGCAAAATCGAAAATACAGCGATGGACACTGACCTGGTTTAAAAGAAATACTCAATTAAGGACAATAATAAGAAGCTTACCTTACATTAATGAAGGGCCATATTTAACATTTAATTTCTAAAAGGTAAATAGAAGATGTGAATACGTAACCGATAACATCACTTCAGCCTATCGCAGTCCACTGCTGGATATACCTCTACAAGTTCGCGCCAAAAATGGCGTGAACTCATGTGTGTTGCCCTTATTACCACGCTGGGTAGGCGGGTTGGTGACCGCAGGGCTGGCTTTGTTGCAATGAAGACGCTGCTGCCTGTCTTCGGCCTGTATATTTCAAAGCCAGCACTTAGATGGTTATCTCGCCATCGGTCGGCTTTTTAAGTTCCAAGGTGGTAGTGGAACTGTGTTATCCCTTAATCGCCTTTTACGATACCCATGGGAAGAGAAGGGTCACCGATAACAGAGTGCTCAAATATCGACAGTTACCGTTTATACTATTTCAAAGCTTTTATAATTATATACATCTTGTAGTATAGTGTTATATTGTGAGAAAACCTGAATGTTAGATATTTTGATGCTTGTGTCGCCAGTAGCCTTGGATTAAACGGGTTAATGGACTATAGTAAAGGAACCTGCTTAGTCCAAGGTACCAAGGTAAGGTATTAATTGTTTGCAATTTTAACCTAGATTAATGTATCTTTTTGAAAAAGATTTTTATTACAAAATTAGCTGGCCGGACAGATTTCGTTTTGTCAAAAGTTAATACTATTTTTTTAAAAGTATTTAGATCTTCCGTGGCCCTTAAAGAATAAACAAAAAAATAATAAAAAAATAAAATATTCTCGAGTTATGCGCTTAGCAACATTCATTTTTATTTATATAGATGTAATAAATATATATATATATAAATTAACTAGATGACCCAGTGAACTTCGTATCACCTACCTATATTTGGGAAAAATATGCACAAAAGATACAAAAAAATAATACAAAAAATAAAATATTCTCGAATTATGCGCTTAGCAACATTCATTTTTATTTATATAGATGTAATAAATAAATAAATATATATATATATATATATACATATATACATTAACTAGATGACCCAGTGAACTTCGTATCACCTACATATATTTGGGAAAAATATGCACAAAAGATTTTCTAAACGCATCTATAACCATTTGACAACCAAGTGACAATGTTTTTGACAAATGACATCAGATGTTTCACAGCTAGGCAACATTTTCATTCAATATTTCAATCAACATTATTATTTAGGTTAAAGCGCTGATATAACAACATTTTCATTTTGTTCTCTACGTGACATTGGCAAAATCAACCGTGCGTCACTGGCACAATTGAGAGCCACAAAAAAAAAATAATCAATCAATCAACCTTTTTAATTGGAAAATTTGATTGCTGTTTTTAGTATTTTCCGCTACTTATTATTTATATTTTTCACCTTCCCTGAACATCCACAAATATTTCAAAATCAAAATTAGCCAAATCGGTCCAGTCATTTTTGAGTTTTAGCGAGACAAACAACCAACAGTTATAGATATATACACATACATAATGATTACTATTATCATTACTTAAATACAATACTGGTATGGGAAATTTAAAAAATGATGATTCATAAACGGAAATACTGGACAAAAGATTCATTCATAGTATCAACCGAGTAAAACCTTATCAAGATGTATTCAATACAATACGAATATAATTTATTGAACAATCACATACAATGTATGTAACATAAAAATAAGTAATAAAAAGAAAACAAAAAGTATGTACGAAAGTTCTCATTTTTTCTTCCAAACAACCTTTAGAAAAAGAATAAAGCGCCACATATATATAGTACATGCCTATATAGTACATTAAAATAATACGAGTATATACTTACATAGACATACTTACATAGACATACTTACATAGCTATACTTACAGGCATAAAACTATATATAAACAAGTAAACATCATATACAACAAGAAGAACTTCAATTTAACGGAAGTTAACAAGAGCGTTAACATTTTTTGAAGTTAACTTAAAAGTTAATGCGTTAAGCTGAGTGTTAATTTCGTTAATGGATTAATTAACGATTTAACGATTAACGGAGTAACGAGTTCCGAGACCTTTGCGTATAAATAAATAAAAAAAAAACTAATAGATATTATGTATATTGCGTATATATACATAAGCGTATATATACATATTGCGTATAATACATATATAAAGCGTGCACTCTGTGCAACGTACGGAAGCTCCGAGTATTTATGTATGCATATTTGAAAAATACAGTAAAATTTAACGTACGAAGAACTTAAACGTTGAAATTTTTTTACATAGTCGTGATTATTAGGCTTTTTTTTTGTAATTATATATTTTTTTAATTTTTAAACCAGTAACAATAATATAAATATATTTTTAAAATAAACTAAATTTATTAAATTTTATAATAAACTATTTATTTTTATTTATATTTATTTATATACACTTTTGCACACCAACACAAAAGTAAAATAAGTTTAATTAGGTAAAAAAAAAATAATAATAAATTTGCATTAGTTGCAACAGGCGGCCTTATCGCTAAAGCAGCGATTTCTTCCAGGCAACCTTTGGGCAGAGGACTAGAATTGATTGTTATTGGGGATATGGGCGCAAAATAAGTGCTATCAGTCATGCTGCCGCTATTAGCCATTACTGAGGCTATTTCAGTGGAACTTAAGCCAGTTAGAGATGAGCTCGCTGTAATCAGGGAATCCATGAATTTCATCAATAGCCAATATGAGACAATTGTGAAGCGTGTAGACGATCTTGAGAAAAACATGAAATCGTGCATCAATATAAAATCTGAACTTGGTTCCATTAAGGATCACATTGACAGTGCAGAAGTGGATAATGACAAGCGGGAGCAGTGGGTTCGGCGGTCTAATGTAGAGATTTTTGGCATTCCAGAGAGGAAAGGAGAGAACTTAATGCAAATTCTTAGGGACGTTGCTAGTAAAGCGGAATTTTATATATTATATATTTACATACATACACATATACATACATATACCTACAAATACACCTACACAAATACACACATATACACGTACACAAATACCTACAAAAACACATAATAATTTGATAACAAAGAAAAATACATACACAGAGAAAAAATAAATAAATTGATAAACGAATAAATAAGTAAAAAATAAAAATAAAATAATATTACGATGACAAGTACATTGCCTTAGTTAGCCTCTTGAATGATTCCAATGTTTGAGCTCGTCTTATAGTTAGCGGCAACGAATTCCAGAGACGACAGGCTTCAACAGTGAAAGATTTAGAGTAAAAGGTTGAAGAATGATATGGAATCTTTAGGATAAGGTTATTATCAGAGCGGAGAGATCTTTCGTGAGTATCACTAAGAAATTCGAAACGATTTTTTAGATAGGAAGGTGTTAGAGGATTAAATAGGATTGAGTAAAGGAGAGACAGAATGTGAGTATTCCTGCGAAGTCGGATAGGTAGCCACTTGAGCTGTTTGCGAAATTCTGAAACATGGTCATATTTACGTAAACCAAATATGAACCGAATACAGAGATTTTGTAAGCGCTCAAGTTTATTTAATTGTTCCTCATTTAAATTAACAAAACTAGTATCAGCATAGTCAAGAATCGGTAAAAGGAGAGTCTGTGCAAGCATAACTTTAGTGGGAATGGGAAGAAAGTTGCTTAACCTTCTCAGAGACCCAATTGCTGCAAACAGTTTTTTGCTTATAAAGTTTATTTGGTGTATCCAAGATAGGTGTTTGTCAAAAATAATACCAAGATTTTTCACTTGATCGCTTATCGGTATACGTATTTCGTCAACAATCACTGACGGGACCTGTGACCAGATAATGCGTGACATTAATTTCTGGCTACCGATGACAATAACTTGCGTCTTTAAAGGATTGATTTTTAAACCAAATGATTTACTCCAATTTTGTATATTCATAAGATCCTCATTCAGTAAATTAATACATTTAGGCAGATCACTAAGAGAAGATTGCGAGTAGATTTGGAGGTCATCCGCATACAAATGGTAGAGAGAGTTAATGTGCTTAGTGACAGAGGAAATAAAAAGAGAAAATAATACAGGGGACAACACGCCACCTTGCGGCACGCCAGCATTAATTGTATAATAATTAGAGGAGTATCCCTCAACATGTATGCGTTGCTGACGACCACACAAGTAAGATTGGAACCAGTCAGTCACCTCAGCAGACATGTTCAGAGAACGAAGTACGGCAAGTAGTATGTCAAAATCAACAGTATTAAAAGCATTACTGAAGTCTAGTAATGTTAACACCGTGACAAGTTGATTGTCCATACCAGCTCTGATGTCGTCCGTTATTTTAATTAAAGCAGTAGCCGTACTATGACCACGGCGGAAACCAGACTGTAAAGGATTAAGAAGGTTGTGTCTAGAAAGGAAAGGAGTCATTTGTTGATAAATAAGACGTTCAAAGACTTTTGACAGAAATGGAAGAATAGAAATTGGTCGAAAATCGGAATAAGCACAGGGATTTGATTTTTTAGGTAAAGGGATAATTTGAACATTTTTCCACACGGCAGGAAATGTAGAGGACTGGATAGAAAAGTTAAAAATAGACGTAATTATTGGAGCTATAATGTCAATAATGGGAAGAATCATTCTACGGCTAATACTGTCAGAACCGACGGCATCAGAGCTGATGTTTAAAACGTTTTGCTTAACGTCACTTACAGTGAATTTACAAAAAGTAAAAGCAGGAAAATCTGGAGTGGGTAAGGCTGAAAGTTGATTTAAAGTATTTGATTTAGTTAAATCATCTATGGTAGCAGGAGATAAAAAGTGCCGATTAAGCTGGTCTAAATTTAATTTATTTAGATCAATACTTTGGTGTGTTTTTCCAACTCCCAAGTTTCTGTCGGAACTTCCAAATTTTAGAAGTATCAGACTCTTCATTTAAGCGTTCGTGAATGTAGCGTCGTTGCTTATCCCTACAAATTGTATTGCAGCGATTCCTTATTTTTTTATAATTCTCGCAATTTCTTATATTGGGGTTAGCCCTATATTTAGCCTTCGCTTTATTCTTTTTATGTTGTAGAGATTTAATGTCTTCGGTAAGCCAGGGTGCTGGCAAATGCTTTATTCGAACTGAACGAACTGGAGCATGCATGTTGTACAAATCAGTCATAAGTGAATTAAAAATAGTAACTCGTTGATCGATTGTATCAACAGATTGAATCACAGACCAATCGATCCTGTTTGCATCTTCACGCAAGCTGTTAAGGTCCATACCACTAAAGTTACGAAGCAGAAGGATCCTTGACTTAGCCTTCGGAGGTTTTATTTTGTACGAAAGGAAAAGAAGATCATGATAAGAAAATGCACAAGCATTACACTGTCCATGATTTTCTACATGGTCAGTGGAAGAAACTATAATTAAGTCTAGAAGAGAGGGAGTAGAATTTGGAGAAGAGTGCGTGGCAGCAAGTGGAAGGATATTTAAATTAGACCTAGAAATAATAGTATTAAGTTTTAAAGATTTGTAATCATTTTTCAACAAGCATGTGTTAAAATCTCCCATTAAAATAGTGTGACTGTACTGAGGAGTAAATTGTTCTAAAAGGCTTTCAAGATGAGAAAAGTAGTCAATAGAGAGAGAAGGATTATAAAAAACACATAAAAGAATCTTAGAGTGAGAAAGAGTTAATTCTAAGAATAGATGTTCCGCACAAGGATTGTTTTGAGGTGCTGACATACTGACAATGTTATAAGGTATATAGGAACGCAAATATATGGCAACACCCCCACCAACTCGATGTATGCGGTCATTTCGAATTAACTGAAAACCCGGTAGAGAATAAGAAGTTGAAGGTAAACAAGGTTTAAGCCACGACTCAGAGACAAGGATAGCGTGTAGATTTATGTTATCAAATGAGGCCAAAAGGTCAGGATAATGTGCAGGAATACTCTGAGCGTTTATATGAACAACATTAAAATTCTTTGGAAAAAGTGAAAAATTAGAATTAAGACATTCGTTGAGTGTTGGGATACTTTGAAAACTGTCTTCACTATTTGTTTCTGTAGAAGAAGAGAAAGACAGAAACGCATCATTGTCATCATATAAATTACTGTTATCCATCGTAATTTAATGTAACAAGTATATTTCAAGTAACAAATGTAGGTATTATATATAAAGTATATCTAAAATAATAACAGCAAATAATAATAATGTTAAGGACACACAAAGAAACTAGCGCCATCTAGCGGCAACCATTGAAACCACGCAGAGACAGAGAACGCATGAAACTCTCTACTCAATACTAGATGGCGTTAGAGGAGCAACTGTGGAACTATACTTCTATATAGTTCCACAGTTGCTCCATAGCATAGCATGCTAGTCATGTTATCTCCAGTGATGGAATCCAGACCGACCCGGAGAAACTGGAAGCAGTCCAAAAATGGCCTACCCCTAAGGACAAAACCGAAGTGCGGGCATTCCTCGGACTGTGCTCATACTACAGGCGTTTTGTTAAGGGATTCTCAGAGATAGCCAAGCCATTACATCGGCTGACAGAAGATAAACGACAATTTAGTTGGGATGGGACTTGTGAAGATTCTTTTCAGAAACTGAAAAAACATCTGTGTGAAACACCAATCCTGGGATATCCACAAACCGAAGGTCGATTTATAGTCGACACGGATGCAAGCAACACGGCCATTGGAGGGGTGTTATCTCAAAAACAGGGTGAAAGAGAAGTAGTTATTGCATATTTCAGTAAATCTTTATCCAAGCCAGAGAGAAACTACTGTGTGACAAGAAGAGAACTCTTGGCTGTTGTAAAGACGCTACAACATTTCAACAAGTATCTCATCGGCAGACAGTTTTTACTGCGAACTGATCACGCAGCCTTGAAGTGGCTACTACAATTCAAGAACCCAGAAGGTCAAGTAGCTCGATGGATTGAGCAGCTTCAGGAGTACGACTTCAAGGTGGAACACCGCAGCGGAAAGATGCATGGGAATGCCGATGCACTCTCACGAAGGCCGTGTTCGGAAGACTGCAAACATTGTGTTAAGCAAGAATCTAATGAAGTCACATTAAAGCTAACAAGAACAAGTCCTTCGGGTATCTGGGAAAGTGATGCTATGAGGGAGGCTCAAGAAAGAGATGACGACCTTCGGCACATCATCACATGGAAGAAACGGGGTGACGTAAAACCAATCTGGAGTGAGGTTGCACCCACTGGCGCTGTCACTAAGGCGTACTGGGCTCAATGGGACAGTCTGATACTTCAAAACGGAATACTCTACCGGAAATGGGAGAAGACTAACGGCAGAGAGTTCCACCTTCAGATAATTGTCCCAAGAACGAGAATACCAGATGTTCTCCGTGAAATACATGATGGCGTATCAGGAGGCCATCTAGGTGTCAAGAGGACGTTAACAAAAGTGCGAGAACGATTCTACTGGTTGCATTGTCGAGATGATGTACAGGATTGGTGCCGCAAATGTACTACTTGCGCTGCTGTAAAAGGACCTCAGACCAGGAGCCGTGGGAACCTGCGGTTGTATAACGTCGGTGCACCGTGGGAACGAATTGCAGTTGACGTAGCGCGGCCATTTCCTGTAACGGAATCAGGAAACAAGTATTTTATGGTTGTCATGGACTACTTCACCAAATGGCCCGAAGTGTTCGCCATACCAAACCAAGAAGCTACAACAGTCGCTTCTAAGTTAGTCGAAGAAGTGATATGTCGCTTTGGTGTGCCTCTAGAAATCCATTCTGACCAGGGCAGGAATTTCGAATCGCAAGTATTCTAGGAAGTGTGCAGAATTTTGGGCATACATAAGACGAGGACCACCGCGTACCGTCCACAGTCTGATGGAATGGTTGAGAGATTTAACCAGACCCTTGAGAGGCATTTAGCGAAATTGGTAGACGACAAACAAAAAGATTGGGACAAGTATATACCGCTCTTCCTTCTGTCGTACCGAACCGCCGAGCATGAGAGCATAAAAGCTACCCCGGCGTATGTCAATTACGGTAGAGAATTACGAATACCAGTAGACCTATTGACTGGAGGGTCACCGGAGGAACCAAATACCGTACAAGACTATGTCAGCGATTTAAGGGAAAAAATGCGCTATATACACGCCTTGGTTCGGGAAAATGGTTTACAGTCAAGTGAGAACATGAAAACCCGATACGACCGGAAATCGAACACGAGCGGCTTCAAGGAAGGGTCACTGGTGTGGCTGCATAACCCAACCCGCCGGAAAGGGAAATCGCCAAAGTTGCAGACCAAGTGGGACGGTCCATACAAAGTGGTTACCCGACTGAATGATGTGACTTACAGGATTCAAAAGCAACCAAGAGGGACATTCAAAGTGGTACACATAGACGGTATATGGTCTGGCGCGTTACCATGGCAGTAACAACGATGCTCGGGACGAGCATCTCTAAGAGGGGAGTAGTGTTAAGGACACACAAAGAAACTAGCGCCATCTAGCGGCAACCATTGAAACCACGCAGAGACAGAGAACGCATGAAACTCTCTACTCAATACTAGATGGCGTTAGAGGAGCAACTGTGGAACTATATAGAAGTATAGTCTCGAAAACCGTGTACATGCGCGAACTTTCCAGAATGGTCTGGGCCTCGTCTCGGCCGATATAAATAGCCGTAGCGAGGCGAACGAGTACAGTTCAGTTTGAGCGATCTTCGAGGCGACTTCAAGAGTGAAAACTAGTGATCAAGAGTGGTACCAGCGAAACCTACGACATTGGCTACGACTGAGGACATCGTGAGTGCTTAGGGTTTGAACTTAGTGCTTAGTGTTTGAACCCAGTGCTTTGTGTTGGACCTAGTGCTAGTGAATAAAGTCTTGAAAAGAGTCAGCAGGTCTTTCTCTCCAAATCCTTCGAACCCTAACACGTAACAATAATAATAATATTAATAAAATAATAATAAACAAAATATAGATTATAATATAATTATTAGTCTTACCCTAATAATAATAGATATTATGAATAAAAATAATAGATAAATGAAATAGCTAATAGATATTATGAATATTATAACATCAAACAACAACAATCATTAAACGACTCCAATGATTGTGCGCGCCATATGTTTACAGGTCAAGAATTCCATAGATGGGCAGTGGACAGAAACAGTTACAGTAAAAAAAAGAAGAATGAGAGAGAAATTTAAGAAGGTGGTTACTATCAGAGCGAACAGGTCGATCGTGAGCATTCGATAGTATTTCAAAGCGTTCTAGGCGTCTACGCATTAAATAGTAAACAGTAGAAAAGTAATAGAAAGTGAGTATACTGGCGAAGTTTAATTAGAGCCACTCGAGTTTCTTCCAAAAGTCATAAATGTGGTCATATATTTTTAACCAAAAAATAAACGGAAAAGAGGAATTTTGAATACGCTAGAGTTTATTTAGTTGGTCTTCCCTTAGATCAAGATGATATCTCCTGCTAAGGACTCGGCATAATAGAGGATAGGTAGAAGAATTGTTTTTCTAGCGCAATCTTTGTGAAAACTTGCAAGAGATTTCGTAACAGGCGAAGAAAACTGATTGTACAAGATATTTTACGATTCAGTTCCTTAACTTGTGCTTTCCAAGCCAAATTTCGGTCAAAAATGACGCCCAATTTTTTAATGTACTGTAAGGAATGATATTGGTGCTAAAAATAACAGGCGGCAGAAGGGATTCATCTAAGCGACGCACCATATGATGGCAACCAATAATAATAGCCTGGTTTTCACGGGGTTTAATTTCAGGCCCAAAGAATTACTCCAGTTAACATGTCTGAATTATTTGTAATGTATGTGTATTGTTTAAAAAATATAATATAATAAGAAATTATTAATTTGTTATTGCATCATGATGAAATAATTTCTATGAAAATATTAAAACAACCAGAGATAATTATTATAAAATAACAAAAATAATTACCAGTCATTTGTTTGATGTTTCTGGACAATCTATCCACTCCATAAAACCAAGCTATACCGACCACTTCGAAGAAAGCAAGATACGTAATGCTCAGTGAAGCGGCATAGAAGTCCATTAATTGAAAAATATAAATGCCGCTATGTATGATGTGAGGCAATCCAAAAACGAGAGAAACGGCGCAAACGCATAGAACTAATAGTTCATGGTATACAAGTCGCTTTCGTATCATATCCGGAAATCCGTCTTGTATAGAAGTCACTACGACTTCTACAATGGCAAACTGTAATTTAAATAATGAAGTTTTTATTATTGTACTTAAAAATAAATGACACATTTGTTCCATATGTAAAATATACCTGACTGTTTAGACCTAGGCACAGAAACATGAAGAAGAATAAAACTGCCCACAACTGTGATGCTGGCATTTTTGCGATTGCTTGAGGGTATACAACAAATAGTAACCCTGGACCTAAAATAAACGAAGTGTATTAGATACAAAATTTACACGTTAGAACAAGATTGAGAGTAACTTCTTAATGTGTTAAAAGTAGTAAAGTCATAACGTTATTATTTAAATACTTACTATCAGCAATGACAACGTTTACAGGTGTATTCTGTTCAAAAGCAATGTTTCCAATTGTAGCGAAGGTAAATATTCCCACAATGAGACTAGTAACCGCATTCACCAAAGATACAGCTAATGTGTCGTGTAAGAAATTGTTATCAAAACGGTTATATGAGGCAAACATTATCATAGATCCAAAAGCTATTCCAATAGAGTTGAAAATTTGTGATGCGGCATTCACCCATGGTTTTGATTGTTTTAATAGTTTCCAATCTGGCTTAAAGAAGTATCTTAACCCTTTGTCAGCTCCTTCGAGGGTTAATGACCGACCAAGGAAGACTATAATTAGTAAAAATGGTAAAGTTGTTGTGATGTATCGAACTTTGGCTGATGATTTTATGCTTTTCCATAGGGCAAAGTAAACCAGGACCCAAGCACACACTAAACAAGCTGCCAACTCCCACCGCATGCCACCGGGATATTCAATACCGTCACTCATGCTCAATACTTTTTTCCTGAAATTTCATTAACATATTACAAGGAAAATTAGAAAAATACCTATTAAATTATTTTACAAGGATTTAATTGGGTAGTAGGTTTGGCAATTGTAGATCGTAAGTAGATAGTCCTTTTTTTAATGTTCCTATGTTTGCAAATTAAAGGAATTAATATGTTATTTAATTGAGTGATTACAGACGCCACGTATTTAAAAATATGCAAATTTTTTTTTTTAAATGTAAATATCATAATAAGCAGTAGTTGTAGATATTAATTGTTAAATAACAGTAGTTAAATATTAGTAGTGTCTAATAGAAAAAAAAAACGTTTTGGATTTCACTCACCTAAATACACACTTGTCTAATTATTCTTCATTTATGCTAAGTTATTATTTCGCTAACTGCGATAACTTAATATTACTGTCTGTATAAGACAATGTTGTTAACTTTTTTTTTAAATTTATTTATTATATAGACTGTTTTTCTGAGACAAGCGAATAAATTTCATAGTTTAATTACAAAAAATGTAAAATGAGCGGTGTTACAACATTACAGAATTCTTCTTAAAGAACTTCTCTAATTAATTGTTAGAAAAATTCATTGGCTAACTGTCAATGAAGTGATTGATTTTTTACTATTATTCGTTTTGTCTCTAAATTTAAAACTTAAATTTCAACTTACTCAAAAAATTGTTCTGTTGGAGTTTGAGATCCATTTGGTTTAGTTATGTTATGGTTTGGCATCCAACACTGGTGTGTATTCCACCTATTTGAACAACTAGCCCACGGAACTTCCGATTTAAAAGACGTGAAAAAGTAATAAATTGCCCATGCAATAATCACTGCGTAATACGTGGACATTAGGAAAGAGATCATCACGCTTGCTAAGCCAGCACCTGAGAAAAAAAATTAAGAAATATAAGTATTTACAAAGTGTAACTAGTACTGGGTGTATGGCCCACTTATAACGATGAACCGTTATAAAAAAAAGCATTAACAGGTGTTATTTTTGGTTTCTAGTTTAATTAGGACTGTTGTAGTACCTAATGTCTGAAGATGCACATAATAATTAATGCTAGGCATTTTTTTCTATTCAGCTAACTCACATGAGTATAGGTAGGTGCATACCTATCGGGAAATATTTGCATCGAATGGATGTGTGCATTTTTTTGTTTGTCGTTCGCATTGATGTAAATGTACATATACTCGTATAAAAAGAAATATTCTAAAACATGATTTACCACTTTTTAAAGTAGCTTGTTGAGGTGTGTATTGACAAAACAAGAAATATTAATAATAATTTGAATGTACCAGGGTTGTTACGAATGCAAAAGTTTTGACAGCAACAGACAGATCAGATGCGGATGCGGACTTTTAGAGGTTGACACCCGTGAATGCGGATACGATGCTAAAACTGAACTTATAACAAGTTTTTCATTAATTACGAAGATTTTTATATCTCGTTATTAAGATCAACAATAATTAATTTCTTCCGTAGAAAAGCTATAAGGCTAGGACAGGTTCTCCTTCATCTTTGGGGTCGCCGGCCGATAGTCGGGGGACTTCGGCCGGCCGGGCGACACGGCCCCACACTTCTGAGGGGTGGCCTTGTTGTGAGCGAGGCCACCCAACCATTGTGCCGGGGCCCGGAGGCTTTATCCGGGCCTACCGCCGGGGTGAGATGGCGAATGCTAACGCGACCCCATCTCGCCCCACTCAGGCGGACGACTGCTCACACGTGGTGGTTTTTAGTCAGTAGGAATCTGATATAACCCTCTGGCGCCCCCGTGCTGGAGGGTATCCATGATGGATTTTCCCCACGTATAAAAAAAAAAAAAAAAAAAAAAAAAAAAAAAAAAAAAAAAAAAAAAAAAAAAAAAAAAAAATTTCGCATTCGCCATTTCGCATTTCCAATTCCCATTCGCTAGTATACATTTATAAAATATTTACATTCGGACTTTACCAGTCTTTTTTTTTGTACTGAATTCAAAATACTTCTAGATATGTACCATTTGTGGTGGCGATATTTTTATTAACTTTTTAATCACATTTACTTTAAAATATGCATCAACAGCGTAAATAGTTTGGATAAGAACAGAAAAAAGTACTAATACATTAACAAAAGTAATCTTGCCGATCAAAAATAAGAGATATATAACGGGATCTTGATACCAGTAGGTGCCTGTAATGAACTATACGTTGTTTCTTTTCATCAATTTTTGCTACAAATCCGCATCTGCAAAAATCCGCAATACCGCGAAAATTCGCAACAACCCTACTATTTACTCGTACTACCTGTACAGTGACGTAGCGAGCTTGACTCGTGCCCTTTTTAGCTCCCCCCTTATTCGAAAACCATATAATATGTCCAGCAAATTTTAGATTTACGGACCATTTGGCGCCCCTCCTCTCGATACGCCACTTTACCTGTATACTATTGCTTTGGGCTTAATAAATGTTATATTATGTCATTAAAACTTTACCTTTAAATAATGGACATATTTGTGAGAGCGCCCCAATGGGGCCGTGAGCGGTGTACTGTCCAATAGCAAGTTCCATAAAAAGCATTGGTACGCCACATACTAAGAGTATTATAAAGTAGGGTATCAGAAACACTCCTGTAATAATAGAAAAATAAGTTATTACATAATAGTTTATATGGCAAGTGCACATATTATGTAAATATTTTAAACATTAAAGCCATATTTTCTATAGTAAGGACACATATAAGAGCTGTTTTTTGTCAATACATTAAGGGCGACATAAATGAAAATTAACGTACAGGTATGAACCTATAAATCTGTAAGAATTGGTCGTGTAAGTCAAGAATATGTCTGTATATGAGAACTGATGAATTAGAATAGTAATCAAAATATATATAATATATTATAATATACTACATGATGCTTAAACTATATTATATGTTTTTATATAGTAAACGATTAGATGTTAACTAATGCTTAAGAGGTGTACGGGCTTATTATTAAAATTGGCCATCGTCAATGCCCTTGATATCAATAAGTTGACCTAGGGGAATTGTCGTAATTAACCCAGTCATCAACCAAGTCGATAAATTAGGTATTTGTATTTAGCAATTATACAACGGTACCTGTCGTAAGGTAAACCATAAGTTGTTGTCGGCGTTCTATCTAACAGACTGATATATGTAAAATTGACTAATTGCAAGTAAAATATATTTATAAAAAAAAAAACCGAGTGCGTTTTAGACTATATGACTAAAGTAAAAGTTACGAAACGTAATCAGTGTATTATTAAATATCACTAAATTTAGGAACGTATAAACGTCAAAAGTAATACATATTATCCACAAGTAAATAAAAAACCCGGCCAAGTGCGAGTCATCCTCGCGCACCGAGGGTTCCGTAAAAACAAAATTATTAAAAATATTTTCATTAAATGATGTTACTAAAAATTTATGCTTTTCGGAATTTTCACTTTATCTGTACAATAAAATGTTGCTTCATATCAAATTTCAACATTCTGAGTTCACGGGAAGTAGCCTGTAGATTTTGATTCCCATGCGAGTGTCGAAAATTTGCAGCATAAACGCTGTATCTTTTGACTTCGTTGGCTTAGAAGTTTGATTTTTTTCACAGCTCTAAGGGACAGTAGACTTGAGTACCTATTTGATATAAATGTCAGCTTGATGCCTCCACCCTTTCCTGAGAAAATGGGTCTTGACAGACAGACGGACAAAAAAGTGATCCTATAAGGGTTCCGTTTTTTTCTTTTGGTACGAAAAAAACGAGTCTGCTTTAGACCACAAGACTGAAGTAAAACTGCTTTAGCTCCTACAGTGATATAAGAAAAGCAACTCTCTCTCTCTTTCTCAGTCAGTCAGTCAGTTCAGCCTATTACAGTCCACTGCTGGACATAGGCTTCCCCAAGTTCGCGCCAGTCATCCCGGTTTTCCGCAATCCTCATCCAGCCTACACCTTCTATCTTCACTAAATTATATCTCCCTCTCAACTTCCGTTCACCTAATACAATCACACTTTTCGTAATGCTCTCGTCACGCATTCACCAGCTTACTCCCCAAGTCAAGCGTGTAAAGAAGCTTTACGTCAAAAATGCACAAAATGTCTTTAAAAAATGACATACAATTTTTTTTATGTTAGAATACACACACACGTCCATTAACCCGGCCTCCGGGAGAGTAGAGTCATCTTCTCTACTCTTCACTTGGGCAAGTCCTGTTTGTCGCGCCCACGTCGCGGGCTTGGGCACTTCAATAAGCTGAAGGGTGTAGATAGATATTGCGGGGTATAATGCAGATCCCTTGCCCAGAGTTACGGGTGAAGACCTCAACGGTGGTATATTCGGCGAGAACAGTTGTCGGTATGGACTAACCAGCGGAGGAGGCGAGCCACAGGGGGATAGTACCTGGATCCTGATGGTTTGAGTCCCGAGTCTTCCATGGTCCAGTGTACTCGCGACGCCTCTAACAGACCAAAATGGAAGCGCATCGCCAGGAGAACAACCCTCGGTAATGTTATCGACCCACCCAACATCCCACCATGTACCTCGTCAGCGCAACTACGACCACTCTGACAAGAGTGTCCGACTAAGAAGAAGTTGTAATACAATGATTACTACTATCTTACCAATACTATAAATGCGAAAGTTTCTGAGGATGGATTGATGAATGTTTGTTAATTTTTCACGCAAAAAGAAATTGAACTGATATTAATTAAACTCGGTACGTGGGTATTGACTGATATCGCGAGGCATAATTATTAATTTAATATGAGATTCTTATAGTACATATTCCTCTACTGCACCTCGACAAGTCACGACATTCCAGTGCTAGCGGTCGATGCTGTGTTTTGTCTATCATCGCTCATCATCATTATTACTTTAGCCTGTCACAGTCCACTGCTGGACATAGGCCTCCACAAGTTCGCGACAAAAACGACGTGAACTCATGTGTGTTGCCTTTATTACCACGCTGGGTACGCGGGTTGGCGACCGCAGGGCTGGCTTTGTCGCATCGAAGACGTTGCTGTCCGTGTTCAAAGCCGATTCAGCAGTTCGATGGTTATCCCGCCATCGGTCGGCTTTTTGAGTTTCAAGGTGGTTGTGGAACTGTGCTATCCCTTAGTCGCCTCTTACGACACCCACGGGAAGAGAGGGAGTGGCTAAATTCTTCATTGCCGTAACCACTGTTTTGTCTGTCAGTTTAAAAGAATTTACTGAATAGAACATAACTTTTTATCAATTATAAAATTTATGTACAATATGTCTTATAAATTGGACGATTTGTATTGTTGTATCGTTGTTTAATCTTATCACATGGCGTTTTTAATAATAAACGTGGAAGTAACTTTTAATACGTAATTGTTTGTTTTTTTATCAATAGTCCAACCGATTTGTCATCTACGTTTAAGGTGTAGCGAAATGATTATAATTTTACGACCACTTATGATGTCTATTCGATAGGTGTTTCATGATTCATCTATGATAATATATTCCGGTTTCATTCAATTGTGAATCATAATTATATATTAATAAGTTCAGGTTAAGATGTTTGCCTCCCTTTTTGAAAATACGTCATAATTACTGCACATTAATTATATATCATTTTATAGATAATTGCTTGCTCTGCCGCCATCCACAACTAAAAAAAATATGATTGCTTTTGTTTTTTATTAACTACTTTTTAGTCATTAAAAGTCAATATAATTGACGGTCGGTAAATTTTTTACTTACTAGCACGGTCTTACACACAGGTCAGAACACTAAGCCCAATTTTAATGGTGAGAGATTAGTACGATAATGTCATAACTTTTCGTTCGCTTCAGCGCCACTGTACGTCACTACTATCGCTCAGTGCGGTCACGTGGTGCGGCGGCGACCTTCATTGTGATTAGTGACGAGATATTGAGTGACGTTCTTCACTGTAATTGGTTATATTGAGTGAGGTTTCATTGTATTGGTTATATTGACTGACTTTTGTAATAGGTTATATTTTAAAACATACATGCGTGACGTTTGATAGAAAAAGAGACAGAATCCTATTTTGTCTTCGTTGCACAGCACAACTAAGCGATCGTCATGTCACTCATACCTCTGGCGGTTTTTAACCATTAAGCTGACGTAACACCCACCATTAGCGTTACCATTAACAGTACCATTGTAGTTTCCCAACCTGTGTATAAGACCGTACAGACTTCGTTCTGTCAAAAGTTAATAGTAATTTTTTTTTTCTTGACTATTATAACCTTCCTTGGGCCTCAAGGAACATTCAAAAAAAGTAAATTAGCCGAATTGGTCGAGCCATTGTCGAGTTTGGCGCTTAGCAACATTCATTTTTATTTATATAGATTTAGTGCGAATTATTTGCACGGATATTGCAGCAATACTATTGCTAGTAGTTATATAATAGTCCCAACGATTAGTTGATATTATTAAAGTTAACAATATTACTATGTTATGGCAAGAATTAAGAATATATAAGTATAATATTAACGACTTTTCCCTATTTAGTTTTTCAAGTACCTAATTTAACGTTATGGGTGTAGAGCAGCTGTAAGAGGCAGTGGCTATGATTTTCGAGTCTAAAGTTTTAAATCTATCCTTAGATAAATATCTATCCTTAGATACATATTGTGCCATTTATCTTTTCGTGTTACAGAATGAACACCCTAGGGCCTTTGTAATGTAGAATGACCGTGTCGGAGACATGAATGAAAAAAGAAGTTTGGTACGGCGTCCTGAGATTGGAAACACTGTCGGAAGGCTGGCAGCACTGAGGTAATTCTGTTAAGAGGAGGAGGAAGGACTTGAATCCAGCTCTCAATAAATAAATAAAAAATCTGTTAAGAGAACAAGAAGTCGACGCTTCGCACGATTAAGAAGAAAATGTTCAGGAAGCCAAAGTAAAAGAAGAAGAAGAAGAAATTTGTAAAAGTCATTTAAACGAAGATTATGGCATTGACGAATATATATACCCAATTTTATGCCGTTTTGCACAGATGTGTAACTTTTTCCAACATGAAATATAATATATTTTATTCAATGAATGACCGCGAATTTTTTATAGCAAAAAAGAAATGGCGGTACAAAGTTCTCCAGGTCAGCTAGTATATATGAATACATATAAAGAAAATAGTAATAGTACGACCTATGTATGTTCCTATGAGTGTTGAAGACACCTGTCAATAAATAATAAAAAAAAAAAGTGCGATGCTTTCCAATCTATTGTCCGCTTTTACAATGCATTCCTTTTCTTTTTATTTTCTAATAGAATCAATCTAATATTTAAAAAAAATCTTATATCAAAAGTTAGCATTCTTCTGTGTTTTTACTATATATAACACATTTTATTTTCTGTTCGTAAGTAGTATAGAATTTCACACATTTCTTTAAACATAGTATGGTTGGTTATGTTTTGCAAGGTTTGCCGTTATTTATATATAAGTGGTTGTCCCGTGGTCGACATTCGACCGTTATTAATTTAAATTATAAGTTTCAACATTATTAAGGTTCTGTTGTCAAAAACTATATTTCTATAATTATAAACAAAAGAGTAGATATATATGCACACACACACGTGTCCCAAATACATGGTAGTGTGTATAATGTTTTTTTTTATTGATATAATGATTTTTTATGCAAAATTTAAAGAAAAAATAAGCATTTTGAACTCCTTCTCTATATAAACAATATGTGTGCGAAAATTCGTACTCCCCCGTCGGCGCAATTTTCGTAAAAAGGGATACAAATTTTTTGCTAAACGTATTAATATATAAGAGAAGATTATTGTATTAGATGACTCGACATACGTTGTCTTGTCTTGCGAAATGCCAAACGCGTGAGATTAAATAAGATCTTTTAAAAAACTCAAAAAATAGTCTAGAATAGATTCTTGCCGCTCTCAAGTTTAGCGCGTAGGAACACATTTAGTGATTCATTTTTATGTATTTAGATATAGCTATTTTTTTGTATGGTTGTTATTAACGTCAGAAATCGCGAGTCTCAATCTATAATACATACATCCACATTATTAATATAAAAATTTTTCCTTAAATTATTCTAGTGTTTTAATTAGGTGAACATTAACATTTACGACAGTCTGGTTCATATTATAAGAATAAATTATACATGAAACCAAAAGGTAGAGCACGCATTAATAATGTTTGCAGCTTGTGATAGGGAGAAAAATTGTAGAAAAAAAAAATCACCCTATATTTTGCTGGTTTTTGAAGTTTCACTTCTGACATGTGTACTTTGTACGCATGCAATTTTTTTTTAAACTTAATATTCTTGATTATTTGATCTAAGATGTCATGAATAAAACTCACAACGATACGAGCGACAACTCATAAAACATAAGTGCATAGGTACTTCTTGTATTTATATAATTATGAACATTCAAGATAAGAATATGCAAACTACAAACTATTTGGCCTTTACAGTTATAGTTTAATCTTTATAAAAAAACTAGGCTAGGTTAAAATGTTGCTTAAGTAATAATACCTAGTAGTTTTTTTTTTAAATTTTAAGAATTCAGTCATCCTGTGTCTCTGTTGAAGTTTTACTGTGTTTCAAAATGTGTTTTTTTTAACAATTAACATTGTAATAAGAAATTTAAATGTAGCGCCCAAAGCAACATTCACAATTGCTTTCGCGGTATATTTCTGAACTATATTTTAACTGGTATAAAATTTTATTTTACGTACAGTTAGCGCTACGCTAGCTTCAATCTAAGTAGGGTTAACTTTAGAAACAGATTTGGCTAAGTATATAAAATTTTCGGAATTTATTTATTTTGTTTGGGTACGTTTAAGTTTGCGATTGTAAATGCAAATTCTACTTACTAATATAACAAAATTCGTCTGATAAATGAATCTTTAAGTACATTTTTGTCTGTTTTAAAGTTATCAATCAAAACCTTTAAGGACATTTTTTTATGAACGGTTTAGGAGGCGTTTGAAAAAAAATAAGAGAGAGATTAACTTAATTAGTGTGTATATATGTTTAAGACAGTTAATCGGCTTAACGAAGCTGAGCATAGCCATTAATAAATCATTCTAAAGCTCAACATGTGACATTTATTGTCGTGTACTATTATTACCATTCTTTATTTGGCTCTGATTCGCTAAATCATCCAAATTACATTAATCACGTTACTTGATAAGATAGTGCATAAATCTTACGACATTATCAATATGGACATTTTGCATTTGACATATTCCTCTAGTATGTGTCACTTACGCTACATTGAATTACATTACATTACAGAGCGCTTAGCGTAGTGGATAATAAAATAGCGTGGTGGATGAAGCTCTGATCCTTGATCTCCTACATGGGGAAAGAAGCCTATGCCCAGCAGTGGGATATTACAGGCTAAGACGAATAAAAAAACAGTTTAATATTTGATACCTTGTATTTATAGCGTGATGTTTTTTAATAGCCAGGTCTACCTTAGTTAAATTTTAATATTATAATAAAAAAAATTAACATTCGTGTAATAATTAAGTATATTAATCTATTTTTTTTTCATTTCTTTATATATGAGAACTGCTACATACTTTTAATAATTTTTAAATAAACATTGATACGAAAAAATATTACTTAAGCGTTTTATACATAAACAAAGCTATTACATTCATCGGAAAGTAATTATAGACAACATTAGTTATTTATTTATTTATGATGACCGCTTTTAACATGTGACGTCTTTTCTTGATAAAATTTTTTATAAATAGCATTTGCATGTTTTGGATATACTATACTGTAGCTATTGGCCCTGACTTTGGACGCATTAAAAACGGTATATCAGATATATTGAGATACCTTTCAAAAGTCAACGCTATATTATCTCCTGGTAGTTTTGAAACTCAAAACCAAAGTTTTTTATGGAATATTTATAAAATAACTAGCTGACTCCGCAAGCGTTGTTTTGCAATATATGTTATTAACCTCATTAAGCCCCTATAAGTTAGGAGTATTAAAAATAGATGTTTGCCGATTCTCAGACTTCCCCGATATGCGCACAAAATTTTAGCCGTTTCGGAGGAGTTTGATAACTATCATTGTGACACGAGAATTTTATATATTAGCTGTGCCCGCGATTACGTCCGCGTGGAATTTGACAAAAAAGTTAGTGTTCAGTTCGCAGATATAAAATAAATAAATTTCTAGTAGATTAACTTACTCCTTGTTTTATCAGCTTTCTACCAGTGAAAGTCCCGTCAAAATCGGTCCAGCCGTTTCATAGTTTAGCCGGAACAAACAGACAGACAGTATATTACCGTGTATACATACATATTTATGCAATTAGTAAAAAGCGGTTATTATTATTATATGCGGTATATTACAAACAGAAACTCCAATTTTATTTATTTGTATATATTTAAATAGAATGTTTAAAAATATTCCACTTTGGATAGTATCACGGTATTCTGATAAGGATTAATATAGTGTTTTATTTTATAGTTGGAAGGTCGGTAAACAATCTTACAGCTCACCCATCTGGTAAGCGATTAGCGTACCTTATGATACTTTGTTAAAATCAATCTGATATTTAATTATGTATTATTTCTATTTTGGTGTACAATAAAGTGTATTATTATATTTTATATATATATATATATATATATATAATGTTTTATATATATATATAATATTGCGGATTGCGGCCCCTGAACGATACACTAAACGATTCATACTTAGTCGCCTAGTGCATAAGTATTAAAGTACGTGTTCTATCTAATTAAAATATTTCATGTACCTAATGTAATATGCTAAATACAACTGATATGGCACTGAAGCCCTGCGCTAATTGCCAATTTATTTGTCTAATATAGTTCATCTTTTATCAAATTCAGTATCATCGTACCCGCCTGCCCAGCGTGGTGACTATGGGCAACACATAGTCATGAGTTCATGCCATTTTTGGCGCGAACTTGTGGAGCCCTATGTTCAGTAGTGGACTGCGATAGGCTGAAGTGAAGATGATTAAATTAGCAGGTAGTAATTTACACGACTATAAATTTTCATTGCATTGTGATGTCATCATTGATTTGTTGCTACACACTGCCTCAATTGTGGATCGACCCTAACAATGACACATGAAGAAATCACAATCATTTGATATCTCAAGAGAACGTGTGTGGCGTGAAGTGTCACTTTACAGAAGACTTCGACTCGTATTCATATATCTTGGTTTTCTTTGAATTTATTATTTGTGTGATTAAGGGGTAAAAAGTGTAATGATGTATGTTGCCAAGTGCCGTCAGTAAGGGACTGAAAATGAAATTTGAGAACATTTAATTCAAAGGTTTGGTCTTATTTAAACTAAATTAAGAGTACCTACAATAATAATGATATAGATTTTATGATATTTTATAAGCGTACCAATAAAAAAAAGTGTGATGACGTAAAATGTTACAACAGCGGTAATTGAAGGTACTACAGTAAAAAACCTAATACCCATACTGCCATGCTCAGACAAAAGTAAAATGTTTACTGCCTTTTGCCTAAGCAAGGCAATATGGATATTAGATATTATTTATAGTATGGAATTAAAATAATATTTACCTACATAATTAATTTTAAAATATTACAGTAGGCCGTTTTCGCAGCTGGCACCGGCGCGGTTGAAACCTGCTTTATGGTCCAAGCTTGTCATTTCGAGTTTCGCCAAGTCTGGATGTATTCTTTGTTTTTATTATTTACTTATATGACCGTGTGTACAATTTTATGCATAAAACAACGTATGTAATAAAAACTCTACGGTTTTTTATTTTCATTATTATACAATAATAGTAGTAAAATATTTCTAGAAGAAATTTAGTTATAGAAATTTTACATATCCAATTCCTTTCTAGATATTAGATTGATAAAAATCTTGTTAAAAATGTAATAAAAAAAAAGACTAAGGACTACTAGGACTAGTTAGTATATTTTTACAATTGTGTAATGTGTATATTGTAGTATTTCTATTAATAAACTTAAGTTATTAACTGGAAGTTAATGTGTCCTAATGGTGATATCCCGAAGGACGTTACAAAACAAAAACTTTAGGATATATATGCCAATAGTTCACAATACTCATATAAGTTTGACGCAAAATCTTACAAGTGACAAAAACCGTGCCAGACTTTTAGCTGTGTCATATAAAGAGTCAGGTCACTGGTTACACGCAATGCCGTCAAAAAATCTTGGGGCACTTTTAGACAATGAAAGTTTTAGAATTGCTCTCGATCTCCGGTTGGGACCTCCACTGTGCTTTGAACACAGATGTCCGTGTGGAAAACTTTCGGACTACCCGGCCTTTCCCGTAACAAGAGTTCAGGTAGGTTTTCCCGCCACGGTTCCCTAAATAAAAAGAGCTCTTGCCACTATCGACGTTCCTACTCTTATCGAGCCTACTGGAATTAATCGCAATGATGGCAAGAGACCTGATGAATTTACGTTGGTTCCCTGGGAAAGGGGACGGGCGTTTTTGTGGGACGCAACCTGCGTGGATACACTTGTTCCATCTCATGTCAGGGAAACAGCCTTAAAAGCGGGAGCCGCAGCAGAAAAAGCTAAAACGACTAAACGGCACAAATATTCGTTACTAATTCCAAATTTCAACATCATCTTGTATTATTAAATTACTATTGATAATTTAAAAATCAGATAAATTATCTTGTATTTGTTGTCATTTTTATTTAATCACTAGCTGTGCCCGCGACTTCGTCCGCGTAGAATTTAACAAAATAGTTATTGCTTAGTTCGCAATTATAAAATTAAACAAAATCTAAAATAAATGTAGCCTAAATTACTCCTTATCAGCTATCTGCTAGTGAAAGTCTCGTCAAAATCACTCCAGCCGTTTCAGAGATTAGCCGCAACAAACAGACAGACAGACAGACAAAAATTATAAAAAATGTTATTTTGGTATATGTAACGTGTATATATATACATATTAATTTAGTAAAAAGCGGTTATTTTAATATTACAAACAGAAACTTCAATTTTTATAGAGTATAGATAATTACCGCTTGTTTATCTATTTATTTCTGAGTATCCCACTGCTGGGTATAGGCCTCTTTCCACATGTAGGAGAAGGATCAGAGCTTAAATCCACAACGTTGCTCCAATGCGGGTTGCTGGATACATTCCCTACTATAAGTAATGATCGCTATCAGGTGTATATGATAAGTGATAACAACCGAGACCGACGGCTTAATGTGCAAGGCCCGGCGTAGAGACCCACAAGAACTGCACAAACACCGAGACCATGGCAAACATCTGTATGGCCAATACAAATGTTTGTCATATGCAGGGATCGAACCCAAAACCGCCAGCGCAACAGCCACAAACCAGTGCTGTGACCGTTGCGCCAACGCGTCATCTAGAAATAAAGAAAATGTGCAGAAATTTAAAAAAAATACCTAACTATAACGACTATTTAAACTTCATTCTTTTAACAGTTCGAAAGAAGTCTGGGTCAGTTATTAAGTTACATAAAAATAATTTCGTTTCGAGTTTTTATTATTTTTTGGTGATTACTATTTGTTTTCCATTACGTAATAACAAGTAAATATAACAGTAACTTTAAATAAAATATGAAGTTTTTTTGGTTATTTTTAGATAACACTTATGTAACTATCTAGTCACATAACATATTTGTTAGATTCGAGGGTACATGTATTTACCCAAATACAGATAAAGTAGATAGTTTTTGACAAGGAAAGGTAGCGCTAAAAAGAAATTTAGTAAAAAATACTAGTGATTAATTTCAAAAGATCACTTGAGGTTCACAATATGAATTTGCAATTTTAAAATAGGTTGAGTTTATTTATAGTAAATCATTTTCTAAAAAAAAAGATATGAGATGATTGATTAATTAATTACACGAGGAAGACTTTCCGCAAAGGCTCATGAAATAGGGTAAAGAATTTTCCAATCAAATAACATCTGCAATAACTAAAAATTTTAATTGAATATCTCTACATTACTTTTTTCTGATAATTCGTAGGTGAGACGTATCCGCCATCCACAGTAAATAATCGTGGTGAAATTAAGTTTCGACCCTTTTATGTACAGGAAAAAAGGTCTATGCTCTGTGGTGAGATCCTTGTAGAACGTTACTGTTGGCCCAACGTAGTTGGACCGGGTTCGCCGTGCCGACGACTTTATGACGGCATCGTGCGCAGCATGGCACTGTACGGTGCTCCCGTGTTCGCTGACGCTCTCTCTGCTCAGAACAAGACCCTCTTAAGGAGACCAAGGAGTCATAGTGGTAAGTGTCATACGGGGATACCTTACAGTGTCGTGAACGGCGGCGACGCTTCTTGCGAGTGATTCGCCCTTGGAATTCCAAGCAGTGGTGCTCGCGGAAGTATACAAGTACCGATCGAGTCTCCGACCTAAAGGGCTAATCCCAAGTGCGGACCGAATGCGGAATATCAGGGTTCAGGCTTAGAGAGCCCTGATGAACTGGTACAAGGATGACTTGGAGTCCCCAGCGGCGGGCTCAGCGTCGGTGGACGTTGTACATCCCCATTTTAGTCGCTGGGTAAAAAGGCCGCACGGGTTGCTGACCCTTCAGTTCACGCAGGTTAGTACCGGTCGCAGATGCTTAGGTACCTGTATCAAATTGCATGGAGGGGAAGCTAGCCCTACTTGCCATGATTTTGGCTCACCACACTCTAGAGGAATGCGCTACTTAGAGACCCCAGCATTAGGCCCTGGTGGCCATTGTAGGCGGAGACCTCTCTTTGTCGAGCGTCATCCGCTCCGTATTCGGCAGCGAGAGGGGCTAGTCGGTCGTGGCCTCCTTCTGTGAAGAGGTCATGGTGCTGAAGGAGACTGCAGAGCGTGAGCACGAAGCGGATGCTCACGCTTATACGCTACACAGGAGGACACTGGCGGGAAGAAGACGGAGAGAACTTCTTCACCCTCCGCAACAGACTTCCACGAGGACGATAGAGCGCTCTCAGTGCCCGTATGCGCTCTATAAACGAAAGCGGCGTGCACAGGGCCTACAGTCGGGTCGTCACGGTTGCATGCGTTAGTGATCCCACGGCAACCCACAATAACGATCAGAGCACCGCTCGGTTTTAGTGGGTAGTCCGTGCGCCTTCTGACCGCGCCGAGAGCCCCAACATCCCCGTCGCCTCCGGGTGGCAGAGCTAGTGCGCAAATGCATTTCCCAGCACTAAAGCAAGGTACACTACCAAGTACTTTTTTATGAATGGATTTTATTCGTGTCGACTAAATGGAAATATCTAATAGACTGATGACTAAGTTATTAATATCTGAGTATCTAATCTGTGTCTTAACTATGACTGTTTAAATATGAATTGAATGTCATCTGACAAATGACTGTAATAATTGAAATAATCTTTTAGTTTCAGTCATATATAAAGTATTCATATTTCATAAAATAATTTTCTAAACTCTTTTGTACAATTTCACTTTTATGACGACGTCTAAAAGTAAACTCGTTTGTATTTTTAAAAACAGGGACAAACTGAAAGTAATTTTTTAGTTTGTAGGTACCTTCATGTACTAGCTAGACCGGCGAACACGGATGACCGACTATATTTGTTTTTTTTTTTTTATTTCACTACGTCGGCAAACAAGCGTACGGCTCACCTGAGATTACCGTAGCTTATAGACGTCTGCAACACCAGAAGCATCGCAAGCGCGTTGCCGACCCAATCCCCAATCCCGCCAGGAGCTCTGGTCACCTTACTCACCAACGGGAACACAATACTGCTTGAAAACAGTATTATTTTGCTGTGATCTTTTGTAAGGTCGAGGTACTACCCCAGTCGGGCTGCTCCATATTTTGAGCAGGAAATTCCTGCTGTGCCCTACCTCAGTTAAAAACAGTTTTGTTTTCGTTATAATATCATTTTTTTAAAATTTTGTTTTATCTTAAAACTTAAACTTTAATCAAACCAATGGTATAAATCCCGAAAAAACGAATTCAAATAAATTACCTTGATCTTCTCCTGGTTATGTGTGATTAGGTTTCAGTTTCAGGAAAATATCTAAGTCTGAATACGAAAAAAGGTAAAAATTATTGATGTGTAAATATTATTAATTTATTATTATCATACTATATAATTTAATGATATATGCATTACAATGTTTACAAAATACATATACCTATATTTATATTGAATTTCAAATAATGTAAGTTAGGTACTAAAGTTATATTAGATTTTTTATTAAATGTGTTTTTTTATAAAAATGATAGCCAAACTCTTAATTCATTTTGTTTAGGAATATAAGTATCCGTGTAGGTATTTATTTATTGCATTAGTAACTTGTTTGAAACAATTTACACGTAAGTAAACGTAATATAGGTACGTACATACCTTTATATATATATATATATTCTACACATACGTACCCTTACGTTCATATAAAACATTAACATATAAATAAAACCGACTTCCATATTACATCGATAAGTAGGTACGTAGGTAGACAAAAAATAGTCAAGTAAATACGCGTTATCAAGAATTACTCAAGAGGTAGTTATCAGATTTCGATTTCAGACCATCTTTCTGTTCAAAAATCCTGAGGTAAATACATACAAAGTACAGTCGTATTGAGAACCTCCTCCTTTCTTTAAAGTCGGTTGAAAATAACACATATTCTGGTATGAGTTAAATTACTATAGACGAAAACATGTTTGTTTTAATAGTATCACAATTTAGCCGGAGTTTGGAAACGTACAATTAGAACCAATGCTAAGTGGATCACGATCTCTTTGTCACTCGTTTGAGATAATTTACTTAGCGTTATGCGGATATTAGTTGTGTAGTGTTAAATTATTTTTCACGACGTTTTACGTAGACAAATGTATGTATACTATAAATAAATAAGGGCAAATCTTGCGAAATGAACTAAGTAGTCACGCTCTCGAAAGAATGGGTGGGTGTGTCCATATAGTTAGGAGCGTTCGTCGACAACATTTATTCATTAGCTTTAGCCATTAGCAGGATAAATTTAACTATATTCATAATAATCAATCATACATATTTTGTTATTTATTGTCAGTATTTGTTGTTGATATATTTGTTTGATTTCGTAACGCCGAATACAAATCTTTTTAGGGTTTCGTACACGTAAAAACGGATCCCTTTTTTTAAATCGGAATTACTAAGACTTCGCTGTCCGTTCGTCTGTCTGTCACCAGGCAGTATCTCAAGAACGGCGATAGCTAGACAGTTGTAATTTTTTACAAATTATGTGTGTATTGCTGCTATAACAACAAATACTTAAAAGAAAATAAAATAAATATTTGAGTGGGCTCCCATGCAACAAACGCGGTTTTTTTGCCCTTTTTTCTCGATATCAATAATGGCAACAGGTAGGCACTTGAAATATTCACAAAATACTCAGTTGTATTTTAACTTTAATAATAAATAATAAAATTAAAATAAAATGAATATTTAAGGGCTCCCATACAAAAAAGTCATTTTTTGCCTATTTTTGCTCGATATCAATAAATGGTACTGTTGTACCTAATTAATGGTACGTAAACCTTTGTGCGCGAGTCCAACTCGCACTTGGCCGATTTTTTTGTTACGTCATACACTGAGAAATGATATATATAGTAGAGTTATTTCAATTCAATCGTACTTCTTTTTACAATTTATTTATTTCTTTTTACTTTTCTGATGATAAAAAAAATCATCTACATCGATCTAACTTAGTCAAATGTTCTGAGGTAACTGATACAGAAAAAAATACAATGGAATGGAGGACCTCCTCCTTTTTTGGAAGTCGGTTAAAAAGGTCACTCTCATCGCTTTGTTTTCTTTCTTCTTTTGTAATTTTTGTACGTCTATTTGAAGTTGCAAAAAGAAGTTTTAACCATATAATTATACTAGCTGTGCCCGCGGCTTCGCCCGCGTTGATATTAGTGTGTCACAAAATTTTCCCAGCAAACTACCAGTGAAACTCTCATCAAAATCGGCTTAGCCGTTCCGTTAACCTTCCTCTTGCCAATAGTGGATGCCTCTCTCCAATGCTGAAACCGCATGAAAATCCGTTCAGTACATTTTGAGCGAATCGATTACATACACTTTTAGGGACTTCGTTTTATAATACACTAACTCTTGCCCGCGATTACGTCCGCGTGGTTATGAAGATATGCATTACTATTACCATGTTTAACGCAAATTATTTTTTTATTTCAGTCACTTGAAATGCTTATCAAACTGAGTAACTTTTTAAAAGGCACAATTTAGTATAATTTAATAGTTATTTTTATAAAACCTCTCTATACACCACATTTTTAGTTTTATTTTCAAGCTGTATATGTTTCATACAAAATATCAACCCCAATTAAATCCACTTAGCGGTGTAATATCGTAAAATCCGTTCTCAGCGGACGTCTGCTATCTATAATCTATCTCCCTGCCAAATTTTATCTTTGTTCAAACTGGATGGATAGACCATCCAGCGGTTTTGAGTTCTCGTGATGAGTGAGTCAGTGACCTTTCTCTTTTATATATATAGATTACGATGCATTATTTGGACACCTCCTCACCATCTATAGAGTATATATTTTAAATTTCAAGTCTCTTACTTCAAAAACATAAGACTTTCATACAAACTTCCGACCCCCGTTTTATCCCCTTAGGGGTCGATTTTCGTAAAATCAGTTCTTAGCGGATGTTTACGCCCTATAAGGAACCTACCTGTCAAATTTCAAGTTTGTAGCTGTTATAGTTTCGGAGATTGCGTGATCAGTGAGTCAACCTACGATCCCCCGTTTTAACCCCAAAAAGGAGTTGATTTCTAAAGATACATTATTTGGACACCTTTTCACCATCTATAGAGCTTACATTTTAAATTTCAAGTTTCTTACTTCAAAAACATAGGACTTTCATACAAAGTTCCAACCCCCGTTTTACCCCCTTAGGGGTTGAGTTTTGTAAAATCCGTTCTTAACGGATGCCAACGTCTTATAAGGAGCCTATCTGCTAAATTTCAAGTTTGTAGGTGTTATAGTTTCGGAGATTTCGTGATTGGTGAGTCAACCTACCATCCCCCGTTTTAACCCCAAAACGGAGTTAATTTCTAAACATACATTATTTGGATACCTTCTCGCCATCTATAGAGCATACATTTTAAATTTCAAGTCTCTTACTTCAAAAACATAGGACTTTCATAAAAATTTCCAACCCCCGTTTTACCCCCTTAGGGGTTGAATTTCGTAAAATTCGTTGTTAGCGGATGTCTACGCCCTATAAGTAGCCTTTCTGCCAAATTTCAAGTTTGTAGGTATTATAGTTTCGGAGATTTTGTGATGAGTGAGTCAAGCTATCATCCCCCGTTTTAACCCAGAAAGGGAGTTGATTTCTAGAGATACATTATTTGAACACTTTCTCATCATCTATAGAGCATACATTTTAAATTTCAAGTCTCTTACTTCAAAAACATAGGACTTTCATACAAACTTGCAACCCCCGTTTTACCCCCTTAGGGGTCGAGTTTCGTAAAATCCGTTCTTAGCGGATGTCTACGTTCTATAAGAAGCCTACCTGCCAAATTTCAAGTTTGTAGGTGTTATAGTTTCGGAGATTTCGTGATGAGTGAGTGACCTTTCGCTTTTATATATATTATTATAGATTATAGATTATAGATTATAGATTATAGGTAGCTTAGGTATCTCAAGTGTTATTTAATTATTTACAACACCTATTTATATATTTTGTTTATTATGTATATTTTGATACATAGCATTTTACGAAGTATTATATGGTTTTTGGTTTTGCCTCTTATATTTTACAAGTGTTTTCTTTTATTCAGTGGTAATATGGCTTTTTGTTTTACGCTAATCTTTCCAATTTTTATATCGTATAAACTTAGTTTAGAGAAATACTATCGTTTGCAACACACAACATGTAAATTATATATGCAATTTTGAAAAGTATAGATTAGTGTACAAAATAATTTTCTCACCTCCGCCGCTCTTGTAGCAAAGATAAGGAAAGCGCCATACATTGCCGAGACCAACCGAGTAGCCTACGCAAGCCAAAACGAACTGTATTTTGTTCGCCCAAAATGGTCTTCTAGGTTTTAAGTGAACAGTCTCCGCGTCCTCTTCCTCCTCGCCGCAGTCACTTTCGTGTGACGCGGTGTCTTCGTCTGGCGGTCTGTCAAAGTATTGCAAACATGTTAATTATACAGTTATTCTTTCATACTAAAAATCTCACGTGATTAGTACTCAACCCGTTCTCCGTGTAATAGAAATATCCTATTGCATTAATTCTTTAAAAACTAACACTGGCGGTAGTCAATAAATATCGTGTTATATGTATGTCTATCTAAGCAATCTACCTATAATCAAGCAATTCATGTATATATTATGTAGGTATATATAATCTGAATCTTGGAAACGGCTCCAACAATTTTCATAAATTTTAGTATGCAGGTGGTTTTCAGGGGGCGAAAAATCGATCTAGCTAGCTTTCATTTTTAGATAGATAATATCGTTTTATCCATATTTTCAGGCGTAATGAAATCTGCTACAATATCATTAGAATACGAAAGTAAATTTCGCCACTATCTATAAGGTTATAATTGCTCAGGTCAGTCAAGAAACGGGAAAACCCCGGTTCAAATTCACATGTCTCCAAATCGATATTTTCTTTTCCTTTTTTTTCTAATTGCACTCGTAATTTTTTATTTAAATATTTCAGTTCATATTTTTATTATTATTATGTCGGTAAGATCGAAAATATTATTCATATTTCATCAGTATGTAATTTGTATTTAAATAAAATTTCAAAAAATACGGTTTATTAAAAAAAAAACGAAAGCACTAAATCCAGCTACTTATATTAAAACGATACGGATCAACTATATTACGAGTATAATCGTTGATATTTTGATATGATTGTGTTCAAAAGTAGCCTAATATGTATGTAGTTTATTACATAATACATAAATAGGAAATGATGAATGATAAGTGAAAGATAAGAGCCTAAATGACATTTTTATTAAAAATTGCTATTTTGTACACAAAACTTAGTTTCTGTATTTATATTTTAAAAATAGAAAGAAGAAAGAAACAACAAGTTTAGCTTTATTTTACCATAAAAGACCAAGTAGTAATTTGTAAATTGTAATTTTGTGGTGTGTGTAAGCGATTATCGTAGCTTATAGACGTCTTCAACACTACAAGCATCGCTAGACCGTTGCCGACTCTACCCTAATCTCCCCTCCATGAGCCCTGGTCACCTTACTTACCACGGGAATACAACACTGTTTGAAAGTTGTATTACTTAGCTGTGATCTTCGGTAAGGTCGAGGTACCCCAGTCAGTCTGCTCCAGATTTTGAGAAGCATGTCTCTACTTCAGTTAAAACATACATTTTAGTAATGATTAAAGTAATGTTTAAAAATCCGAACAATCATAATAAAATTACTCAAAAAAAAAAAAGAAATTACAAACTCGCGGATTGAAACTTGTTTTTCATATAAATGTTCTCGTACTTAGCGACGAGTGAAAGTGTATTATTTATGTGTTTTAAAAAACAATATAAGTGTATTTTTTTACTAAACGACGTAAATTATCACGCGGTTCACATCTAGTTTAATATTTACTAATATTAGCATTCTGCACTCTTTCTCTATTTAAACTATAAGAGTGCGAAATTTCATATTCAAGTTCATTGTAAAAAGAGGTACAAAGTTTTTGCTTCACGTATTAATATATGTATATAAATAAAAATGAATGTTGCTAAGCGCATAACTCGAGAATGGCTCGACTAATTCGGTTAATTTATTACGTTACTTAAGGCCCACGGAAGCTTTTAATACGAAAAAAAAAAAAAAATTATAAAAAAATACTATTAACTTTTGACAGAACGAAGTCTGTCCGGGTAGCTAGTAGATAAATATATAAATAATTATGTATTGTTGACTTTAAAATTACCTTAATAATTAAAAAAAACACTAGTCAATAAATTTCACTTACACTTGATATGTTACGTTGCAACTCTTAGAAGTATAGCTTTCATTATGTCTGATACAGGATGGCATTTCGTACGGCTTATTATTATCGCACAATGTACGAGTACAAACAAAGCACGAAGTCGACGGTTCGCGAGTGTTCGTGAGACTACTTGAAGTTAGGCGAAACAGCGTAGTTTTAAGGTTTGTTATTTATTAATAAAATTAGACCGTAAAGGAAAATGGTGCTAAAGCAGTTAACCGATAGCATTTTTTTTCTACTTTGGCAGTAATAATCAGCTGCGACAGTAAGGTAATATGTATCAGGGAGATTACGGATATATTATTTTGTTCTTAAATTATTTCGGATTATCTGTTAGATTCGGATAGTTTTGATTACGGAAGTGAGAGTTTTAAAGATTTTTGAGCCCTACATTGTAATTAGTATTAGTAACCCATCGCAGTACATTAGTAATAAGCGTTATTATGTAACGATACCTTAAGTTTTACTGAGGTAAATAACAGAGCAGGAAATATCCTGCTCAAAATCTGGAGCAGCTGGTCTGGGGAAGTATACCTCGTAATACTGCTTTCAAGCAGTGTTGTGTTCTTGTGGTGAGTAAGGTGCAGTACGCTTATTTGCCAACCTAGTAGTAAAATTGCGTGCGTACAAAGTACACATGTCAGAAGTGAAACTTCTTTGGCAAACTAATTCAAAAAAAACCAATAAAAAAAAAACGGATAATCGGATGAGAACCCGTGTATTCAACATGTTATGAACGCTTAAAAAATCCGTTAAAATTTTACCCTTCATGCGCCTAAAGAAGTTTCACTTCAATCACTAAATAAAAAAACGAATTAAAAAAAAAACCAAAAGCCAACATCACGTGGTGTTCCCAGGTGATCACCCATTCAAGAACTGACCGCGCCCGACGTTGCTTAGCTTCGGTGATCGGACGAGAACCTATGTATTCAACTTTGTATGGACGTTTAAAAATTCGTGACTCGTGACGCCATGACGCGTTTGATCCGTAAAAATTTTACCCCTCATGAGGCTAGGGAAGTTTCACTTCAAAAAGTGTTGAAATTCGAATAATACTGAGCAGGGCAGGGTGACATTGAAAGTCATATACAAATGATGTTAGTAATCATTCTTTATGAACATCGACCTAAAGCACCAGGTATTTGCGTTGTTGATCTTTTGATTCTTTGGTAATCTTTTCTGTGATATATCTATTTTTTGTTTTATTAGGCTTAGTTATTTTTAAACAAAGATTTATATAAATGGTATTAATGGTAATGGTATAATAGTAAAAAAACTTTTAAGGTTTCCAGCGCTTAGAATAATTGTGTTTGCTTGCAAACGAAAAAAAACCGACTTCAATCACATCGACAAATAATACAACGTAATAGGCAGACGAAAAATAGTCAACTAAACACGCGTTATCAAAGATTACCCAAGAAAAGGTCATCAAATCTCGATGAAATTTAAATTGAACCACAAAACACGCATCAGCTTTCGAATAAAACAATGATCATTAAAATCGGTACACCTAGTGGAAAGTTATACGGTATAACACAACGTAGGTCGACGAAAAAATAGTCAAATAAATAATCATTATTAGATATAACTCGAAAAGTACTTGTCAAATCTCAATCAAAAATAAATTGAAATGGGACCAAATGAAACGCACCGCCTTTCGATTAGAAAAAAAAATTGAAATCGGTCCACCTAGTCCAAAGTTCTGAGATATCATACATAAAAATATACAATAGAAATGAGAAGCTCCTTTTTTGGAAGTCGGTTAAAAAACTAAGATTTGAATAAATAATTGTGTTTGCTCGCAAACGAAAAAAAAAACCGACTTCAATTACATCGACGAGTAATACAACGTAGATCGATGAAAAAATAGTCAAGTAACAACGCATTATCAAAGATTACTCAAAAAGTAGTTATCAGATCTCGATGAAATTTAAATGTGACCACATGATAAACTTCGGCTTTCGATTAAATTAAAAATCATTAAAATCGGTAAACCTAATAAAAAGTTATTGCGGATTTTCAAGAAGTTCCCTCGATTTCTCTGGGATCCCATCATTAGATCCTGGTTTCCCTATCATGGTACTAAACTAGAGATATCTTCTTTCCAACAAAAAAAGAATTATCAAAATCCGTACATCCAGTAGAAAGTTATGAGGTATAATACAACGTAGGTCGACGAAAAAAGCGTCAAGTATAAACGCATTATTAGCTATAGCTCGAAAAGTAGTTGTTTGATCTCAAATAAATTTAAATGGGACACACACCACCTTTCGATTGAAAGAATATTTGTCGAAATCGCTCCACCGAGTCAAAAGTTCTGATGTAACATACATAAAAAAAAAAAAAAATACAGTCGAATTGAGAACCTCCTCCTTTTTTGGAAGTCGGTTAAAAACGAGTGTGCTTTAGACCATACGACTGAAGTAAAACTTCTTTAGTTGCCCCCACAGTAATATAGGAAACGTATCTCTCTCTCTCTTTCTAACTTCACTAACTTATATCTTCTCCCTCTCAATTTCTGTTCGCCTTGCCCCATCACACTTTTCGCAACGCTTGCGTCACGCATTCACCAACTTACACAAAAATATATTATATAGCTGGCGCGACAGACGATGTCTTGTAGTGCGAATTAATAGTGCATGTACTTTTATGCATAATTAAAGAAAAATAGCATTCTGCACTCCTTCTTTAAAATATAAACTATAATTGTGTGAAATTTCATACTCCTCCGTCTGCGCAATTGTCGTAAAAAGGGGTAAAAAGTTATTGATTCACGTATTAATTATATAGATTTAATAAACACCTCATACTGATCGGAGTGTGATCCACTAGGCCTTATTCCTGGGTCCGGACACACACACGTACGGACGGAAAGACACATAATATAAATGCATAAACGCCCAGACCACGGTAATTGTTAGTTTTCATAAACGCACGGTTCCTTTTGATTGTTCCTAAATTATGGAACTGGAAATGCCTAGCTTTTAGTCAACAGTCATTCATACTTATAATTTTTTTTTGTAGTATGTGTCCATATAAATAAATATCCATATAAACATTAATGATGTTATCAAATATTGACGTACAAAATATTTATAACTTATATACATATAATATATACTTGTTCCTTATATATTCCTATTTTATAAAATGAATAAGAATTAATTTTAACTGACGCAAAATTGCTAATGATTTATTAATTTCCTTGCACAGATATCTAATAAATTACCAGTATCATGATGAATAACTGAGAATAAATATTTGTATAAACACAAATACTCCATCCACCCCGAGCGGGAATCGAACCCGTGAACATCGGTGTTTTAACCGCCACCGACACGGCACACGCACCATTACACCAGAGCGATCGTCAAATAATAAGGAGCGGTTGTAAAATAGGTAATGTTTGCTATAAATTGCAACTGATAAGCAAGACATTCAATAAAAGCCATTGTTTGCGTCGTTTGAACCGATGATGTAAAAACTGTTGCTTTCCTCAGATCGACGAGTCGACAAATTTTTACAGATACGACAGTACTAAAGATGAAATTCATAATATACCAAAAATAAAAATAATAATAAGTAATTGGTTGTTACATATTTTATTATTATCTAAACGCTGCTTGTAATGACGCTGAACGTCATGTTTATTTTCGGAATTGTGGTGTTAAGATTTGTAGCCGTAGAAAGCGGTCCTTGTATTTCGGTACATCTTGTTTGCTCACAAATATCGTAACTTGTCTGTCTTTGATGAAAATTATTAGCAGGACGGTTCTGTGGTTTAAATTCCCAATTAATGATTTTTATTCATAACGTCATACGTTTGATTTTATATAATAATAAGCAACTCATTCATCACCACTTTAATTACAAGATATAAAAATGTATGTGTGAATGATGTTGCGGGTAAAGCTAATATTTTAAGTGATTTACAATGAAACATAAATTTCGTCATGATCCAGTTGACGTACTTCGTTAGTAAACAAGTTGTTTGGATTAAAGATGATCGGCCTACGGTGATTAAAGTAAGGTCATAGAGCATTAAGGATTAGATTTCGTTAGACGTCACTCGTACCTACTTTCAATGTTTTATAATTTTTAAATCGCGAACTACGTTGGAGTGAGGTCATATGAAAGGGACATTTTTTTCATCCCTATGCCCTATACAATAAACACGACACTTTTTTGAAGTAAAACTACTTTACGCACGCTTGACTTGGGGAGTAAGATGATGGATTCGTGAAAAGAGCGTTACGCAAAGTGTGATCAGGCGAGACGAACGGAAGCTGAGAGGGAGATATAAGTTAATAAAGAGAGAGAGAGAGAGTTACGTTTCGTAAGTTTGATTTCAGTCGCGTGGTCTAAAGCGCACTCGTTATTTTTAAATTTGGTAGGACTTAACACGTGGTTCAATAAGTCCCGAGACTAAGTACTAAAAAAAGGTCTTTTTTATAAAATTAATTTTTATTCATCAACATAGTCTCCTCCAAGAGCGATACAGTCCCTCCAACGCTTTTCTAGCTTTTCTATCCCATGTGTGTAGAACGGTTTGTCTTTGGCTTCAAAATAAGCCTCCGTTGCTGCGATAACTTCACTATTTGAGTCAAATTTCTTACCCTGAAGCATTTTTTTTGAGGTCTGCAAACAGCCAGTAATCGCTGGGGGCCAAGTCTGGCGAATAAGGGGGATGAGGAAGCAATTCGAAGCCCAATTCGTTAATTTTGGCCATCGTTCTCACGGACTTGTGACAAGGCGCGTTGTCCTGGTGAAACACCACTTTCTTTTTGTTCATGTGAGGCCGTTTATCCGCAATTTCGTACTTCAATCGCTCCAATAAGCACATGTAATAGTCACTATTTATATTTTGCCCCTTTTCAAGGTAGTCGATGAAAAGTATTCCATGCGCATCCCAAAATATAGACGCTATAACCTTACCAGCCGATTTCTGAGTCTTTGGACGCTTCGGGCTGCTTTCACCAGCCGCTCTCCACTCCGCTGCCTGCCGATTGGATTTCGGAGTGAAATAGTATATCCAGGTTTCATCCATTGTTACAAACCGACGTAAAAAATCCTTTTTATTATAATTCATCAGCGCCAAACATCGCTCTGAATCATTGATACGTTGTTCCTTTTGATTAGTTGTAAGCAAACGCGGCACCCACTTAGAAAAAAGCTTTTTCATGGCCAAATTTTTATGTAAAATAGTGAAAACACTACCAGCTGAAATCTTCACTATCTCGGCTATCTCTCGCACTTTTACCTTCCGATCTTCCAATACAATTTTGAGGACTTGGTTAATATTTTGTTGAGTCACTGCTTCATTTGGACGATCTGAGCGTTCCCCATCATTGGTGTCCATGCGACCGCGTTTGAAGTCGGCATACCACCGACAAATGGTTGCTTTAGAGGGAGCTGATCCTGCATAACATTTTATAAGCCATTGCTGTGCTTCAACGGTATTTTTTCCCATTAAAAAACAATGTTTTATCAACACGCGAAACTCGTTTTTTTCCATTGTATCGAAATTACAACCGTAGCGTCACTTAAATGTTTCAAAATCAATAATTTTATTGTTCCATTTTTAAAAATTTGACACATATTCTTGTATTGATAGCCAGTACTTTTTAAAAATCAAAAGAGTTTTTAATATATGCGCCATTTCCAGGTTAGTCTCGGGACTTATTGAACGTTGTAGTATAATGTCGTTATAACGAAAGTTTTATTATAAGGTCCTACCTAGCTAATAAACAACAATGTAATAATTGATCTTTATTAATTCTTTCCTAGTTATTTAAAGTATTCAAAAAAATTTGGATTTTATCTTTTTCATAAATGCAGCTTTGAAAGGGACGATATGTAATATCACACAAAATTATACTTTATAAACGAAATTACATCTTAATATTTAGCGCATAATTGGTATATAAATATTCCTAAGTTTTTGTTATAAAATCACACATGAAGGGACTAGATAGTTATTTTCAGTCTTGCTCTTTATTTATCAATTTCTATGGCTTCTTATTTTTAGTGCGTCAACAGGAATTTTTAGGTATATTTTTTAAAGTGTTAGGTATATCAGATACATCTAATTAAAACGTTAAAATCGAATTCAAAAATAAGTTTTTAATGTGTCAATTATTTAGTATATCCCTTTCGTAACTATTTCTTGTGTCCCTTTCATAAAAATTTTAACTAAATTCAAAACTTGGCTATAAAATCTAAAAGATTGATCGAAATCTTGTTGACCTTTCTATCCAGTATGTGTATGCGTGTAGTCGATCACAATAAATGCTAATCAAAAAGACAGCAACTTACAACATTTGAAAGAACACTTTTAAGTGATAATAAAAACTTACTTTGAAGTGTAAAAACAATCGCAAGCTCAACACAGACACCTACCTATCTTTGAATTGATAAAAGTGTGAAATTAGCCGTGAAAGGATATGCATCGGTGCAGTTATGCAAGAAATAAGGTGTCGATTAAAATTGTTTTTTTTTTTTGCTGGCGATTCGAATTGTCTCGTTCAATACGTGTACTTTTCATGTACAAATTAACCAAATGATAAAGAAACATAGTTGTACAAGATAAGCGTTACGTTTGATTCTGTTTAATGTCATCAGAGAAACGTTTAATACATACGTTTGGTACATATTATTAAAACTTTTTCGTTCTTTTTCTAATATTTAATTTATTTTTATTTTTTCCATGATTATTAAATGTTTTATTACTTCTAGAATACAAATTGAGAAATGAAACAATTAAAAATAGTTATCTATTTTATATTTTAAAACAAATTAAAAATAATTATACCTACATGTTATACTGTATATGTAATGATAAAAATCAATTACAGATTCGTAACATTCTCTTTGAATCTAAGAATAATGTGTTAGTCTCACAAACACAAAATGTATAATACAAACAAAAGCAAAATAAAGAATAAAATTAAAAAGTAACTGATACTTATGTGACATTCTAATCTCAAGCTTCATCATATAGGTAAAATAAGGCACACTATCTCATTATAATTATTTACAATAAACTTTTGACAATTGTCAATTTAAAAAAGAAGGTAATCCTTAGCTGTCAACATGTAAGTATGTAAACGTATTTTAAAATCATTATCAAAATGACTGCGATAAGACCGAGCGCTCGATCAATCGTACTCATGTTTTGAGCGAGATACACAAGAGAAGATAATGGCTTCACCATGTTATCAGCGCCACAAGCGAAGGTCAAGTTGCTTGAATTCCGAAATATATAAGCCACCCAGATTTTCGGATAAACATGGCAAAATCCCTGTCACTTTTACGATCCTTTATGATTCTGGAAATTTTGACGAAACAAAAATAATTTCTGCAATCTAACATAAATTATCATAAAGATTGCTTATCTAAAGAGGCTTATCAAGACATTTCTTTCATCGTTCGAATTACGGTTTTTATGAGTAGTCTAATTGTAAATACTATAAGTTAACGTTTGTTGTTAACTGGTCTTTCCTTAGTTTTATACGTATCAGCATACGATTAGAAAAGTACACAAATTTTAATTTATTAAAAAAAGGAACACGATATCAATACAATTCCGATTCGATTCTAGATTCTTTTTTTTTTCTTATTATTGTTTCTTAGTTTCTGTACTGCGTAATTAATTTGAACTTGCTGTGTTTAGGATTTAAAAATGTTTTTAAAGCTCTTTTTAAATTTATGTAAGTTTGTAAAAAATGCCATCATAGTATACTATTCTATCTATCAGTAGTTACAGTAATCAGCTTAAAAATTTTAGCATTTATATAAGTAATTTAACAATGTCATTAAAGTTAAAGCTTAATGAAATTATGATACATAGTAATGGTGTTTTGAAATGACAATAATTGTTTTACATCTTACAATTTTGAAGTGTTTTATTTTTAGTTAAAGTATAAAATTTTTATCACAAAGGATGGTATTAACAGTTTTATAAGTGGTATTTTATTAATGGATTATTCTATGTATTATCTCTTTCTTATTTAAATGTTATTGCGTAAAACACATGATACATTATTGTGCAAAAAGAAGATTTAATGCTAATAGCATGCTCCATTAGCTATACCTTTCTATAAAATAAATTTTTCTAATAAGATCGATGATTTCTAAACTTTATATTTTTTACTATAAAAATTAAATAATGCGTTTCAATTGTGGACGCCTGTTTCCTTAATTTTTCAATTTTTACTATTAGTTTACACTCTCATATACATTTTGTTCAAACTTTTAATTATCAATAATATAGTTTTTATTCATCCACTCAAGTTAAAATTTCCTTTTATTAATTGTAGGAAAAGACATTTAACTTTAAGAGACATTTATTTTAATATACCTACTCTTTTTTCAAATATTAATTTATCAATTCATTTTAGTTTTCTATGGGATAATTTGACCTAAATAGTAATTAGTTTTAATTTTTTTCAAGTAACCATGTAGGTAAGCTGTTTATGTAATAATAGAAAATTTCCGCTGGCAAAGGAATTACAACGTAAATTTACAGACGTGAAGTAGAATTTCAGTATGATATTTTATGAAGAGCATTAACGTTTATAGATGTAACTAAAACTATTTCATTTTTATTATATATTTTATGCAAGCTAATCCGGTGAACTTCGTACCACCACAATTATACAAATGTGGTCCTAACACTATAGAATATATAATTGAGTATATGTATATATATATATATATATATATATACCGCGACTCCATCCGCGTGAAATTGAACAATAAAGTTATTTTTAAGTTACGCAGAGTTACGAAATAAATATATTTCTAAAATAAAAGTATGTTGCTCCTTATTACATCACCTATCGACCAGTGAAAGTCCCGTCGTAATCGGTTCAGCCGTTTCAGGGATTAGTCGCAACAAACAGACAGATAGACAGACAAAAATTGTAAAAAATGTTATTTTGGTATATGTACCGTGTATATATCCATATGCAATTAGTAAAAAAGCGGTTATTTTAATATTACAAACAGACACTCCAATTTTATTTATTTGTATATCTATATTATATAATTATAGAAGCGAAAGGTCCGATCTCATCACGAAATCTCCGAAACTATAACACCTACAAACTTGAAATTTGGCAGATAGGCTCCTTATAGGACATAGACATCCGCTTAGAACTGATTTTACGAAACTCGACTCTCAAGGGGATAAAACGGGGGTTGAAAGTTTATATGAAAGTCCTGTTTTTTTGAAGTATGAGACTTGAAATTTAAAATGTATGCTCTTTAGATGGTGAGAAGGTGTGCAAATAATGTATCTTTAGAAATCAACTCCCTTTTAGGGTTAAAACGGGGGGTAGGTTGACTCACTCATTACGAAATCTCCGAAACTATAAAAGCTACAAACTTGAAATTTGGCAGGTAGGTTCCTTATAGAGCTTAAACATTCGCTAAGAACTGATTTTACGAAATTCGACCCCTAAGGGGATAAAACGGGGGTCGGAAGTTTGTATGAAAGTCCTATGTTTCTGAAGTAAGAGTCTGAAATTTAAAATGTATGCTCTATAAATGATGAGGAGGTATCCAAACAATGCATCGTAATCTTTATATATAAAAGAGAAAGGTCACTGACTCACTCGTCACGAGAACTCAAAAACTGCTGGATGGTTCATCCATCCAGGATGGATAAAGATAAAATTTGGCAGGGAGGTAGATTATAGTTAGTAGATTATGTAGTAGAGTAGAGAGATTTTGCGATATTCCCCCGCTAAGGTGGTTTAATTGGGGTTGATAGTTTGTATGAAACATATACAGCAGTTATAAGTTCGTCGATAGGTTATTTATACTGCAGCCTGAAAATAAAACTAAAAATGTGGTGTATAGAGAGATTTTATAAAAATAACTATTAAATTATACTAAATTGTGCCTTTTAAAAAGTTACTTAGTATGATAAGCATTTCAAGTGAATGAAATAAAAAAATAATTTGCGTTAAACATTTTAATAGTATCTAATGCATATCTTCATAACCACGTGAAGGTAGTCGCGGGCAGTTAGTGTATTATAAAACAAAATCCCCAAAAGTGTATGTGATCGATTCCTTCAAAATCTACTGAACAGATTTTCATGCGGTTTCACCAATGAAGAGAGGGGGGTTTATGGAATGGCTAAGCCGATTTTGATGACAGTTTCACTGGAAGTTTGCCGGGAAAAGTTTGTGACACACTGATTTCAACGCGGGCGAAGCCGCGGGCACAGCTTGTATATATATATAAAATATATGAAAAAAATTTTGGCGGGTCAGCTAGTATTCTACTAATATTATAAACGCGAAAGTTTATATGTATAGATGTATGGATGTATGCATGTTTGTTCCTCTTTCACGTAAAAACTACCAAATGGATTGTAATGAAAGTTTATGATAATTTTATTTATTTATTTATTTATTCTACAAAAATCTGCCTTTTGCGAACTATTCTGGCGTACGCTGCAAAAAGTGTAGTTTACACGTATGTAATGTATGAACGAAATGTTTATCTTAATTAGTCCTCAAAAACAAAAAAGTCCGCGACAGCATATATCTATTTTCTATGAGTAAACAATTATCACCAAAACAGTGAACCATAAATACAATAAAAATTGATAATATACTTATTTCTAATGTAGTAACAAATTGATATTTATATCGCAAAATCAATTTCGATGAATTTTGGTATAAAGATAGATATTGAGAAGATAATAAGCGACTCGAAGTACTTACTAATCCTGAGCAGACGAAGTCGCGGGTACCAGTTAGTAACATATATGGCAAAATAACGTTTGCGGGGTCAGCTAGTATAAATATATATTTAATTTGGTGCAGTCGTTCGAAAGTTATGCTTGTACACATATTTTGGCAATTGACTTGTATTTATATACATACATTTAATCTTGCCCGAATTCTATAAATGGTTAAGTAAAATATTCATATAATCTAAATACGAATAACTAAATACTGTAATATAAATGCATAATTATTTTCAACTATCGATAGTACTTTTTGTACTAAGCTTTGTATTAAGATAACACATTGATTGTATTTAGATAAATACACAATTTATACAATATTATTGCGTTAAAAAAAAACAAAGAAGCATAAGACGACCCGGTCATAGATTATTATCACAAAACCATAATTTTAACACCCATAACTTTAATTTATTGTAATGAATTTAAGGTGTGGTAGCATTAGTCGATACATTTATCTTCGAAAGATCCAAAATTTAACCACCTATTTAATTCCCTCATAAACTGTTAAAATAATATAGGTAACTATAGCGACCCATGGTAATGTCTAAAATCCTTTTACAGTAATTTGTATTTCATTCATATAATACATAAATATATACATAAATATAGTTAAAAACGCTTATCTTTTTTTTTCTTAATTCTTGTTTTCGTTTTTACACGGTTTTGAACTACTTGAAGTTATGACCATTTGATATAAATGTCGTTAAAACAGTGTTATTATTACTTTTATCAGTGCCACCTCTCTATACACTCCAATAATATCTCAGTTTTTATAGGTTAATTCACATTAATGCTTTAGAACGAAGAGTTGTTAACGCAAATGTAGATTCAAATAAATTTCATGATTATTTTAATACATTTTTTTTTCGTTCAATGTACGGTAAATATAAGGTCAGTCACTGTAAGAGTTACTCGGTGAATCACAAACAAGGCAAAAATAGTTATCGTTAAAAGCAATTGAATAATGGGTTATAAGAGGATGTTACATCCGGAAAGACACTTACGTAGGAGGACGTACTAGATGAAAAAGTTCCGTAGGTGATGTTGGAACTCTTCTAATAACCATTTTTCTACCATCAGTACAACCCATTCCTATTGAAGCTAAAGAGCGCACAGAAGGAGCATATTGGTTAGTGCCACTGTCAGAGCCTTCTGGGTACACGGTCACTTGGTCATAGGGGCGTAGACTACGTGCAGAGGCTGCACCAGACGCGGCGTTCACATCTCGAATTTTGTGTGTATCAGTAAAGCTTTTCACTTTGCGAATTTGTACAGAGGGCGTTACAATCGGCACTGGTGAATTAGGATCGAGCAATTTCGACCTCTCCTGGCTTAGATCTTCATAATGATCCACGTGGATCGCCACGCTTGGCAAGGTGGCTTCCGCCGATGTATCGGCTTTATTCATTATAAGACGTCACAGGGTCATAACTTAGTGACTAATGTCGCGTTTGCCACTGGCAACGCGCAACTACTGAATAGTATATACCGTTTAAAAGGAATAAACCGAGCGAGGTCGGCTGAGCAAGCCGACCGACTGGCTCGTCAATCGCGGCAATTGGTAAACAAAGTGTGATTCTGTTATTGCAGAGTGGGGAGAGCGTAGGAAAGGAGAGGAGGGGGGAAGTTAGGAGGCCGCGCATGCGTTCAGGTGACCGCGATACGTAACCCTGCGCTCGCGACTGATTGAATAATTATGTATATAAAAAAATGTGCATGTTTATATAAGTAGCTCGACTATTTAAGCAGTCAAATTTAAAAATCGGTTAGGCATATTTTTTGTCACGCGGAACGTGATCTATTACACTTACAGGACCGTTTGAAGGAACGCAGTTAGGAGTCGAACATTGTGTATAAAAAAAGTCTTGTTGGAAGGTTGGGGAAAAAAGTCTTTTCGTATTTTCCATTAAAAACTTTCAATAAAAAATTTTTGGTTCTATTGTTTGTAACTGGCTGGTTTTGATACCACGAAAAGGTGACATTTTAAAAATTAAATTATAACGTAAAAAATAGTTTCCCTCTACTTTTCATTGGTTTTTCTGTGCACCGAAATGGGTGAATCCAACGAAGAAATTTGGTAAATTTAAAGTTTTACTTTAAAAAAGGGAAAAATACGACGCAAGCCGCAAAAAAAAAATTATGCTATATTTTGATGTCAAAGATGCATTTCGCTCTGTTCGCCCAGTTACGGGTTAACGTGACGATATTTAAGTAATTACGATATAACTGAAGATCTGAGAATTTACCGTAAAACAGTTTTGACCCATTTGAAAATTTGTATACAAATGCTGGCTATGCAAAACACCTCGATATATGGGTGTCACATGAACTCACTGAAAAAAACTTAAGACGTAATAATATCAAACCATTTTTAAGAGATTGATCACCAGTGACGAAACGTAGATCACCTACGCTAAGAATGTACGAAAGAGATCGTAGTCAAAACTCGTCAAGGTGCACAGACTATCACGAAACCCGAGTGGACACGCAATAAAGTGATTAAGTGATGTTGCATGTATGGTGGGATTGGAAATGCATTATTCTAAACATTTTTGAATATCATATCAAAAATGTTTAGAATTCCTAAAGTGTGGGTAACACAAAAATAAAATCGTAGATATTAAGGCATTATTCATTATGAGCTTTTACCACCGGGCAAAACCATCGATTGAGATTTCTACTATCAACAACTGATGAGACAGGCTAAGAATTGAGAAGAAACGACGACTAGGCTTTAGATTAGGAACCGCATTTTGAAGTTAGATAGGTTAGGGTTGTTTTTTTATTATTTTGTAACCAAATTAAGCGACCAGAATTGATCAACAGAAAAGTCGTGCTCTTTCATCACGACAAGTCGACGCATCCACCGTAATTATGCACCCTCAAATAGCCCCGAGCTTTCCCTGATCAGATTTTGATTTAAAGCCAACATCAAAAGAGGACTGTCAAAACTGTTTATCGCGGTATTTTAATGAGAAGTTCCAAAATTTCCACAGCAACAGGATCCTGTCACTACTGACACTACTATATATATATTTATCTAAATGAATTTTGTAAAATCTTTCTTTGAATTTCTATATAAAATACAAAGAATCTTTTTCTCCGACCACTATGTATATGTTTGAAAAATGTTTTAATAAAGCAGACATGTTTTAGTAATATTGAAATTTACGATAAATCTATTATAACTGTTTTAACTTCTGATCACTGCGGTCAAAAAGTCTGTCTTGAAGAAAACATTAATATAAATTCGCGAAGAATTACATGTAGACCAATAACAATAACAACGCGCGTTGGCGCAACGGTCACAGCCATGGATTGTACCTGTTACGCTGGCGGTTGTGGGTTCGATCCCCGCACATGACAAACATTTGTATTGGCCATACAGGTGTTTGCCGTGGTCTGGGTGTGCAGTCCTTGTGGGTCTCCCCACCGTGCCTCGGAGAGCATGTTAAGCTGTTGGTCCCGGTTGTTATCATGTACACCTGATAGCGATCGTTACTCATAGTAGGGAATATATCCGCCAACCCGCATTGGAGCAGCGTGGTGGATTAAGCTCTGATCCTTCTCCTACACGGGGAAAAAGGCCTATACCCAGCAGTGGGATATTACAGGCTGAAGCGAGCAATAACAATAAAGAAACAAATTGTTTAAGGATATTGTGGTGCACAAAATATGTAAAGTAGATTTGATGGCACAGGATCCAGATGAAACTACTTTATTATTTATTTATTATATATTATATAATTTGACGACGCGTTGGCGCAGCGGTCATAGCACTGGCTGGAACGCCGGCGGTCGCGAGTTCGATTCCCGCTCACGACAGACATTTGTATAGGCCATATAGATGTTTGTCGTGGTCTGGGCGTTGTGTTTGTGTATTGTGTGTGTTTCCGGACCCCCAATACAGGAAAAAATCCTACTGAGGGCCGTTGAGTGTGAAGCGTTTATTTAATTATTATTAAATAAACGCTTCACACTCACTTCACTTCACATACCTAATTGGAACGAAGTTCCTTACGGCAGGCTTGACATTTGGCTGGGCGAGCGAACTGAAAAAAATGTAATACAGTCATCAGTCACACGACTATATAATATGACGTTTTTAAAAATAAATATTCCTAGTAAACGTTTTTTTAAATTATTTATGTAATTTTATACTATCGACAAAAATAAATAAAGCCATATTTTTTTATTTCACTTAGTAGTTTAAATTATTATTATTATTACTTGATATATTTTTTGATTTATTTTATTTTACAGTATTTGTTATTTTCTAAAATATGGCCTATGTCCAGCAGTGGACTGCAATAGGCTGAACTGACTGACAGAAGATCACAGCTAAATAATACTCCTTTCAAGCAGTGTTGTGTTCCTGTGGTAAGGTGATGCAGAGCTCCTGAGGGGATTGGGGTTAGGGTCGGCAATGACCGTCGTCCGCGCTAATAGGCCTCGAGGAGGAAGGCGCACTTTATGTGTTCAAGTACGCCTTCTGAGGTGCTCTGCACCACGATGGGCCTGCAAGGGTAAGTGCTGGTGGGGTTGCGGAAGTGCTATAGCGTCCCCGCGATCTAGCCATAGGCGCGGCGGTGGAACACCCCAGAGGTTTTGGTCGGTTCGAGTCGGATATAACTCGCAGCTCCTCCGGGCCATGGTGGAGCTTGCGATGCTTCTATATTTGCATGAAATGTTATCCTTTGTTATTATTTTGAACTATAATAAGACATTGAATCGACAACAAGCTAGTTATAATTACGACTCGTCCATCCGCCCTACATTAAGATTCATAGAATAAGATACATAAAATAAGATTCATAGAATAAGCAAGAGACGTAAACTCAGCATCTGGTCGGCCCCCCCGACATACACGGGGCCAAGACTGTAAAAGTTAAGTTAGAGATATTAAAGCATTCAAATCGGTTTCATGTCCTTAATTTTTTATTTATTTAAATTAAATTAGTTAATAGTTAATTAGTATAAATTGTTTGCAAAACGCTCCGAAACCAAGTGGCGTAGCCGGTGAGGATTCTCTTATAGACTCCGTAGTTTTCGTGTTTTTCCGACGTCGAAATTCGTCTACAAAAATTACCTGAACATTTTACGTGAGCAGAGATCCTTCGAACCAAATAAATATTTTTTTTTGTGTCTTGAGAAGCAGAGAAGACAGAATATGGAAGTGGCGGTCATTTGGTGAGTCAATCTTTTCGCCAATCCTTGTTTTCGTAATCCTCCTGTATTTTTCATATAAATTATTAAGTAATTGTTATTCTTGAAATAATACCTTGCTCATTATAATGTTGTGAAATTGATATCTCCATATGAAATTATTTAGTCTGATGAATTTATAGATACATCATTAAATGAAATTAAATTTCATTAATGATCATTGTCAATTTGATGTCAACTTCAAAAATATTTTCTCTAAATTTTATTTTTATATTTTATTATTTCGATCATATTTCTTTATTAAATTGACATCAAATAACTTCGACAATATCAGAATTATATATAAATTACAAGATTCCGCTTTAACGTTTTTTCTTTTTCAGATTTTCTGAGCGTGGCGTTGCCGAGCAATGGTGGAGGCCTGATGCAGGCAGCCGGGTGCCCCTGCAGCGGGTCTCCGTGCTGCCGACGCCACAACGCCAGCAACGCCATTATAGTGACTTTATGTGTGTTTATTTAAGTGTACATTGTTTAGTGCGATATTATGTCAAATAGTTTTAAAATAACCAATGTATTTCAACCGGAACTTTTCACTTGTCCAGACTGCACCAACGGAAAGTTGTTTATAGGCCGCAAAGGCTTAAAAATTCACACCACCCGTTGCCACAGCGATCCATTAGTGCATTTATTACCTATTTTAACCGATACTTCATCAACCGTAACCAGTGATAATAATTCGGTTCCATTTGAAAATTTTATTTTAAAATGTCACCAAAATATCCCGCTTCTTATTCGGAATTCTTTACCCGTAAGAATAAGGCGTTCACAATCATTAGAAATTTAATCATTTAAGAGCCGTTTGAAAGACCATAACTTAAAGTAGCTATAATACCGTTAATGATTTGCTATATTTCTCTTGCACTCTGTCGCTTATATTCATAATTTCTATCAGTTGTTTGTATGTATATATATGTATGTTTATGTATGTATATGATCATGAAGCAGAATCAAGTGATAAAGACCAAAGAAAAAATTTGGACACTAAAGAAGCAGTAAAAATAATTTAAAAAATCAGTGAAGATTTTCCTAGTCCTCAAAAAATATTTCGTTTAGGAAAATATCAATCTAATAAAACCCGTCCGTTAAAGGTTTGTTTTGATTCTCATGAAACAGTCAAGTCAATTTTGCGTGCCAAAAATAAAGTAAGTACGGAATCTATTACGATTTATTCTGATCAAACACCTCAACAACGAAAATATATATATCATCTTAAGGAAGAACTTAAAAAACAAATTGATAACGGCAAAAAAAAATCTAACGATTAAATTTATTAAAAATGTGCCTAGGATTGTTGAGATGTCCCCAAAAAACTAAAATATGCGAATGAAAAAGTTTCTAGTAAGCAAATTGTAAACCCAGATAATAATGATACTACTTATGAACATGTCAATGATTACGAAAAACTAACTAAGTCAAAAAAATCACTGAAATTTTTCTATGCAAATATACGAAGTATTGTTAAACATGGACAATTGGACGAATTGAAATGTATAGTGAACGGCTTTGATTTTGATTTTATCGTTCTAACCGAAACTTGGTTGAAGTCTGAAGATGAAGCAGCCCGTTTTCAAATAACTGGATATACACACTATTACAATTTCAGAAGAGCTACAAAAGGGGGTGGTGTATCGATTTTCGCTCACAATAAACTTAAACACAGCCAAATGGAAGAAGTGTGTTTGAACGACAACCACTACCTATGGATTTATATTGAAAATTATTCCTTGAACGTTGGTGTTATTTACAGAAAACCCGAATCTACTAATCTTAATTCCTTTTTGGATAACTACTCTCAGCAACTACACAAAAGACGAAGGATTATAGTTTTTGAGGATTTCAACATTAACCTACTGAAATTAGATCGTCAAGTTGTTTTGTACAAACAAATGCTACAAGAAGCTGGTTACAGGTTCCTAAACAGTATAACTGAAAATTTCTGTACTCGAGAAACTTCTAAAGTGAAAACCATCATAGATCACGTATGTTCTAATTTGAAAAAATGCAATTCCATTTTTCTCTTATAGATTCGTCCATGTCCGATCACAAACAAATTTATGTAGAAATTAAAAAATATTTGTCACCTAAGCCGCAGAAAATAAATTACAAAGCTATTGATTATACGAGGTTATATAAAAACATCGTTGATAGCAGTATCAGCAACGAATCAAACTTATTGTACATCTCATTTGGAAAAAATCTGATGAGTTGTATTCGTGATAGTATAGTAAATAAAAGCAAAAAATTAAATCCACCAAGACAAGATTGGATAAACCAAACAATTATCGAGGATATCCGTATGAGAAACAACCTTTGGACACAACATAAAAATAACCCCAGTGATATTACTAAAAAAGAATTTAACAAAAAAAGAAATGAGGTATCTGAAAATATACAAAAATTAAAAAGTGCATACTATTTGAAATCCTTTACGGCCTGTGTGAAAAAACCAAAAAAGATGCGGGACCTAATAAACAACTTGTCAGTCAACAAAGTAAAAATTCACTCGTCGACGAACACTTTTAACTGAAAATGGACTTATAACAGACTCTAAAAAGATTTGTGACTATTTTAACAACTTTTTTTGTAATATTGGATCTAATTTAGCAAAACAAATTCCATTAAGATATCATAACGAAAATGTTTACGTAACGGATATACGCGCAACTGGATCGAACGAACAAACACTAAACAATTTTGAATTTGCAGATACTAAAGAAGTTGCGAATATCATTAGTAGCTTAAAAAATAACGTAAGTGCAGGTATTGACTGTGTCAATGTAAAATCTATAAAATGTATAAAATCTTTAATATTAGATGTACTTACTATCTGTATAAACAAATGCTTAGATGAAGGAATTTTTCCCGATACCCTAAAAATAGCTAAAGTTACTCCTATCTATAAATCAGGCAACAAGTCAGATCCAGGTAATTATCGTCCCATATCATTACTTCCTGTTTTGTCCAAAGTTTTTGAAAAAATAATATATATGCGACTAGAATCTTTTCTAAATTCACAAAATTTCTTTTATGATAAACAGTACGGGTTTCGACCAAGACATAACACTTTATCAGCAACTATAGACGTTGTAACAAAGATTAAACTGCATATCGATAGGAAGCAGGTAGCATTGGGAATATTTATTGACCTGAAAAAGGCGTTCGATACTGTGAGCCACGAAATTCTTTTGAAAAAGCTACAATCTATAGGCATCGCGGGATCAGTGCTTAAAATGATAAAATCCTATCTTACAAATAGATATCAGGTAGTTAAGATGGGAGAGACACAGAGTGATCCACGAGTCATTACTTGCGGCGTTCCCCGAGGCTCGATTTTGGGTCCTTTGCTCTTTCTTATATATATAAACAATATCCATACTTTAAATCTTCGCGGCGATATCTCGTTATATGCAGATGATACTAGCTTATTTTACTATGGAAATAACTTAGAAACTATTGTAAAGGATGCTCAGGACGATTTGGATATCTTGAATATTTGGTTCCAATCTAACTTGCTTACAGTAAACATCTCAAAAACTAAATATATCGTATTTGCTCCAGAAAATAAATAAATATCTCAAAAGGTATCGTTAACAATAAATAATCAAGAAATAACAAAAGTTGACCAGGAAAAATATTTAGGATTAATATTGGATAGTAAATTGACATGGAAATCACATATCCATAAAATAAAATCAAAATTAACTTCTTTAATGGGAGCTATAAAAAGCATCGTCCGATGTTTGCCACATGATGTACGTTACATTAGATATAATTCTCTTATTAAGCCACACATAGATTATTTGGTTGAAATCTGGGGCTCCGCGGCAAAAACAAATTTAGAGCCTTTACAAGTAGCACAAAATAAATTAATAAAAATTTTATTTAAATATAATTTCTTCACCTCCAACCAAAAAATTTACAAGGAAACTGGTCTTATGAATGTTCATCAAACTTTTTATTATAATTGCTTATTGATACGTAAAATATTAAACAAGGATTTGCACTCTAAAATAACTTTTACAAAAAAACAAGAAATACAAAAAATGAAACTTAGATCTGCCAATGATATTATACTCTACAAGCCACGCACTAACTATGGGAAGAGATGTGTAATATTCGAAGGTACCCAACTGTACAATAAACTGCCAAACGACGTTAAGGGAGCTAAATCGCTTTTTACTTTCAAGAAATTACTCAAAAGTTATGTAAAAAATCGAATAGTATTGTTACGAACACGCAAAGAAACTAGCGCCATCTAGCGGCAACCATTGAAACCACACAAAGACAGCGATAGCATGAAACTCTCTACTCAATACTAGATGGCGTTAGAGGAACTACTGTGGAACTATATAGAAGTATAGTCTCGAAAACCGGGTACATGCGCGAACTTTCCAGAATAATCTGGGCCTCGTCTCGGCCGATATAAATAGCCGCAGAGAGGCGAGCGAGTACAGTTCAGTTTGAGCGATCTTCGAGGCGACTTCAAGAGTGAAAACTAGTGATCAAGAGTGGTACCAGCGAAACCTACGACATTGGCTACGACTGAGGACATCGTGAGTGCTTAGTGTTTGAACTTAGTGCTTAGTGTTTGAACCTAGTGCTTTGTGTTGGACCTAGTGCTAGTGAATAAAGTCTTGAAAAAGAGTCAGCAGGTCTTTCTCTCCAAATCCTTCGAACCCTAACACGTAACAACTGGTGTCGGAAGTGAGATTTGGAGATGCCATTGACTCCGAGAGAAGACTTTAAGGACGTCAAGGGCGTCAGGACAAGGGCACAACGAGCTGCGGAGGCCACACCCACAGGGGACCAAGCTCCGCCCACCGTGGACCAAGCCCCGCCCACTGACCCCGCCTATCATGCACCGCCCACTGACCACGCCCACCAGGCCCCGCCCACTCAGAGTCAGGCCCCGCCCACTCAGAGTCAGGCTCCGCCCCCTCGGGCAGAAGCCCCGCCCACTCGGGCTCAGGCCCCGCCCACTCGGACGCAGGCCCCGCCTACTCAGGCTCAGGCCCCGCCCACTTTGTCTAAAGCCCCGCCCACTGGATCCGCCCACCTTACCACGCCCACCAGCGACAACGTAGCTTCTACAGACTCTCAAGTGGCTCTTCAATTAGAAAGTTTAATTAAATTATTGGAGCTGCAAAAGGCTGAAATTCGTGGTGCTTTGCAAGAATCACAAGAGCAGCAAAGGGTTGAAATTCGTAGTGCTTTGCAAGAATCACAAGAGCAAACAACTTTCAAATTGCAAGAATTACAAGAGCAAACAAGTTTCAAATTGCAAGAATTACAAGAGTAACAAAAAGAGCTCCAAGAAAAAACGCTTTGGGCTGTAAAAGATGTTAGTGACGCGGTGACTAAGCTTCGAGAGGGGCCATCTTCAGCTCAACTGTCCGCAGAAGAAGACCCAGATAGCACGGATGAAAAGGATAGAGGAACAAATAGAGGAGCTGAAGAAGCAAAGGGCTTCGCCTCCTGCCCGGGATCAGGAGTATGACTTCAAGACGAAACACCGCAGCGGAAAGTTGTATGGGAATGCCGACGCACTCTCACGAAGGCAGTGTTCGGAAGTCTGCAAACATTGTGTTAAGCAGGATTCTAATGAAGTAACATTAAAGCTAACAAGAACAAGTCCTTTGGGTATATGGGAGAATGATGCTATGAGGGAAGCTCAAGAAAAAGATGACGACCTTCGGCACATCATCACATGGAAGAAATGGGGTGACGTAAAACCAATCTGGAGTGAGGTTGCACCCACTGGCTCTGTCACTAAGGCGTACTGGGCTCAATGGGACAGTCTGATACTTCAAAACGGAATACTCTACCGGAAATGGGAGAAGACTAACGGCAGAGAGTTCCACCTTCAGATAATTGTCCCAAGAACGAGAGTACCAGATGTTCTCCGTAAAATACATGATGGCGTATCAGGAGGTCATCTAGGTGTCAAGAGGACGTTAACAAAAGTGCGAGAACGATTCTACTGGTTGCATTGTCGAGATGATGTACAGGATTGGTTCCGCAAATGTACTACTTGCGCTGCTGTAAAAGGACCACAGACCAGGAGCCGTGGAAATCTGCGGTTGTATAACGTCGGTGCACCGTGGGAACGAATTGCAGTTGACGTAGCGGGGCCATTTCCTGTAACGGAATCGGGAAACAAGTATTTTATGGTCGTCATGGACTACTTCACCAAATGGCCCGAAGTGTTCGCCATACCAAACCAAGAAGCTACAACAGTCGCTTCTAAGTTAGTCGAAGAAGTGATATGTCGCTTTGGCGTGCCTCTAGAAATCCATTCCGATCAGGGCAGAAACTTCGAATCGCAAGTATTCCAGGAAGTGTGCAGAATTTTGGGCATGCATAAGACGAGGACCACCGCGTACCATCCACAGTCTGATGGAATGGTTGAGAGATTTAACCAGACCCTTGAGAGGCATTTGGCGAAATTGGTAGACGACAAACAAAAAGGATTGGGACAAGTATATACCACTCTTCCTTCTGTCGTACCGAACCGCCGACCACGAGAGCATAAAAGCTACCCCGGCGTATGTCGATTACGGTAGAGAATTACGAATACCAGTAGACCTATTGACTGGAGGGTCACCGGAGGAACCAAATACCGTACAAGACTATGTCAGCGATTTAAGGGAAAAAATGCGCTATATGCACGCCTTGGTTCGGGAAAATGGTTTACAGTCAAGTGAGAACATGAAAACCCGATACGACCGGAGATCGAACACGAGCGGTTTCAAGGAAGGGTCACTGGTGTGGCTGCATAACCCGACTCGCCGGAAAGGGAAATCTCCAAAGTTGCAGACCAAGTGGGAGGGTCCATACAAAGTGGTTACCCGACTGAATGATGTGACTTACAGGATTCAAAAGCAACCAAGAGGGACATTCAAAGTGGTACACATAGACCGTCTGGCGCGTTACCATGGCAGTAACAACGATGCTCGGGACGATCATCTCTAAGAGGGGAGTAGTGTTACGAACACGCAAAGAAACTAGCGCCATCTAGCGGCAACCATTGAAACCACACAAAGACAGCGATAGCATGAAACTCTCTACTCAATACTAGATGGCGTTAGAGGAACTACTGTGGAACTATATAGAAGTATAGTCTCGAAAACCGGGTACATGCGCGAACTTTCCAGAATAATCTGGGCCTCGTCTCGGCCGATATAAATAGCCGCAGAGAGGCGAGCGAGTACAGTTCAGTTTGAGCGATCTTCGAGGCGACTTCAAGAGTGAAAACTAGTGATCAAGAGTGGTACCAGCGAAACCTACGACATTGGCTACGACTGAGGACATCGTGAGTGCTTAGTGTTTGAACTTAGTGCTTAGTGTTTGAACCTAGTGCTTTGTGTTGGACCTAGTGCTAGTGAATAAAGTCTTGAAAAGAGTCAGCAGGTCTTTCTCTCCAAATCCTTCGAACCCTAACACGTAACAGTATAGTCAGGATCAACTAAGCACTAATATTTTAATTTCATAAAAATTAAACTACATGAATGTCATTAAATTAAAACTAAACTACGGGTAATGGAATTTAGCAAGAAAAAAAAAACAATAATAATAGCATATTTTTTTTGTTACTTATAATAAAAAAAAAACACTAAAATTATATACATATAATAAAGAAAAAAAAAAATCATACGTTTTCACTTTAAAATAAATTAATAAATAAATTAACAAATAAATCAAAATAAATCAAAATAAATACGTGTACTAATTTTTAGTATAATATAATGAAACATAAAATAACACCTTAACAATGACACTTCCAGTTGCGTATATTTCTGTTAACTTGTGTATATGTTGCAGTCAAAACTCTTAACCAGTCAAAAGCACTATTGACTAGCAAAATTAGTCAAAAGTACTTTTGACCGTTTGCTTTAGTCAATAATACTTTTGACTAAAATAACAGTTAAAAGTACTTTTGCCCAATGGAGCTGGTTAAAAGTACTTTTGACTAAATGATTCCGTCAAAAGTGATTTTGACTGGTTGTATCAGTCAAAACTCTTAAAAAGTTAGGGTGGTCGATAAAAATAACGACAAACGCAGATATAAATTTTTATATTACTCATTATTAGTGAAGAACCTGCTGATATTAGAACAAAAATGAGTGACTACGAAAAGAAAGAAGGCTTTTTGCAAAGAATTTTAGCGATGGAAGATATGAAAGATAGTCATTTTAATGTGATGACAAAAGAAAAATTTGAATAGTTTGCAATGGATGTGGAATACGCGAAATTTAATGAAAAGAAAACACCATTATAGTACAGTAGGCTACAACGCTTTAACATCATTGAAGTTTGTGGTATAAAAAAATTAGTCACAAACACAGAACCAAATATTTTTTGCCGGCTGAGGAAATCAACGACATTATTGATGCTGCTCATATTTCTATACGGCATGGTGGTCGCGATAGACTTAAGAATGAAACGGCAAAAAAGTACGCTAATGTTACAAAAGAAATGATTAATATATATTTATCAATGTGCGAAGTATGCCAAAGGAAGAAAAGCAAGAAGAGGAGGGGTCTGGTTTTGATCCTGCATACTGAAATGAAAAGCCTCTGCTAAGTCGATCTGATTAACATGCAGTCGCAAGAAGATCGCGGGAATAAATTTTTTATGGTTTATCAGGATTATTTGACTAAATTTGTAATTAGGCGACCACTGACATCAAAAAGGGCTACTGAAGTTGCATATCAATTAATGGATATTTCTTTGATCTTTGGAGCACCATGTATTTTGCACTCAGATAATGGTAGAGAGTTTGCTAACTCAGTTATAAAAGAATTAATATCATATTGGCCGGAACTAAAGGGCTAATCAAGATGTTGAAAATATTCTAGCTTCTTGAATTGAAGACAATAAAACCACTAACTGGTCGAATGGACCTAAATTTGTTCAATTCATGAAGAACAGAGCATTTCACTCGGGGATAAAGCAGTCTCCGTATCAAACAATGTTTGGAATGGAACCTATAGTGGGGCTAACAACATCTAATCTACCTTTGGAAATTATAAGCGGATTACATAATGAAGAAGACTTGAAAGTTTCAATCACAGAAATGAATCAAAACTTCGATGACAATAAAGAGAACCAAGACAAACAAGAAAAAAAGATTGCTGTGTAATTCAAAGTGCCATAATAGTTTGAGTTGCATGAATAAATAATACGTCATTATAGGCTGATAGCCTTTTAAAGTTATTTAAAAAAACACGTATGTTGCTTACGATGCATAAATAATGTGTAATAAGTAAATAGTAGTTTATGCAACTGTCATATAATGAAGGGTATTAAAACACGAGTGTGAGTTTATGAAACGAGCGCAGCGAGTTTCATAATAGTAACGAGTGTTTTAATACCCGTGTTATATGCAGTTGCATACACTACTTTATCTTCACTAATGTAATTAATCAAACAACAAGAGTAAAAGCTGACAATAGTTTATTTATAATAATTGTTCAAAGGACAATGCCCATTTTCTATGAAGCCGTGCTCCGGTACGTGCTTTGACGTGTTCAGACAATTCATATATTTAAGTATCCTTTATTAATTGAAAATATATTTTTAATAATATTTTAAAATTGATTAAATCCGTAGTTTATACTTTAATTAAAAAAGATATTTTATTTGTATTCCGGGTTTGTGCTGTCAAAATATATTAAATATAAATACCAAGTCGGAAACGCAACTATAGAAATAAACGCCTTTTTTTAATTAAATTATAAACCCCAACACGACCAGACAATTGACATATTAAAGTTTTCTTTATTAATTAAAACTAGATTTTTAATAATAGTCTAAAAGTGATCAAAGCCGTGTTTTATAGTTTAATTAAAAAAAAAGCATTTGTTTGTATGGTTGCTATGACGACTTGCTATTTATAATTAATCTATTTTGACATAAGAAACGCGGAATACAAATAAAATATTAAATTAAATTCACGCGTACGTGTATTGTCACAGTGATTTTGCCGCCATTAAAATCTAACCAATGAGAGCGCAGCTGCGCGCCTGCGCGCGATGTTATAATGAGATTTTACGATATCGATGTGGATATTATACCATCATGTGAAATTGCTTAAATTGAATGTTTTGTTGTCTGCGCTATAACAGTAGTTATTATAAGTCAAGTATTGGAAACATAAGTAGAATGTTACAACATTAGTGTAGATAATAGTAGTTTATGCAACTGTCATATAATGAAGGGTATTAAAACACGAGTGTGAGTTTATGAAACGAGCGCAGCGAGTTTCATAATAGTAACGAGTGTTTTAATACCCGTGTTATATGCAGTTGCATACACTACTTTATCTTCACTAATGTAATTAATCAAACAACAAGAGTAAAAGCTGACAATAGTTTATTTATAATAATTGTTCAAAGGACAATGCCCATTTTCTATGAAGCCGTGCTCCGGTACGTGCTTTGACGTGTTCAGACAATTCATATATTTAAGTATCCTTTATTAATTGAAAATATATTTTTAATAATATTTTAAAATTGATTAAATCCGTAGTTTATACTTTAATTAAAAAAGATATTTTATTTGTATTCCGGGTTTGTGCTGTCAAAATATATTAAATATAAATACCAAGTCGGAAACGCAACTATAGAAATAAACGCCTTTTTTTAATTAAATTATAAACCCCAACACGACCAGACAATTGACATATTAAAGTTTTCTTTATTAATTAAAACTAGATTTTTAATAATAGTCTAAAAGTGATCAAAGCCGTGTTTTATAGTTTAATTAAAAAAAAAGCATTTGTTTGTATGGTTGCTATGACGACTTGCTATTTATAATTAATCTATTTTGACATAAGAAACGCGGAATACAAATAAAATATTAAATTAAATTCACGCGTACGTGTATTGTCACAGTGATTTTGCCGCCATTAAAATCTAACCAATGAGAGCGCAGCTGCGCGCCTGCGCGCGATGTTATAATGAGATTTTACGATATCGATGTGGATATTATACCATCATGTGAAATTGCTTAAATTGAATGTTTTGTTGTCTGCGCTATAACAGTAGTTATTATAAGTCAAGTATTGGAAACATAAGTAGAATGTTACAACATTAGTGTAGATAAACATATATAATTTACAAGGTTCTCATTGTACAATCACGAATTGTTTTGATTTTTTAAAATTTCAAAGTTATAAATTATATAAGAAAAGCGATTAACGTAATATAGGTACGGTGTTCTTATAACCAGTGAATTTTCTGATTACCTATTTTAATGTCAATTTTTAAGTGCGTGTCTTCTTTGTATTAATTGTAATGCCAAATTTTCGTAATAAACGATTTCACATTTAATAAATATCTTTTTTATTCACATCTAACGAGTTAATAGCGCTTTTGACTGATGCTTTTTTGCAGTTAAAATTACTTTTGACGGAGAGCGTCAGTCAAAAGTACTTTTAACCGCAAATTTGCAGTCAAAAGTACTAATAACCAATAATTTTCAGTCAAAACCACTTTTGACCAACTTGTCCAGTCAAAAGTACTTTTGACCGATTTCGCTAGTCAATAGGACTTTTGACTGGATAAGAGTTGTGACTGCAACATAATATATGTTTTAAACCTACCCTACATACTGTTAATTTCTTGTCTCGACTATAAATTGTTAATATATTGTGTTGCGATGTACCCAACATGTAATATTTTTGTTAAATTTTAGTGTTTGTAATTTCTCATGTAAGTGAATTGTATTCTTTTGAGAAATAAACGATCTTTAACCTTATATGTAGTTTCATGCCTGTAAGTATGTCGTTAAATATATATTTGTTTCATATTTTATTTTAAAGTACACCTCTATGCCGCTTAATTCTTTTTCATGTCCTTTTCCTTAACGTTGTCTGGAAGAGATCGCTCTTTAGCATAAAGATCGCCTTTTGTAGTAAAGACTTTCAACTATTAATTTATGATTTCGGTTAAAATAAAAAGTTCTTTTGAATTAAACTTATTTTTATTCGGACTTCATCCGTATCACATTACACGTGTACAAACGCTGCAACAACGTGACTGTCAAGTACGAATGATTTTTGGCAAGGAAATGTTTAGAATAATCGACGATCAAGTTTTTTCAGAAAAATTTCCCAGGCACTGTTTGTCTCCTCATACAGTTAGACCTCACACAGTTTAGAATTCATCTGAATAAGCCGAAGTAAAGTACATACCGACTAGAAACTCAAAAAAATATCTGGCTCAATAATTTTACGATATAAAGTAGATACTATGGTACTGTTTTAGAATTCTTGTGAAGTAGGCTATTTTTTTAAGTGGTTGGCTAACACAATTCCTATACATTTTTTCACACCATAGCTGCTCAAACTTAGCAGTTACGTAAATTTCAAGTATAAAATGTATGTTTAGCGACTTCTTGTAAGCTACTATTCTAAGTAGTTTAGTTTTTTGAAACATAACTTAGGATTAGTATTATTAGGGAACACTTTAAAAAAAATCCGATCTAGGCCTCAAATAGCGGACGCAAATGTGACTTTTCAAAATTTTTTTTTACTATAAATGGCATAGACCGCTGTTTGAGATAGATTTTTTTTTTGGTGTTGTAACCACCTCCCCCTCCGTAAACGCACGTGCAGGATTATTCACCAACTCTGGGAAACCTGTATATATTCTTATACATATATAAAATTCTCATCATTCATATTCCTAAGTTATAAGGGAGGGGGGATTAAGTGGGTTAATAACATATATGGCAAAACAACGTTTGCGGGGTCAGCTAGTATTTTCTAATTTTATATTTTCGAGATAAATTATTTTTTATGTGGTTAAAAATAAAAGATTATAAGGTTATTATTCATAATTTTTATTTAATTATTAATTGCTTAAAGACTAAACTCAAAAATTATTTTACAAAAATATGGTGATTTCGAATATTCAATATTTATCACATAGTTCAGAGGAGGCGACGAAGTCTAAGTTAATGTATAATTAGAGAAATACAATACAATTATGATAATCTACTCGGGACGCCGCTCACGCTCGAGGGGGGCGCGCGCGGCGTCTTCACCCGACGGTCCTCCGGCGGCGCGCACAGATTAGAGAAGAGAGGAAGACCGACACCGCCCGGTGCCGGCGGAGGAGCGGGGCGTGGACTAGTGCACCCGATGGCGCTTAGCGCTGAAATAGTGGGTTCGGGAAGTCTGGCGGATGTGGTAGAGGTGCGGGCGGCGGGCGTGCACGTCTCCACGCTACTAACCAGCACGCCACGGCTGCCGCTACCGCCACGAGCGCTAGCAGCGCGGTCAGCGCCAGAGCGACGGCCAGCCCGGCCGCCGACACGCACACCTCGCCAGCCGCGCCACTCGCCTCCGCGCCCGAGCCGTCTCGCTGGCGCGCCGCACGCGATGGGTCTCGTCTCTCCAGAGTAAAGATCTCGTTTGACTCTACCGTCACCTCCTCGCGAAGTTGACCCGCTATTGGGCCGTCACCGTCGATCGTTTCTCGTTTGCGGCGCTTTCCGAAAGCGTCAGAGCCGCGACAATTTACCTGCACACGGATGAATTTAATCAATATGCATAGATTTTGTAATAACGTGATAATCTGAATTTTATTTAATTTTAACTTACCGGTTGACATTTTCCAAAGCAGACTCGAATATTACATTGGAATCTAATATTATCGCTGCTAGGGAATTTGAAAGCATTGAATGCGGCACGCAATGCACTGCCATCGTCGCTTCTTTCCCATTCGCCGAAGATGGCGGCGTCCGTGGCGCACCCATCTTCATCAGTAACAGTGTATTCGTTTTCTATATTCGTCGAGACTTCACTAGTTTTTGCGATACAACTGCGAGCGAATCCACCATATATACCTAAAATATGATAAATGCATGAATATTCCAATAAAATAAACGATTGACTATTTGACACACCACAAATCAAAAATCATTAAATTAAATTGTAATTTATAAACTCACTAGATGGTTGAACATCGACTTGCAATACTAAGTTTTCTCCAATTTCCGCTGAGCTGACCTCGTCTCCGGTGCGAGAAACTATTCTCATGGAGCATGTGGGTGGGGGGCCAGTGTTGGCGATGGTTCCCGCGGTTGTTAACATCGATACGTTGAAAGCGAGGGTTACATTTTGCTCTCCGGTTTGATATATACATTTAATATGGAACGCCTTTGCATTCGATGTTACAAGTTTTGGATGTTTCTGCATTACTAGTACGAAACTGGCCAGCCCCTGCATATAAAATAAAATAATAATAATAAATATCTACACAACACACACGGTCATCTGTTTCTAAAGTAAGCAACTTAATGTTTGTGTAACACACGACTGGTATAGCTATTTGTTTTTGTCGATAAACATACTTATAAATTTTATATATATATATATATATATATTACACTCAGACTCGGGGTGGGAATCGAACCCACAACTCTCGGAGCAGAAAGCAGGGTCACTACAAACTGTACCAACGGGCTAGTTAAAATGTAATACAGAATAAATCTACATTCTTAGTTAATAATCAATTTTCTTTAGAAAATCCTTAATTTTCTCTTTGAAGTTAATGCAATTACCGTTCCTTAACTGTTTTTGATATTATCTATACTAAAAAATAAAATTGGAGTGTCTGGTAGTAATATTAAAATAACCGCTTTTTACTAAATGCACAACATTTTTTTACAATTTTGTCTGTCTGTGTATCTGCCTGTTTGTTCCGGCTAAGCTCTGAAATGGCTGGACCGATTTTGACGGAATTTTCACGGGCAGATAGCTGATATAGTGAGGAGTAGCTCACGCTACTTTCATTTTAGAAATTTATTTATTTTTTAACTCTGCGAACTTAAAAATAACTTTCTTGTTCAATTCCATACAGACGAAGTCGCGGGCACAGCTAGTTTATTATATATTTATTATGTAAAGTGAATAAAAATTATAAAATAAACGTTATAAAATAAAACATTATAATAACTAATACTTACGTTAACGTGAACTAATCCACATTCACCAAAGAATACAGTAAAATCAACTGGTCTTTCTTGATTTTCAGTCGTATGAACTACTAGACGACATCGCTCGTCCTTGCTGTAGCCTTTTACATATAACACTCCATTGAAATCTTTAATTTTAAGACTCACACTTACTCCATTGGCAAGACAGTGTACCTTGAATAAAAAAAATATGTTTTAATTTGTAGTATTTCACATGCTAAAGTTGATTACAACGTACCCACACTATATATAGGCCATTATTTTCGTTAAGCTCACCTGCATATCTGGCAGAGGGAAATCGGTTCGGTAAGTTATGTTTGTAGTTGGAGTGTTGACGCAGTTTACTCTAGGATTGCCCACGTAGCCGGGAACGCACGTGCAACGAGACCGGTGAGCGGTGGCCTCACACGTGGCGTGAAGGCCGCACGGCTCCGCGCGGCACGCCGGGACACACTGGGCGTCGACGCAGCGAGCGCTGTCCTCGCAGTCGCTGTCGGCGCGGCAGCCGGCCGGCGCACAGGCGCCTCCGCGCGCTGCCAGCCCGCGCGCCGCGTCGCACACGCAGCGCCCGCGCGCGTCCACGACGCGACCTTCTCCCTCGGGGCACGGCACGCATTCGCCCTCCTCGTTTACTCCTTGACCTGACACGCACTTAGTGACAGGAGCTAGACGTAAAACAAAGGAAATAATTCAAATATCGTTTGTATAATGGTGACTGTGACTGACAAGCGATTGATATTAATCCAGAAATATTTGTGTTATGTGGAATATTCGATTTGCGAAATGTGAACACGAATAAATGATGTTCACCGATATCTAAATTAAAAAAATCTGATAATTTACTTACTTTTATAGGGTGTACACTCTATAAGAGCATTTCCTCTATATCCAGTGTCACATTCACATGTTATAGTTTTTATTGGTAAAGTTTCGATAAGTTTGCATTCGGCGTTAATACCACAGGGATTTTTGTCCAGGCAAGGATTAGTGCATTTATTATCCAAACACGCAGTAGCTGGTGGACAATCTAAGTCAGTATTGCAACGTGACTCCGTTTTATTGCAGCCTTCACTAGTGCTTTGGTAACCCGGTGGGCAAACACAATACACTTCGTGATGATGTACTCGGCACACGGCTGGTTCATTACAGGGGTTTGAAATGCACGGTTCTACACATTTAGAGTTAATGCATGATTTTTCTGGTGGACAGTCAGAATTAGCACGGCAGCTGATTGGCAAACAGGATAAGAGTGGATTACCAACGGTTCCAATTTGACAGCGACATGACGCGCGATGCTCAGCTCCGTAACATTCTGCTTCTTTGCCGCATACGTTAGTCTCTACCGAACAGGCAGGCACACAACGATTATTAATACAAGTTTCTTCATCACTACAATGGCTATCAGTTTGACACTTAATATTGTAACATCCAGTGTGAGGATCGCCTATAAAACCTGGCCGGCAGGCGCATACTGGTTTGTGATCCTTTATTTGACAATCAGTATTTGGTCCACATTCGCAAGGGTTCTTACAAACAGAAGTAACACAAGCGTGGTTAGAGGTACAGTCTTTATCAATTTCGCATGCTACTTCTAAGATCGGTTTGGCCGGGCGACAAATACCTTTTCCACTACTGACATATCCAGGCGGACATGAGCAGATCATAGTGCGAACCGGCAATGTAGGTGAGACTTCACATTGAGCTGGTGTTGAACAAGGTTGTAAAGTAATGCATGGATTTACACATTTGGAAGATAAACATGCTAACCTAGATGGACAGTCTGCGTCTATATAACATTCTGCTGTTTTTTGAATTCTGCATTCTACATAAGGACTACCTATATAACCTTGTTTACATTTACATACACCCATGTGATTACGAACTAAGCATTCCGCGTTATTTCCACATATGTTCGCATTATCACATGGATTAATACATCTATGACTACGGCATTGCTTGTCATGAGGGCAATCCCCATTTGATCTGCATTCAACGGCATTACAGCCAGTATAAGCATCCCCTTCAAATCCAGAATGGCAACGGCAAAGTGATTGGGATCTTTCTACAAAACATTCAGCATTAGGGCCACATGTGTTGTTTAACAAACACGGGCTGATACAATTGCCATTTACACAAGATTCATGCGATTCGCATTCTGAATTTGATCGACAACCAACAATACGACATTGACGGTAAGGGTTACCATCGTAGCCATCACGGCAGGAACAGACTGGTCTATGATTACGAATGAAGCATTCTGCGTTTTCTCCACAGTTACAAGGGTTTCGACAAATTCTATTGATACATGATTCCTGATCGGAACAATCCTGATCAGTGGAACAGCTGAGTGGTGGTAGTTGTGCTGGTTTGCAGGCACCTCTTTCATCTGGTATGTAACCTTCTGGGCAACGGCATATCAAAGTGCGGAAAGGAACACTGTTTGATACTGTACATCTCGCATTTGCCGCGCATGGTTTAAGTTCTTCGCAGGCATCCCGACATTCATCTCTAAGACAAGCTTGACCACTTGGACAGTCTCCATCCATTCTGCATTCGGGTTCACCAATTACTACTGCTCGTTCACAGAGGGTTAGAGGGTCTCCTGATGGTAGTGCTGGTGGACATTTGCAAGATGCGGCGTGATTCCGGGCAAAACAAATTGCATTATAAGCGCATGGATTACGTCCATCAGGTGAGCAAGCGTTATGGCAAAAACCTTTGAGGCACACGCTATCATCATTACAGTCCGAATTGATTTCACATTCAGATGCTTGACATTTACTGTATGGGTTGCCATTTGTTCCAACAGGGCAACGACATTGAGGTCGATGACTTTCCCCATAGCACTCGGCACTTATAGCGCAAGGAGCTTCTACAACGCAAGGATTTACGCAGGCTCCGTTGTAACATATTTCACTGTCCTGACATTCCGAATCTGCAGTACAGTCAACTGTAATTAAAAATAAACAAATAATAAGTCATTATACAAATGGAAATTATATTTGACTAATTAATATATTTAAAATGTTACGCACTTTTAACACATCCGATATACGGATTTCCAGAGTGATTAGGTTCGCAAAAGCAGACTGGGTGGTGTCTTATCACAGTACATTCAGCGTTTGTACCACAGAGACAAGGGTTAGCGCAAGCTCCGTTTATACACGCTTGAGACAACGGACAATCCGAGTTTGCTTTACATCCAACTGGTACAACAGATTTGTCTTGTGATGCTGCAAATGAAAAAAAGATTAATTGTCTCGTCAGATACTTGCTATGCAGATTTAAATGCAAGTAATTACATCAAATAATTACAAATTGTCAAAAAATCACTTACGTGGTGTACAACGTATTTTAGCATCGCCTGTGTATCCTACAGGACAAGAACATTTTGGCTCGTGATCGATGACACGGCACAAAGCGCCAGATCCACATGCATTTATACATGGGTTAACACAGGTGCGGTCGGTACAGGCTTGCTCTGGACCACATTCTTCATTTTTGTAGCATTCGAAAATTGACGGTTGTCTTGGTTCTGTAAAAGTTATTAATTATTGTAAGAACTTATTACCGAGTGTCTGGTTTTAATAAATATTTAACATTAAAATAAAAAATATATAAATAGGTACCTGTATTACATTCTATTCTCGGATTTCCAATGTATCCTGGCGGACAAGTGCAACGTGACAGATGGTCGTTCGTTTCACAGAGGGCGTTGTATCCACATGGGGAAGCTTTACAAGCATCAATACATTTTCCACGTTGACAAATTTGACTCTTCTCGCATTCAGGATCTGTGGAGCATTCGGCCTCGGGCGGAGAGCGGCAACCAGTATCGGATGCCACACGGCCTCCGTCGGGGCACACGCACGCCACGGCGCGCAAGGGTAGAATGTCCACGGGCTTACAAATGAGGTCTGTTTCGCAAGGATTTCCTTGGCATAAATCGACGCACCGAGCGTTTACACAGCCGAGAGGACGAGCGCAATCGGAATCAGTAGTACATTCATCTGATGGTTGAATATGAATGCAGCCACGGATATATGGATCTCCGCTGTGACTCGGTAGACACTCACATACCGGTCGATGGAGTTCGGCGGTACAGACCGCACCCGGAGCGCAACTATTTTCAGAACATGCCGGTTGGCAAAATCGGTTGAGTCTGTTACATATTTGGGTATCGTCGCAATCTTCGTTATACTGACAAGTTCCTGAAACGCAAGCCCGACGTGGATCACCCTGCGTGCCCGGTGGACAGCGGCAAGTGGCAACATGAGCGATCACTTCGCAGACAGCATCTCGACCGCAGGGACCGCCGAGTGCGCATGGGTCGCGGCAATAGTTATTAAGGCAGCTCTTATCGAATGGACAGTTATCATCCGAAGTACATTCCGCTAAAAATAAAAATGAAATGTTAATTAATTTAAATTTGAGTTATTTCCACATATTTGACTTTAGAGAGTGACTTACGCGTGTAACAAGAGCGAGCTGGATCGCCGGCTGTACCGGGCGGGCAGCGGCAGCGGGCGCGGTGCGCGCGAGCGTCGCACAGCGCGCCCGCGCCGCACGCACCCGCGCACGCGGACACGCAGCGTCGCCCGACACACGCCTCAGCCGCACCGCACTCTTCGTCGGACAGGCACATCGGTCCGGAGACACCTGATTATACATGTTTTTTTAAATTTCTCTCCATGTAGGTGAAGCATTGAAGCTTAATCCATTAATAAAAAATAACAAAAATATGAAATAGATTAACAAATAAATCATGAATGTCAAATCTGAGTGTTAGAATTGTACGATTACTTGGTGTGCAGGCGATGGTTGGGTCTCCTTGTAACTGAGGCGTACAAACGCACTGAGCTTTATGCGAACGCGCGCGGCACTCTGCACCCACGCCACACGCGCCCGCTTCGCACACGCTTCTGCATTGCTGTTCCACACAATGTTCTTCATCACCACAATCTGTATCCCTACTGCATTGTCCCCCTAAAGATGTGAATAATTTAATTAGTAAAGATTTTAAATTACAGCATTTTTAACATTCTACCGATAGATAGAGTCATAAGAAATGTGAAGGTGGCAGAAAATCTTATTTCATGTGACATGCGAAGTTAACACAACCATTTCCGATGTCATAATAATTTTACAAATATTTACAATAAATTATGTGTATTATACAGATTAAATAAGGAGGTAATGCAGTTCTACGCACGTACGTACAACTTGATTTACTTGTGGTGTGTTGAATGTCTTGAATCTTTCCTGTTAAGGCACTCACATATATTTATATACTTCTTTTAAATATTCTTCTTTTATAAACTTTTTAAGATAGTTACATAAAATATAAATACGACACTAAGTGTTTATTTCAACTTACGAGGATCGCATTGTATCGAAGCATCACCAGTTAAAGGTTTAGGGCATTCACACACAAGTGTGCGGAATGGTAACGTATTTGCAACACGGCATATTGCTCGGATTCCACATGACGTTTGTTCACATGGATTTTTGCAGTTTCCTTGTAAACAGGCCAATCCTGGACCACATTCTGCATCATTATTGCACTCAACTTGATCTTGTACTGTAACAAATAATATAAATTTACTATCGTAAAGTAAAATAAGCATTTACAACAACAAATTACAAGGAGAATATTACAAGGAGTTCAAACGATAAAGTCGTTTGAACTCCTCGTATTATTGATTCTGAGGTAGATATATGAACAAAATCCAAAAACATTACCTTGTTTACATTCAATTTTAGGGTTTCCTCTTGTACCACGTGGGCACTCACATGTGGGACTATGGCGCACGACGTTACACATAGCACCAACTGCACAAGCTCCAGGACATGGATCCTGACAAGTTTTTCCTTTACAAGCTAACCAGTTAGGGCAATCGTCATCCACAACACATTCGTCTCTACGACAGCTTGTCCATGGATCTCCTCGAGTTCCAGTAATGCACTCGCAAGAAGCCATGTGACCCCGTGCGTAGCACTGGGCATTAAGACCACAGCGCAAACGTTCACATACTTTGACGCAAGAGCCACCTTCGCAGCCCTCATCATCACGGCAATCATTGTTGCTATGGCATTGTACTATCGAAAACAAATATATAAATGTAAACACACTTTTTTGGAAACATAAAAACAAAATTGATTAGAAATTATTAATATAAATTGAACATACTTGAATGGCATCCTGTATAAGCATCTCCTTCATAACCGGGTAAGCAAGCGCAACGGGCTCTGTGTTGTTTTGCTAGACATCGAGAATTTATACCACAATTTGTTATAACGCAAACAGATGTACATCTGGAATCGACACAAGCTGCGTGGTCTGCACACTGTTCATCGTGTGCACATTCCGGTACCGATGGCGCTGCAGTGACATCGGTGATTTGTTCGCAACGTACAAACGGATATCCGGTGTAACCAACAGGGCACGAACATACTGCAGAGTGTCTTACACCCGTACATATTGCATTGATACCGCAGGCGTTTATGCAAGGGTCTGAACACTTTCTATTTACACACGCTAGATTTCCTGGGCAATCATCATTAATGACACATTCAGGATAAGAACAAAATCCATCGCGACATATACCGTGTGGCCCACAAGGGCTTGGATCGCATGGATCGAATACTGTTGGACTCGAAGGTAGTATGTCTGAAAATAAGATGAATAGATTTATTAGATACTGCTTGCAAAAGTTAAAAATAGAACTGATTTGGAAATTCTTTCATAAATTGATATTGAATAACTGAATTATATTAATTATACAAATAATGAATTATATTAATTATATGAATATTACATATATAACAAAAAATTGAAATAACCTTTGATTCTGCAATCAAGGAATGGATCGCCCGTAGTAGAAGGAGGACATGAACATATTGGTGCATGGTCGAATACCCGGCATATAGCTCCATTTCCACAAGAACCGACGCATGGGTCTACACATTTGTTACGAACACATGCTCGATCGCGGGAACATTCGGAGCTCACGACACATTCTGGTCGACAACCCGAACTGCCAGCATCTCCCATTGTACCACTGGGGCAAGAGCATACTGCATTTCCAGCGACCACATTGCAAACTGCTCCTGGACCGCATGGGGATGGCGTACATGGTGGAGCTAAAGTTAATGCAAATAGATTGTATTATCAAATGTCATACAGTAAAATAAATGAATGAGTATTAAAAAGATTATTAAAAAAGACAGCAACGTTTCAAAGTATAGAAACTGAAATAAATTTTCCAATTACCAGAAGTTATGACATCACATTTTTCAAATGCATTTCCTTTTGTTCCAGATGGGCACGAACAAAGAGGAATGTGGTTCACAGTTTCGCAGTCTGCGCCGATTCCACATGTACCCTCACAGGGGTCGCGGCAATGTGATCGAATACATGCGCGACTAGGAGAGCAATCGGAGTCTGCGATACACTCTGGCCGGCATCCCGTATAGGGGTCGCCTCGTAAGCTTGGCTCGCACTCGCAAGACGCGCTCGTTCCTCTTGTGCGACATATGGCACCAGGTCCACAAGGAGATGGATTGCATGGGTCATTTGGAAGTTTTGCTGTAAAGTTGAAGTACTTTTTAATGTAATGAAGTAATGGTACACACACATTCAAGCAAATTTTATGACAAGCAATTTGCTTATTTTTTTAAAGGTCACAATAAAAAAATCACGACTCACTTAGTTTCGCAAGTAAAACCCATGCCTAAGTTTTAAAAGCGAAAGCAAGTTTGTCGCAACATGTATTGCTTACACTCGTTTGAATTAGCAAAATATTTATACGTATATACTATTACATCTTGTAATCAAAAGCAATGATCCAGTTAAATCTATCTTACGAATATTCACGATGAGTCGACATTCTATAAGAGGATTTCCAGTAGTGGATGGGGGACAGTCACAGTGGGGCTCGTGAGCAACTGCAGTACAAACAGCATTAAGACCGCATGCTCCAGGACAAGGATCAGTACAATGCCTATTTAAACACATAAGGTTCCAGGCGCAGTCACTAGATTTAAGGCATTCAACACGACAGAATGGAGAAACGCCAAAGTAACCAGACTGGCATTGGCAATGACCATCGATGCATTCTGCATTGGGTCCACAATTTGGACATGGCGATTTAATTTCAGGTTCCAGATCTGTAACTAGTAAATATAAAAAATATATTATTACGTTTGTACTTTATGTCTGACTCTAGTATTGAAATAATATATTAAGCATATTACCTTCTAAACATCGGGTAAATGGATCACCAGTATAACGGTTCGGGCAGCTACAAATCGGGGAATGTAAGTTAGTATGACAAATGGCATGCGTCCCGCAGGAGCCAGGACATGGGTCACGGCATTTACTATTGCGACAGGCGAGGGTCGGCGGACAATCAGTGTCAGTACGACACTCAGGTCGGCAGGTTGGCGGCTCCGCTAGCATTGCCGAGCGGCAAGAGCAGTGTGCAACTGTCCCAGCCGCCCGACAGACGCTATTTGGTCCGCAAGGATTTGGTGAACACGGAACTGTTACTACTGGTGCTGAAATATACAAATTTATTTATTTATATTTTTCGTTACCAAATTTAAGTTGACTTCGTATTTTATTTTGGTATGAATAAATGGTAGCTTATTAACATAAGTAACGTAAGTATATGGTTCATTGGATGATGTTTTATTTATGAAAAAATCGAACCTATTACAGGGTGACAAGCGATGAATGGATCTCCTCGAAGAGGCGCGGGACAGTCACATATTGCTATATGGTTATAAACATTGCATATTGCATCTATACCACACGCATTTTTACAAGGATTGATACATTTGTAATTGATGCATGCAAATTGTTTCTGACATTCGTTGTCCGTTGTACATTCTGGTCGACATCCGATATAAGGGTTTCCATAATATCCAGTAATGCATGAACAAGTTCCATTATCACATAGAGCGTTGACACCACATGGCGATGGTGTACAGGAATCCAGAGGTGGTAATACTTCGAAATCTGATTATAAAGTATTAATCAATTAATTACAGAAATATTTTAAAATAAATGGTAAACAATGGTTCAAAGGACGTTCGATTTCATCGACAATCAATAAATATTAATTATATTTTTTTTAACTGTATAGATAGGGATAATAAGATGACAAATACAATGTTAGTAAGACTAAATTACCTTTTTCCATTACATAACATCCTATAAATGGATCTCCTTTATAGCCTGGTAGGCAAATACAAATAGCCAAATGATCAGACGCGCGGCAATTTGTATTAACGCCACAGGATCCTATGCAGGGATCGACACATTTTTCGCGTACACAAGCTTTATTTCTAGAACAATCTTCGTTTATTGTACATTCTGGTGAACAACGTGGAGGCACACCAAAGTATCCTGGTTTACAACTGCATGAAGCTGATCCTTGGACCTCTTGACAGTATGAATACATTCCACAAGGATTTGGTGAACATGGATTTGTAGCTATTTGGGTTATTTTCTTTTCTTTAGTACATCTTATAAATGGATCTCCATCATAGCCTTCAACACAAGTACAGTACGGACTGTGATGATGTACTCGACATTGGGCATTTTCACCACAGGTTTCAATACATGGATCAACGCATTTAAGTTTTATACACGCTCTATTCAGAGGACATTCAGAGCTCGTGACACATTCAGATCGACAGTTAGGTGGGGTTCCCTGATATTCAGGTAGACAAGTACAAATTGCTTGTTCGTTAATTAATCTACACGAACTGTGAGGTCCGCAAGGAGAAGGATTACAAGGATCTGTGGGTTTCTCTGCAAAATATTTAGTCGGTTTTTAATGTGTTTTTTATATTAATTTTGTTTTTGTTCATTTGAATTTAGTAAAATAATGTTACGTAATTAATAAATTATATTTACACACTCACACTTCAGCCTATCGCAGTCCAGTACTGGACATAGGCCTCAACAAGTTCGCGCCAAACATGGCGTGGATTATATTTGAAACGAATTAATAATATATCATTAATAATATATACATATATTTACCTTCTTTCAAAATACAGCGCTCATATGGATTGCCTGCGTAACCAACTACACAATAACATTTTGGCACATGATTAACTACTTGGCATTCAGAATTAATTCCACAGAAACCGAGACAGGGGTCTTGGCATTTATTATTAAGGCATGCTAGATTTTGTGAGCAATCAGAATTTATCAAGCATTCCGGTCTACATCCTTCGTAAGGGTTTCCAAAGAATCCGCTGATGCACATACAACTAGCAGCATTATTTCTTTCCTGACATAATGCATTTGGACCGCATGGATTGGGCGAACATGAATTAACTTGTATATGTGGTTTTTGTGTTGGCACTAAAAAAAATGTTGTATTTAAATATTAAAAAAAAAATGGAAAAAAATATGATATGTGAGATATTGTACAAACCTTTGACTGGATAACATAGATCAAAAGCATCTCCTTCATAACCAGATTGACATAAGCAGAGCGGTGAATGACTAACAACACGACAAATTGCATTTTGGCCACAAGCACCAATGCATGGATCAACGCATTTGTTATTAATACAAGACTTATCGAAACTACATTCACTATTGGTGATACATTCGGGGCGGCAGTACGGCGGTTTCCCAACAAAACCACTCAAACAAGTACAAGATGACGTTTCACCAACTTCCCGGCACAAAGCGTTTGGTCCACATGGTGATGGAATGCAAGGTGTATTTGTAGGAGGATTTACATCTAAAAAAAATAATATTTTATAATTTATATAAGAATATTTGTTTTATTATTACTATTGGATATCAGTATATGGGTTTCCGCATATATTTTTACTTACGATGTATTTCCAAACAACGACTAAACGGATCACCAGTAAGTCCGTTACGGCAATAGCAAATAGGATTATGATTGTTGACTTGACATTCTGCATTAATGCCACATGATCCTCGACAAGGGTCCACACATTTTTGATTAGAGCATGACAAAACACTGGGGCAGTCCGAATCTACTAAGCACTCAGGACGACATGATGGTGGTATTCCTATATAGCCCAACAGACATGAGCATATAGCCTGATCATGAACAATACGACACTGGCTGTTGGGACCGCAAGGAGATGGTGAACAAGGATTTTGCTTTTGTTGTACAGCTAAAAAAAATATATATACAGTTAAATTTGAAATTATGTATATATACGAGTACATATTAATGTTTTTATCGACTCGATTTTCGACCAAATTTTTTAAATTGTATTTATACCTTTTTCAGGAATACACTTGAAGAAGGCATTTCCGATGCTATTTGGAGGACAACTACACATAGGAATATGATTGTATACATCACATGATGCATTTTCACCACATAGGTTAGTGCAAGGGTTATAACATTTATTTCTGTAGCATGCCATGTTTGGCGCACAGTCCGAATTATGAGTGCACTCAGGGCGACAGCTCATATATGGATTGCCGAAGAAGTTATTTTTACATTTACATACTCCATCATTACAATCTGCGTTTGCCCCACAAGGACTCGGGTTACATTTATCATACATAGCGGGTATATGTTCTGAAAATAAACATGAAGTAAAAAATATATTTATAGCAGTACAGTAAGAAACTTAACATTTGAAATAATAAGATAAAATTTCAAAACGCTTACCTATAACTTCAGTAGCATGACAACTCTCAAATGGATTGCCAGTATAACCTTCTTTGCAAGTGCACACAGCGGAATGTTGATAAACATGACACACGGTTTGAAGTCCGCAGGACCCATAACAGGGATCTTTACATTTGCGATTGATGCAAGCTTTGCTGTTTGGACAGTCGGAATTGACGGCACATTCTGCTCTACAATTTGGTGGCGATCCAATGAAATTATCCATACAAAAGCATATGGGTATCTTATTAGTTATTTGGCACAAAGAATTAGGACCACAAGGTGATGGTATACAAGGATTAGTGTCAATCGGTGGTATTTCTGAAAAAAAAAAAATCTTCGTAAAAACAATGTAGGTTTAATGACGATATTTGCATTACGAAAACATAACTACATTACTAAATACGAATTTATTTGATAACTAGCTGTGTCCGCGACTTCGTTTGCGTGAAATTTAACAAAAAAGTTATTGTTCAGATCACAGAGTTATAAATAAGTAAATTTCTAAAATAAAAGTAGCCTATGTTACTCCTTACTATATAAGGTATCTGCCAGTGAAAGTCCCGTTAAAATCGATCCAGCCATTTCAGAGATTAGCCGGAACAAATAGACAGACAGACAAAAATTGTAAAAAATGTTATTTTAGTATATATATCGTATATACTACACGTTTATATATATATATATATATATATATATATATAGTAAAAAGCAGTTATTTTAATATAACATACAGACACTCTAATTTTATTTATTTGTATGTAAAGATAAGACAATTCTTATTAAGCTCGCCACAATAGTTTTTACAAAAGAGAGTTAAATGTACTTGTGTACTAAAACGTATTTTCTGTATATTTTTATGGTTTTTTGATTTCCTAACAAAAAAATACATTTTTCTTGTTTCAAATAAAATTATGTGAAAAAATATTTAAAAAAGTTTACAAAAATAAAAGTGTCCATTTCGACATATCTCTGTTATGATAGGTTTAGCGTTATATATTTAAAAATTAAATATTTACTTTCTCTTATGGCACATCTTGTGAATGGGTCTCCATCGAAATTCTCTCGACAAGAACAAACAGGTGCATGGTTAATTACTCTGCACTCAGCATTTTGTCCGCAAACCCCGATACACGGATCAACACATCTTTGATTTATACAACTTTTTGATCTTTCACATTCTGAGTTAACAGTACACTCGGGACGACAATCAGGCGGGGTTCCAATATAGTTAGGTATACAAGAGCAAGAAGCTACGCCTTTATTATCTTTACAAATACTATTGCTTCCACATGGGTTAGGTATGCAAGGATTTCCTAATGCAGGTTCTGAAAGAAAAAAAATAAAAATATTTCATAAAAATAGATTAGATGAATGAAAATAATTCAACATTAATGTTTTAAATCTTACCAGGTTCATTTATAATAACATGGCAATATGCATATGGATTTCCTGTATATCCAATTGAGCATTTGCAAGTTGGTAAATGATTTATAACTTCGCAAATAGCAGTAGTGCCGCATGCACCTGGACAAGGATCTTCACATTTGTTGTTGCGGCAGGCTTTGTTGTAAGGACAGTCAGTATTAATGACGCATTCAGGCCGACAATTTTCGTAAGGATTTCCAAAATATCCAGGTTCGCAAGCACAAACAGGTGCGTTATCTCTAGTAACCCTGCAGCGAGCGTTGATTCCGCAGGGTGTTGGACTGCATGGGTCTTTTGACGTTATTTGTGGTATTTGGAAACACGATAAAAATGGATCTCCCGAGTAACCTTCTTGACAAGAACACATAACTGTATGAAGACGAACTGTACACAAAGTGTTTAGACCACAAGATGCAGGGCAGGGATTCTTGCATTTGTAATTTATGCAAGTCTTGTCAGAAGCGCAATCCTCGTTATAAGTACATTCGCGTTTGCAATTGGGTGGGTTCCCTTCAAATGTAGGTTCACATGAACAAACATAAGAATCCCCGTTCGGTAGTGTTTTACATATACTGTTAGATCCACAAGGAGATGAGGAGCATGGATTAATGTGATGTTCTTCCACGAGTTGAACTACAAGAAAATGAAAATTAATATTATTTCTTTAACAGTGACAAAATATTTTGACAATATATTAGCAATTAATATTACCGTAACAGCGTGAAAAAGGAGATCCTGTGTATCTGGGTGGACAAGAACATATAGGGTTGTGATTATTCACGTTGCATATCGCATTAGAAGCACACGATCCTGGACATGGGTCTTGACATTTTCTATTTATACAAGCTAAAGATGGAGAACAGTCCGTGCTTTGGATACACTCGGGTCTGCAGCTTGGTGGATTACCCACGAATCCTTCAATGCAGGAACAAACTGCTTGGCCGTTAAATTCTCTACATATACTATTGGGTCCGCATGGAGATGGCTCACATGGTCTGATAACGGAAACTAAAACCAAAAATAAAAGCTAATGAAATGCCAATAGTAATTGCATAATTGACACAGATGTTATTATTACGTCGATAACGAAAAATTAGGAAATATATCAATTGTTAATAGTTACATTGAAAGCAGTAACATACAGAACGATGTGCATGATGGTGCGGTAGTCACATCAACTGCTTTTTTTGCGTTAGCGGTCTCAGGGTCAATCCTAGCGCTTAACAAATATTTGTTTAGGCTTTGTCTTGATTCTAATCTGTTTTTATTCACAACCTGCCTAAATAACAAGACATATTTTTGCGCCGCCAAACCGATAAAGTTCTCAATGAAATTTATTTATTATTTATAAATACTAGCGACCCGCCCTGGCTTCGCGCGGTTGCATAAACTATCAGTGTTCCTTATACTATATTATGCATTTATTATACATATATAAACCTTTCTTTGAAATCACTTTATTTACTTAAGAAGATCGCATCAAAATCCGTGACCGTAGTTTTAAAGATCTAAGCATAGGTACAGACAGCGGGAAGCGACTTTGTTTTATACTATGTAATGATGATACGTAACTGTATGTCCGACTGTCCGTACTCACTTTTTATGTTAAAACATTCGTAAAACGCATTTCCTGACATGCCACTCGGACAGCTGCACACCGCCACGTGATTGTAGACTTGACACTCAGCGTTGAGGCCGCACATGTCGCGACAAGGATCAACGCATTTGTTCCTCGCGCACGCCTGTGTGGGCGCGCAGTCCGAGCTCAGCACGCACTCGGGGCGGCAGCTGAAGTATGGGTCGCCGTGGTACTCCGGTAGGCATGAACAAACGCCGTTGTTGCTGCATATAGCATTAGGCCCACAAGGTGATGGGTTGCATGGATCGATATTTTGGATTATTTCTGAAATTAAAAAAAAATGTCATTTACAACTATTTTTATACTGAAATACTCACTATTCATAAAACAAATTACAACAACGAATATTTCAAAAAATACTATACAATATAATAAAAAGTAATTTATATTTTTACTACAAATTTGTAATAATTATGATATATTTATGAAAAGAGTTGTATTTTACCTTGTTCTTTAACATTACAAGCCACGAACGGATCGCCTTCGTAACCGTTTGGGCAAGAACAAACAGGGACATGTTTCACGACGTTACATATTGCGAGTATGCCGCACGATCCTAAACATGGGTCAAGACATTTCATGTTTATACAAGCCTTGTTATTGCCACAATCGGTGTTTAAAACACATTCTGGTTTACAATTCGGCGGACTTCCAATATACTGAGGCAAACATGTGCAAGAAGGCATTCCACCTATATTTCTGCACTCAGCGTTAATTCCACAAGGAGAAGGTACACAAGGATTTACTGGTCCCATTAAAGAGTTTTCGATTTTAATAACTTTATGACAAATTGAAAATGGATCTCCTGTATATCCTTCTTTACAAGAACAAATAGGATTATGCTTGATTGTCCGACAGTCAGTGTTAATGCCGCATCCTCTGGGGCAAGGTGAAATACATTTTAAATTTTCGCATGTTTTGTCAAGAGGACATTCAGAGTTTGTTATGCATTCTGGACGACACTCGGGTGGAGATCCCAAGTACCCGCTCACACAGGTACAGATAGCTAAATCGTTTTGAACTTTGCATAAGCTATTCGGTCCACATGGCGAAGGATCACAAGGATCTATTATTTCCACTGAAAACATAACACGTTTATATATAATACTTTAATTATATACATACGATTGATAGAAATGACATTGAGATAATTGAAATCGTATTAATGACGAAAATTAAAAATTTGAAAATAATTAGTTTCAACTTATTATTGTCACATTAACTATATCACATATCTAGGTATATTTTACTTACTCAGTGGTTTAAACAAACATATTTTATATGGATCTCCAAAATGTTGGGCGGGACAGTTACAACTGGGTATATGATTGACGACATTACATAATGCATTAACACCACATGTTCCAGGGCAAGGATCGTGACATTTGTTCAAGTGACAAGCTTGGTTTGCCAAACAATCCGAATTCAATAAGCATTCTGGCTTACAAGCGACATAAGGATCGCCGAAATATCCTGGTATACAGGTACATGACCCAATATTATTTCGTTCTTTACATTCAGCATTAGCTCCACAAGGAGAAGGAATACACGGTGTCGGTCTTTCTTGCGTAATTTGGGCTACTTTTACAGTGCAATACTGGAAAGGATCACCAGTGTAGCCATTTTGGCATGAGCACATTGGTGTATGACTTACAACGCGGCATTGTGCATTGACTCCGCAAGAGCCTAGACAAGGATCGCGACATTTTTTATTAATACAAGCTTTATTAGTATCGCAATCGGTATTGCTTGTGCACTCAGGGCGACAACTAGGAGGTAAACCTATGAATTCAGGCAGACATTTACAATCTGCGTCATTTTCTTTTTCAATACAAGCTGAATTAGGTCCACATGGTGAGGGCAAACACGGATTAATTTTGACTGGTGACATTAATGCTGAAAAAAGAATAATATTTGTTTTTAATTAGATGCCATTAAAGTATATTTATAAAAAATTAGAAGAATTTCGACAACACCTCTAATATTCTCTAATTATCGCGGATTCGGTTTGTGCTGTCAAGCCCGGTTGCTATCATAAACACCTGATAGCGATCGTTTCTCAAAGTTAGTGATACATCCACAAACCCAAGGTGAGGCAGTATGGTGGTTAAAGTAGGATGTGTATAACACACTGAATCAATAAATCGGTCAAAATTATACTTATTATGTGTCTATATTATGTACTTATTTCAAATATATACTTACGAATTCGTTGACACACTGAAAATGGATCTCCTGAAAATCCAGACAAACATCTGCAAATTGGATTATGTTTAACAACAACACAATGAGTGTTTCGCCCACAAGCTCCGGGACAAGGGTCTATACATTTTTGATTCGAACAAGCTTGATATAATGGGCAATCGGAGCTCACTGTACATTCTGGACGACAGTTCGGAGGATTACCAATGTAGCCTTGAACGCAAACGCATACTGCATGACCGTTTATCTCTCTGCACTGACTATAAGAGCCACAGGGTGATGGTTCACATAAATTTTTGGTTACAGGCTCTAAAAAATAACAAAATATTTTTTTGTAAATTATAACAACTTCTTTCAATTAAATTTCCACTGTAGTTTAAACAGGTAATACACACCAATTATTTTTGTACAATAACTGAAAGGATCGCCTGAAGTTCCAGAAGGACATGAGCAAATTGGTATATGATTAATAACTTCACACAGTGCGTCACTACCACATGTACCAATGCAAGGATCGCTACATTTATTTCTTATACAAGCTTTATTTCGTAGACAGTCAGAGTTTAATACGCATTCTGGCTTGCATCCAAAGTAAGGGTTTCCAAGAAATTCTGGCAAACAAGAACAAACACCGTCTTTACAAACCGCATTTGTTCCGCAAGGTGACGGAGAGCATGGATTACTCGGTTCGACATCTGAAATTGAAACTGTTGTTAAGTGTTGTAAAATAATTGATTGTCGACATCAAAATCAACAAAAATTAAGAATATAACTATAATGCCTTAGTTACTCGTGCAAGTACTATAAAAAGTAAAAAAAAACTATAATAATTAGTTATTCTGAAAAGAATAACTAATTATTAAATATAGTTTAATTAATTATTAAATATAATTACATAACTATTAGCCTCTGTGCCTCGGAGAGCACGTTAAGCTGTCGGTCCCGGATGTTATCATGTACACATGATAGCGATCGTTACTCATAGTAGGCAATACATCCGCCAACCCGTAGTAGAGAAGCATGGTGGATTAAGCGCTGATCCTTCTCCCACATGGAGAAAGAGGCCTATGCCCAGCAGCGGGATATTACAAGCCGAAGTGTAAGTGAAAAACAATTTATATATGAACTATTATACATTATTCAAAAGAAAAATATAAAGTTATGAAAAAAATATTAAGCATATCAAAAGAAAAAACGAAGACGATTGAAAAATGATGTTCTGAACTGTCATTTTTGGTTTTAAGTTCATTGAGTTTACTACAATTTGATTTTTAAATCGTATTTATTCTAAGAATAGCAACTACGTTACGCATGTCATTCTTTATTTTATTTAATTTTTTTATCTGACTCCTAATTTAAGGAATTCTGAAAGCCAATAAACCAATCAATTAATCAATTTAAGAAATTATTTTCGATGCGTACATAAATATTATTCAATACTTATAATAAAAATTATTTACCAAAAAATGACGAGTTAGTGATTATTACACTACATACCTTGAACTACAAAATTGCAACTCGTAAACGGATCGCCAGTGTAACTCTGTAAGCAGGAACAGATAGGTAGATGATTGTTAACAATGCACTGTGCATTAACTCCACACGCGCCCGGACATGGGTCGACGCAGCGGTTGTTGATGCACGCCTGGACGGCGCTGCACTCAGAGCTGAGCGTGCATTCAGGCCGACAGCGCGGCGGCGTGCCCGTGTAGCCCGAGCGGCAGCTGCAGCGCACCGCGCCCCCGCGCTCCGAGCACTCCGCGTGCGCGCCGCACGGCGACGGCAAGCACGGGTTTATGCTACTTTGGGGAGGAACGATCGATGTTGGTTCTGAAATTTTATTTAAGTAAAACGTAATTTAAAAATAACTATATTTACGTTACTTATTTACACAAAAATAAAAAAATTGGACTTTTCACATATCTAATTAGACTACTTACGAGGCATACAAAAAGAGAACGGATCTCCGGTGAAATGTTCTTGGCACGAGCACATTGGGTTGTGTGCAATAACTCTGCAATTAGCGTTCCTACCGCACTGTCCTATACAGGGATCGACGCATTTTCGGTTAACGCATGCTTTATTAGTTTCACATTCACTGTTGATTGTACATTCAGGACGACAATTGGGCGGCGTTCCCACGTATGAGTCGCTACAACTGCACACTGCCTGAGAATTCACTTCTCGACACTGACTGTTAGGACCGCAAGGTGAGGGATTGCATGGCGTTATTTTTACAAAGTCTGAAAAAGTTATTTAGATCATTTAAGGTGTTTGGTATAAACACTTTATTCAATATAAAACTAAAACATATATGTTTACCTTCCACTTTGTCAATACAATACGTGTATGCATCTCCTGTAAGTCCCATAGGACAGTGACATGAGGGTAAATGATTTACGACTTGACATATTCCATTCGGTGCACAGATACCAGGACATGGATCCTTACACTTATTTTGAATACAGGCTAGTGTTGGGCTACAATCCGTATTAACAACACATTCTGGCCGACAGCCTTCATAGGGGTTACCAATAAAATCTTCGAGACATTTACATGAACCGGCGCCATTTCTTTCCACGCATTCTGCGTTAAGGCCGCATGGCGAAGGCTCACATGGTGAACTGTATTCAATACCAGAATCTGGAATATAATAATGAAATAAAATAAGGTAACCAAATATGTACATAAAAAAATTGCTACCAATAGACTAATTAAGTAACACAAATAAAAATTAAAATGATTGTACCTATTTTATATATATATTACCTTTGATAGGATAGCAGGAAACAAGCGGATCGCCTGTGTGGCTATATGGACAAGAACAAATTAACGCATGGCTGACCACTTTGCAATCAGAATTATATCCGCACGTTTCTGGACAAGGGTCTTTACATTTCTGGTTAATACATGCCAAATTTGTTGGGCATTCAGAATTACTGATACATTCAGGACGACAGGTGGGCGGAGCTCCAACATAATTAACCTGACACGAGCATGACGGGGACTCGCCGATTACTTTACATATTGAATAAGGTCCACATGGTGATGGCGTACAAGGATCAATAGGACTTAATGGTGCTGATACTACAAAGAAATGATTTTATTATTAATAATTTAGTTAAGTATATACTATTTTTACTATACTTAAAATATAAGATCTTAGGTACAAACCGATCGGAACACATTTTGTAAATGGATCTCCTGTATATTGAGCTGGACATGAACAAATAGGATTGTGCTTGATTACTTCACACCTTGCGCCATATCCGCAGCTGCCTTTGCACGGATTTATACATTTTTGATTATTGCAGGCTTCGTCAAGAGAGCAATCAGCGCTTATAGTACATTCTGGCCGACAAGAAGGCGGAGAGCCGATAAAGCTCGGTAAGCATGAACACATGGCTTGTTTATTTACTGCTCTACATTGGCTGTTAGGCCCACATGGACTAGGGTTACAAGGTTGTATTTGTGTAACTGTAACGAAAAATCCTTGTTATTTTACAAGAACAATTGTTATTGATCTAATATTTGGCATATTGAAAAACAAAGCTTGACTTTTTTATTCAACTAGGACGGCAAACAAGCGTACGGTTCACCTGATGGTAAGCGATTACCTTAAGTTATAGACGTTTGCTACACCAGAAGTATCGCAAGTTCATTAACGATCCTACCCCCAAACCTCCCAGGAGCTCTGGTCACCTTACTCACCACAGGAACACAACACTCCGTGACAGCAGTTTTATTTCGCAGTGATCTTCTGAAAGGTAGAAGCACTTCCCCAGTTGCTCCTTATTTTGAGTAAGATAGTTTCTGCTGTTCTCTACCTCAGTTAAATGACTAAAACATGTTAAATACATATATTTTGAGATATTATACCTCTTTGAGATTTATTACTTACTTTCAGTTGTGTAGCATTCGCTGAAAGCATTTCCAGTCATTCCTTGTGGACATGAGCACACAAGAATATGATTGTAAACAATACATTCGGCTGTTGTGGCACAGGCACCAGGGCAAGGATTTGTACATTTATTACTTGAGCATATTTTATCAATTGGGCACTCCATATTTGTTATACATTCCGGTTTACAACCTATGTAAGGGTCTCCATAGTAGTCTTTTAAACACGTGCATATTCCATTGTAACATTCGGCGTTAAAACCACATGGTGAAGGGTTACAAGGATCTGGAGTTTGTACATCTAAAAACAAGGTTAAATGTTATGTGTAATGAAAAACAACCTACCTTTGTATACAACAAGAGTAGCAAATAAATAAATTTAAATTAAACAAATCAATGGATACATTTATTCCAATCAAGCTTTTTTTACCTTGAATTGGTGGAATCAAATTACACCTAGTAAAAGGGTCACCAGAAAAGCCTGGAGTACATGTACATGCCGGGAAATGGTTGAATACTGTGCACATAGCATTTTGTCCACAACTGCCTGGACATGGATCGCGACATCTCATATTAATACATGCCATGTTTGACGGACAGTCTTGATTGATTGCGCATTCGGGACGACAATTTGGAGGAAGTCCTTGGAAATTTGACATACAAGAACACGATGGAACGCCGTTAGCGTCTCTACAAATAGCATTGTCTCCACACGGATTAGGAACACAAGGATCCCGAATTGGATCGAGTTCTGGTATTTGTGCTAAAACATTAAAATTAAAAAAAAAATGTTAACATATGTAACACATGTGTAATGTGCAAAAACATGTATAAAATACACAATTTTATACGAAAAATTTACTCACGTTGGCTATAGCATCGTGTAAATGGATCTCCTGTGTAACCAGGCATACATGAACAAATGGGGCTATGACTTAGAGCTCTGCATTCAGAATTAATTCCGCAATGACTTGGACATGGGTCCACACATTTTAAATTAATACAAGCTTTGTTACTCGGACATTCGGAGCTGACCGTGCATTCTGGTCGACATCCAGGTGGAGAACCGACATAATTATGCATACAGGAACATGTACTTTGACCGTTGTATGATTGACATACACTATTTGGGCCGCAAGGATTTGGTACGCAAGGCGTAGGTTCCACACTCGACTCTAAAATATAATAAATAATATAGTAAACCAAGTCATGGGAAAATAGTTTTGTAGAATATGTATGTATGAACAAATAAATACCTTTCAATTTATCACATCTGTAGTACGGCTCACCAGTATAGCCAGGAGAACAACTGCAAACTGGTGAATGATTTATAGTTTCACATATAGCCATAGGCCCACAAGTACCAGGACAGGGGTCTTGGCATTTATTTCGAATGCAACTTCTATTTGGGGGGCAATCTGTATTTACTGTACATTCGGGGCGGCAACCTTCATAGGGGTTTCCAATATAATCAGGTAGACAAATGCAAGAACCTGCTAAATTATGTTCCTTACAAATTGCATTTGCACCACACGGAGAAGGCTCACAAGGAGATGTTTGTTCGGGAATAGGTTGTTTTTGAAGATGACAGTGTGAAAATGGATCACCTTCATACCCTAAATCACAGAAACACATTGGCGAATGACTAATAACCCTACAATTAGCATTTTGGCCGCAAATATTGATGCAAGGATCTTTGCATTTTTGGTTGACACACGCTTGATTAATTGGACATTCACTATTACTAGAGCATTCTGGTCTACAATATGGCGGAGAACCAAAGAAATTGGGCAGGCAAGCACACGATGGCGAACCTAATACTTCTTTGCATATAGCATTAGGGCCACAAGGCGACGGAACGCAAGGTGTTGTATCAGCAATAACAGGACCTGTTGAGAGATAAAAGATTATTTTATTGACTTTTACGCTTGTTTCTTTTTTGTTTAAATTATTTGAATAATTATATATAACAAAACTTACTAAAAGGTAAACATCTAACAAACGGATCTCCGGTATATTGGGGTGGACAAGTACATATAGGATTATGTTTCACCACCGTACATTTAGCTGCCACTCCGCATGAACCCTTACACGGGTCAATACATTTCTGATTACTACAAGCTTTATTTGATTTACAGTCGGAGCTGACTACACACTCTGGTCGACATAGTGGTGGGCTACCTATATAACTAGGTACACAGGTGCAAACTGCTTGTCCATTTATTTCTCGGCATTGACTGTTTGGTCCACATGGTGAAGGTGAACAAGGGCTACTTACTATTGGAGCTGTAAATTAAAAAAAAGTACTTTAGGTTATCCAGTTATATAATAATAATAATAATAATATGTAACTAAACATTAAAATTAAAGTCTAAAAGTCTAAAGGTATATAAAATAACTAGCTGACCTGGCGAACTTCGCATCGCCTAAATTTTTTATTGAGTATAATAATTGTGTATATCGAAATAAATTATAGCCTATCTTTCAAGTTGGACAAAGTTACACATCTGTGCCAAATTTCATTAAAACCGCTCCAGTAGTTTCGGAGATTAGCCCGGACAAACATCGTGACACGAGATTTTTATATATATAGATTGTGTTTACTGGCAAACGAAAAAAACCCGACTTCAATTACATCGACAAGTAATACAACGTAGGTAGACGAAAAAATGGTCAAGTAAATATGCATAATCAAAGATTACTCCAAAAGTTGTAATCAGATCTCGATGAAATTTAAATGTGACCACATGATAAACTGGCTTTTGACTAAATTAAAAATCATCAAAATTGGTACAACCAGTAAAAAGTTATGCGGATTTTCGAGGATTTCCCATCATCAGATCCTAGTTTCTTTATCATGGTCTCAAAAATCGTTCATAAACGTTCGTAAATTCGGTTCATAAGCGACGAAGTTATCCCCGAACACACACACACACATATATATATATATATCTTGAAACCCTCTCTCCATTGATGAAACCGCACGAAAATCCGTTCAGTAGATTTTGAGGGAATCGATCGCATACATTTTTGGGGTCTTTGTTTTATAATACACAAACTGTTGCCCGCGACTACGTCCGCGTGAAGCGCGCGTCACGTCGAACAAAATGGTTCGTTGAATTCATCAGAATTGTGGTATGAAATAATGTAGTAATAATATAGTATTGTAGTGTAAATATATTTAAAATATACTGCATGCAATTTAGTTTTTAAAATGGTTCTACGTAAATATATGCCACGGAATAGCGTAAAACGCGCTCCTCCGTGACTCCGTGACGACAGGTGTAAATAAAATATCCTAGTAATAAATTATTCTAGTAAAGTAAAGGTTAGATATTGTATAAAATATATTTTTTTGTACTACTTATAAGTGATCAATATAAATGTTTCTTGAACACATAGGGTGCAAACGCGGCTATTGTCCTTTAAACCGACCCTGCTGTATATGTTTTATACAAACTATCAACCCCAATTAAACCTCCTTAGCTGTAGAATATCGCAAAATCCGTTCTTAGCGGACGTCTACTAACTCTAATCTACCTCCCTGCTAAATTTCATCTTTTTTCGATTTCATCTTTGACAAATTGACCATCCAGCGGTGTTTGAGTTCTCGTGATGAGTGAGTTAGTGACCTTTTCCTTTTATATTTCTAGATTACAATGCATTATTTGGACACCTCCTCAACATCTATAGATCATACATTTTAAATTTCAAGTCTCTTACTTCAAAAACTTAGGACTTTCATACAAACTTCCAACCTCCATTTTATCCCCATAGTGGTAGAGTATCGTAAAATCCGTTGTTAGCGGATGTCTACGCCCTATAAGGAATTTACCTGCCAAATTTCAAGTTTATAGCTGTTATAGTTTCGGAGATTTCATGATGAGTGAGTCAACCTACCACCCCTCGTTTTAACTCCAAAAGGGAGGTGATTTCTAAAGATACATTATTTGGACACCATCTCATCATCTATACAGCATACATTTTAAATTTCAAGTCTCTTGCTTCAAAAGCATAGGACTTTCATACAAACTTCCAACCCCCGTTTTATCCCCTTAGGGGTCGAGTATCGTAAAATCAATTCATAGCGACTTTCTAAGCCCTATAAGGAACCTACCTGCCGAATTCCAAGTTTGTAACTGTTATAGTTTCGGAGATTTCGTGATGAGTGAGTCAACCTACCATACCCCGTTTTAACCCCAAAAGGGAGTTGATTTCTAAAGATACATTATTTGAACACCTTCTCACTATCTATAGAGCATACATTTTAAATTTCAAGTCCTTTACTTCAAAAACATAGGACTTTCATACAAACTTCTAACCCCCGTTTTACCCCCATAGGGGTCGAATTTCGTAAAATCCGTTCTTAGCGGATGCCTACGTCTTATAAGGAGCCTACCTGCCAAATTTCAAGTTTGTAGGTGTTATAGTTTCGGAGATTTCGTGATGAGTGACCTTTCGCTTTTATATTATAGACTAGCGACCCGCTCCGGCTTCGCACGGGTATAAAATATAATTATAGCCTATGTCATTCACTGAAAAAATGATTAAAATCGATCCAGTAGTTTTGATTTATTCATTACTGCCCGTGACCCGCACGCGTTAACTTAGAGTAAAAGCCGGCCAGAACCGCCGCAAACGCTACGTACCGCGATTTTTAAATCTGTAATATCTTCGAAAATATTCATTTAAATCATTTACTGTAAAGGGCCATATAGATCTTTATTAAATAAAAAATATATTTAAGGTATTTAATTGGATAAGGATTAATGCTGTATTGGTTAAAATCGCTTCGAAAATTAGCCATTGTTTGTCGTAAAAAGTAAATGACAAAAAAATGTTATTGTGGGATATCCATAAGAGATAGGTATATACCATCGCGGAGTTTTCTGTAGATCTTTTCAATGTGTACAATACTTAGTACATTATTTTGATAAATCTCGTAGGGTTCAGCCTGCGTTTGCAATTTAAGCGAAAAAAAAAAAAAATTATTTACGACATAACATTAGAAAACTCAAAAATAACAGTATTTGTCCACTATTTAATGGATGTTATTATACATATAAACCTTCCTCTTGAATCAATCTATCTATTAAAAAGAACCGCATCAAAATCTGTTGCGTAGTTTTAAAGATTTAAGCGTACATACATGTGCAGGGACAGAGAAAGCGACTTTGTTTTATACTATGTAGTGAAGATAGATATATATACACGGCCTACCCAGCGTGGTGACTATGGGCTAAACACATGAGTTCACGCTATTTTTGGCGTGAACTTGTGGAGGCCTATGTCCAGTAGTAGACTGCGAAAGGCTGCTGTGATGATGATGTGATGACACGATCGAATTGAGTAACCTCCTCCTTTTTTGAAGTCGGTTAAAAATAAAGAATAATGAAGATAAAAATTCAATAAACCTATTTTTCATAATTTCTTAAGCTATTATATTATGTATTAAAAATTTTATTTGTATATTGTGTGTAATAGATGATGTAAAATAGCTAACCTCTAATTGGTTCACAACCATAGAAAGCATTGCCTGTCATGCCTTGTAAGCAACTGCACATAGGAATATGATTCACAACATTGCATTCAGCTGATGTAGAACATGCCCCAGGACATGGGTCTATACATTTGTTTTTAACACATGCTTTGTCTCTAGGGCAATCATTGCTAATAACACATTCTGGTCGGCATCCGATGTATGGATCTCCTTGATGTTCTTCTAAACAAGAACATTTACCATCTTTGCATAAAGCGTTCGGCCCACAGGGTGATGGATTACATATATCGACAAAATCGAAATCTGTAATGATACATATAAATAAGAATTTGTTTATAAATATTTAACACAAGAAAATTCATTACTAAAGTATTCGTTACAGCTGACGTACCTGGTTGAGCTTTGGGCAAACATACGCTGAAAGCATCGCCTGTGTAACCTTCCGGGCAAGTACAAATAGGTACATGCCTTGAAACTGAGCATAAGGCTCCTATTCCACATGACCCTTCACACGGATCTTGACATTTTTGTTGCATGCAGGCTTGTGATGATAAACATTCTGAATTAACGACGCACTCCGGTCTACAATTTGGCGGACTTCCCACAAAATTCGGCATACACGTACATGATGGTATTTTCCCAATTTCTTGACAAATAGCGTGAGGTCCACACGGAGATGGAATACAAGGGTTTTTGTATGGTTCCACTTCGATATTTGCTATTGGAGCTAAAAATTAAAAATATTATGACAGTAACAATAATATGTATGGGTAAACGTATTAAATAATTTAACGAATACTTACGTGGCAATGGATTACACCTCGTAAATGGATCACCAGTGTAAAGAGCTTTACAGCTACATACAGGACTATGATTAATAACCCTGCATTCGGTGTTAATGCCACAAACATCAACACACGGGTTACTACATTTTTGATTTAAACAGGCCTTATCAGTTGGACATTCTGTACTGATAACACATTCAGGATGGCAGCCTGGAGGGGACCCTGAGTAATCTGGCATACATGAACAAACGGCTTGTTTATTTACTTCTTGGCAACGACTGTTAGGTCCACATGGAGATGGTTGACATACATTGATCACATCGTTTAAAGGTTCTGAAAGAAATAGGAACAATTTTTTAATGTTTATACGTCAATGGACATGAATTAAAAAAGAGTAAAAATAAAACTGCTTACTTTGTTGCACACAATATTGGAAGGGATCTCCTGTTAAACCTGGATTACATGAACATGAAGGTGCATGGCTTACAACTTGACATACGGCATTAGGTGCGCAAGCACCAGGACACGGATCTTTACATTTATTTACGATACATGCTTTGTTTGCGGGACAATCTGAGTTTATAAGACATTCTGGTCTGCAACCTTCATACGGATTACCAATAAAGTCAGGTAAGCATGTGCATGCTCCGGCACCCTTAAATTCTTTACATATAGCATTTGCTCCACAAGGAGATGGCTGACAAGGCGATAATATCTCTTGCACTCTTTCTATTCTGTGGCATTCAATAAATGGATTACCTGTATAGTCTTCAAGGCAAAAACATGAAGGTGAGTGGCTTATTACATGACACTCTGCGTTAGCTCCACAGGCATTTTCGCATGGATTAACACATTTTTCGTTTATACAAGCTTTTTGTGTAGAGCACTCTGAGTTAATGATACATTCTGGCTTACAATAAGGAGGCGCACCGAAATAGCCTACTTTACATGAACATGTAGGGGTTCCTGAACTTTCTCTACAAATAGAATTTGGTCCACATGGTGAAGGAATGCATGCATCGATTTTATCTGGTAATATTTCTTGATGTACACATCTAATAAATGGATCACCAGTATAGGATGTTGGACAGGAACAAATTGGATTGTGATTGATAACCTGACATTTTGCATTAATACCACAAGCACCTTGACAGGGCTTGATACATTTTCTGTTGCTGCATGCTTCATCTGGCCGACAGTCTGTGCTAACCATACACTCTGGTCTGCAAGATGGCGGACTTCCGATATATCCAATTAAACATGAACAAACCGCTTGGCCGTTTATATCGCGACATTGGCTATTTGGACCGCAGGGACTCGGTTGACATGGTTGCGGTCTTTCAACTAGAATAATAAATTCGTCAGAAATATTACAGTTAAGGATAACGGTAACGATCAACACTCGAAATAACGGTATATATAAAACAATTATATAGCATAATTGCTACCACATACGATTTTGAGAAATAAAACAACGTATAGTTCTTACCTTCTAGTATTCTACATTCAATAAAAGCATTTCCAGACATATTATCAGGACATCTACACATTGGTATGTGATTTATAACTTCGCAAATTGCATTATGGGCACACACTTCACTGTTACAAGGATTGATACATTTATTTTTATAGCAAGCTTTGTTTTGGGCACAATCTGAACTGAGAATGCATTCAGGACGGCATTCAAAGTATGGATCTCCTTGAAATTCCGGTAGACAAGAACATATGCCGTTATCACATACCGCATTTGGTCCACATGGCGACGGAACACAAGGATTATTTTCGTCACTTGTTACATCTGCAACTGTACGAATATGTAAGAATTTATGTCATCGTATTTAACATTGTAGATTTATAATAAATATTAATAAGCTGAATACTCTTACCTTTGATCTTACATTCAGTAAAAGCATCTCCTACAAAATTTTCTAAGCATATACAAATAGGTGTGTGGTTTTTCACTAGACATTGGGCATTGATTCCACATGATCCTGGACACGGATCTATACACTGATTATGAATACATGCTAAGTTACTAGAACAATCCGCACTGATGACACATTCAGGCCTACAATTAGGCGGTGAACCTAAATAATTATCTAAGCATGTACATGACGGAATGCCATTATTTTCTTTACATTCACTAAATGGACCACATGGCGACGGTAGGCATGGATTTTCTTGCAAGTCCGGAATATATGCTTTTATAGGATAGCATCGACTGAAAGGATCACCTGTGAAGTGATCTAAACATGTACAAATAGGACTATGATTTATTACTAAACATTTTGCATTCTGTCCACATTCGCCATTGCAAGGATTGCTACACTTTTGTGAAACACATGCTTTATCAGCAGGACATTCTGCACTGATAATACATTCAGGTCTGCAGTTCGGTGGAGAGCCTCTATAGTCTTGTTTACAGCTACATATTGCTTGCTCATTGCGTATTTTACAAATGCTGTTTGGTCCACAGGGCGATGGTCTGCAGGGATCAGAAACCATTTCAACTTCTGTAAAAAATGTATATTATTATAAGCTTTATAAATTTAAACAAAGGGTACGGTAAATATTAGCCATAATAAATGAATAATAACCTTTTTTTACAAAACAATTTTGGAATGGATTTCCTGTATAACCAGGATTGCAAGTACACAAAGGTACATGATTAACTGTTTGACAATCTGCATTAACAGCACACGTTCCGGGACAAGGATCTTGACATTTGTTCTGTTGACATACTTTGTTAGATGGACAGTCCGTATTGACCGTGCACTCAGGTCGACATCCTTCATATGGATTTCCAAAATAACCGGGAGAACACATACAAGAGCCAACGTTGTCACGTTCCTTGCATATAGCATTGCTGCCACAAGGTGATGGGGTACACGGAGTTGGTTGTTCAATAATCTGAATGCTCTGTATTTCACAAGCTACAAACGGATCTCCTTTATATCCTTGTGGGCATAAACAATTTGGAGTATGACTGACGACTCGACATTGGGCTAACGAGCCACATGCTCCTATGCATGGATCTTTACAAATGTTATTTATGCAAGCTAAATGATTTGAACATTCACTGTTGCTAGTGCATTCTGGACGACAATTGGGCGGATTTCCCACGAACTCCGGCATACAAGAACAAGAAGGTGTGTTGTTTATTGATTGGCAAATAGAATTAGGTCCGCAAGGTGAAGGAACACATGCATTTATTTGAGGCGGTGTTTCAAGAGCTGGAACAAATAGAAAATAACAATAATAATAATACACTTTACTGTACACTAAAAACTGAAATAGTACATTGCAAAGAAATAAAGATTTTAACAATGTATCATTAGGTATAAAGGGCGGCCTTAAATAGTGTTGAAAACTCTATTATACTTATTAAAAATAATTAATTTAAGTAAGTTAACTTACGCCTTGGAATACATCTAGTAAATGGATCTCCTGTAAAATCAGTCGGACACGAACAAATAGGGTTATGATTAACAACTTCACAGTGTGCACCAATTCCACATGCACCATTGCATGGATTTAAGCACTTGTAGTTATTACAAGCTTTGTTTAAAGGACATTCAGAGCTGGTTGAGCACTCAATTCTGCAAGTGGGCGGATTTCCAATGTATCCCGAAATACACGAACACACTCCAATGTTGTTTATTTCTCGGCATTGACTGTTTGGTCCGCAAGGACTAGGATTGCAAGGGTTTGTAGGCATAGGAGCTGTAAATATATAAACAAGATAAACACAAACTCTGTAAAAATATTTGAAATACACCAACAATTAATACTCTATCATAAATCTTTGCAATAATAACTATATATTCTAATTAAATATTATAAATGTATTAATTACCTTGAATTACGTTACAAGAAACAAAAGAATTGCCAGTATATCCAACAGGACAGCTGCACATTGGAACATGATTTACTACCTCACATATAGCATTATAGCCACACATATCTGGGCATGGATTAGTGCATTTTTTTGAGCTACAAATTAGATTTTTCGCACAATCTGAACTAACTGTACACTCTGGTCGGCAACCAATGTAAGGATCACCGTGATACTCTGGCAGGCATGAACATTCTCCATTTTTACATTCAGTATTTGAGCCACAAGGAGATGGATTACACATATCAATTGTTGTGTCTGTAAAAAGTAAGTTAATTTAAATTTTCAAAAAACAACAATTTGAATATTTGCATAAAAAACGTACCAGTTATACCTTGCAATGGTTCGACTTCACATGCAAAGAAAGGATCACCCTTATAGCCTTCAAGGCATGTGCAAATAGCTATATGTTTATTCACAAAACATTTCGCATTTTTACCACAAGACCCTGGACAAGGATCAATACATTTCTCATTAGAGCATGCCAAGGAGCTGATACAGTCTTGATTTGTAGTACACTCCGGCTTACAATTAGGTGGACTCCCAAAATAGCCTAAAGAGCAAGAACAACTTGGCTGTCCACCTACATTACGGCATATAGCGTTAAGGCCACAAGGAGACGGCACACATGGATCTCGTTCTTCATTCAACTGTGGTTGTAATACTGTAAATTTATTATATGGTTCTTATACTGAGTTACAAATAAAAATAAAAATATCTATTCCAGTATTATAGGCAGTTATTAAACTGCATATAGAGATCAAAAATGAATTTTATACCTGCTTTAACATAACATCTTGTAAATGGATCACCAGTATATCCAGGTAAGCAACTACAAATTGGATTATGATGAATAACCCTACAGTCTGCCTTCTGGCCACATGGACCTGGACAAGGATTTATACACTTTTGGTGTATGCATGCTTTATTTGATTCGCAATCTGAATTAAGTAGACATTCGGGTCTGCAGACTGGTGGTTCACCCATAAAGTTTGGTAAACAACTACAAGCTGCTTGATCGTTGATAAGTTTACATTGACTGTTCGGACCACACGGACTCGGGTAGCAAACATTTACAGGAGCTGCATCTTGTACTGCAATAAAAATTAATACAAGTATTTAGGACTTTTTAAGAGGTAGTTCAAAATCTTAGTGCATTTTACTATATTACCGCTAATCAAAAACTTACAAGGTACAAATGTACATCTTCGGAAAGCATCGCCAGTGTAGCCCGATATACAGAAACATGTGGGTGAATGATTTACAGTTGCACATTCAGCGTTTACTCCACAGGTACCAGGGCAAGGATCTTGACACTTATTATTGATACATGCCCTATTTCCTGGGCAGTCAGAATTTGAAACACATTCCGGACGACAACTTTCATAAGGATTTCCGAAATAGCCTTCATTACACAAACATGAACCTACTTTATTTTGCTCCTTGCATACTGCATTTGATCCACATGGTGATGGAGAGCACGGTGTAAGTATTTCGATAGCTGTTTTTACAAAACATTGTGTGAAAGGATCGCCTTCGTATCCCTGAGAGCAAACACACATAGCAGAATGGCTTACGACACGACAGTCAGCATTTATTCCGCAAGCGTCAATACAAGGGTCTTTACATCTCTGCTTGATACATGCTAAGTGTGGCGAGCATTCACTATTGCTTACACATTCTGGTTTGCAATATGGTGGCTGTCCCCTGAAATCTGGCATGCAACTGCACGAAGGGTTTCCATTTAATTCTAGGCATATTGAATTAGGCCCACAAGGTGAAGGCGAGCAAGGATTTAATTTTACTGGAGCAATATCTGAAAATATGTCATTATAAATAAGAGTTAAATTATTTATTATTAATTTAGTCCTGTTACTTCCAAAATTCAAAGAAAATGGCAAAATTGTGCTTACTTGTTATATATGAACACTCTACAAATGGATCTCCTGAAAATCCACCTGGACAAGCACAGACAGGATTGTGATTAATGACTTCACACGTTGCTCTAATTCCACAAGAACCAATACATGGATTTACGCATTTTTGTTTTATGCATGCTTTGTTTTGAGAGCATTCTGCATTTACAACACATTCTGGACGACAAGCAGGTGGTACACCCAAATAATCGGGTAAGCAAGAACATACAGCTTGATTGTTTATTTCGCGACATTGGCTATTCTGCCCACACATAGCTGAACTACAAGGATGTTCAGATGCTGGTACTAAAAATAAGAATATGATACGTTAATAGAATGTAAAAAAAATTGTTTCGTTTTGAATAATTTAAAGTAAAATACAAAAGAATTGAATAAATCAAAATTACCTCTTATTGGATTGCAAACTACAAAAGCATTTCCAGTAAATCCATTATTACATGTACACATAGGAATATGGTTCACTACTTGGCAAATCGCATTTACTCCGCAAGTGCCGATACAGGGATCAACACATTTTTGCTGTACGCAAGCTTTTTTAATATCGCAATCAGTGCTAAAAACACATTCTGGTCGACAGTTAAAGTATGGATCACCATGATATTCTGGTAGACATTGGCATTGGCCATTGATACATTCAGCATTCGACCCACATCGCACATTTGAACAAGCATCAGTAACAACAGGTTCCACTAAAACATTGGCCGCTATTATAGTATTTGACAGTAAAATTATAAATATATTATATTTAAACAAATATATGTATTTACCTTCCAAAGGTTGCTGCCTACAGTTTGTAAATGGATCTCCAATGTAACCCTCTACACACGTGCAAATGGGTATGTGATTAAGTACATTGCATACAGCTGATATACCGCATGATCCAGGACAAGGATCCTGACATTTAGAGTTTATACAAGCTCGATCACTTGCACAATCCGCATGTATACTGCATTCAGGACGACAGTTAGGTGGGCTGCCTATAAAGTTTATATGGCAAGAGCAAGACGGAGTATTCCCAATATTTCTACATTCTGCGTTAGGGCCACATGGTGATGGGAAACAAGGGTTCTTCATATCAGCTATAGGTTCATCTGATAAAAAAAATATATTTTTATTTAAAAATACTTTCAAATCACACTTTAAATTACTTGATTAATTGTACTTACAAGCAATTGGTGTGCATAAAGTGAAAGGATCTCCTGTATATGAAGTCTTACAAGAGCATATCGGACTGTGGTTGATAATTTTGCAATTAGAATTCACACCACAAGGCTCGGGACAAGGATTGATACACTTATTGTTAACACAAGCCTTATCATTTGGACATTCGGAGCTTACTACACACTCTGGTCGACAATTTGGTGGATATCCTACATATCCCAATAAACAGGAACATGCTACTTGGCCATTGACATTTTTACATTGGCTGTTAGGGCCACACGGGGAAGGATAGCATATGTCGACCGGAGTGATCTCATGAACTGCTTCTGAAATTTTATTAAAACATAGAAATGAGAAATATATACAAAACACATTTATTTTATAAAAGAAATATGTTAGATTTCGAGATTAGACATTCACTCTATAACTAGTAATAATATAGTATAGATACAGTTTTTGTAAGATAATTTGAAACGACGATGACGACGATTCAACCTGTAACTTTCCACTGCTAGCTATAGGCATCTTTCCATGTAGGAGGAGGATTAGAGCTTAATCCACCACACTGCTTCACTGCGGGTTGGCGGATATATTCCCTACTATGAGTAACGATCGCTATATATAATAATATTTCGTAGTTATTTATAAGAAAAATTATTATGCATAGTATATTAAACCTTATGAACAAAAGTTACTTTATCATCAAGACGATTTTACTTAAACTTTGCGTTATTTCTAAAACTGCATATCTGACCCATAAATTTAAAAATAGGGGAAAATTAATATTCCGCCTATATTAATATAGCGGAAAAAAATACGCTTAGCGAGGTGTACACTCTCTAAAAAATTACTTTCAATACTTGAAGTGCATATAAGTGAGCCTGCCTAAGAAGTTCCTACTTTGATAACTTATTTCATAAGAAAGTATTTTTTTAAGTTTTTTTTTTTGACAACAACATATAAACAGTTAAAACAAAAGCAGAACTGATTCGAATGTCTGTTAAAACGCCAATTTCTAGTAAACACAGTAAAACATTAAAGCCATAAAACTTTAGTTTTAAACTTAATTTTTTAAAGTTTTATAAATAAGCGGTAGAAAGAGAACTTACCTTGATAAACGCAATATTTAAACGGATCTCCAGTGTAACCATTTAAGCAAGTACACAAAGGTAAGTGATTAACAACTTGACACACAGCATTGTTGCTACAACTACCAGGGCATGGATCTTTGCATTTATTATTAATACACGCTTTATTAGAGGGGCAGTCAGTATTTATAACACATTCCGGTCGACATCCCTCATATGGATTGCCAATATAGCCTTCTAAACAACTGCACGAACCGGCGTTTGCTTTTTCCTTGCATAAAGCATTTGATCCACATGGTGATGGTGAACAAGGAGTTGTGAAAGCTTCGATTTGTAAAACTTCACGATTGCAACCAAAGAACGGATCTCCTGTATAGCCATGTTTACAAAGGCATATAGGGGAATGACTAACGACTTTACATTCACTGTTAAAGCCACATACACCTTCACAAGGATTGATACATTTCATACGTATGCAAGACAAATACGCTGGACATTCTTCATTACTCGAACACTCGGGTTTGCAGTATGGAGGTTGACCGTGATAACCTTCTTGACAAGTACACGACGGAAGTTCGTTTATTTCTTTACAAATTGAATAAGGACCGCAGGGCGAAGGTGTACATACATTAGTATCTTGTGGTAGTCGCTCAGCTGTAATTTTTCAATAGTTTATAAACCATATCAATTATGTGACCTAAAGTATTGAGTCATGAATATCATGTTTAATACTTACGTAAGGTAAAGCATCGCGCGAAAGGGTCACCAGTAAGGCGAGATGGACACGTACAAATCGGGTTATGATTTACAACTTTGCATTCAGCATTCAATCCACAAGCTCCTACGCAAGGATTTATACAACGTTGATTGCTACAAGCTTGGTCCAGCCGGCATTCTGCGCTAATGGTACACTCGGGGCGGCAAGCGGGTGGGGCACCCACCATACTGGGCGCGCAAGAACAAACAGCTTGTCCGTTTACCTCACGGCATTGACTGTTTGGCCCGCACGGAGAAGGGTGACATGGATTTATATTTACCGATTCTGTAAAATAAAAGTAATACATTACATGTACATATCTACTCGTACTAGTGATTTTTTAATACTACTTCCGAAACATACCGGCAAAAGGTCGACATTCTATGAAAGCATTACCCGTTGTACGTTCAGGGCAGCTACACATAGGAATGTGATTAACTACGTTACAAATCGCAGTGCGTGCGCAAGTTCCTGGACAAGGATTTGTACATTTATTTTTAATACATGCTTTGTCGTGTTCGCAGTCCGAGCTTTGCACACATTGGGGGCGACAACTATCGTATGGATCTCCATGAAATTCTGGAATACAACTACATTTGCCATCGTTACATTCTGCATTAGCCCCACAAGGTGACGGATTACATAAATCATTTTCATCTAGAACAAAAAAAAATAATAATTGCACAAATTGCAAATCAAACATTTTTTTAAAGCAGTTATTAGCATGGTTTGCTAGAAAAATATCTATTACCTTTTATCTTAGCAGGATTACATTGAATGAAAGCATTTCCTGTAAAACCTTCATTACAGATACATATTGAGATATGATTCATAACATGACAATTAGCGTTGAGACCACAAGAACCAGGGCAAGGATCTCTACACTTCTGCTGTATACAAGCAAGGTTGCTGGTACAATCTTCGTTAATAGTACATTCTGGTCGGCAATTCGGTGGACTTCCTTCAAAGTTAGGTTGACAGGAACATGACGCAATTCCATTCCGATTGTAACACACGGAGTTAGGTCCACATGGCGACGGCAGACAGGGGTCACTTTCTATGGGAGGCCGAATCGGAGCTGAAAAGAGTTTTTATTATATTCCTATTTCCAATCAATACAACAACATCTTATAATGAAGTACTAGAAATTTTACGTAAAGATCATTACGGGCGTTTATTAGACTTTGTATGTAATATAATATTCTACTAAGTAACTGTATGTTTTACACAAATAATGAATTTAATACCGTCATGTTCAATAAATACGATTTTATTTTTGTGTTACCCTCACATTAGGAATTCTAAACATTTTTGAATATCATATCAAAAATTGACCGCTCCAGCGGGATTCGAACCCGCGTCTCCGACTGACCGTGTCGGCGCTCTAGATCAAAGATTTTCATTGTAATATGAAACTTTGAATAGTTACGGGTCTCTGTAAAGAACTCACTATAGACGGCGCCACGGTTCGCTTAAACCGAAAATAAAAATCATCATATCAAAAATTTCGCTCTTGCGGGCACATCGTTCCATAGCTTAATTGGCTAGAGCGCCGACACGGTCAGTCGGAGACGCGGGTTCGAATCCCGCTGGAGCGGTCAATTTTTGATATGATATTCAAAAATGTTTAGAATTCCTAATGTGAGGGTAACACAAAAATAAAATCGTATTTATTAAAAATAGCATGGTGTCGTCTCCTGTCAAAGATTTTCGTTGTATATGAAACTTTGAATAGTTACGGGTCTCTGTAAAGAACTCACTATAGACGGCGCCACGGTTCGCTTAAACCGAAAATAAAAATCATCATATCAAAAATTTCGCTCTAGCGGGCACATCGTTCCATAGCTTAATTGGCTAGAGCGCCGACACGGTCAGTCGGAGACGCGGGTTCGAATCCCGCTGGAGCGGTCAATTTTTGATATGATATTCAAAAAAAACCGTCATGTTCATCTATCTAATAACGCTTTAATTTCAAAAACTATCGGTTCCTGTAATCATTAAACTGTATTCGATACTTAATATATTTTTTACTATACAAACATATAAGATTTTAGATAATACTTTTCACTTTTAGCAAGAAAAGTAATATTTTGACGCCTAATATGATACAAGGAGTACGACTCCATGATCAGCGTTATTATCGTATTTCGATAAACGAACAAAGTTTACAATAATATCAACGAATTTAAATAATTCTGCTGAGCAAACAATACAGTAATATGTTATATTTAAATAAATAATAATACACAAAGGAAAATTACCTGTTATTTTATAACAATTTGTGAAAGGATCACCAGTGTGTTTGCTTAGACAGGTACAAATTGGACTATGGTTAATAACTCTGCAGTCTGTATTTTGCCCACATGGTCCAGGGCAAGGTGATATGCATTTTTTATTCTTACAAGTTTTATCTTGAGGGCATTCTGTGCTAACAACGCACTCAGGTCTACAGTTTGGAGGTGATCCGCGATATTCCGGTAAACAGGAACATATGCTTAAACCATTTGATATTCGACACTGACTATTAGGTCCACAAGGTGACGGCAGGCAAGGATTTGTTGGCTTTTCGTCACGTTCTGAGAAACCATAAAAGTAAGAAATATAAAATAATAGAAAATAATATTCGAAACTATAATTAATTATAATAATAATTGAAATTAAATAACGATTAATCGTTAAGAACCGCTGAACTAAATGTTAAATAAATTCGACGTACCTGTTAAAATACATTGTCTAAAGGGATCTCCAGTAAATGATACACGACAAGTGCACAAAGGTGAGTGATTTACTACTTGACAATCAGCATTGATAGCGCACGTGCCAGGGCATGGATCAGTGCATTTATTTCTTTTGCAGGCTTTATTACTGGGACAGTCTGTATTCACGACGCATTCTGGACGACAACTCTCATAAGGATCTCCAAAGTAACCTGACAAACACACGCATGCTCCAGCACCTGATCTCTCTTTACATTCTGCATTAGGGCCGCATGGCGAAGGTAAACAAGGTGACATAGGCTCGGTAGGCACCAAAGAAGTTAATATGCATTGAATAGCAGCGTCTCCACTATAGCCTTCGGGGCAAAAACACGCAGCTGTATGACTAATAACTTTACACTCTGCATTGATTCCACATGCTTGAAGACACGGATTTTTGCATTTCTTGTCAACGCATGCCAATTGCGCAGCACATTCATTATTAGATATACATTCTGGTCTACAGTTCGGTGGTGATCCAAGGAAGTTGGGCATACATTGACATGATGGGAATTCTGCTTCAGAACGTTGGCAGATAGAATTTGGACCACAAGGCGAAGGTTGGCATGGATTAACATGTATAACAGGTTCAAAAAGAGCTGAAATGTAAATTCACTGTAGTAAAAATATTCTTTATATATAAATTTCGACTATTGATATAAATACTAACGCTTAAAAATGCATCTTGTGAAAGGATCTCCTGTCATTTCCTCCGAACAAGTACATATAGGATTATGATTTATTACTTGACATTTAGCGGCAACACCACAAGCACCTATACAAGGGTTTACGCATTTTTGGTTGCTACAAGCTTTATTAGATGGGCAGTCCGAGCTGGCGACACATTCTGGGCGACACAATGGAGGTGCGCCACGGTAGCCCGTTAAACAAGAACATACTGCTTGGGTGTTATATTCTCTGCACTGACTAAAAGGTCCACATGGGCTAGCTTGACATGGGTTCTGTGGAGTAATATCTGCAAGAAATATTTTCGTTAAGTTAATATATTCTTTTCTAGTGTTAGTTTTCTTTTTAACGATTCAAATAATACTACTTTTATGAAAAAGTCGAGAGAAAGGGAGTACGCAATATACTGTACTACAAATGTAAACTTACCTTTAATAGGATTGCATTGAACAAAAGCGTTGCCAGTTAAATTTGGTGGACATGTGCACATAGCCATATGGTTTACAACTTCACAACGAGCATTTGTACCGCAGGTATTGTCACATGGATTGATACAACGTTGTCTAACACAAGCTTTGTTCATAGGACATTCAGAGCTTATTATACACTCAGGGCGGCAGCCAAAGTATGGATCACCATTATATTCGGGTAAACATGTGCATATACCGTTGTCACAAACCGAATTAGGTCCACAAGGTGATGGATTGCATGAATTAATTGCCACTGGTTCTGGTAATAAGACAATAATTTAGTATTATAATTACTTACAGCCAATTAACACTTTTATTTTTTTAACTTACCAATTTCTTTTTTAATTGTACAAGTTGTAAAAGGATCTCCAGTGTAACCTTCTAGACATGTACATATAGACACGTGACTCTGTACTCTACATTCAGCGTTCATACCACACGAACCCGGACATGGATCAATACATTTTTCATTTATACACGCTTTGTCGCTTGAGCAATCAGTATTTATTAAACACTCAGGTCGACAGTTTGGTGGGCTTCCACTATATTGTGGTAAACAGGAACAAGAAGGTACGTCATTTATATTCTGACATTGCGAGAATGGTCCACAGGGTGACGGAAGGCAAGGATTTGTCGCAATAGGCACCACTTCAGGTACTATAAGAAATAAAAAATATAATTACGTCGAAATAGAAAACCTATAGAATTAACTCAATAAGCTAACTAGTTGTGCAAAAATGTAATAATACCTTTATAACATCTACTAAATGGATCTCCTGTGTGTTGTAGTTTACAGGTACATATTGGACTGTGGTTGATAACTTTACAATCTGTGTTAATTCCACAAACGCCATCACAGGGGTTTTTACACTTTTGATTAATACAGCTTTGTTGTTGCGAACATTCGGAACTAATAACGCATTCAGGACGGCAGTTAGGAGGAGATCCTAAGTAATTTGGTTTACAAGTGCAAATAGCTTGATCGTTCGATACTTTGCAAATGCTGTTAGGACCACATGGTGAGGGCTCACAAGGATTTTTAGGAGCATCTGTAGGAAATCACACGTATAAGTTTTTTACCAAATTTAGACACTGCTGTAAAATAAAAATTATATATTATAATTAATATATTTACAAACCTAGCATTCTTTCTACACACTCTTGATATGGATTGCCTATAAGATCTTGCAAACATGTACATCTAGGGGTATGATGAACAACATTGCATACGGCATTACGTCCACATATGTTTCCACACGGATTTTTACATTTGTTTTGCATACAAGCCAAATTAGAAGGACAGTCAGAATTGATAACACATTCGGGTCGACAGCCTTCATAGGGATTACCAATATATTCTGAAAGACATATACAAGAACCCGCCCCTCTTTGCTCTTTACATATAGCATTAGGACCACAAGGAGAAGGCGAACATGGTGTAAGAGATATTTCTATGACTCTACATTCGATAAATCCGTCTCCAGTGTAACCTACAGGACAAATACATTGAGGGGCATGACTAAGGACCCGACATTCGGCTCCAACTCCGCAAGATCCTGGACAAGGATCGATACAGTTTTGATTTATACATGCTTTTTCGTTTGGACATTCATTGTTAGAGATACATTCAGGACGACAGTTTGGAGGACTTCCAGTATATTTTTCAAGGCACGCACAAGAAGGTGAACCGGATACTTGTTTACAAATTGAATTTGGTCCACATGGTGAAGGGTCACAAGGATTGACATAAATTTGTTGTTCAATATCTAAAAAGTAAAAAAAAAAAACATAAGTAAATATTTTAATAATATATAAGCCGATTTTTAGGGCAAAATATTGCAATATCTAATCAGTTGCTACCTACCTTTTTGTATACATTTATTGAAAGGATCACCAGTAAGATCAGCTGGACATGAACAAATCGGATTATGATTTATAACTTGACAATGTGCATTAATTCCACAGTTTCCTTTGCAAGGATCTATACATCTTTGACCAGAACAAGCTCTATCGAGAGCACATTCAGCGCTAGTAACACATTCAGGTCTACACGTAGGCGGGGCACCTTTGTAACCAGGAAGACAGGTGCAAATAGCTTGACCGTTAATCTCTCTACACTGACTATTAGGCCCACAAGGAGATGGATTACAAGGATTAATTACTTCAGAAATTGCAATTTTTCGACACTCAAGAAAAGCATTTCCTGAGAAGCCTTGTGGACAAATACACATAGGTATATGATTATATATTTTGCATTCTGCTAGTAATCCACAAGTGTTTAGACAAGGATCCACACATTTATTCTTGATACATGCTTTATTTTGAGCACAATCCGTATTTATTAGACATTCTGGTCTACATCCGAAATAGGGATCGCCCATATAGCCGGGAAGGCAAGTACAATCACCGTTATTACATATAGTATTAGAACCACATGGCGAAGGGTTGCAAAGATCGTACTCAGCTGATTCTGAAATTATTTTAAATAGAATAAAACGCTATAATATAGTTAGTTATGCTACAAAATAAATTAACATAAAAATTATATTACAAATTTTCATAGCGTGTTATATGTATGTAAAATATTTTTTTTTATGTAAATATCAGCTGTGTAGCTACGGCAGTAAAGAATATAGCCTTATATAGCCTAGAATATAGCTTTGAAGTACACAGGCCGAAGACGGGCAGCAGCGTCTTCGGTGCGATAAAGTTAGCCCTACGGTCACCAATCCGCCTGCCCAGCGTGGTGACTATGGACAAAACGCATGAGTTCACGCCATTTTTGGCGCGAACTTATGAAGGCCTATGTCCAGCAGTGGACTGCGATAGGCTGAACTAATATATGTACCTAGAAAAGTAGAAGAGAAGTAAATATATTTACCTTCGTTAAATGGTGTAGGAAGACATTGCACAAATGGATCGCCATTATATTGATCGACGCAACTACACTGTGCAATGTGATTAAATACAGAACATTTAGCATTTAAACCACATGCTCCTGTACATGGATCCTGACATTTTTCATTTATACAAGCCAGATTGCTGGCACATTCCGAATTAATTGTGCATTCTGGTCGGCAATTGGGTGGATTACCAATATAACCTGGTAGGCAGGCGCATGACACTGAACCTGTGTTTCGACATTCTGCGTAAAGACCACATGGTGAAGGCAAGCATGGATCTGGATTTGGTAAGTCTGGTGGCTGGGAAACTGCAAAAATGTTTTATACATAATTGTAAGTAATTTCAAGTTTTCGTTACAGTTTACTTCTTAAAAGATATAAGGTATATTAAGTAGTAGTATCAAAGAAATGGGATCTGAATTTATGTAAAAGAACTGACACTGAGAGTGATGTTTTACAGTACTTTTTGTGTAAGGTACAGGTATAATAGTGTTCCAACATCTACTTTACCAACACGAATAGCAAGCGTCAATTTATGTTTTGTTTTTAGTTAGTTAGTAGTTTTATAACTTTAATTAATTAAAATTTGTCGAATCTAATAGAATATTTTCATTTTTAAAATATCACAATAACTTTTAGGAGTAAACTCCAATCGTATGTCGAAGCTGTCAGACACTTTTTTCATTAACATTTATTTAATGTAGTTTTATTTCAATTATTTTTTAATTAATCTATATTTAATACATTATTGCAGTTCGAGTTTACCTTTAATTGGAAAACATCTCGTGAAGGGATTTCCAGTCAACCCAGCCTTGCATACACAAATTGGACTATGATTGATAACATTGCAATTAGCGTTATCTCCACAACTGCCTATACAAGGATCTAAACACTTCTGGTCAATGCAAGCTAAATTTGGCGGACATTCTGAGCTTATAACACATTCTGGACGACAATATGGCGGTGAACCAACAAAAGAAGGTAAGCAAGAACAAACTGCCTGTCCTTTGATTTCTTTACATTGACTGTTTGCTCCACACGGTGACGGACTGCAGGGTTTAGTTTCTACGACTTGAGCTAGAAATAAAATAATATTATATTAGGTATATAGCATTTCGTGCTTACTGGTGTATACAAAACTTTGTGATAAATTGCTCAAATAAAGTTTACATTAATATTAGAAATGGAAAATTTATACTTACGTTCTTGTGTTATACTACAATACGTAAATGGATTTCCTGTATAACCAGTATGACAAATACAGTTTGGCATGTGATTATTGATCTGACAAAAAGCATTAATTCCACAAGTACCAGGACATGGATCCACACACTTCATCCGAGTACAAGCTTTGTTTAAAGGGCAGTCAGAATTTACTACACATTCAGGTCGGCATCCTTCGTATGGATTACCAAAATACCCTTCTAAGCACTGACAAGAGCCAACACCTCTTTGTTCTCTACATATTGCATTTGAGCCGCACGGACTTGGATTGCACGGATTTAAAATTTCGTTTGGAATAAGAGCCATAGGACTGCATTGTGAAAATGGATCACCAGTGTATCCAAGTTGACATATACACATAGGTGAATGGCTGACTACTCTACATTCTGTGTTTGTTCCACAACTGCCAACGCATGGGTCAGCACATTTTTGGTTAAGGCAAGCTAAATTATGGTCACATTCACTATTACTTATGCATTCTGGTCTACAATTTGGTGGGGTTCCACGGTACCCAGGTAAACAGGCACAAACAGGACCTTCTCCACTTATTCTGCACGTTGAATGTGAACCACAAGGTGAAGGATCACACGGGTCAACTTGTACTACAGCTTGTACTAAAAATTCAACATGATTAATTATAAAATTTGATATGACATGATGTTTTGCTTCATAATTACTGTTGAGAGTTATTGTTACTCACCAATTACTGAGCACTTAATAAACGGATCACCCGTGAATGAAGGTGAACATGAACATATTGGATTGTGATTTATAACATCACACACTGCTGCAACCCCACAAGCACCAATACAAGGGTCTACACATTTTTGATTCTGACATGCTTCCTTTAAGGAACATTCAAGGCTGACCACGCATTCAGGTCTACAAGTCGGGGGACTACTACGATACCCTGGTAGGCATGAACAAACTGCTTGTCCTTGTGACTGTTGACACTGACTATTCGGTCCACATGGTGATGGGTTACACGGATTAACGTTAGTTACTGAAAATAATAATATGATTTTAGCAAAACTTTCTAATGAAAATACAACGTGCAATAAAATTTAAGATACGTTTATCATATAAATAAATAAAATACGAATTCGATACCTGTAACCGCTCGACATTCAATAAATGCATTTCCACTCATACCCTTAGGACAACTGCACATAGGAATATGATTATTCACATCGCAAACTGCATTAACCCCGCAAGTCCCAATACATGGATTTACACATTTGTTGTTCAGGCAACCTTTTTCTTGAGGACAATCTGAATTGTACACACATTCTGGTCGACAACCAAGGTACGGATCACCATGATATCCTGTTAAGCAAGAACAGGCACCATCTTGGCATCTTGCGTTGGGTCCACAGGGGGTCGGATGGCAAGGATCAATTGGTTTTGCTTGATCTGTATATGACAGTTTTATAAAATATTTAATTAAATTCTGGCGATGCTTACATCTAAGCTGTATATAATAGAAAATGAGTATAAAATATTATACTTTCTAATCTTTTATACACAAATTTAAAACTTTTCATTACTTAATAAGTAAAAATTGTACACTATAAAAACAATAAAAATATATAAATACCTTGTAATGACGTTTGTTTGCATTCACGGAATGGATCACCCGTAAAACCTTCTGAACACAAACATACTGGTATATGATTATGAACAAAGCAATTGGCATAAATTCCACAGGCACCGTCACAAGGATTTCGGCATTTTTCGGCTACACATGCTTGGTTGCTTTGACAATCAGAATGTATAACACATTCAGGTTTACAGAAAGGCGGTGCTCCCGTATAATATGGCAGACATGAACAAGATGCCAATCCATTATTATTACGACATTCAGCATACAAACCACACGGTGATGAAATACACGGATTTGTTGATGTTATTGTAGTGACCGATATTTCTAAAAAACATATTACGGATATAAATAGGATTTAATATGCTAAGGAAAAATGAAATATAAATTAAATATACATTTATAAAACTTACGCATAACTTGTGTACATATTGTAAAGGGATTTCCAGAATATCCTGGATGACATGAGCAAACTGGACTGTGATTTATTACTTTACATTCCGTATTTTTACCACAAGGTTTAGGACATGGATTAACGCATCTATTATTTACACATGCTCTATTTGTCTTACATTCAGAGTTGACGATACATTCGGTTCTACAATTTGGTGGTGTCCCGATATAATTGTTTAGGCATGAACACACAGGTTGATTATTTACCTCTTTGCAAATAGCATTAACTCCACAAGGAGATGGATTACAAACGTTCACCACTGATACGTCATTTTCTGGAAAAGTTTATAAAAAAAAATATTTACAGGAAAATGTTCGAAATAATCGTTGCTAAGATTTATTTTACAATTTATTTTACATTACAACTATGAATTACAGTAAACATAACTAACCTCGTAAAATAGAACACATCGATAAAGGATTTCCTGTGTATCCAGTTTTACAGTTACATGTGGGCTTATGATTTGCAACGTAACAATCGGCATTATAACCACACACTCCGAGGCAAGGATCAGTACACTTGTTTCTATTACAAGCTAAGACCAATGGGCAATCAGAATCGACTAAGCATTCTGGTCTACAACCTTGGTATGGATCACCAAAATAATTCGGAAGACATGAGCATGATCCTGCATTTCCTTGAACTTTACAATCGGCGTTGGCACCGCATGGTGATGGTTCACAAGGATTAAGATATTCAAACTTTTGAGGAGCTGAAATATTATTTTACTTAGATGAATACACTTACCCAGATACATTCAGTCACCGTAGAAGCACTTCCTTCGTCCTAAGCGTTAGTCGAAGCTTACTTGGCTCGGCGTCTTTTAGTGACCTCTCCATCCCGATGACGGCATTTCTATTTAGCCGCCCATGAAAAGCGGCCGCCTCAGCGAACGGCCTAAGCTTACTGTAAGTGCTTTGTTATCTCCGCGTGCTCCAATCATAAGCAAGGCATTAATTTCACAAAATAAGTTATTAAGTAGGTTACTTCCCTCAAATTCTGAAAGCACTTAAGAAATCTAAAATATTATGATTAAATATCTTTACCTTTCCGAATGTTTGTGTTTTAATTTCCAAGCGTATAAATGGAAACTGCATTAATGATTTTGCCTAAAAACTGATCAATGGGCATGGTCATTAACCAGCTATAACGGCTTCAACATCCATACAGCTCCATTAAAAATTAGTAAACCGAGTAAGGCGTGACCGTCAATTATTATTTAAAAATATTTTAAAAGCACAAATTTTTAGCATGAAATTACCACGCTTTGCTAAGCTAATGGTTAAACGCACTTTTATCGTTGCCATTTTCGCATTGTTAATTATTTTATATTTCAATTAAAAAAAGTGCGTGCGTACAAAGTACACGTGTCAGAAATGAAACTTCTTTGGCAAACAAATTTTTAAGTCTCGTTTATATTTATACAAATCTGAAGCTTTAGATTTCCGTTCCAGCTCCATCGACAAAAACTTTGCCGTTTCACCAAAACGTTTGATCCGTAAAAATTTTACACTCATGCGCCTAAGGAAGTTTCACTTCAAAATTTCTATACATATGCCACTATTAGGTACTGGCATTTTTTTCGTTACAATTGTTTGTTGAAAACAAATAAAAAATTACCTTAAAACTATTATTATATAAGTTATGCATATGAAATCTTACCTTTAGGCCGCGAACAACCTTGGAAAGGATCACCTTCGAGACCTAGTTCACAAGCACAAGTTGCGCGATGATCGACTACAGTGCATAATGCACCTGGGCCACAAGCATCTGTACATGGATTTTTGCACCTCTGAGCAACGCACGCCAAAACTGCAGGACACTCTGCACTTATTGTACACTCGGGGCGACAATTCGGTGGATAACCAATATAGTTCCGTTGACAACTGCATGCTGGCATATCTCCATTTCTAACACATATTGAGTTAGGCCCACAAGGAGAGGGTTCACATGGATCAATCGGTGGGGATGGAAGTACTGAAATGTCAAAAAAGTTTGTATATTTTATGCATGTTATAACTGTAAAAAATAGTGATTACTATTTTCTGTAAAGTTTTATTGTTATATTTACCTGGAGTGGGGTAGCAATAGGTAAAGGGATCGCCAGTTAACCCATCATTACATGTACAGATAGGACTATGTGCTATTACTTGGCACCGAGCGCCGCGCCCACATGCACCTTCGCAAGGATCGCGACAACGTCTATCCACGCATGCCATTTGAAGCTTACACTCAGAACTGACTAAGCATTCAGGACGACAGGATGGTGGTGAGCCTATATGTCCAGCTTTACATGAACAAGCAGCAGCACCATTAGCACTGACTGTACATTCACTGTAAGGACCACATGGTGACGGGCTACACGGCGACTTGGGTTTCTCTGTAAAAATTGTTGATTAATTTAAAACTTATTTTTTTATGTCATAAAAACATTTTCACACAAACTTTTAAAAGACTGTAGTTTTTATTTTATTTAAAGATTGTGTACAAACCTTGTTTCGGTATTTCTGTACAAAAACTGAAAGGATCTCCAGATGTACTCGGTGGACAAGTGCAAGAAGGTATATGATTATAAACAGAACATGTCGCTCCAGTACCACAGGCACCTGGACATGGGTCTACACATTTTCCACCATGACAAGCACGATTAGGAGAACATTCACCATTTGTAGAACATTCCAATCGACAACCTGTATACGGGTCACCGAAATAGCCTAAAGCACACGAACAGGCTCCCTCTTCACATATTGCATTACTGCCACAAGGTGATGGATTACAAGGATCTGACGCTGGCGTCGGTGTAACTGAAATTAAAGATATATATGTATTTATGTTACAATAAAAAGTTAGAAACTTTTTAACTACTAGACTAGCCCGTTGGCGCAGTTTGTAGTGGCCCACTGCTTTCTGTTCCGCGGGTTGCGGGTTTCGATTCCCGCCTGAGTCTGGATGTAATATTTGTGATTTACTCTTTATATTTGTATTATTTAATGTATATTTATCCAAAAAAAAAAACATACAAACATAGTTAATAAAACATAGTTATAACAGTCGGCTGTTACCTGTAACACAAGCATTCAGTTGCTTACCATAGGAACAGACGACCCGCGTGTGTATGTTAGAAGATATTTATTTATTTTATGAAAATGTAATTCATATACACAAATTTATTATTAATATTACATATTTATAGACACCCTCGGAGCAGTAACATCACGGGTTAGTAAATGGATAAAACAATTTTTTTAAATATCGTACCTAATATCTCAGAGCACTGAATGAATGGATCCCCAGAGAAACCGGTCGGACAGCTGCAGATAGGAATATGATCTTGGACTCTGCAATCTGCTTTAAAACCGCAAGAACCTTCACATGGGTTTGTACACTTTTCTGCAATACACGCTTGCTGCGACGGACAATCAGTATTTACAAGGCATTCTGGCCTACAATTTGGAGGAGCTCCGATATAACCAACCATACATGAGCATGTTGGGTTGCCATTGACCGAACGACATTCGCTATATGGTCCACACGGACTCGGTTGACATGGTTGTGAAGGTTTCTCTTTGTCAAGCACAGAATATTGTATTTCACGACACATACTAAATGGATCTCCACTTGTTCCAGTGGGACAACTACATAAAGGACTATGATTGACAACTTGACAATGCGCTCCTAAGCCACAGGTTCCTCGACAGGGATCAGCACATTTCAATTTATAACAGGCTCGATCAGATGGACATTCGCTGCTAACAGTGCATTCAGGCCGACAATCTGGTGGGGCTCCTATATATTCTGGAAGGCATTCGCATGATGCTAATTCACCGTTTTCCCTACATATGCTGTTAGAACCACAAGGCGACGGTTGACATGGTCTTATATCGTGAACTGGTTCCTTTTTGACACACTGTACGAATGGATTTCCTGTATAACCTTTAACACAAGCGCATGATGGAACATGGTTAACAACTGTACACTCTGCAAATGTGCCGCATATCCCTGGGCAAGGATCTAAGCATTTGTTTCTTAGGCAAGCTTTATCAGCAGAACAATCGGAACTGAGAACGCATTCAGGTCGACAACTTTCATATGGATTTCCTTGGTATCCTTCTAAGCAAGAGCATGCCCCGGCACCGTCCCTTTGGCTACATACTGCATTAGCTCCGCATGGAGATGGATCACATGGTGTTATAACATTTTCTGTAAAAAAAAAATTATAGATGTGAATGTACCTATGTATAAAAAAAGCAAATAAAGTAAAAAGTTTAAAATATTGTTTTAAAAACTTTCATCAAAATAAAATTTATTTCATTAATTACCTTCTAAGGGTACACACTGTAAGAAAGGATTTCCAGTAAATTTATCTTTGCAAAGACAAGAAACAGTATGACTGACTATGATACAATCTGCATTAACTCCACAAGATCCCGGACAAGGGTCTATGCATTTATTTCTTACACATGCCTGATTAGAAGGGCAGTCAGGATTGATGACACATTCTGGTCTACAATTGGGAGGTTGTCCAACATAATCTTCCACGCATCGACAATTTGCTTTACCATTTCGTTCCATACATAAAGCATTCGGTCCACATGGTGAAGGATTACAAGCATCTACGTTGTCTGGAGGTACAGCTATGATGTCATGACAACTTTTAAATGGATCTCCTGTTTGTCCTGGATTACAACTACAAATAGGACTATGGTTAATAACTTCGCAACGTGCAAATATACCACATGCATTAATACAAGGGTTGATGCATTTTTGATTAACACATGCTTTAGTTGACGGGCATTCTGAGCTCACGACACATTCTGGTCTACATGCTGGCGGCGACCCTGTAAATCCTTCTACGCATGCGCATACTGCCGTATTTTCTTTAGTACGACATATACTATTTGGACCGCATGGTGAAGGATGGCATGGATCTTTTGGTAATGCTTTTTCTTTTTCCATAGGCTGACATTGTATAAATGGATTACCAGTATAGTCAGAAATACATGAACAGCTGGGTATATGGTTTATAACATCACATTTAGCGTTTTGACCGCAAACTCCAGGACATGGATCAACGCATTTATTTCTGAAACAAGCCTTGTCTCTGGGACATTCTTGACTGCCTGTGCATTCAGGTCTACACGATTCATAAGGATTTCCACTGTAATTAGGTAAACAAGTGCAAAAGCCATTATCACACTGCGCATTTGGCCCACATGGCGATGGATTACATGGATCTGATGGAACAGGTGTCGTCGGTACTGCAATAAATTCGTTTAATTGAGACAAACTGTTAGAACACATCTACATAAATAAAAACAATTGCCAAAATGTACGAAGCTGTATAATTTCAAATTATTGAAGCAACAAGGACAGACAAAATTTGTATAAAAGAAAATTTAAAAAAAAGTGATATATTCATGAAAAAAAAAATGCCGGATAGGTGAGATAAATACAATACCTTCAGGAATAGGTGTACATCTCGAGAAAGGATCACCAGTAAATCCTTCATTACAGACACATATGGCTACATGATTTAGTACATGACAATTCGCTTCAACACCACATGAACCAGGGCAAGGATCTTCACACTTTTGTCTTACACAGGCTAATGATGCCGGACATTCAGAATTTATTGCACATTCTGGTCTGCAAGATGGTGGAGATCCTATATAACCAGGTAAACAGGAACAGGCTGGCCCACTAGCTAATAGTTGACAACGCGAGTGTGGTCCACAAGGGGATGGAGTACATGATGGTCGTTCGGTCGTTGGTGGAATTGCTATAAGTAAACATATTCATTTTTAAATTATTGAATTTTTTTATTTTTTATTTTTTTATTTTTATGATTTAAAACTTACTATAACACTGAGTAAATGGATCTCCAGTCATACCAGCTGGACATGTACATATCGGATTATGATTTTTTACAAGACAATGAGCACGAAGGCCACATGTGTTTGGACAAGGATCGTCGCATTTTTGATTGATACAAGCTTTAGATGTATCGCATTCACTGTTTACAACACATTGAGGCCGGCATGATGGAGGCGAACCTATGTAATTCGGTAAACAAGAACACACTGCTTGCATATTGACCTGTCTACATTGGCTATTAGGACCACAGGGTGTGGGCTCACAAGGATTCTTAACTGGAGTAGCTGAAACATTGTATAAATTATAGAATAAATAAAAAAGAAAATTTACAAACATTTAAGTTTTCATTGATAAAAACTTACGATCTAAAATAATTTCCCTGCATTGGAAAAATGGGTCTCCAGTAAATCCTGGGGGACACGAGCAAATAGGGACATGCTTTTCGACAGTACATTGAGCTAAATGACCACACGTTCGAGGACAAGGATCTATACATTTAAACCGTGTACAGGCTAAGTTATAAGCGCAGTCGTCATTATTTTCACATTCTCTTCGACATCCATTCAACCCATATGGATCACCTTCATAGCCTTCCGAGCAGAAGCAAGCTCCGGCACCGTTATACTCACGACATTCTGCGTTAGGACCGCAAGGTGATGGAGTGCATGGACTAGAAGTTGGTGTCATCTCGGTAGCTAAGAGAAAAATATAGAATTAGCTTTCGTAATTTTACTAATATTTATGACATTTTACAAATAATAACAATAATGGAGGTGATAAATTAAATGTATGGAAAGGAATATAAACGTATATAGAAAAAAAAATACATACATGATATGATTATTTGTGTGCATATTTTGGAGGCATCACCAGTAAATCCTTGTTGACATGAACAAATTGGCTTATGATTTACAGTTAAACAAAGAGCATTTAATCCACACGCTCCTTGACAAGGATCTTTACACTGTTCATTCAAACAAGCTGCATTACTAGGGCATTCGGCATCAATCGTACATTCTGGCCTGCAGTTCGGCACTCGTCCAATATAATTTGGTAGGCAAGAACAAGCAGCTTGGTCTCCGATAACGCGACATTCTGAATTTGGTCCACATGGTGAAGGGGCGCATGGGTTAATAACTTCAGTTCCTACAATGAAACATTCTTTTAACTAATAAAAAGATCTGAAACGGAGTTTAAATCCAAACAAGTGGTTAATCTTAAATGTATCTCCTGCTCAGTGATATATGAAATCATAGTAAAAAAATTTGCACATTCATTAAAAATACAAGACATACTTCCATCAACGTAAGTCATAGTACCGTTATTCGTTTACACCACCAATGGTGGAATAAATTACAACCCCTTCTCCCATAGGAGTATAGTATTTGGTAATATGAGATATACTTCTTTACTTGTATAAAAACATGCTCAGTTTCTAAAATCTAATCTATTTGGAGAAGAATAAATAAGGTTTAGTCAAACAGATTCAGCAACTTACTTTCTTCAGGGGTGCATTTAGTAAATGGATCACCAGTGTAGCCTGATGTACAACTACAAATAGGATTATGTGTTATTACTTGACAACGTGCGTTAAGTCCACACGTGTTTGGACAGGGATTCACGCATTTCTTATTAACACATGCTTTGTCTTGAGGACACTCGGAGCTGACAATACATTCAGGTCTGCATGTCGGTGGAGTTCCAATATAACCAGCTTCACAAATGCAGACGCTATGACCGTTCACTATATGACAGAGACTGTTAGGTCCACACGGTGAAGGTTGACAAGGATCTAACTGTTGATCTTTTCCACCAGGAATGGCTAAAATAAAAATAATCATTTTACATGTCAAGAGTTGAGTGATAACCAAAAACCTTATTTAAAGTACAAATTGTTATTACATCTTTGTAAAAAATATGTAAGTTATTTACAGAATGAAACCGACGGCGAAAACTTTTTTAACGAATCGAAGGGGTGAAAATATAAAAAAAGTTTTCTTTAGTATCACGATCAAGATCACTATTCAGCCTGTACATAATTATATAACATCCCACAGTTGTGCATATACATCTTGCTCCGTGTAGGAGAAGGATTGAAGCTTAATTCACCACGCCGCTCTACTGCAGGTTGGCGGATATGTTCCCTCTACTATGATTAACGATCACTATCATGAATTTATGATAACAACCGGGACGGTATTGATAACAGACGGGCTTCAAGTGCTCTCCGAAGCAATACGGAAGTAATTTTAAGATGCAACTTAGAAATATACAGAATAAGATGTAAAGTCAGCAGGAATTTTGTATAAGATATTTATTTTATTATTATTATTTATGTACACCGAAATACGAGGCATTATCAGACATACGTAGATATAAACTACCATGTGACAGACTTACATAAACATAACATACTTACATATAAATAAACAAATATATATATATATATATATATATATATATATACAGGGTTACAGTCGACCTAGATCCGTTAAGGGCGTGTAGTACACACCATTTCTGAATGATTTCACTATGGAACCCCCCATCCTAAACTTAACCGTTATCGAGATATTCGAGTTTTAATTTTTTTTATGAAAATGCCCAATTTTTCGGCTATTGAATAGAATATTTTGAATTTTTTTGACTCTTATGATTATTTTTTTGGTTTTTTACATGAAGAATGAGATGCTTAATGACCTCAATGACTAAAATTGCACGTAAGTTAACTAAATAGATCGTTGTAGGCGATCGAAACTTAAGAAAATAAGTATAAATTATAAAAAAATATTTTTCTTTTCTGGATATCTCAAAAAATTATTATGGCACTTGCTCTGCAGATGTGCTTAAAAACATCTACATTTTATCAGCTATCCAAAGAGGTATAACAACCTAGGGTTATATTTAAACTCATAGAAAAAACATAGTTGAAAAGGTTCAGGTTGTAGGTCTAACGGGTCCCTCGGCTATTGTCCTTCAAGTTAATCCAGTGCGTGTGAGCGAGACAACTTAAGATTTATGCAGGTGAGAGTGAGAAAAATAATGTGCAAAAACAAGATCTGAATAGTGAAATTTCCTAAGAGGTGACTTAGGTGACCTACTAGATGATCTCCCATTACATTTCATTTAGTTAACTTACGTGCAATTTTAGTTATTGAGGTCATTAAGCATCTTATTCTTCATGTAAAAAACCAAAAAAATAATCATAAGAGTCAAAAAAATTCAAAATATTCAATTCAATAGCCGAAAAATTGGGCATTTTCATAAAAAAAAAAATTTAAAACTCGAATATCTCGAAAACAGTCAAGTTTTAAGATGGGGGGGTTCCATAGTGAAATCATTCAGAAATGGTGTGTACTACACGCCCTTAACGGATCTAGGTCGACTTTTCCTGTAACCCTGTATATACATTTAGAGTAAACCACAAATCACGACAATTATGACTTAACGAGCGACGTATAATGCTTTTTAAGACGTTGCTTAAGCTTACGTTGGAGCTTGTCTTATTGAAAGCGGAAGAGAGTTCCAAATAATTGATATATAAGAGTAGAAGGAGGTAGAATGAGAAGGAGTTTTCAGAAGCAAATTGGATTCAGATTTAAGGGAACGTTAATGGGAATTACTAAGAAGCGTATGCCGTTCTTTAAGGTAATGAGAGGTATTAGGATAAAAAATAACACAGTAGAGTAAAGTACGTGGGTATTCCTGCGAAAGCGAATTGGGAGCCACTTGAGTTTACTGCGAAAATCGGTGATGTGGTTATATTTCATTTCAGCCTATCACAGTCCACTGCTGGACATAGGCCTCCACAAGTTCACGCAAAAAATGGCGTGAACTCATGTGTTTTGCCCATAGTCACCACGCTGGGAAGAGGGTTGGTGACCGCAGGCCTGGCTTTGTCGCATCGAAGACGGTGCTGCCCGTCTTCAGCCTGTATATTTCAAAGGATGGTTATCCCGCCATCGGTTATATTTACAAAGAATAAAATTAAAAATAACTTACTTTCTAATTCACATTTTGTCAAAGGATTTCCTGAATATCCATAAAGACAGGTACACGTCGGTGAATGATTTATGGTTCTACATTCAGCATTAATTCCACATGACCCTGGACATGGGTCTTTACATCTATTATTAGAACATGCCTTATTACGATCGCAATCGGAATTTGAAACACATTCAGGACGACATCCTGTGTATGGGTCTCCAAAATATTCTGGCAAGCAGGAGCACGAACCAACGCCATTCCTTTCCTTACATAATGCATTGGCTCCGCACGGTGATGGATTGCATGGGTTTGGAGGTGGTTCTGGTGTATCTAGTAAATCGTGATATAACACAATTACTATTAGTTTAAAAAAAATTGGTACATAATGACAAATATATGTTGTAACTTACATTCAATGTATGAACATCCACTAAATGGATCACCTGTGTGACCCGGCAAACAATTACAAAGTGCTACATGATTCGCTACGGTACATTCGGCATTAAGGCCACAAGAACCCGGGCAAGGGTCTACACATTTTTCATTTTGACATGCAAGATTACCAGGACATTCTGCATTGATAGAACATTCAGGTCTACAGTTTGGTGCAATACCAATGAAATTTGGTAAGCAAGAACATGCAGGCGCATCTCCAACTACTTTACATTGAGAATATGGACCGCATGGTGATGGTATGCATAGATTTCCTTTGGGTCCCAAAGAAATAGGTTCTAAGAAAGAAAGTAATTGCATTAAGAATAATAAAAGAAAAAGATACAATAGTAAAGAAATAAAAGAAAACAGAAAAAAACATTAATAAAAACATGCAACGTTAAGGATATAAATAAAACAAATTAAGTTAAACAGGTTAAATATATCATTTCTCATAATATTTTTTTTAGCTTGTATGACGTTTTTTATTATAATATATTCTTACTTGGTTCTAATTGACAAATTACGAATGGATCACCGGTAAATCCTGGCTTACAAGTACAAATAGGATTGTGATTTATTGCTTGACATCGAGCATTGACACCACATGTTCCAGGGCATGGATCTCTGCACTTTTGTTTAATACATGCCTGGTGCTGAGGGCAGTCAGTACTAATTACGCATTCTGGTCGACACGTTGGAGGTGACCCTACATAGCCTTCTTGGCAAGAACAGACACCGTGACCGTTTAATTCTTTACAAATACTATAATGTCCACAAGGCGACGGCTGGCAAGGATTGGAGTCTTGCACTGAGGCTACAATATAAAATATTATTATTTATTACATCATCACAAATCTGTGAAACTACAAGATATTAAATAATATTACTAACGTTGTCTTTGAGGATGACATGATACTAAAGGATTTCCGTCGTAACCATCAATACACAAACAAACGGGATTGTGATGTGCAACATTACATTTTGCATTTACTCCACAAGCTCCTTGGCAAGGATTAACACATTTGTTGTTAAGGCAGGCCTTATCTGGGGAACAATCATTGTTTGTAACGCATTCAGGGCGACATCCAAGATACGGATCTCCAAAATAGCCCGGTAAACAAGTACAAGCACCAGCGTTATTTTTTTCAGTGCATTTTGCGTTTGGTCCACACGGGGATGGATTACAAGGATTAGTCTCATCTTCACTTGGCACGGTTACTGTGTATTGAAAAACATCGTAGATATTAAAAATATAAAAGTATCCAACAAAATACAATCACAATTTGAATAAATTATATTTACCTATAAAATAGCATCCACTAAAAGGATCACCTGTATAACTTTCACGGCAATGGCAAACTGCTTTATGGGAAATTACAATACAGTTAGCGTTTGAACCACAAGAGCCATCGCATGGACTTGTACATTTTTCCCTAATACAAGCCAAATTGCTAGAACATTCTTCGTCGTAAATGCATTCAGGGCGACACTGAGGCGCTCTTCCAACATATCCTGGCTTACATGAACAAGCTGGAGTTTCTCCTACCACACGACATTGTGAATTTGGACCACAAGGGGTGGGAATACAAGGATTACCAGACGGCTTTGGTACTGGTTCTAAAATATAATATTTTTGTTACTAGTGGTTTTAAAAAGGTACGGTTGCATTAAATTGGGCATACTAAATAATAACTTACTATTTTCATAGGCACAGTTGACAAATGGATCACCAACATAATTTGGAGGACAACTACATAAAGCATTATGATTGACAACAGTACATTTTGCATTAGTACCACACGCTCCTACACAAGGATCACTGCATTTTTCATTTATACATGCTTTGTTTGGCATACAGTCACTACTGACCATACATTCGGGTCGACAGTTTGGAGGAGAACCAAAGTATTCTTTCTTACAAGAACAAATAGCGTGCCCCCTGTTAGCATAGCATTCACTATAAGGCCCACATGGTGAAGGTAAGCATGGATCAGTGGGTTTTTCAATTGGTCCTAAAAACAAAGCATATTTTGAACATTTAATTCCAGATAAATATACATAAAATGTACCAATTAAAACATATATGAATATTTATTTCTTACTTAAATAACATGATGTGAACGGATTTCCTTCGTAACCCATTAAACAGGCACAAGAGGGGGCGTGATTATTTACTCGGCACTCAGCATTCATACCACATACTCCTGGGCATGGATCTTTGCATTTGTTATTAATACAAGCTCTATCTTTTGGACAGTCAGAGTTTAAAACACACTCTGGTCGGCATTCAATATACGGATCACCGTAATAGTCTGGGAGACATGAACAAGATCCGACACCGTGTCTCTCTTTGCAAACAGCGTTCACTCCACAAGGAGAGCGAGAACAAGGGTTTTCAAGTTGTGGTTCAATGGCTAAGAAATTTAATGATAATTAATTAAAATTTTAATCCAAATACTTTTTTAGATTAGATTTATAAATTATATAGCTTTAAATGTTTAACTTACAAGGAGCAACTGAACATCCAGAGAAAGGATCACCCGTATAGCCTTGTTCGCAAGTACAAACGGGTACATGTTTTACAACGTTACATATTGCATGAAATCCACATGAACCTGGACATGGGTCATTGCATTTTCTCGAAATACATGCCAAGTTTCCTGGACACTCTACATTCATTACACATTCTGGTCGACAATTCGGTGGACGTCCAATGTAATCGTTTAAACAAGAACAGACTGGCATTCCGTTTAAATCACGACATTGAGAATGCGGTCCACACGGATTTGGTAAACAAATATTGATTGGAGTCATTTTTTCTGAAATTTAATTATTTTTTGTAAGTATTAACCTACATAATTATGTACTTCTGATAAATTAAAAAAATACGAAACTTACTGTCTTCTTCAAAGCATCTTACAAATGGATCACCAGTATATTCACTTCCACAACTGCAGACTGGATTGTGATTCACAACTTGACATTCCGCGTTAACCCCACAAGTACCGGGGCAAGGATCTTGACATTTATTATTTATGCACGCTTTACTTGGGCGGCAGTCCGAACTAACAATACATTCGGGGCGACAATTCGGTGGAGAACCAATACATATATCAAGACATGTACAAACCGCGTGGCCATTAAACGTACGACATTTACTATAAGGGCCACAAGGCGAAGGGTGGCACGGATCAATTGGTTCCGCGAGAGCTGTTTTGTAAGAAAAGACATAAAAGATTGTATAAAGAATGAAATAAAGTATAAGACATAGGAAGAAAGAAAATAGTGCTTACTTATAACAGGCATGCATGCATGTAGAGGATTTCCGGTATATCCCGAGAAACAATAACATAAAGGTGCATGATTTATGACTCTACATTCAGCGTTTTGTCCACATGTACCTAGGCATGGGTCTACACATTTATTATTGAAACATGTTCTGTCAGAAGCACAGTCTGTATTCATAACACATTCGGGTCTACAACCTAAGTAAGGGTCTCCGTAATAGTCATTAACACAAGTACAGGCACCAGCACCATTTTTTTCTTTACAGAGAGCATTAGATCCGCAAGGTGATGGGTTGCAAGGATGTCGGAAAACTTCTATGGAGGCTGAAATTCGGTTTTATAGATACAAGTTACAGTTTCATGCAGGAAAAAAAAAAACTACCATGCATACTAATAATGTATGAATTACATTTTAATAAGTAATTAAAAAACTTACGTTCCACGCGACTGCAACCGGAGAAAGGATCTCCAGAATACCCGTCGTCACAAGAGCATATTGGTTGATGATTTTGTACCACACATCGGGCATTGAATCCACAGGAACCGATACACGGATTGACACATGTCCCGCTCAAGCAAGCAAGAGCTAGTGGACAATCCTGATTGATTAAGCACTGGGGTCGACAAGAGGGAGGTGCGCCTAATGTGCCCGGGTCACACGCGCATAATGCTCGGCCAGCCTCACTCTGGCATGATGAATGAGGCCCACATGGTGAAGGCAAGCAGGGATCTGTAGTCGGCTGCGGGATGCCTAGGAGACACATTGATTTGGTCAGCTACGAGCTATATAATAACTGTGAGTGGTAATATCATTATCAAACAGTCCTATTTTAGTCCTATCGTACTTTGAATATATATAAATAAAAAACCCAAAATCATCAATAACTTACTTTTTTTGTTACATCGTATAAAAGGATCGCCTTCAGGAAAGTTTTCTGGACACACGCAAATCGGATTATGACTGACGACGTGACAACGCGCATCCAGACCACAGCTGTGAATGCATGGGTCCGTGCATTTTTGGTTTATACAAGCTTTGTTAATAGGACAGTCCGAGTTCACAGAACATTCAGGGCGGCAAGCAGGAGGAGTGCCGAGATAGCCAGGGCGACATGAACATGCCGCACGATTGCTGACTACATGACATTCGCTATTTGGACCGCAGGGCGAAGGCTCACAGGGTTGGATTGGTGTTGCTGTTTTGAAAAAGAAGTTATTAATTTTTTTATTTCATTTTTATATCTACTACAATATATTAAAATAACATAATATTATATAAATACCAGCTGTGCCCGTGACTTTGGCTGCGTGGAATTTAACAATAAAGTTATTGTTCAGTTCGCAGTTATAAAATAAATAAATTTCTAAAATAAAAGTAGCCAAGTTACTCTTTACTATATCAGCAATTTGGCAGTGAAAGTCCCGTCAAAATCAGTCCAGGCGTTTCAGAAATTAGCCAGAACAAACAGACAGACAGACAGCCGAAAATTGTAAAAAATGTTATTTTGGTTAGTTATATAATATTATGTTTATATTCATTTAGTAAAAAGTGGTTATTTTAATATTACAAACATACACTCCAATTTTATTTATTTGTATAGATTACACGTAAACTCAGCAGGAATCTAACCCATAATCCTGGAGACAGAAGGGTCACTGCCAATTGCGCTAATGAGCACCTTCGTATTATTTATTTACGTAAAATCTAAAATGTATTGAATGCGTAAAAACTGACTCATGTATTAATGCCTATATTACATAAATATATTTTCTTAAAATTATTAATTACTCACGATTTGCATATATTCGACGACAGGAAGAGAATGGGTCGCCTTCGTATCCTTTAAAGCACGTACAGACAGGCACATGGTTTGTAACGATGCACTCTGCATTAACTCCACATAAGTCTTTGCAAGGGTCTCGGCAATGGTTAGATAAACAAGCTAAATGATTTGGACAATCCGAATTAAGAGTACATTCTGGCCGACAACCACCGGCATAAGGATTTCCAATGTTCGGTGGAATACAAGAGCACCTGGCTGCATTATTTGTAACAACACATATAGTATTTTCGCCACATGGCGATGGGTTACAGGAAGAAATAGTTTCATCTTTAGACACTGCTACACATCCAATAAAGGCATCCCCTTTATATCCTTCTAAGCAGCTGCATAACGGCGTATGATTGATCACGTTACAAACAGCGTTATTACCACAGGCACCAAGGCACGGGTCTACACACTTTTCATTTATGCAGGCTTGATTTGATGGACATTCTTGGCTTATAATACATTCTGGCCTACAATATGGCGGAGACCCAGAATAATTTGGTTGACACGAACACACAGGATGATTGGATTTTATCTCACAAACCGAGTTAGGCCCGCAAGGTGAAGGTACACATGGATTTTTACCATTAGGTTCAATTTCAACGAATCCCGTACAGACAGTAAAAGGATCGCCAGTTTCTCCCGGCCCACAGCTACATATAGGATTATGATTTACAACAACACACTGGGCTCCTATTCCACAGCTCCCATGACATGGATCAACACATCTTTGATTAACGCAAGTTTCTTTTTGAGAGCAGTCTGAATTACTAACACATTCTGGTTGACACATTGGGGGGACACCTCGGAATTTTGGTAAACAAGAACAAATTGCGAAACCAGATTCTGATACAAGACAACGGCTATATGGTCCACATGGTGATGGATCGCATATAGATAATGACGGTGTCATAATAGGGCTATCGTGACATCGAATATAAGGATCTCCAGTCTGACCCGACGCACAATAGCATATAGCATGGTGGTTAATTGTTTCGCACAATGCTCCAATTCCGCAGACATTTTTACATGGATTTTCACACCTGTTATTTATACACGCTAGCGTTGAAGAACAATCACTATTAACAACGCATTCCGGTCTACATGATAGATAGGGATTCCCAAAGAAACCGGGTAAACATTTACATGTTAGAGCGTTATTTATGTTTTGACAAATAGCATTAGATCCACAACGGATGTTGTCACAAGTTTCAGTTAAAACAGCTGAAATAAAAAATAATAGTTTTATAATTAAAGTAATTATAAGTCACGCAGTTAAATAAAATAGAGTACCTATTTGTTAAAAAAATACTTACGTTGTATAGTAAATTTACAATGTTCATAAGGATTGCCTTCAAAATGCTCTTTGCATTGACAAATCGGCTCATGATTGTACACCAATATACATTCAGCATTAACACCGCATGAGCCAGGACAGGGATCCACGCATTTATTTTTTAAGCAAAATTTATTAAATGGGCAATCTGAATTCAGAACACATTCAGGTCTACATCCAGGCTTATTGATAGCATTTGGACCGACACATAGATTACAGACGGCAAATTTGTTACCATATGTATCACAAATTGAATTGGGTTCACATGGATTTGGCGTGCATGGTTGTGCCGTTGTATTATCTGGAGCAATAATTATTGCTGAAAAAACAATTGAAAACAAATATATGAGTAAAACGGTATTTTATAATATACTAAGAACTAATTTCAGCAACATATTTTGTCTTTACACTTACGTCGATATATACATTGAATTAAGGGGTCACCCATATATCCGTCGGGACACAAACACGAAACTGTATGATCTGAACATAAACAGACTGCATTTAATCCGCATATATTACTTTGCTGACAAGGATCTGTGCATTTTCGATTGATACAAGCCTCGTGTGGTGAACAGTCTGAATTCATTAAACATTCTGGTTTACATTCTTTAGTTGGATCTCCATAAAAGTCCGGGAGACATGAACACAATGCCTTATTGTCTACGTCTTGACAGATTGCATTTACACCACACTGTATTTTACTACAAGGTCTGCTACTCTTCTGCTCTTCGGGTTCTAAACAACATACCAAAGGATTTCCTATTAATCCGTTTTCACAGACACAAACCGGATGATGTGATTCCACGTGGCATTTGGCGTTAAGACCGCATAAGCCCGGGCAAGGATCACGACATGCGTAACCAATGCAAGCCTTGTCCAATGCACATTCAGCATCTATTTCACATTCTCGGGAATAACATCCTTCCAAGCTGTACGGGTCTCCAGTACTACCTTCAGCACAAGTACATAATGCTTGTCCATCATAATTAGCGTTGCACAAAGATTGAGGACCACATGGGTTTGGATTGCAAGGACTTTTTTGAGGTTGACAGCCTATATAAGGGTCTCCAATAAATCCGTTTTTGCAGAAACACATTTCTCTATTATTACTTACGTAACAATCGGCATTCTCACCACAATTTCCAGGTTGACATAGAACGGATGGAGGTAAATAAGATTCGTGTTTACAAGACTTGTAGGGATTACCTCTTGTATTTTCTGGACAGTAACAGGCAGGAGACCTGTTTGGATCACAACGTGCACCAATACCACACGTGTTCGGCTCACACGGATTGCGTGCTTCAATGCAACCTCGAACTGTATTTGGACTCTCTACATAACCTTGTAAGCATGTACATTTTGAAAATCCATTAGATAAAACTGTACATTGTGTATTGGGACCACAAGGTGAGGGGTTACATGGGTTACTTGGTAACCGACAAGGTTGTCTAGGCGGATTTCCTTCGTAATTTGGAAGACAAAAACAAGCTGGTTTATTCTCTATAATTCTACATCCAGTATATGGTCCACATGGGTTAGGTTCGCATTCATTACCTTCCGGAACTGAAAAAAAAATTATGCTTTCTGTTTGTATATTTCAATCATGCACATTTCTAATCATATATTCGTATATAATGTAAAAATTAACCTATTTAAATATACTAATCGCTCTAGTGTAGTGATGCGTTTGATGTGTAGGCAACTAAATATCGGTTGTTTGCGGGTTCGATTTCCGCTCGGGATGAATATTTGTATTTGTAATAATATTTATTTTTGGTTTGAATGTTTGTCCTTGTAAGAGTCCTTATCGTGCCTCGGAAAGCACGTTAATTTGTCGATCATGGTTGTTATCATATACACCTGATAGCGATCATTACTCATAGAAGGGAATCAAAAATAGCTTTATTCAAATAGGCCCCAAGAGCACTTTCGAATTGTCATTTTACAAATTAAAACTTTAAAAATAAATTATTATTTTTGTGAAAATAAAGCTACCAGTGATTCGGAAAGATTCTGCAGAGAAGAATCGACAAGAAACTCCGCAGTTACTCTTTTGAATAATAACATATAAACTTTGAATAATTGAAATATATCCGTCAACCCATAGAGGAGCAATGTGGTGGACTAAGCTCTGATTTTCCTTTTCCTACATGGAGTACTTTCCTACTTAGTATTATAGGCTGAATCGTGATTCAAATATACTTACTACAATTTTGGAATGGATTTCCGGTAAGACCCTTAGGGCAGAAGCAGATTGGAGTGCCGTTATCATTTTCACATAGTGCATTTGTTCCGCATGGATTCGGAGAACACGGATTTGATGGTGGATCACAACTAAGCATTGGATTTCCAGTGTAACCAGCTAAACATTTACAAGAGGCTCGGTGGTTTAAAACGTCACATATTGCGTTTATTCCACATCTACAGGGTGAATCACATTTTCCGTTAATGCATGCCTCGGAATTGACACATTCATTGTCTGATCTACAACCTTGAACTGAAAGTATATTTTTGGTAAATAATGTGCAAATAAGAGTAAAATAGTATTTTTATTTTACAATATAAGGGCAAACGTGCAAACTATTTGTATATTCTAGTCGTTAAGAAAATAGTGTTTACCCATATGTGAAATGTAAGAAACTAGAAAACAAACAAAAACTAATTGAAACACGCGGTGTACCCAGACAGTCACCCATTCAAGTACTGACTGCGCCCGACGTTGCTTAACTTCGGTGATCGGACGAAAACCGGTGTATTTTAACTTTGTATGGACGCTTAAAATCGTGACACGTGACGCGTTTGATTCGTAAATTTTTTACATGTGATCACATGATGTACATGTCACATGTGATTACATGTGTTTGTGATCTATTTCTTTCGATTTGTAGTTCTGCTATGAATTGTTGATCTACTTTTATTTTTATAATTTAGTTTTATCTATTTTTTTAATAAATAAATACCTCACGCTCAATTCACGTGGACTTACTCCTGTTTCGGGGGTCCGAAAACAAACACAATAAACAATCAAAAAAACCCAGCTCACGGCAAACATCTGTATGTCCTGTATGGTCCGCACATGCCATGTATGCCATACAAATGTATGCCATGTGCGGGGATCGAACCCGCGAGCTCCAGCACAACAGTTATAAGCCAGTGCTGCTAACGTTGCGCTAATGCGTCGTCAGTTGCGTACGATTGCTCGTAATCAATCAAGCGGTGTGGCTATACTAAGTGACAACAATGAGTGATTATTTACTTAACGCGAATAGACTAAAATGAACTGCTATAAAAAAATCCTCTTCCCTTCTTTTCCACTGTCTTTTTTATCAACATTCTATTTATACATATAAATTATTAAACTCAGTAAATTTTATAAGGATTGCTCTTTTTGTCGTTGTTTGTCTAATCTGATTTTAATTTAAATAGAGTTGAAGAAATTTCAGAACTTACCTTGGTAGCAATCTAAATATGGGTTACCAGTAAAGCCAGCAAAACATTCGCATTGTATACCATGATTTGCAGGGAAACACTCGGCATTGTCGCCGCATTTATTTACAGCACACGGGTTAATACATACTCTATTTAACCTGTCACATAGTAACTCTGGCGGACAATCTTCGTTATATTGACATACTGAATGAGAATCGATAACTAAAAAAAAGATATTTAAAAAGTGATGTATTTCATACAACTTTATGACAGAAATTAAACTCACACATTAACCTACCCGGTACACATCCGATATATCCATTGCCTTGATATCCTTCAATACAACTACAATCTGAACCATGATTTGTATTTATACAGATTGCGTTTTGTGCACATGGATTGTGTATGGAACATGGATGTTGACATGCACTATTTATACAAGCCTCAGTCAAATGACAGTCTTCATTTCGAGTGCAACCAGCTGAGTAAGTGAAAAGTATAAAGTATAATACAAATAGGTGTGTCGATAAATATTTACACGATTTATATACAAATTTAATATAATAAACGATCATTTATTTTTAATACATCCGGTTTTAGATACATTTAGTATGTTACAAAATACACTTTAGTATGGCCCTAACACTTACATGTGCTTGGAGAACATTTAACGGAGGGATCTCCGTTATATCCAGCCGGACACGAGCACATTGGTCTTTGTTTGACCGGATGACAATTAGCTTCGATACCACATACATTGTCAAATTCACAAGGATTTTGACACAATCCCATAAAACAGGCTTCTGTTTCTATACAGTCTCGATCAGAATGACATGGTTCTGGTGTTTTAGGTGTCCCGGGTGACTCTATTTTAGTATATGTTAAATACGAAATTAGTATATTACATCAGAAGGTTATAAATTAGTCTTTGTACAAGGTATGTAATTTAAAACATAATTTTACACATTTGTCCGATAAAACAACCATAATACTGATTTATAAATAAACGTTAAAAAATCACATTTACCTAATAGATGTTTAACAAAAATAAAAATAGGTTTCTGAAGTCATTTCTATCATACCTTTCCCACAGAAGTGTTCCGCTGTATCATCGCAAGCACAAACAGCGGCATGGTTCACGACTTTACAGGAAACATTCTTTGAACACGGTTTCCGAACTTCGCACGGGTCCTCGCATACTTCAAGGTAGCAGAATTTGTCGATGGGACAGTGATTGTTTGATTTACATTGAATACTAACTTGAATGTCAGTTGAAGTCTCTGTCGTTGTCAACTCTAAGTAAGGAGTAGAGTCAGTCCAAGCGGAAATGTCTATATCCTTTCTTCGTGATGATAAATTTTCCAGAGATGTGCTTGAAAGTGCTGATATTGTTGATGGATATTGCTTCTCATGAAATTGATGACTAATAAACTCTGTTTGTGTCCTAAACATATATTCTGATGTATTTTCTGTAATGCTTGTAACATCTCTGTCTGTCGATTGAGATATTGATATATTTTCTTTTTTAAAACTTTTGGCCTCTTCGTATGGGTTTAATGTTGTCGAAACTGCATCAAAAAAAGCAGGTTCGTTTGTTGAAGTTAATAACCACTCGTTTTCACTTGATTTGTCAATGTTTACTAATTCTATAGGCTCGGTAGTTACTTCTGTATTTGACAACGTAGAATCAATATTATCTCTATCTTTCTGTGTAGAAAATTCGTTTTCTAATGTCATTGAGGAAGATGAAGTTGTATAATTTTTTTTTATTGGTACTGACGTGAGAGTATTTTTATTTAGTACTTGACTATTATAAGATGAATTTATATTATTTGTACTTTCGGTTACGGTCATATAAATGCCATCCGAGCTATCAGAATTAGTGGTAATTTGATCAATATAGTTATTAGTTTGTGCTATAGAAGTGGAAGTTTTACTAATATAGATGTTTTCGGACATAGCAGAGGAAGTTGTAATATCATACTTTTCAGATGGAATATCTGTTTGGTTGGTTATGGATGTTGTTAAAGTACGTTCGTTACTTGACGTTATACTAATATCATCCAATGGTAAAAGGTTTGAAGAACCAAAACTTTCACTGTCATTTGATATAGTAAATCTCGTTCTCGTAGTTGTAGATAGAGTATTTATTTCTTCTAAAGTACTTTTTTTAACTTCATGTACATTATTCTTTAAAGTTAATTCAGTTGTATCATTAACAAATTTTCCTATAAAAGCCGATTTACCAATCTGACTTTCCGAAAAATCTGTTGTATTTATATCTGAATCTACCGCTGAAAATGTATGAGTATTTAAATTTTGCGTAGATGTGCCTATGTCAAGACTTTTTTCTGAAGATGTCATAATTGTATCTTTTTGAGTTTTTGGTAATTCTTTATTGTAAATTTTAACCTCAAACTCTTTTGCTACTTGTGTTTTATCTGCAAGTTGATTATAATCGTCACTTTGTGTGACTGTAGTTGGAGTTTGTGTATTTGATAGCTCTTCAATAACTTCCTTATTTGGATTTAATAACGTTGTAAAAGTTTCAGAAGTAGGAAGTGTTTCATAAATATTAGTAAGTGGCATTTTAAATGTTGAACTTTTAACATAATGTTGACTGTGTGATGGTACAGCAGTAGTTTTTACATTAAAATTCTGTTCAGTCATTTCATCATCAAAATTATTTGAAATAAAATCTTTTGTATAATCAGGTGTCATTTCAATATAAATATTAGTTGAACTTTCAATTTGAACGTTTTTTTGAGATGTATCTTGAGCCTTTACAGTGGTTGTTTCAATAGTTTTAAACATTTCATATTCAGAATTAGATATATATAAACGACTATCTTCTGTTACAGTTGTACTAAGCTCAGGCGTCATATTTTCGGTTGATTCGTTTTGATATGTTTTATTTTTTTCAGATCTAGTACTGTGCTGCAGTATGTGGGAAATATTTTGTGATGAAGCAGTGTTTTGTTCTGTGACGTAATCAGGTGATAATGGTTTTAATGTTATATCTGTATATTCGGTTACAATATTACGGTCTGTTGTTAAGAATGTACCCGTTCCAAAGTCAGTCATAAAAGATTCTGTAATTGTTTTTACTGGGTAAGTTTCAGACAAAGTAGTTTCTTTATCTGTGGCATATGTTTTAGAAGATTCTTTAAGAGAATCCTTATTACCATTATATTTATTTATTGTATTTGAATGAAAATCAGTTGTATATATTGAATTAATATTATTTGTTACAAATTCATCTATTCCATTAATTGTAAATGCATTTGTAAACAAACTTTTTTCCGTATTCGTACTCAGAGTAGTTTTAATTTTTTCAGTGTTTTCTATTGACAATGTAGTAAAAGGCAACTGAGTAGTGGTCTCATATGATTCAAAAAAATTTTCGCTACCATCATTTGAGTCTGTAATTTCACTATGTTCAGTAGTTAACACAGTCTCAGAGCTTGAAACGGTTTCAGTAGTTTTACTAAATATGTTTAAGTTTGTGTTTTTATTTTCAATTAATTTCCTATCATCAGTAACTGTATTAAGTGACACAGAAGTTGATGTATGTTGTTGATCTTCTTCGGGAGCATAAGGCTCTCGGTATATTTCTGTTTTATAGGTAGTAGATTCTTGTTCTAAATCTACAGGTTTTGAAATGTCTTTGGCATCTTCGTTTTTAACTGTCGTTCTTGTAGAATCCATAATTGTGTGGCCATAAACATCATCAACACTTCTAGTTTTAAAAAAATCGTTTAGGGTGGTCGATATATCATTGCTATAAGTCGCCGTTTGAGTTGAATCACTTGTTGATAAAACTCCAGAAGAGACTGTTGTTGTTTCCTCTGCTTTTTCAAATATATTGACCTTTCCAGATTCATTTTTAAAATTTTTTTGCGTCAAACTTATCGTATTTAAAGAATTTGTTGTTATATCTACATTATTAAGTATTTTTTCAGTATTAGTCTCTAATACATTGGTTGATTTGGTAATTAAATCACTTGTTATTATATCTATGCTCACATTTTCTTTAATGTTTTTTTTAGTTGTGGTTGTTTCTATAAATAAAAAATCCGAACTCTCCTTAAATAAATCAGTTTCAATATTGGTTTCTGTAGTATTAATGTTATTAAAAATTGTATGTGTGATATTAATAGTTTCTAGACTTACTGTTTCCCCTATGTTATCTGTTTCACTGTCATTTAAAAACTGGTTTAAATCTTTAACAGTATGCTCCTCCATTAATGAGACAGTTGTTTGAAATTTAGGTGTACTATTAACAACAGATGTTATCGAATCATCTGTATAATTTTTATGTAAGTTTCTTTGATTTTCTGGTGTTTTAGTATTTTTATTTTCATGAACTTGTTTCTGTGCGCCACTTGTTTCTGTTCGTTTTAATTGAGGTCTTACTGTACTTTCAGTGTGTATTGTACTACTGCTTGGTACAAGTTCTTTATCAACAAATGTTGTCTGAAATTCTTTTTCTTGATTTATTTTTAAAGTTATATCATCATAGTTATTTTTTGTAGTGAAATCAGTTGGATTTACTTCAGTGTTATACATAGGCTCAAAAGTAGTGACGTCCTTAGTATAATACTTTTCGGTATCGGTGTTAAGTACATCTTGATTTGTATTTACTTCATATTTAGGCGAATCAATTGTAATAAAATTATTTTTTTCTGTTTGATCATAATCTGTACTTTCAATGCTCGTATCAGCTGTGGAAGCGTATATCTCAGAACTAATGTCATTAGTTGTAATTTGAACACCTTCTGTTGTCGTTTTATGTATAATATTTTTATTAAAAGTAATTCCTGTTGGAAAATGATCGTCTGTAGTATTTAATACTTTTGCATCAGAGATAATATCAGTATATATTTTAGTGACACTGTCATATTTATTATAAGAATTGTCATTCAACACCACTGTAGTCGAAGTAGTAATGTCAAAATTTGTTTCTGTTAGTGGGACATTTAGAGGTCGATCATCTGTTAATTGGAAAGGAAAATCTTGTTAATTAAGGAATTAAAAATCATGAAATTTTGATTGGCAAGAAAATTCATAAATAATAAATATATGGAAAGATAATTTTTATCTAATACAATATCTTAAGCACCTTTATTTAAGTAAAATAAGTATAGCGAAGATGAAAGGAAAGAAGAATCATTAGGTTTAGACTTCAATACAGTATCAGTTCTATAAGTAAATTGCACCTAATAGCGAAAATATAATAAATATACTTATAAAGGCTGCTTTTCAAGCCTTAAATAACATAAGTCATAGTGTATATTATCTGGCTCTAAAACAGGTCATGTAAAAGATATTCTTGTTACTAATTCTACACTGAAAAAAAGTAAAGATGAAAGAGGTAAAACACGTTTTTCGGGTCTGCCGAGAGAACATAACCAGTATTTTGTGGCGTTTTATCGGACAAAATGGTACGCTGTTCATAGCAATAACCAGTTTATTTGGAGTTAGTTTTGCTATTCACAATATATAAAAGATTCACAGACGTGCCAGCTTTAAAGTAGCAGCCTGTTATACACATCACACAGAAATATAACAAAAATAAAAAGTGTAGATAAGATCCTGTATGTAATTATTAAAAAAATAAAAATAATAGTTAGCTATGTCATATTAGGCATAAATTAGCATAGTAATTAAGTAATTAGCTGTTTACTTTAATTTTTATCCTATTTTTGCTACTTACTTTCCATGCAAGCTCCGGAAAATGGATCGCAGGGAACTCCCGGCCGACAATGTGCACAAATTGTGCTTGGTTTATCCTCTGTAAAAATATTGAAAATCGTAATTCTTTTTGATTGGTTTAGGAAAACCTAGTAGGTTTTTTAATTTTTTTTTAGTAATAAGTACAATACATTATAGCAGCCTTGTATTTAAATATTTGCATACATATTGAAGTCTAAATATTGGTCAATCTTATTATTTACTAACTTTGAAACTTAATTATAGTTTGAAAAGGTAAGCGCTAATCACGTGGTTTTAGAAGACAGAGCTTATTTCCCTTTCATTGTGAGAGGCATGGACAAATTCGGAGGAATTTACAAAATAAATCAACACTTTAAGTGAACAAATAATGTACCGGATGCAGTCAATACTAGATTTTAACTTTATCTCTGAGCTTTATCTATAGGGCGTAGCTTAACATAACGGATGTTAGAAGACCGTTTAACACCAATACAATGTTTTTACATATTTGTATATTTTTGACGTGATAACGTCTTATAAATCGATGAACACCGGTTGCACGCATGAAAAAGTGTCACGTTCCGCCTAAGCCTGAGCGTGCAAGCGAGAGCGCGGAACAAGCGATAGAGAGGCAAGATCGGCCCAAGCGTTGGCTTGTGACATATTTATCTCTCATCTCGTGTGACGTCAGAGCTAGCAGTTCGAAATAATTCAGTGATAATAAATGAATTCAATTAAAAGTATGCAATTTTTCATCAATATTTCTTTTATGACGTTATCACGTAAAAGTATCGTCCGTAAACCGACTTTAGAGACAACTAATTTTTTTTAAATAATGCAAATGTATGGCATGTGCGAGGATCGAACCCACAACCGCCAGTGCAACAGCTGCAATCCAGCGCTTGGACCGATGCGCTAACGCATCGCCATCGTATTTTATTTGTGACTTGACAAGATCGCGAAAAAAATATATATTTTATCACTAACCGTATTTAAACATATGTAAATACGAGCTTTACACTCAAAGGGACTTTTAATGATGACAGCCATGTTTCAGGGTCCGGAAACATACATAACACAAACGCATAGACCATAGCAATTGTTTGTATAATCTATTTATAAATATAACATTTGTCCTTAGTTGAAGTCAAACCCATTACCTTCACAGCCTGCGTAACAACTGTGCCAACTTACCGTTATCGTAATATGATGTATCAAGGTAAGGATGTTAGTAAAACTTAGTTTTTGTAAAACAAGTATTTAATGTCGACAAACAAAAAAAAGTCAATCTTACCCCGTACACAAGCGCACCCATCACACTTTGTGTCTGGATACCTGGCGCAATCTGAAGCTGTTTGACACTGACATACTGTCGACATAGAAAACAAAATGTTACAAGATTTTTTGTTAATATTTTTTGTACGATTATAATGAATCAAACTTTCAAAGTAAATATACAAGTAAATTTTTTTCTTTCTTTTATTAAATACATATATTTATTATAAAGAATGGACTATTTAAATATTACATTTTCTACAAATAAGTTGAGAATCAATAATGTACCATTTGAGCAGACAGGTTGGTGGTTAATGACAGCGCAGTGTTGTCCGCGCGCACACGGTCCGCCGTGGGCGCATGGGTCGGAACAGCGCCCGCCGATACACGCCAGGCCCGCAGCGCATTGCTCGTGAGCACCGCACTCTAAAGCTGTGAAATCCAACCAATCGTCACCAAAGGGATATCATTCAAACATAAACTTTTCCATAGTATATCTGAACATATTGTACAATTACTTAGGTTCACATTTTACTATCTTCATTCGTACTATATTGTACACGAAATAAAAAATATAAAAAATACTCTATGACCATATGGTCCAAAGTAATAAATACATACTGGACAAAAGATGGAAGGTAACAAAGTTTCTACCGATAGTTTATTATTGTTGCTTATATACACAAATATAGTTCATAACTTTGAAATACAATCATACAAATAATAAAATATAATACAGTAACAAAAGGATAAAAGTATAAAGGCATTTAATTTAAATTTTGCAAACTCTGTCTCGTGGCAGTTTTTTGCATTTTATAGTCAAACAGAAGCACTAAAAGCGTTATAGTTAACCAAGCGCAACCACCACCATATGTTCAAGTGAAACTTACACTGTCATGTATATGTAGTATGTACACAGATAAGAATAACATGCTCAATCTACCTGATCTAGAAGAGTTCAACTGTTGAAAAGGGAAAATGATCATGCTAGAAAAAAAAGAAATAAAAAGAATAGAAAGAGCCTTATGAAATCATAAAGTATACTATTGCGATTTTCCTGGAATGTGAAGAAACAAATTAATAAGATTCTTTGAATAAGAAAATAAACTAATAATACTGTAATACTTTAATTTTCTGTTAACGGAGATTTACCTTTAATGCAGCCATGCTTTTCATCGTGTATATATCCAGTAGGACAAAACTTGCATACGGGGTGGTGATCTTCAACTGAACAAGGAGCATCACCACAGGCCTCTTTACATGGGTTTTTACATTGATAGTTTATGCATGCTAAATTTTGAGGGCACCCATTGTCTCTTAGACATATTGACACTGTAGGGTGACAATCTTCAATGCATACACATACAGCTCGATGCTCTACAACATCACACTGTTTTCCTTTAGGACAAATAGATTGTTTAGGTGCTAAACAAGGATTCACACATTTAGAATCTCGGCATGCAGCATTAGATGGGCATTGTTCATCTCTCGTACATTCAGCATTTTCTGGTGCGCAAGTTAATTCTCCTCTTTCATTAAGAGCAAAACCATTTCGACATACACAAACTGGCTTGTGATTTCGAACTTCGCATTTTTGATTTCTTCGACAGTTATGATAGTCTAAGCATGGATTGCGACATTCATTAGTCTTCATATCGCATGCTAATTTTGATGGGCACGGTTTATTCTCGGAACAAGTAAACGTAATATTGGCGTCAGCAGTAGGTTTGCAGGTAGGATCTAGTTGACAGGATAGGCGCGGCTGACCCACATAACACTGAGGGCACGAACACTGAGCCTGATGCATCACGGACACACACAGGGCGTCCTCTCCACAAACACCCCGTATCGTGCAAGGGTCGACGCAACGTAAGCTCAAACACGCTTTGTCTACTGGACAGTCTTTATCACTCGTGCATTCGATACCTAGGAAGATGTGAAAGAAGAAAGCAGAGTCGAAAGAGCTGTACCTTCAGCCACGAAGAGGAAACTTTCTCACGAGACAGTGCATGCTTCTTATAATTGAGGGTTTATGATCAGAAGTAAATAACGTTATATTATAATACAAGCAATATGTACATGAAGCCGAACAAAATGTTACTGACGGTAATCAAGCACGAACGGTGAGAATGCTTCCACTAATTAAAAAATAAAATATGACCTAATCTTATTTGTACACATATGTAGTTACAAAAATAATTATAAAATACATATCTGTACAATTTTACTTAAAAAAATATGTTATTTTAAAGAAATCTTCTTCATTTAAAATCAAAAGAGTACTTATGGTAATCTGAGAGTTAGATTAGATAACATACATGACTATCTTCAGTTTATAAAATATTACACTCTATTTACAAAAAATATATATATATAGTTTAGACCATAATTTTTTGTCATATAAAGCGCTAAAAGTAACTTTTCCTATTTTTAAAATCTTTTGATCGTCTTAAAATAATATTTTCATCAAATAACCCTATCGTGCATTTATACATGTGTCAAAGATATGAACTACGAACAATGTTATTACTTACTGGTGTGACACTCAATATCTGCCTGTCCCTCTGTACCAGGAATGCAACGACATACAAATTCGGCGCCTTCTCTTAAGCATTCTCCATTTATCCCACAACCAGTCGTTCGACAATCAACAACGCTGGGTTCTTGAGCACCTATAAAATATATTTTATTTAAAAATATAACATTAAGTAACGAATTACATGACTTTAAGTGTTTAATAAAACGTATTATAATCTTTAAACATATATCAAAATTAAATGTTTCAATGGTCAATTTGATCATCTTAAGGCTACGTGTTCTTCATATACCTACATAAGTTCTACATTTTGTTAGTAGCGTAGTATTGATAAAGATGTTTTGTTTTCATTATAAATAATAATATGAAATCATTTATTCTTATTATTAAAGGTAAAATACAATATCTTTGTAATATATTTTTGAAATGCTTACACTCAATATTCGGATCTCCATTAGGGAAGTTTCGCGGACAGTAACAAAGTGGTTTCCCTTTTTCACCAATACGACACTGGGCATTAGTACCACAAGATTTACGCGCACATGGCAACATAGAGCCACAGAAACATTGCGTTTGGGGGCTACCGGCGCATCCCGGAGGACACGTGCACTCGTAGTCCCCATCCTCAAGATCACGGCAGCGAGCATTGATACCGCATGGATTGCGCAAACAACTTCCAGCTGGGGGCTTAGAGCATTCTAGTTTCGGATTTCCTACGTAATTAGGTGGACAAGAACACTGTGGTAGTCTATTTACTGAACGACATATCGCATTTGATCCACAGGCATTTAGACAAATGTTTTTACACGTTCCTTCATCAGAACATTCTTCATCAGCCCCACAGTCTTCATGTTTTGTACATTCAACTGCTTTACACTCTTTTTCTGGATCACCAGAGAAGCCGCTAGGACAACTACAAACAGCTCGGTGTCTATTTGCCAAGCACATCGCATTTTTTCCACATGAACTATCCTGACATACTGTAACACATTGTTTTGAAAAACATATCATATCATCACCACAGTCCCGATTGTTATTACAACCAGGAACACAAAGTCCTTGTTGACATATTTGTCGTTGGGGACATTTGTTTCTATTTGAGCATAGAGATCTGCAACCACCATTGTAACATTTTTCACCACAACTGCAGTCCGAATTATTTTCGCATAATGATATACAATAACCACTCTCGTCACATGGACAAAAGCCGTCACATTGTATTGATTTTTTCTTACACTCCACGAGTGGATTTCCTGTATAGTTACTTGTACAACTGCAAAGACTACGATGGTTAACTACTTTGCATTCAGAACAAATTCCACATGCTGCGTTGTTAACACAAGGATCTGCAAATATGAAACAATATAAATTAATAATATTTATTCAAGTCAAGTCCTTTACATATTTATACATTTATTTATCAAAAAATTTATATCACATTAGATACCTTTGCATTGTCCTTTAAGACACGCTTCATTATTATCACACGCATTATCACTACGGCAACCTTGCTTACAAATTCTGTTTTCACAAATGTGACCTTCACTGCATCCATCATCACTATTGCATATTAGTCTACATATTCCTCGAATGCATTTTTCATTAGACAAGCAAATATTGTCTCTGTAAAGTTTATTTATATATTTATTTTTTCTTAATGTACACCGAAATAGAGACACATATAAAGAAAGATACTATACAAGAAGTACAAAAGTGATCTTATCGCTAAATAACGATTTCTTCCAGATAACCTAAAAAGTTGTTAAAAGTTGTTGTTGTTCTTGTTAAAAAGTAAAGTTGTTGTTAAAAAGTATGTTTTAATATTTATTGCTATTACACGTTTTAGATTAACAATATATTTCTATAATATATTAATAATAGAATTTATTACGACGATTATGACGACGCGTGGGTGCAACGGTCACAGCACTAGTTTGTGACTGTTGCGCTAGCGGTTACGGGTTCGATTCCCGCACATGATAAACATTTGTATTGGCTATAAAGATGTTTGTCGTGTTCTGGGTGTTTGTGCAGTCCTTTTGGGTCTCCCTACCGTACCTCGGAGAGCACATATAGCTGTCTGTCCCGGTTGTTATTATGTACACCTGATAGCGATCGTCACTCATAGTAGGAAATATATCCACCAAACCGCATTGGAGGAACGTGGTGGATTAAGCTGTGATCCTTCTCCTACGTGGGGTAAGAGGCCTATGCCTAGCAGTGGAATATTACAGGCTAAAGTGTACAATTTAAACACTAATTTAAATAGATGATATAATTAAAAAAAATCTCATTATACCTTCTGCATGATGGATAACAAACATCGCCATAGCAACTAAATCCATCAGGACAATTATTATGTGCGTCACAAGCAGTTGTTACTCTCTTGCAAACAACTTTTGGATCACCTACTAAATACTGAGGACATGTACACACAGGCCTATTATCTTTAGTAACACACAAGGCATTTACTCCGCATGTGCCTGGTTCTGTACATGGATCTAAACACTGTCCTGCCATGCAAGCAAGATGACTGGGGCAATGTGAATTCGTTCTGCAGCCAGTCACACAAATACGCCCATCACAAACTTCATCTTCAGAACAATGTGCATCTGATGTACAAGCATATCGACACACACCTGAGTTGCAGCGTTCTCCTTCTAAGCATTCAGATCCATCAGTTGTACATGCTGGTCGACATCGGTTATCTTCACACCTCAAACCTTCCCCACAATCAGAATGTCTTTGGCAAGAAAGAGATAGTGAACGAATACAGCCAATATTGGGCGTGGGATTGGGTATTAAACCTTCGGAACAGGAACATACAGCTTTCCGATTAACGACGGAACAATACGCATTTGGTCCACAAGGATCAATATCGTTGGCACAAGGATTTTTACAATAATTATTTTTGCAAACCTCGTCTTGTCTACAATCGTCATCCTGTCTACATCCATATCGACAGCTGTTCGATAAACAAATATGTCCAAGGAAGCAATCATTATCAACACGACATGTCACTAGAATGAAAAATTTCGAAAAATAAATATTTAAGTTAAATCACGTTCTTAATTTTTATTATATATATATATATATATTTATACGTACACAAACAACTTCCTTGAGAGCATCTTTCGTTAACAGCACACTCTTCATTATGATTACACTGAGGAACGCAAGCAGAATCTTTGCAAACGTAACCGTCTTCACATTCTCCGACTACCCCACATAGCCTAGGAACTACAAAAATTTATAATATATTTTAGTAAAAAATACGCTTTATTCATTGATTTGTTTCATTGATTGATTCATTGATTGATTTTTGATTCACTAATATAACAGAAGTGGTTATTTTGTTTTCTTATACGTTAGAAACTCACATATCATGGGTTTTAGAAAATAGGTGGAAACGGTATAAATACTTAATAACAAAATATGTCATAAAGAAATTATGATTTCAATGTGCATTAAAATAAAATACATCAGACAACGTTACAGTACGTTTAAGAAAAACTAAAAAAAGAGTAGAATATATTATATAGATTACTTACTGCGTACACATTCCACGTCTTGATTACCAGTAAAACTGTTAGGACAATTACATTGTACAATATGATTTTCCGTACGACAAATTGCATTCAGTCCACAAGTCTTTTCCATTTGACAAGGATTTAAACATTGGCCGTTATAACATTTCTCATTTAATTCGCACTCTTCGTCAATAATACAGAGTCCTAAAAATTATTATTAAATAAATGCATAATAAATGACATATTGTTTTGTTTATTTTGAAATATTCTAAAAACGTTACTTTTCGATTACCTTGGCATATTCCTTTGTGACAGTATTGATCATCAGAGCAATCTGATTTACTAGTGCAAGCTACTTCACGAAGGCGACAACCTTTTTCGGTAACACCATTGCCTACATATCCTTCTTTGCATTTACATTGACCAGAATGCCTAGCAGAAACGCATTCTGCATTTTGTCCACATTTGATATTTTCACAAGCATCTATTAAACAAGGTAAAATTGCACTTTTTGATTTGTTTACCAATGTTGTATTTTATTTTTAATATATATAAATTACGTGTCACTTTGTTTGTCCGCGATAGACTCCTAAATTACTTTACCGATTTTAATCAAATTTGCACACCGTGTGCAGTTTGATCCAACTTGGAAGATAGGCTATATTTTATTTTGATATATCTAATTATTATATTTAAGAAAGAAAATAAGGCGATACGAATTTCGCCAGGTCAGCTAGTAGTAATCAATTAATAGCGTAAAAGGTAAAACAATATTTATATACAAATATATTAAATAAAATTTATATTCGATTCATCATTTATTACTTACCGGTGCATTTTCTTATACCATCAATAACTGTGCAACGAGCAGCAGCAGGGCAGTCTCTGTTAAATCTACATTCAGAAGACTTGCGACAGCCTTCCTCATATGGATTTCCAACAGTACCTTCTGGACATACACATTTTGCGCTACTTCTTGTGCTGATACATTCAGCTCCATTTCCACAAGGTTTTATTTCACACTGGTTAATTTCAGTACATCCTTTAATAGGGTCTCCAGTAAAACCGGGTTGACAATAGCATATATGTTTATGATTTTCAGAAGAACAAATAGAATTTTCTCCACAATTATTTTTGGTTAGACAAGCAATTTTACATATATTATTGTCACAGTATTTATCACCACTACAATCTGTGTCACTATCACATTCCTTCTTGTCGCATCCTTTTATGGGATCACCCAGAAAACCCTCCACGCACGTACAGATAGGCTTATGAGTAATACCTGTACAGAAGGCATTTCTTCCACAGGGCTGATTTTCACATAACTTAACACATTTTGGTATGCCATTAATATCCTGTTGGCATTGTTCATCATCAGAACAATCATCATTGGAACTACATTTAATGTCTTTAGTACATATTCTATTTACACAAAAATAGGAATCGGGACATGAACTGTTCGAGATACACGTCATTCGACAAGTTCCCTGAATACAAGTTTGATCATCAAAACAGTCCCGCGAGTTTTGACATACACCTGTAAATAAATATTAGTTAAAAATACAACTTTAAACGCTTAATAATAAAATATATGAACAACATTTAAACTGACTTACCAACGCATAAGTTATCAAGGCATTTAGTGCCTGATGAGCATCGGCTGTCGTCTGAACAATATTGAATAGGTACGCAACCAAGTACGGGATCACCCGTATAGCCCGACGCACATGAACAATGACCAATATGATTTCTAGATAAGCAATTAGCATTTTTTCCACACGCACGTGGTAAATTACATGAGTTTTGACATATATTATTAGTACATGCTTCTTCGTATGAACAATCAGAATCTTTTACACACTGGAGTTTTATACATTCTTTATATGGATCGCCCTGACTATCTTGTTTACATTCGCATATTGGATCATGATGAAATACTGAACAAACAGCATTAACACCACATGTTAATTTATCGCATGGATTGGTACAGCGATTATTATGACATTTTGTTTCATAGGAGCAGTCATCGTCATTTGAACATTCTCCAGGTATTCTACAATTTCCACTTGTTTGCTCTAAAACAGTACCATTAACGCAGATACATTTAAAAGATCCCAATGTATTTTCACAGTTTGCATTCAAAGGGCATGGATTTTTGAGGCACTCGTTTATATCTTCACATTTGTCGCCCATTAAGGCAAAACCCACACCACACACACAGTTCATCTTATGGTCTTCTATATTACAAATTCCACCTTGACAAGTATTTTCTCCACATTTGTCTGAAAATTATAAATTTTATTATTACATATTCTAATAAAAAAATAAAGAAGGCTTCATTTAGTTTTTTCGTTTGTTTCTATGAATATAGTTCTCGAGAAATGTTGATTCAATAAAAGAAAACTATATTATATTTATAGTTTCGTTTTTGTTAAACAAGCATTAATTAAATTGACAGTATTGAAACATAGCGCGGTGCAGTCGTCGAGATTTAATATAAATAATAAAAAATTAACTTACCAGAACATTTATTACTCTGAAGGTTGCAATATTTATCTTGAGAACAGTCTGAATCTTCTATACATTCAACTTTAAAGCAACCGACTTTTTGGTCAAATGGATTTCCAAGATGTCCCTTCCCACAAGCGCAAGTTGTTCTATGTTTCTTTACTTTACATATAGCATTTAAGCCACAAACGCTATTGTCACAAGGATTTGAACATTTTCCTCTGATGCAAGCAAGAGAATCCTCACATTGGCTATGCTGCCTACATTGATTTGGTAATAAGCAGCCTGTCTTATAAGGATCACCAATTGCTCCTGTAGGACAAACACACTTGAAGGAACCTGCAGAGTCTAGGCACTCAGCAGATGGATGACAGGGATTGTTGGCACATTCGTCAATGTTTAAACATTCACCGTTTACCATTTCAAATCCTTCCTCACATTTGCACTGTTTAGAAATGCAAATTTGTTTATCCAGACAGTCTGCATTACTTTTGCATCCAGGTATACATATTCCGGCATTACAATGTTCTCCGTGCAAGCAGTTGCTACTAGTATGACATATTTTGTGACATTTATTATCATGACATTTTTCTCCTATAGCGCAGTTTGAATGCTCCTGACAAGGAACCTGGCAAAGAAAGCCAATACACATGTGATCCGGAGGACACTGTGATGTTCGCGTACATGCTGCTGGCTTGCGTATACAACCTTGTTGAGGTGTCGGTGACCCTTCAAATCCTTGAGGGCAATCACATTTCGTACTGTGATTAATCCTACTACATATTGCGTTCGGTCCGCATGTTCTTATAGCCTGGCACGGATTTACACACTTATTATTTATACATGACTCATCATTAGGGCAATCTTCATTATTTCTACATCCAATTAAACATTGACCTTCAACACAGGCTTGACCTATTCCACATTGCGAATGTGTATTGCATTGCGTTACGCAGTAATTTTTAATACACAAATCTCCTGGATCGCAATGACTAGTATTTCTACATGCTGAAAAGCATTGACCGTTGTGACAAACATCTCCATTGCAATCCAGTTTGCTAAGACATGCTATTATTTTTTTCTTACACGATTTACCGTCTTGTGAATTTTCGTAACCTTCAGGGCATAAGCAAATAGCTTTCCTATCTACTATTTTACATAAGGAGTTTATACCACAAGCCCCATCACATGGGTTGACGCAACGACCTTCAACACAAGTAGAGTCAAGGCGACAATCAATATTACCTCTTGGACATTCGCCCTGCTTTCTGCATCCTTCTTTTATCGGGTCACCGACATAGCCGGCGGGACATTTGCAAATATATGTGGAAAGTAGAGGTTCACAATGAGCAGAAGGATGACAAGGATTAGGATTACACATTTCCACTTTTTTACAACTTATTTCAGGTAAAGGGTTAGGTAAATAACCCGTTAAACATTGACATTTGAATTTATGGTTTTCTGCTATACATACTGCATTTTCTCCACAACTGTCCTCAGTACAAACGTTTATGCATTTATGTGTCATACGATTACATAGTTCGTGGTCTAAGCAGTCGATATTATACACACAGGGGACAGATTGGCATCCTTTATCTAAATCATTGGGATTTCCAGTAAATGGTCCTAATGAGCATTGACATTTTGCAACATGATTATTTGTAATACATATTGTATTTGGTCCACAAACTAGTTGTTGACAAGCTGGTATACATTTTTTTAGGTTTCCTACTGTTTTACATATTTCATTTTCCTTACACTGAGCGTCATTAAAGCATTCGTTTTTATCCAATGGTAAACAACCATCGCGATCATTGGGATTTCCTATAAATCCTGTCAAACATTGACATTGACTTTTGTGATTACTTGTTACGCACTTAGAATTTTGCGGACACATAAATATTAAACAGTTATCAAAGCATTTATTCACCCCAAGTACATCTTTTTGACACGATTTACTATCTTCGCAATCATCGTCAGTTTCGCAGTTCGGAGTCGTAGGCTGCTCACAGACAGAATTCACTGGATCCCAGAGAAATCCATCTTTACATTCACATTGTGCATTCTTATTTATAACTTTACAAATTTCATTTGCACTGCACACTATCGTAGAACATAAATCGAGGCATTTGTGTGTAGTTTCATCTATAGAAACACAGACTAATGGCTCTGCGCAATCGCTGTTGGTATTACATTCGACTTCACTAGGTTCCCTTTGTTGTAAGTGGCAACCAGACTTTATATCGCTTGGCTTACCAACATACCCTTCTGCACAAATGCAATGAGCTTGATGATTACTACTGACACATAAAGAATTTGGTCCGCATTGAATTTTACTGCAGGAATCAACGCATTTACGTATATTTCTTCCTATTTGAAAACAAATTTCAGAATCTTTACAATCACTATCAATTACACATCTATTATCAGGCTTGCAACCATGAATTACATCATTTGCATCACCAGTGTAACCCGTCAGACAAACACAGTTACCTTCTTCACAAATCGACATGGGTCCACAAATTTTTGAGTTACATGCATCAATGCATTTAGAATTTTCACAAATGTATCCTTCGGGGCATGTTGTATTTTTAGAGCATGCACAAACAGATCCATCTAAGCATTTTGAAATTGAAAGCTGGGTGCATAATTCATATGGATTGCCAACATATTTACTTTTACAAATACAACTATAACTTCCTGGAGTATTAATACAAATTGCATGCTCAGCACAAGGTCTTGATCTACATTCGTCAATATCAATACACAATAAATTTGGATTACCCACATAACCTGGAGGACACAAGCATTCAACATGGGATTTAGTTTGCTGGCACACCGCGTTTGAGCCACAAGAAGCGGTAGCGCAAGTTATATGTTTACGTGGAACGCATCCATGATAAGGATTTCCCGTAAAACCTTTGTCACATTTACAAATATTTGTCTGACCATACACACAATGTGCTTTTTGTCCACATTGTGGCTCACAATTCGGAGGAGCAACGGCTGAAAAATAAAATTTATAATTCTAAAAAAATGAATTGAAAAAGTATCATATATTATTAATTTCAACACGAGTTATACTTACGTGGCATACATAATAAATCTGGATTTCCGACAAAGAACGTATTGCAAACGCAACGTCCACTATTCTCGTCACATGATGCGCCTATACCACAAACATCTGATTCACAACGTTGTCTACATCGCCCTGATATACATGTTAATGGTTCTTCACAAGGAACTCCAGGTCCACAAACATCTCTTCTGCAAGTACCACCAGGAAAAGGGTTCCCTACCATTCCTTCTGGACAAACACAGGTTGGTCCTGTCTTTGATATGATACATTGTGCACCAGGAGCGCAAGAGTAGTGATCACAACCTTAAAACATAAAAATATAATATATTGATGGGAATATTATACATATACGTAAAACGAAAATGATCCTAAAGGGACGGTTTGTTTTGCTCGCTGTGATTACAATTATTTTATGTTTGAAATATGCTGCTCAAAATCCGCCATTTTAATTTTTTTTATGTACCTTTTACTTGGAATATCAAGACGAATCTAACGATACCTCAAACTTTAAAATCCTTCAAGTCTTTTAGGATGTAGTGGAAAACATGAAAAGCTACAAACATACGTACACTCGAAAAACATTTCCCTCCTTTTGCATTCGGGTAATAATAAAGAAATCAATTTGCAGCAGATCACATTTTTTTTTATTGAATTATTAAATAGTTCTATGAATCTTTAACAGTAACATTGACCGACCTTTCAGTACCTTAATTATTAAAATTTAATTTACTTACCAGAAATACATTTTCCACCTTCTGGTTTAGTATATCCTGGGTTACAACGACACCATGCTGCATGATTTTCTACTTCACAAAAAGCATTTGGCCCGCAAGATACTTTCGTACATGGAGATACACAGGTACTGTTCAAGCATGCTAGGTTATTGGGACATTGACTATTTTTACCACATAGCTGCTTCGGTAAAATACCTTGTTCTTCAGTACCTAAAATATTCTCTTAATGTTATACAATTCGATGAATCACAATGTACGTACTTAATACTATGTATTATAAATAGTACAATTAAAAACATATAAAACGAAAATTATGATAACGAAAACTGACTATGATCGCGTCAAAAAGTAATTTATTATGTCATCTATTACAGGAACCACATCCCTGGACCAAACTTAGCGCAAAAATTTTTACGTAACGTAAACGTAAAAACGTTTGTTGCTTAACAAAATAAATTAATATCTCATAATATATTTGTGAGAAAGAAATCAGGTAGCTAATTCATAGTAGAAAAACCTTTAATTGATAATGGTTTAATTACATTAGCATGTGTGACTTCCCGTCTCAAATAAAACAATAAAAAAAGGCATTTTATATTTTCGTCTTCAAAAACTGTGTTTCAAATATTTCTGCGTAGCGTTGAAAATGAGGTAATTCATAAATTATTTTTGTTTATTAAACTTATTTTGAGATACAACTTGTAATTATCGCATATATTTCCTTACTAGCTATGCCCATCAGTTTCACCCTACACTAAAATATTATATAGCCTAAAAAAATAAAAGTCCTAAATGGACAATATTATTAAATGGACTATCTAACACAGGAATGTCAAAGATACGGCCCGCGATCGCAATGTGTCACAGAAAGAAGAATCATGACTTCCCTCGAATCCTTTACGGAAACTACTTATAATAATTCAGTACGTTTTTTTAATGTGATTCTGGCCCGCCTACACATTCTAAATTGAATATATAGGCCTCTGCAAAAGTGAGTTTGATAACCCTGATCTAACACAAAAATGATTTTATAATTGGAACCAGTAGTTTCTGAGATTAGCGCGTTCAAACTAACAAACTCTTCAACTTAACAAATTAGTATAGATAAATAATACATTTTCCCCACATTAATACTGAGACTTCAATAATTTTTCACGCGGAAATCTTAATTTGATGTCAGAATGATTTTCAATAATTTTTCTTTTTTATATAACTAGGTCGTCAATAAGTGTAGGGTCACCTGATGAAGCGAGTACCGTAACTTATAAACGTCTGCAACACCAGAAGTATCACAGGTGCGTTGCCGATCCTATCCCCAATACCCCCCAGGAGCTCTGATCACCTTACTCACCAACAGAAATACAACACTGCTTGAAAGCAGTATTATTCAGCTGTGATCTTCTTTAATATCGAGGTACTACCCCAGTCGGGCTGCTCCATATTTTGAGCAGGAAATTTCCTGCTGTGCCCTACCCCAGTTAAATAATTTCAGTACATTATAAAAGTTTTGATATAGACAATTAAGAATAAAAGTTATATATACTTACATCCTAATTTATACGGATCTCCAGCCATATTGTCGGGGCAGCTACATGTATATCCACCCTTTTCATCGTGACAAATCGCGCCATAGGCACATGGTGCACTGTCACATTCATTTCTATTCGTACATCCAGTATAAGGATCTCCTTCAAAACCAGGCATACACAGACATTTTGGAGGATCGCTGGGAGTGCATTTCGCATTAATACCACATACAAATCTTTCACATGGACTTTTACATTTTTGACCATCTGTTACATCTAAATAAAAAGGTGGTGGGCATATACAGTTTCCTGGTTGGACACATTTTTCATTAGCGAAACAATCTGAGTCACTAATGCATTGCTTTTGATTTAAACTGCAGTGGCCCGATATGGAATCTTTACCATAACCTGGTGGACATTTACACATGTAAGATCCAATAGTATTTATGCATTCAGCTCCAAATCCGCAGATCTGTTGTCCGTAACTGCATTCGTTAATGTCTTCGCATGAACCATCAATGCTTTGAGAATATCCCACAGGGCAAGCACAGTAACTAACTCCATCCGCAATAATGATGCATTCAGCTCCTTTACCACATTTTTTGTCAGGTGAACAACCTGACAAGACACATTTTCCATCAATAATCTTATATGGAGGTTGACATTGACAGCTGATATCATCACAAATTTCGCAAAGTTTGTATGGGTTTCCACTATATTCAGGCGGGCATTTGCATTCGTAACTGCCAGGTAAATTCTTACATATAGCATTTAATCCACACGGAGTTCTACCCAGTTGCGTACACTCATTAATATCTTCACAAAGACCTGTATCAATGCTACGAGAAAAACCTTGAGTGCATACGCAAACATTTTCACCCTCGTGCAAAATACACTGTTCGCCATGTGGACATGGATTAATGTTACTACATTTACTAGATATTGTGTTAACTGTGCAACCGTCTATATACGGGTCCCCACTGAAATTACTGGGACATTCGCATTGAAAATAACCAGGAAAATTTTTACAGACCGCTCCTATTGCACAAGGATTCATTTGACACTCATTAATATCATGACATCCAATAGAAGACAATGGATTTCCTGTAAATCCAGTAAGACATGTACATTGAGCTTCATAGTCACTTAAGAGACATTCTGAATTACTTCCACATTTGACAGTTTCACATGGATCTGTAAAAATTATTTCACGAATGTCATTGTAAATATGTTTATATAATTAAGACATTAAAAAATATCAATTTTTACTTACGTCTACATTCATTTCCAATGTTTGGTTCTGGACATAAGCACTTCTTTCTTGAGTTACATATAGCATTTCCAGGACAATCTTTTTCCGTTTCGCAGGTAAGAATTTCAGAACATCTTATACTAGGTTCAGGATCGGCTATGGTACCTTCTGGGCATTCGCATACGAAAGAGCCCTCGTGGTTGATACAATCTGCTCCTACACCACATAAGTTATCTATCAAACACTCATTAATATCTAAACATTCGTGGTATGCATCACCAGTATAACCTTCTGGACAATTGCAAATAAAACTTCCTAAAGTATTTGAGCAATGAGCATTATGGCCACATCTTCCTGCAAATCCAAGCGAAGTATCGCATTCATTAACATCTTGACAACCAGAGGATATGTCATTGGGATTTAAAGTCCACCCGTCTTCGCACATACAATAAGCCTCTATGCCAACTGACTTGCAGTAAGAATGTTCACCACATTGTACATCTTCACATGGTGCTCGGCATGCAGCTTTTGGAGGAGAGCCTATGTAACCATCTTCACATTCACATTTATAGCTTCCTAGTGTATTTACACATATCGCATTTTGTCCACATTTTGTAACATTGTTGCATTCGTCAATATCAATACAAACTGATCCTTTTGCGTCGAAGCCTTCTTTACAAAAACATTGATTGTCTATACATTCTGCATTATTAGTGCAGTCAAAATTTGATTTACACAAAATATTCACATCCACCTAAAGAATTTTATTTTATTTATTAAAGTGAAATGGTTTAACAAAGAAATAGAAAAAAAAAAAATGTTCTTAATCATACCTGTTCACATGCAATTTGAGGATTTGGTTTAGCACGAAATCCTTGAGGACAGACACAGTTATATCCTGGATCAGTATTCTCACATGTCGCATGCAAGCCGCAGGGATGTTCCAATATTTCACATTCATTGACATCGTAACAACCATCAATTGCTCGTGCATCTCCTGTATACTCGGGCTTGCATGTACACGCATAGCTGCCGACAGTGTTGGTGCACACAGCATGCTTACCGCAAACGGACTCGCTATTCTTACATTCATCTACATCTGGTACAAGAAATAACTCGAGTCTTATTATACAGACCATCTACAAAAATACATATGTATCTGTGGATACGCACCCAGTAGGTACTCAGGCTACTACGAAGAAGAAAAGACAAGCACACAAGACATATGTAACGATATAAATGGGAAATCCTTAAAAGAAAGAATAGATCAAGCTCCACACGTAAAAGCCTCTGTGGTGTGTTGGAAATAATCGATATCGAAACGCTTCGATGAGACTCCATTTTCTCTAACTGAAAATTGTTAGTTTTCATTGATATTATGAATGTCGTGATAAGCTAGATTAGTATAAGCGTTAACCTACCGCACGTCCATTGTGGTAGTACTTGGCTCGTTTCGAGCAATACATGTTAAAAGAACAACAAGCGTTAGTCGTACGGACAAGAGGTTAGTTCAGTTAGACCTACTGGCGCGTTGGTTACGGTTCTTACCGGTACACTGCACGTTGGGATCTCCTTGAAAACCTGGTGGGCAGAAACAGCGATGGGCGCCAGATAGATTCTCACAAAGAGCATCGCGGCCGCATGGAGAACGTGAGCATTGGTCGTTGTCGAAACAGGCAACGCGCGGGTCGCCTTCGCTCCCAGGTGGGCAGCTGCACTCGTATCCACCCTCCACGTTACGGCACAAAGCACCAGAGCCGCAAGCCTCACTGTTGTCGCATTCATCCACGTCGACGCACTACCACAATAAAAGTGATTCGTGATTTCGGCGCAGTATTTTTATTTAATAACACTTAAAATAACATCGTAAGAAAGATATATACATATTAATACAGAAACAAACTATAGCTATCTTAATGTCACTTACTTTAACAGTGACAACTTACCCCATCAAAAGGATTTCCCGTGTAGCCCACTTTACAAGCACAAGTGTAGTTTCCAGGGTAATTTTGGCAAATCGCATTTGTACCACAAGCACCAGGTCGTTGACACTCATCGATATCTAAAAAATAAATGCAATTTAATAAATATGATTCATTCATATAGTGACGAGTTGGCGCAAATATGACAGGAACTACAGACGTCATGTGCTGGAGGTCGCGAGTTCGATGTCACACGTACGGGAAAACTATTTGCACAGGCTTTATACAAACCACAAACTAAGGATTTCCGTCGAATTATCACTAATAGTAAATAATTTATTTGATATAATTTTCACAGTATTCATAGAAAAATTGCAAAATACCTCGACACTCTTCTTCGCCGTCGCCTTCAAATCCTCGGTTACATTTGCAAATAAAATGAGCAGGCAGGTTACAACACTCAGCGTTTTTTACGCATCGTCCAGCGATTGTTGGATCTTCGCATTCGTTTATGTCTAGATTAAAAATAATTTATTATTGAATTAAATGATTGCTAATAAGATTATGTTGTACGTAAGAGGTTTGCATTTTTAAACATCACATACCTTTACAAGTAAAACCATCTCCCACATATCCTGGGAAACACGAACACTGGAAGCTACCAACGGTGTTTGTACAGTGAGCGAATACATCACACGGCCTATCCTTACATTCGTTCACATCTAAAAAATATTAAAAATATAGGATTACGGTTAACATTAATATATATATTTAAAAAAAAGTGTGCTTTAAGCCACACGACTGAAGTAAATTTCTTTAACTCCAACTTATGTCTCCCTTTTAACTTCCGTTCGCTTCACCCAATCACAGTTTTCGTAACGCTTTCGTTACGTATTCACCAGCTTACTGCTTAAGTCAAGCATGCGTGCAGAAGTTTCACATCAAAAATATTGCTTAATGATATAAATCAATAATACTTACCAAGTTCTTGGCAGTTACATCCACCGTACCCATCGTTACAGTAGCAAACACCGTTGAGACAGGCACCGTTAATACATTGCGCTCCGTCGTCTTTGGTACAATCATCTAAAATACATTATTTTCAATTTTTAAATCTAAGAATAATATTTTCTTCTAGTCAATTAATCATATTACACAAATTCTATAAATAAACATTAAACTTTTTTAAATCTTAGGTAAACATCGACTAACCTGAGCATTTTAATTCTTTTCTAAGTTCATCGGATGCCTTATAACAATCAGGCACTCCGTCGCATAGTTTAGATAATTCATACAATTGCAATATTTGTGTCGATTCGTTTACTTGGCAACCGAAGTAACCGTCTTCTAAATTTAAGAAAAATACTTCTCGTTTTATTCCTAAGCCTATTCCATATTGGTTTTGCGTCGCTACCTGAAAAATAAATCAAACTAAATCAAATTTTCTGAATCAATGTTAAGAAAAATAATATGTTTTACGAAAATTCACATTTTTATGCAACTAAAACATTGGTTAAGCAATATAATATGCGGTCGTGTAGTCAGTCAGACCAACATAAGTTTGAAAAGCATTGTTACTAAAATTTCGTTTTCGAAGGTTTACTTAAAATATCACCTATGTGTTTTAATTTCATTTATAATCAATATTTCAGTAAAAAATGAAAGTTATCATAAAAGAAAGATTCTTATAGTGAATTTATACTCACATGTGTCGTTGTTAGTAAGAGCGTCCAAACCACGAGCGGTAGGGTTTCTATATACATTGTCCCTGTAACAAAGAAAAGATATATTTAGTGAAAATACGAGTAACAAATATTAAATTATAACATCCTGCAAGATAACAGCGTGCCGTATGAAGCTCCGGTCCTTCTCCTTCATACAATAATGCTTCACGTTATCTATACCTATTTACTTAGAAGTAACAAAGTCTAATGGACTTTTTCCCTATTCTACTTTTTTACGAACTTCCCAAAATTTCTCGGGATTCCCGAAAATCTTTTCTTATCTGACATTTTTATTAATAATTTACCTCAGTGCTGAATTAAACTTCATTGATTTAGGACATTTCATGATTTGTCTTCAAGCGAATTTTTATATATTGTCAACTGCTGTCTTAAGGCTCAAACAACTAAAAAATACTGACCCCTTGAAAATAACTACGCCACCGGACGTAATCTATTTTTACAGTATCATAACAATACTAAATAACTAATGATAACAATATTAATATAACAATATGGTCACTCGTGTTTACTGTAACCATTTACCTAAAAATTACAAAAAAAAATCTGTGTATAATTTTTACGGTATGAATATAGCTGTAAACAAAAGTAACACTGTCGTGAATGCATTTTGTACGACGATTGCCATTTCCGTTTAATTTTACCCGCGACAAAGGCGAAGGTTTATAAGTACGAGGTCAGGTAACCGTGAGGATTGGTTTATAATATTAATAGTACTGTAATTTGGTACCGTATTTATTAATAGTACTGTAAGTTAAGTACTCGATCTAAATGTAGGTTTAATCAGTTAGTTCAGCCTATTAGAGTCCACTGCTGAACATAGGCCTCCCCAAGCTCGCGCCAAACATCCCGGTTTTCCGCAATCCTCATCTAGCCTACACCGGCAATCTTACGTAGATTGTAGATGTAGGTTTAATTGTTAATATTTGACGAATATATATTTTTTAATCACGTTTTCTCGTAGTATATCTAGTACGGTTACGTAAACGTATTAGAGCCTACGTAAATCATACATATACGAGTATATTGTACTCGTATTCTTATTACTGCGTATAACTGTACAACAAGTCAACGTTCTCTAACTGCGCGTGTATTCGTCACTAATGATGTCACATTGTTTACTTACTCTATAAACCAACACTAAGGTTTATTATTATTATATTATTCGGTAATAGATCATTAAATCGTTAGTAACAGTTTCCCACGAACTATAATTAATTTATTAAAAATAAATACATATATACTACTATATATATACTAGCTGACCCCGCAAACGTTGTTTTGCCATATCTAATACTATTATTGGAGTAATTTTATATATATATATATATATATATTTAATAGATATAATTAGATATATATATACCGAGATTCAGATTGCATATATATATATATATTCCATATATATTCCATATATGTATATATATATACATATATGGAATCTGAATCTCGGAACGGTTCATTTTTAGAAAATGTTGTTTTATCCCTGTTTTTAGGGAGTGAAAAAAATATCGTTAGACTATGAAGGTAAATTTCGCATCTGTCAATTTAGTTGCAATAGCTCGGTGGGAAATCGGCCGGTTCCTGATTAATTATTTTTTCTTTTTTTTTTAATTGCACTCGTTATTTTTTATTTAAATAGGCAGTTCTTATTTTTTATTATTATGTCGGTAAAATCGAAAAATATTATTCATATTTTATCATTATTATTTCTTAATTATTTTTTATTTTTGATTTTTTATATTTATTTATATTTTTTATTACTGTCGGTAAAAAAATATTATTTATATTTTATAAATATGTAATTCGTATTTAAATATGATTTAAAAAAAAACACGATTTGTTGGAGCGCCTATCAGTTTTTGAGAAGCAATTACTCTCAATTTTGTAATTGTGTATTTTGTATCAATTTTTAATTTATCGTTATTTTTTTTTACGTTAATTCATCTATAAGTACATATAATAAAATGGCAGAAAAGTCAAAACTGTACATTGAATATTTTTTTTTTTAATAATACTTGGGGTGTGATCTACAATCGATATCAAAGCCAAAAATATAGTTTTAAGAATTTTTGTCTGTCTGTTTGTCTGTATGTATGTCCGGAATAAACTCAAAAAGTACTGCATGGATTTACTTCAAATTTGGCACGAATATTATTAAAAAGTCGGTTCAACATATAAGCTACATATTATCACGCTATCACCTACGGGAAACGAGCAGTGAACCTTAATTTCTTCAACGCATTCTGTAACAACGTGTAATCTAACGACAAATATTTGAATGTTGTTGTTATTATGTTATTAACCATGCTATAAGCTAGCTTCACACTATAAATAAAGACATTCTGTAGTATATTTAGTATCATCATTGCACCCGTGCGAAGCCGGGGCGGGTCGCTAGTTATTAATAATTGTGTTTGCAGGCAAACGAAAAAAAATCAACTTCAATTACATCGACAAGTAATACAATGTAGGTACACGAAAAAATAGTCAAGAAATACGCATTATCAAAGATTACTCCAAAAATTGTAATCAGATCTCGATAAAATATCCCGATATAATGTCCTTTCCAACAAAAAAAGAATTATCAAAATCTTTTCATAAACGACGAAGTTATCTGAAAATATGGAGCCGAGTAAGAAAGGCGTAGATCATGAAAAGAAAAATATTTTCAAGTGTTAAAAATTTACATAATGTATTCTAAGTAGTAATTCATCCCAACGTTGCATGTTGAGTATTTTTATTTTTATTACAACTGTGATGACAATTTGGGGACAAACAAAAACAAGGGACCAGGATGGTCGAAACGGCTTACAATCTATATATATATATATATATATATATATATATATATATAAATTTCGTATCACGATACATGTGGGCGATAAACTCCGAAACTACTGAACCAATTTTTATCAAATTTTATCAAATAGCGTAGTTTTTATGTCAATTGGACCCGGTAGGTGGCGCTACTATCGGTATGTAAGCAATCATATTTGGTAGCTGTTTTCCAAGCAGGACAACGTCTTTCGGGTCCGATAATTAAATATAAAAATAAGCAAAAGCTTACAGTATATCCGCCGTATTATTAAATAAGAGCTGTAACTTGATTATAGGTATTAATAATATTTTTATTAACATCCCATTCGAAAATTAAAAATCAAAAATATTGACTGTACAGTATGAAATCGCAAGTACATAAATTATTTTAATTTTTTAAATTTAAAATCTAACTCGGGATATTAACTTCTCGATGTCAGACATAGTGTGACATTAATTCAAATCCTAGTAATAAGAGAGCGTGCATAAAAATAACAACAACTTAAAAAATAATTATACTCGTTTCTTTTGGTTTTAACATAATGGGATAATAGGCGATATAAATAAACTTTGAATTTGACTGTCTTTGACTGACATTAATGAAAATAAAGACTTCGTCACCTTCATTTTTACATAACCAGTTATCTTACATGGAATACGCTTTCTTTCCTTTTTCAAAAAGGGAAAGTCTTGGAAGTAGTACATGCATAAGTCGTGTTTACCGCATTCCTTTGGCAAAATAATTATTTTTAACAGTTATTTAAATATATAAACAAAAACGAATCGCCGAAATGTATTACGCCCATAATTTCAGAACGATTACGACAAATTGGATCATTCGTTTTTGTATTTGTTATTGTCAGAATAAGGTTTATAAGATGAAATTTACAAAATCGATACATATAAAAAAACACAGTTATTATATTTTGACTTTATTCGAGATTAAATAGGTACTCTCCCTATGCAGAAAAATGAAATATACGCACAAAGAACAACATACCAAAATAAAGAGATTAAAATAGAAATACAAAAACATAATATACAATAATACAAAATATGTAAGTTAAGTGACTGGTTTTCTGACGACCGTACAATTATACTCTAACTAGCTGTGCCCGCGGCTTCGCCCGCGTTGATATCAGTGTGTCACAAAGTTTTCCCAGCAAACTTCCAGTGAAACTATTATCAAAATCGGCTTAGCCGTTCCGTAAACCTTCCTCTTGAAGCTCTCTCTCCATTGGTGAAACCGCATGAAAATCCGTTCAATAGATTTTGAGGGAATCGATCACATACACTGTTGGGGACTTTGTTTTATAATACACAACACACTGTTACCCGCGACTACGCTCGCATGGTTATGAAGATATGCATTACTATTAAGATGTTTAACGCAATTATTTTTTTATTTCAGTCACTTGAAATGCTTATCACACTGGGTAACTTTTTAAAAGCCAGAAGTTAATAAAATTTAATATTTATAATTATAAAACCTCTCTATACACCACATTTTTAGTTTTATTTTCAGGCTGCAGTATAAAAAACCTATCAGGCGAACTTATAGCTGTTGTTAATGTTTCATACAAACTATCAACCCTAATTACAACCCCTTAGCGGTGGAATATCGCAAAATCCGTTCTTAGCGGACGTCTACTAACTATATGGTAAAACCGGGAGAGATGCCGCAGTGGGATAGATGCCTCATGTTCTAAAAACCTAACATCCCGAACTCACAAATAAAAATTAATCGCATAAGTAGGAGTCGAAGACACCCCGTACCTCGGATATCCGCAGATATTCGTGTGGCAAGGACGCGTTTGAATCGTGTGTGTAATTTTCTCCGTGGCGAAATTTAAAAACACGTCAAAGTTTTAAAGGTTAGTATTTAAGGCTGTATAATTTTATAAATAGTAATAAATTCCGTTATATTTTTTATCAGGTCTATATACTGGGTCATTGAGTCTGCATATAGTTATAAATAGATGCTATTTTGCTTATAATTTATTTAAAAAATACGTGGGCATCTATCCCAATCACAAAGGATAGTTGCCCCGATTTTTTGAGGTATAGGTGCCCTTAGACTTGACGCAGAGTGATGAAAGGTACAGAAAGGGCTCTGAAATTAACTTTTCATAAATAAAAAATTCATTATATATTTGTACGAGTATTTTTTATTTTATGTTCCTAAATTCGTTTTTTTTTTTTTTTTGGGGATTTGTATATTCTATTACCACAACAAGTATCTACGATAACTTATTGGGAAGACTCAGTGTAACTTATATTGTAAACAGATTTCATGAATAAAGATATTATTATTATTATTATTATTATTATTACAACCTCTCAGTGGCTCATGCAGCCATGTATGCTCCTAAACATCGAGAGTTTGCTAGTTCGATTCCCGCCCGGAAAGGGTGCTTGCATTTGTACTAATATTTCTTTCCAGTTTGTAAGTCTATTCTTTAGAGTCTCCCCACTGTGCCTCGTAGATTACGTTAAGCTGTCTGTCCCGGCTGTTTTCATATACATCTGGTAGCGATCGTTACTATCTATCCCTTCATTCACCATATACAGAGTAAGTTTATATGTATAATTTTTTTTGTGTCTGTTATTTTTTTTATGTATTTAGGTATATTTATGTTTGGATGTTTTACTCATTCTAGCAGAACTATGCCACGAAAATATAAAAGAAAGGAAGAAATGCGAGCTCGAGTATGTTCTTGGACTATAGAAAACTATGATAAGAACTGAGAAAGTATGATTGTGCAATGTGCATATTGACACTTGATATGAATATTTTAGACCAACAATTAAGAATTTATACTTTTGTTGAATAAATGCTTGTAAAATTTAATTAAATTTATATATATATATATATATATATATATATATATATATATATATATAGTATAATCTGTGTGATATAAAAATTATATTCTAATTATAACAACTAAAAGATATAAAAAAACACAAAAAAATTTTCATTGCTATGGCCCCTGTTTCTTGGAGACAATCGATGTTTTAGGAGTAGCCTAACCTAACATTTGGTTTTTGGTTTTTCGTTTACACGGTTTAAAGGGCATCTATCCTACTCACTATTTTCATGGTGAGGCAACTATCCATATAGGTAAGCATCTATCCTCAAAAAAAAGGGTTCACGAAAAGTTAATTTCTGCTTAATCTGCATTGGCTAGGTTGAAAAAAAATAGTCATTATTCAACATGAAGGATTGAGCTAGCTACATTAATAAAAATTATTCGTATAAAAATCATATTTTTAAAATTAAGTGGCTATTTCAAAAAGTGAGGCATCTATCCCGGTTTTACCCTAATCTACCTCCCTGCCAAATTTCATCTTTGTCCATCCTGGATGGATGGGACCATCCAGCGATTTTTGAGTTCTCGCGATGAGTGAGTCAGTGACCTTTCTTTTTTATATATATACATTGCTATGCATTATTTAGACAACTCCTCACCATCTATAGAGCATACAGTTTAAATTTCAAGCCTCTTACCTCAAAAATATAGGATTTTCATACAAACTTCCAACCCCCGTTTTACCCCCTTAAGGGTCGAATTTCGTAAAATCCGTCCTTAGTGGATGTCTACGCTCTATAAGGAGCCTTCTGCCAAATTTCAAGTTTGTGGGTATTATAGTTTCGGATATTTTGTAATGAGTGAGTGACCTTTCGCTTTTATATATATTATAGATTATAGATTTAAAATACAGCTTACGATAATGTAAAACTGATAGAGCTGTAAGCAAAACTTTCGTTTGTAGGCTGTCGATTGTCATTGATCAATGTAGGTACATGTGTGAAATACTTATCAATTTATTTTATATCAGCCAACTGTTACCTAATATACAGACACTGAGTTGCCTTCCTTAGGAACAGACAACCGTGTACGTGTGTTTGTTAAACAGATTTTTATTTATTTATCCTTATTCAAAAATTTAAATTATATATTCAAACCTGATCGTGGCCATTGATTTCCTAACGATGTTCATTTTTTTACACGGTAAACAAACGTGTGACTTTATATATATCATTATCATCATCATCATTACAGCCTAAACAGTCCACTGCTGGACATAGGCCTCCACAAGTTTACGCCAAAAATAACGTGAACTCATGTGTTTTGCCCATAGTCACCACGCTGGGCAGGCGGGTTGGTGACCGCAGTACTTACTGGCTTTGTCGCATCGAAGACGCTGCTGCCCGTCTTCGGCCTGTGTATTTCAAAGCCAGCAGTTGGATGGTTATCCCGCCATCAGTCGGCTTCTTAAGTTCCAAGGTGGTTGTGGAACCTTGTTATCCCTTAGTCGCCTCTTACGACACCCACGGGAAGAGAGGGGGTGGCTAAATTCTTTAGTGCCGTAGCCACACAGCACTTATACAGACTTTATATATACTTAGTGTTTTTTTCACAATGACATGATATTGGAGTATCGGTGTCGACGGTTCATCAACAATAGCATATGCTATATTCGTTTCATCCATTCCTCCCGCCTCGTTTAGTCATTTCATTATTTTAAATGTCATATATTTAAATGAAATAATACTTAATTATGAATTAAGAAAATAAGAAAATGTCAATCAAAGCTAAAACACTTCCTTATTCGTTTTTATTTTTTGCGCCAAGCGAATAACAACCAAAGTTACCATTACAAAGGTTTCACGATTCCAATTTAGAACAAAATCATTCGAAATATATTACTAAAAACACTTTTACTTCTTGACTTACCGGGATTTTCATTTTGAAATCCTCAACGGACGAGTCGTTCTGTGACCGTGTGGCGTGGTGTCTGAAACGTCACCGAAATATCGGCGTTTCAAATGACTATTGCGGTTAGTCCCGTATAAATAAAAGTGTTGATAATAGACCATGAGATCTTAAAATTGATAATATAAGTCAAAAAAGCTTGAAAATCTGCAATAAGATGTGTTTTATATTCTCGTTTAATGTAAAAATACTCAGGAATCATTACAAATGACAAATAATTATTTGTGCAAACCAAGGCAGATTACTAGTATGTTACGTAGCCCAAGGTTTCAACAATTGATGTCACTAATTTTGTGTAAAGTATTGAATATGACGTAATGTTACTAAGGCCACACAAGACGAATGCACAGAAACCTATTTACATTGTCTCCAGCTGTTAAACACACCTTGACATCTTCACTAAAATCGTGAGAAGAAATTTTATTTTTATCAATTGTCATTAAACATAATTTTATAATATCTAAAAAATATAATCATATTTTTAATTATTATAGGTATTTATGTAGATCATACTCGTATAAATTCCATTTTGTACACAAAAATTAACAAATGAACGTAATATTCAAGTTAGCTGTACAGTAGGTAAGTACGTAGATACCACTACAATATTAACATGATTTAGTTTGATATAAAAAAAGATTTTAATTACTTTAAAAAATAATTCCAAGTATAAAGAAGCGTATGTCTCGAAGAAATACTTCTGCAGCCTCCTAAATGAAATTAAAATTCGAATGCTATCAAAAGTACACAACTAAAAATTCTAATCCTTTTTCATAATCACAAAGGTCAATCGCATCTAAAGGATGAAAGTGTAGAGATTTTAATCGGTTTTCGCAATAGTCAAAAGTTTCAGCGTGAAAGAAAACGCACTTTATCACAAACTTCTACTTTTATAATTAAATATTTAAAACTATGCCACGGCAATCTTGCTTGTTGGCTTAAACGAATTCAATTCATATCTGGGTTTTAACAGTTTTGATCGAGATATCAATCTGCCAGAGACTTTACTATTTTTGAAAAACATTATTATTATAGACATCTTAAAAATTTATTCGCGGAGTCTTATAAACACGTATCATATTTTGCTAAACATAGGAAAGAAATTATTAGTACGAACACCCTAACCGGATACTCAACTAACACGATCGATAATAACAGATGGTGGTAACGGATTTTATATCGAACACAAACAATTTTATTGTGGCCCCTAAAAAGTGACCTTCTGTTGATATTTATCACTGTTTCGTTACTATCAGTCGTGGACGGCTATTTATTAGGACTCTCGAGTAGTATGTCATACGAGTAGGTACGCGTATTCTACCTTTTAATTAGGTTTAGTTAATTATTTATTAATATCGCTTTAGAGATCTCAAATTTATTCAAATAATAAAAATAATACGTTTTTTTAGGCAAGGACCATACAATCAAAAAAATGAGAATGAGATAAAATAGATTAATACAAGTATTTTATATTCTTGGTGAAAAAAAAAATCTCTTATCGTAAAAACCTCTCTACTTTTCAGAAGTTTCACTTCTGAGATGTGTGAATTGCACACGCACACTTTTTATATCAAATAAACTAAGCTATCCCAATAATATAAAAATAAAACCTGTTAGTACGACGATGGGTTAGCATTGAATAATATTTTACAAACTAGTAGAACGAGTATCTTGCTCTTGCTATTTATTAAAACGAATTAATCGTTTAAAATATCACGGTGATTAAATAAACGGTAAATTATTAAACAATCTATAATAATAATAAAAAAACGTAATATCAAAGAAACTAGTCAATAAATCTAGAGTCAAATGTTCAAGTGTCAAGAAGTGTTACAGTTTCTCATAGTCATCAAAATAAATTGAAGACAGCATAGTGTACTGTATCATAATTTATTACGTCATGTCAAAATTTGTGATCGAAGGTTCGCGTGCATGGGCGAGCAAATCGGGCGTAAAACGCGTCCGTGCGTTCGTATGAACTTGCTTGCGCCATTCACTTTCACGTCTCGAGTCGTTCGCTGGCACTCCGTTTGTACGGAAAGTAGGCTGCTAACAATGCCTATACGCTAGTTTCTCTCTTGAGAAATGATACTTCATTAACAATTGTATATGTCCGCAAATTTTTATCAAAACTCCCAGAGTCACTGAGAGAGTTAAATCATCCGAGCTTCATTTTCTGTGAAACTTTTGTTAATTTACAACCTTATCTTGTATTAACTACATTATGAAATCACTAATAAAATCTAAGGCCATCGAATAATTTAATAGTAGTTCAATTTAACTTATTAATTTAAATCCTTGTGAGATAATAACAAAATGTATAACAAACTATCAGAGCTATTTCATTTCTGCGGTTATGGGATTACAGGGGTGTTTTATAGCCAATACGTTTTGCAATAGACTTTTATTTTCAAAATTGAATCAGTACTTTTCAGAGATGCAGGTTTATACAAACAGATTAAAAATAATAAAAATATTCGTTTTGACCACACAATCTTATAGCGAAATTATGTAACAACTAGCTGTGCCCGCGGCTTCGCCCGCGTTGAAATTAGTGTTTCAAAAAGTTTTACCAGCAAACTTCCAGTGAAACTTTCATCAAAATCGGCTTAGTCATTCCGTAAACCTTTCTCTTGAAGCACTCTCTCCATTGGTGAAACCGCATGAAAATCCGTTCAGTAGATTTTGAGGAAATCGACCACATACGCTTTTGGGGACTTTGTTTTATAATACACTAACTGTTGCCCGCGACTACGTTCGCGTGGTTATGAAAATATGCATTACTATTAAGATGTTTAACGCAAACTATTTTTTTATTTCAGTCACTTGAAATTTACTTACACACTGAGTAACTTTTTAAAAGGCACCTCTCTATACACCACATTTTTAGCTTTATTTTCAGGCTGCAATATAAATAACCTATCACGCGAACTTATAGCTGCTGTTTATGTTTCGTACAAACTATCATCCCCAATTAAACCCTCTTAGCGGTGGAATATCGCAAAATCCGTTCTTAGCGGACGCTTACTTACTATAATCTACCTACCTACCAAATTTCATCTTTGTCTATCCTGGATGGATTAAAAACCACTGGATGGTCCCAGCGGTTTTTGAGTTCTCGTAATGAGTAAGTCAGTGACCTTTCTCTTTTATATATATAGATTACGATAAATTATTTGGACACCTCCTCACCATCTATAGAGCATACATTTTAAATTTCAAGTCTCTTACTCAAAAACATAGGACTTTCATATAAACTTCCAACCCCCGTTTTATCCCCTTAAGGGTCAAGTTTCGTAAAAGCCGGTCTTAACAGATGTTTACACCCTATAAGGAACCTACCTGCCAAACTTCAAGTTTGTGGCTATTATAGTTTCGGAGATTTCGTGATGAGTGAGTCAACCTACCATCTCCCGTATTAACCCCAAAAGGGAGTTGATTTCTAAAGATACGTTATTTGGACACTTCCTCACTATCTATAGAGCACACATTTTAAATTTCAAGTCTCCTACTTCAAAAACATAGGACTTTTATACAAACTACCAACCCCCGTTTTACCCCCTTAGGGATCGAGATTTGTAAAATCCATTCTTAGCGGCTGTTTACGCCCTATAAGGAGCCTACCTGCCAAATTTCAAGCTTGTAGGTGTTATAGTTTCGGAGATTTTGTGATGAGTGGGTCAACCTACCAACCCCTGTTTTAATCCAAAAGGGAGTTGATTTCTAAATATATATTATTTGAACACCTTCTTATCATTTATAGAGCATACATTTTAAATATCAGGCATCTTACTTCAAAAACATAGAACTTTCATACAAACTTCCAACCCCCGTTTTTCCCCCTTAGGGGTCGAGTTTCGTAATATCCGTTCTTAGCGGATGTCTACGCTCTATAAGGAACCTACCTGCCAAATTTCAAGTTTGTAGGTGTTATAGTTTCGGAGATTTCGAACCTTTCGCGTTTATATATATTATAGATTATAGATAGATTTATATTATTTTGTAAAGAAATTCAATGTACATTCGACCTGTCTACGTATTTATTACACATATTTTTTTCAGTTTATTAATTGAATATGTTAAATATTTCTTTTAATAAATTAATATATAAGAATATTCATTTAAAAATTACAACGAAAATATACTGATTCTCGTAAAAAATATCGAGATCGATTTGAAACGTCGTGGAGTAATGGATTTAGATTTATATAACTGCAGGGTACAAAATTGTTTCGATATTTTCGATAATAAACTATTAAATATCATTGCGGTACTAATAGTTACGTTAGCGGGACAAAACCACTGCTTCAATGACAATAGCGGTATACCCGGCTCTATACTAGAGCATCTACTGTAAATGTTGTTAAGGTAAAGGTCTCTTTGTATACGATCTTGGATAACTCAAAATTAACTGGGCTGCAATTTATGAATCTTTTTAACCGAATTCCAAAAAAGGAGGAGGTTCTCAATTCGACTGTACTTGTTTTTTTTATGTATGTTACTTCAAAACTTTTGACTGGGTGGAGCGATTTCGACAAATTTTCTTTTGATCGAAAGGTGGTGTGTGTCATTTGGTCCCATTGAAATTTATTTGAGATCTATCAACTACTTTTTGAGTTATATCTAATGATGCGTTTTTACTTGACGCTTTTTTCGTCGACCTACGTTGTATACCGCATAACTTTCTACTGGATGTACTGATTTTGATAAATCTTTTTTTGTTGGAAAAGGGATATTCCTAGTTTGGTACTATGATAAGGAAACCAGGATCTGATGATGGGATCCTAGAGAAATCGAGGAAAACTCTCGAAAATTTACAATTTCTTTTTACTAGGTGTACCGATTTTGATAATTTTTAATTTAATCGTAATAAGTAATAACTACTTTTTGAGTAATCTTTGATAACGCGTAGTTACTTGACTATTTTTTCGTTGATCTACGTTGTATTACTCGTCGATGTAATTGAAGTCGGTTTTTTTTTCGTTTGCGAGCAAACACAATTATTTACCTTCTTTATGCAGAATTGAATCAAGCTCTTCTTTAAAAAGTAAGGGGTGTTTCGTTTAGAGCTACACAAGTTTAAATCATAATAAAACAAAAAATATATTTTAAATTTCAATGAAACGGGCCTTATTCATAAAAATTTATGACATTAAAACGATCCATTGTTATTTGAATTAGCCGCTCAGAAGGTCGATTATGTAAGCCATAAAATGGACAAAGTGCACGAAATGTTCGAAGAACGGCTTGCTCTGGCTTAAGTCTATCCATAAAGAAATCTCGAACCAAATTAAGCAAAAAGCAACTATCAGCTGTTAAATGGGTTGTCGAATAAAGCAGTGTTGCCAATTCAAAGTTGTAAACCTCTAAAGAAACACTTATTACAAATATAGATATTATTTACACCGCTTTTTTTATTTTTTTATAATTTGTATAAAAACTCAGACATTGTATTACTAATATTACATATTAGGGCATATACATATGATATTAGCACATAATCTCTTCGCATGAGAGATGGGATGGATGGACGCATGTATTTTTTTTATTTCAGTTGAAAATTCAGACTTCTAAATTGTATACTGAAATTCTAACAAGTTCAGAACTAATGTTATACGAGTATAGTCAAATTTTATGGCACAGCTATGTTACATATATCAAATTATATAGCTTGTTCATATTATTGACGACAAAATAGATATAGAGATATAATTAACAGAATTAATAAAAGCAAGTTGCCAATTAAAGAGCAGTATTCATGATATATTTCTTTAATACGTTAAAGAAATATTAAAATTAAAGTAATAAATAGCAGACGTATCTTACTAAGGAAGAACGCAAAAAGTAAGCTTAGCTAAGAAAAAAATATTGAGTATAAAATATAATGTTCTTATTTTTTTATTTCAAGTGCTTCAAACTGTAACTTGTCTGTATTTAACTCAGATCTGTTGTTGTCATGAAAATATTCCACAGGAAAACATCTACCTTTTAAACTAAATATTCTATCGTTAAGATTTTCATACAAAAGTACCTAGAATCCAATGTATCATAAATCATTCAAATTAATTAAAAACATAAACAAAATTTAAATAATAAATATTTAAATTTTGCTTATGTTTAAGGTAAGTTTCCTTTTTATGTCAGGGTTGTCTGGAAGAAATGGCTAATAAGCCATAAGTCCGCCGTAATGTCCATTGTACTTCACTGTCTGTAACTATATTTATGCTTTGTTTGTAATGTATTTGTGGTGTACAATGATATAAATATATACAATATATAATATATAATGGTATAAAATAAAATAATATTTATCTATTATACAATTTAAAATAAAATACTTGATCTGGCTTTGATGAAATCTAAAATTTTACGTTTCAACGTAAGGTCATGAAGATCATCATTAACAATTAATAGAATAGGTACCAAAACAACATACGAAGCCACTGTGTTTATTGCACAATTTTATTACAATCAGACCCTTCAGACATTTGTAATTAATTATAATGATATTTAAAATTTTGGAATTTTCAGTTATTTTTCTTAAAACAATTAAAAGAAATAAAGATGTTTCAATAGTTTGTATCTAATGTACCTCATGCTGTAATTTTCAGTTATTTTTCTTAAAACAATTAAAAGAAATAAAGATGTTTCAATAGTTTGTAACTAAGGTACCTCATGCTGTAATTTTCTCATTCAGCTCATTCATGCTGTAATTTTAAAGTTAGGCACAGATAGAGAAATCGATGACACGTTATTTTAATCGTTACACATATCTTACTAAATTAAAAAGTAAAAAAGTTTTCGGAATCTACTAATCCGATTTTAAACATTAGTTTTTAAATCCCTTTCTTAGGGTCGTATACTCGTAGCTATTTTAAAACGTCATGCTGTGATGTAGGGAACGAATACGCCATAAACTTATAAATCCCCATTATTATAGGTCACTATAAATTTTATTGAAAAATAAAATGTCCTTTAATTTTTATGACACGCATTCAAAATTAAAGATGGTTGGAATGGAAGGATCGCGTAAGTAAAATAAGTCGTATATAGTTAAATACTTCGTATATAGTTAAATACTTCGTATATAGTTAAATACTTCAACTAACAGTCTCTACGGTCCTTACTTATATGATATTTTCTTAGTTTATTAAGGTTTCAACGATAAAATATTATTTATTAATATTTAAAAAATTAATAAACGTTTAACAAATTTAAATGATTAAGAATAATGGTTATTTAAGCTTTTTTTATTTAACGAAAAAGATAATTACAGAGCCTAAATATTATGTACATAATTATTATTTGTAACATCGAATTAGAAGTAATTGCAAAAATTTCGAACGGAATACTCAACTTTCATTTTCGTATTTATAACTATTTATTATATTACAGTCAGTAAAATATTGTTTAAATAATATGACATCGCTATACCTACCTGACTTGTTGACTTACTACCAATAAATATCAATCTTTTTGACGAAACGAATGTGTCTAAAATGGCAATGGTGGAGAATTTGATACGTGTTCAAGGGCATATATTTATATGTGCAAATATTGGCTTTAACTCGCAGTGCTTGTTTCTTGGCTGTTACTCTACTTGTAAGTAGAGTAACAGCCAAGAAACAAGCCTTTGAAGTCATTAATATTTTTTTTATTTTTTTGTTTGTTTTTGGCTTGTATTATACTAGATAGCTGTATAATATAGTAGCTGTGCCACGCGGTTCCACCCGCATAATCTCCGATCCCGTGGGAATGTCGAGATAAAAAGTTGCCAATGTTTTATTCTCAACTGAGGTAGGGCACAGCAGGAAAAACCTTGTTCAAGATATGGAGCAGCCCGAGTGGGGTAGTACCCCGACCTTACAAAAATCACAGCTAAATAGTACTGTTTTCAAGCTGTGTTTTGTTCCTGTTGGTGAGTAAGATGACTAGAGCTTCTGGAGGGGTGGATAGGGAATAGGGTCGGCAACGCGCTTGCGATACTTCTAATGTTACAGACATCTATAAGCTACGGTAGTCACTTTCCATGAGGTGAGCTGTACTTTTGTTTGCAAACTGAGTTATATAAAAACATTTAGATTTCCAGCTATTTCGTACGTACCAAGTTTCATTAAAATCGGTCCAGGAGCTTTTACGTGAAAGAATAACAAATATACATAACAAAAATAAATCCTCAACAGTGGCGTAGCTAGGGGGACAAGGGCCCTGGTGCATAGGGAAAGAATCGGGCCCTCCTCCCCTCTTTCCGCGTTGTTTGAACTTGTATTGGCCTTTAAAATTATTGATAGGAATAAGAATAGGAAGCAGTGAGTTGAACTTATCCCTAGTAGGCTAAATCCATACCCCGTCTCTATTAGAATATCCATGTGTTTAATAGAAGAAAAAGGGAATAAATAAACAACGACGCACATGACAATATAGAATATTTATTATACAGATGAGATTAAAATAAAAAAAATCTTGACTCGAGGCTCGAGCCTGCTCACAAGATTTTTTTTTTAATTTATTTTATTTTATTATTTTTTTTTTTTTCAAAGCTGAGGTTAGAGGGCCCCCTGAGCTCCGGGGCCCTGGTGCACTGCACCACCTGGCCCTATGATAGCTACGCCACTGATCCTCAAACATATATCCTCACAAACTTTCGCATTTATAATATTAGTAACAGTTATTTTAAAAGAAAGAGAGAGAAATTATTATCTCATACGATACTTTAGTTAATATTAAATTCTGAAAACCAAACCAATAAATAACTAACTGTCCTTGGTTTGCAAATTAATTTCCGTTTTTAATTATTTATTCCTGGAGGAAGCAGACTTTTTTATTTTGAAAATGAGTAATACAATATTATCTACTGCATAAATCTTCTTGATCGACAGGCAGAATCGGTCTGGCAGTTGGTGACACACCGTGCGTGTACCTATGCCGATAGCATCTATTAAAGGAGAATTGGCCGTTCATGTGTTCCGGTGACTGCGGACGGCGGACGACGTCGCGGCAGTTCGCGACAAGAATAATTAAACCGATGTGTCTATTGATTGCCGCATGAATATTGTATACTTATTAACGAGCTGACAATAGAATGAGGATATTGGTATTTGTATTATGTTAATATTTTTAAAAAGTCACTTTCGTGGCATGTTCATACCTATCAATATCATATTCACAATATGTCATATTCAATTTATTATTCAGTTTATAAGTATTAAATTGGAAATTTTTGTGGTATTTTATATTGTCTATATCATCTATATAAGTAGTTGTGACTACTAAATATATTTGATTCCTTTTTTACCTGTTGTCGCGTTGTTTGTGTTAAAGTAAAAGTTTCTACCGTCTTTCCATTACTGTACTTATCTGTATAAAACTACCATATAAAAAGTCAACTTATCAATTATAAACATTTTTGAATATCATATCAAAAATTGACCGCTCCAGCGGGAATCGAACCCGCGTCTCCGACTGACCGTGTCGTTGTCGTCGACCGTTTTGATATGATATTCAAAAATGTTTGGAATTCCTAATGTGTGGGTAACACAAAAATAAAATCGTACATATTATCAATTATAACTTAAATTATTATTATTATTAAAATATACATAATAAAGTAAATACTATTATTATAATATTATTATAAATATTTATTGGTAATATGTTGAGAGTTGCGTAATTTGCCGGAGGTAACTGAAATTTATTTGTATTTTCTAACTTCAGGTACAAAACAATAGGTATACAAAAACGACTTAGACTTGTAAATTTACATTAAAAGCAATGTTTGTAACTTATACAATTTAATAAAATGCTAGTGTTGTCTTAAGATTGTAAAACTTAATAACTAAATTTAAATTAATTTTTGTTTTTAAAAATTATCTGTAATTATGATTATTATTATTATTTTTATTATTAATTCTTCGTTGTATGGCTTTTAGCTGTATATTATCTGTAATTACATTAATTATAAAATCACTAATAAAATTAAAGAACGGCGACTAATTGAGACGTAGCTTATTTAAAATCGTTCACCGACATTTTAAAATATATTTAAAAAGGATTGAAAATGACAGATATTAATATACCTATTATAATCTAAAAATAACGATTATGTACCTATGTAAGTCTAAATATCTATATAAGTATAAATTATTATTTAAGTTTGCAATTTAATTACTTTTCATAAATGTAAATAGTAAATATGAATTACAAAATTTCGAAATAAATTTTATCATTAGCCACAAACTTCAAACTGAGTCCAAAGTAAAGAGAACATTAAACAAAAACACAATTACAACATGTATTATTCTAGAGAAGGAAAATATAATTACATGAGAAAACAATAATCAAAGTCTATCCCACTATTATACGAGTGGACACTCATCAGTAAAAAGAAAACGTTTATATGAGATTTCATGGGAGATTGATGGCAATGCGTGAGAGTATGGGATAGGCCTCCATTGGAATGGAATGACATAACGGGGCGTTGTTGTCGGTCGAGCGCCCACCGCCGCAACAGGTGCTCATTCAACGACGGGGTCACGACGACATCTGTGTTTTAATTCCGATCCCTACTAGTTCCACGTTTTGCTTTTATGTAATCCTAGGACTCCAATTGGGACACGTGTGAAATAATTAACATGAATCGTATTTTGAAAACTTGCACTTTATTTAAAAAAATACCTTTCATTAATTCTCTCATAACCCACATACCTATTCTTATGCAAATAAATTAAAACTGAAATATAACATAATTATGACTTATAATTTTTTTTTGCTTTCAAAAGATTTGTAATTACAATAGTAATGTGTTTTATTTAAAAAAAATCTGCGAGCCAATATGAGAGAAATCATATTAAAAAAAAAAAACTTCGGTTTTAAAAAAAACGTGTTACAATAAATAACAAAGGATTGAATCACGATACCGTGTACTTATTATATTTCTTTTCTCAACGACTTAAGAATAGTAGGCATGACGAAAGGCTAAAGAATACTTTTTGATCCACAGTTGATTACAATTAATTTGTTTGTGGGAATAGCTTTGCAATAAAGAACAAAGAGGCCTTGGAGCAAGCATTTGTTTCGCGGCACCACGCTTCAACAAATCTAAATGGTCCTTGCGTATGGGAAAATACATTTATTTTTGCTTTATGTTCTATTTTTACGTAAAAATCAATTTTTTTATATGAATACTATGAACTTATTATAATTAAGTAAATATTCTATCTTTTAATAAAGTAATAAAGCACAAGTAATTTTTTTGGTTTATTTTGTACAATTCATTTCATCCTTTTAATTTCATTTGACTATGGAAACATGCCAATGAAGTAAAATATTTTATCTACATATTCATTTTATGGTAAGCTATTGAGCTCAAGGCTAAGAGCATCAACGTGTCGCCACCCAAAATTACAAACAAGTATTTTGTTGAAATCTATCGTTTTATTTTATTTTTAATAAAATGTGTACACTTATTGATTAAGAATTTAATTTAAAGGCGCATTTGTTATTAAATCTTATAAAAAAAAAGGTGTATCAAATCATTTAGATTTCAAATACTTTCTTTAAGTAATAAAAAATACTAAGTTAATAAGCTGCTCAGTCTTGAGTCTCGACGGGTTCAACTTGAAGCTATGTTGCTTTTTGACATTTGTAATAACCAATATGATTATGTAGATTCGGTAGGTATATAAAATATTTTTTTTGTGTACCGTTATGATTTTACGTGCGTACTTCACGCGTTTACCCTTTATTTATAGTTAGTTCCTAGACATAAAACTAACGCAGGAACTGGATCCCCATTATGTCGCATTAATAATATTTGCGTATAGTTTCAGTTGTTACAAAGAAACATATCATTGACATCCTTTCTGGAAGATCATACCAGTCATCCATCATTGATCATAACAACTAATAAACAATACCTATAAACATTTAATAAAGATCAAATGCTTTATAAGTTTGAGACATTATATCATATCCTATTTAGCTTGAATTTGTCTTTAAAGTTATTAATACCCTATTTTTTATTTTTTATTATACTACATATATAAAAATATTATATATAGTATTGAAGTACATACCAACTAAATTAATTAAAAATTTAATTGTCTCCAGTCACACTTGAAAACAGGTTTCACAAACTTTTTACAAAAAAAATTCACGTTTTTAAACCTAAGATAAGTTACAAATTTGTTAAATGGTTCTGATAATAAAATAGAAAATAAAAAATTGTCACAGACGTGAAGAATTTATAATATGTTTGATGGCGTTTATTTCATGATCTAATGATACAACCTTTAATAGTTTTTTGCATTAGAAAGCCTTTTTATTAATGGAAATTTCTAAGCTAAATTAACATTTCACAGCACAGCGGTAATTAACTACTGGCATTACTCGTCAATATACTTTTTTTAATGTAGAATATACCTAATACCTTAAAATAATAAATAATCGAGAAAAAATTAGATTCATTTAGAAGTACCTACGTGTATACCTACGTGTAATTCTCGAAATGATAATGCAAAAATTACATCCATTAAATAACCAATAATTTCTCTGGCATCTGCGGATAGAGAACGGTAAAAGAAGGTGATTTTACGCATCTTTTTGCTATTTCACATAATGGCTTTAAAATGATAGCGAAATGCTCCGGTGGTCAACACTAGCCGAGTAAGTAATGTGTTTTCCAAGCAGTGATTAAATAACAATTATAAAAAAAAATATTATGTATTTATTAAATACTTAAATTTAATTTTATCATTATTGTGTTGGAATCGTGTAGCGTTTACGCATTTAAAATAACAAATATCTTTTCTGTGACATCAAACTAAGATCCTGCATGATTCATTAATTGAAGGTAAACACGCTTTCCATGTAATAAACAGCTACTAGCTGTTAGTTTGCACGAGTCGTAGAGGTTAACACACCTACACAATACTAATAAGTATCACTCGTTAGTAAAAAACCTACATACTTGAATATTTTAAATCTAGTAAAACGTGGCACTATTATTGAAACTACTACCGCAGTATATTCGATGGGAATAGGTACGGCGCTAACAATTGTGGATTCGAAACTCGCTCACGGTATACATAATATATATATATATATATATATATATGTGTGTGTGTGTGTGTGTGTGTGTGTGTGTGTGTGTATTCCACACGGATGAACTAAATATTTCATTTCGTCATTCGTTCTCTGACTTAATAGTTATATCATAATACATACCAGGTAAAAATGACGAATGATGAAGAAGATATAGGACTTTTAAAAATATGATTAAACTTAGTTATGTAATAGAACTGTACATTTGAAGTAAGATGTGAAAAATAATTACAGTACTTAGAGTATCGATGGAGGAAAATGTAACGTAAAAAAAGCCAAACAAAAGACCTAGGTCGCATATTATTGTGCAAGTAGGTAATTACTTAATTTTCTTTACGTCGTTTGTAATACATGTAGACAATAAAGAATACAACTACATGTACCTTAAAGGTAAAAGTCTAACCACAATATACTCTGTGTGGTGATGACCTATCGCTTGGTGTGTTATACAAAAAGCTGTTATCAGCTTTTTTTAGAAAAAACTCAAAATTAAATAATAACTGCTTAAATAAAAAACATATGGAAAGAAAAGGACAATTCGGATAAAGACAAATATATGTATGCCCTAAATAAACATTTGTCCTTACTTGGATAGAACTGATGATCCTTAGCATAACAGCTGTGATCCCCAGCGTCAACTCCTTATTAAAGGTAAAAAAATTAAGACACCATATCTTTTTGGAGGTTGCCAAATACATTTCCTATTTGTATTATGTTACAGGACATCCTTTATTAAAAGATTCAAGAAATTTAAACAAAAACCTATTGGTAACTAAACGAAAAGTGTAACTAATTAAAAAACGATTCTCAGTACTAATTTATTTGAAACCTAGTGCGAAACGTTGAAGTTCGAAAGAGTGAGGTGACAATATTTATATAATTTTTCTATTTAATTATTAAAGGCTATAAATATTTTATCTGTTAACAATTTTTAGCGTACGATACAAAAGTACGACATAGGTATAGATTGTTTCACTTTATACATTATCGTATATATTTACATCGTTATGTTCGTCGTTCGTTCGTCGTGTTGTCATGTTTTCTAATTTTTAACCGACTTCAGAAAAAGGAGGAGATTCTTAATTCGAATGTGTGTTAACTCAGAACTTTTTACTGGGTAGACTTATTTCGATTATTCTTTTTTAATCGAAAGCTGATTCTTGTCCCAATTAAATTTGATACTTTTTGAATAATCTTATATACGCATTTTTTACTTGATTATTTTTTCGTCTACCTACGTTGTATTACTTGTCGATGTAATGGACGTCGTTTTTTTTTTGTTAGCGAGCAAACACAATTATAAGATATGATATATATACATACATATATGTACCTATATATAGTCCCTAAATATAGTACCTGTGATGAAATGAACTAGTAGCATTATTGTTATGAAATGTGATTATTAGTGTTAAAGTAATGTCATTACATCATATTGATTAAGTCTGGGTCTATGGGCGCCGCTAAGGAAATCTGCATGACTTTATATGGTGATGAAGTTGTTGGTCCAGCTTACATAAGTGGTCTTCGAACGCCATCTAGTGAAACTGACCAACGTTTTGTAACACATTACGCTTAAACAGCGAACTCTTACTTTAAGAAATTCCTAATAGGTACAATGAAAGTAAATTATTTACTAGATACAAAAATATCGTATAAGAAAGTTTTTACATACAATACTTACATTACTGTAAGTGTTGGAAATTATTTAAAAGTCTACATAAATAAAAATCTGCTCTAGATAAATAAGAATATATTGTAACAAGAATAAAAATGTTGATTAACTAAAAAATAATAGTTAATAGCTCCATGTATTAATATTTATGAAGTGAATGTTTTGTAGTGGTAACTTTAGAAAGAATGTTATTGTAATGAGAGCAGTATGGAGAGTACTAGAGTAGAGGAGAATGCAAGCGTTTGTGGGGTCGCGGCGATAAAGTTGCGACACGGCTGGGTGAGTGTACTAGATGCCAACCTTGAGATCATCGGTGAGTGCGGGAGCAGTAATGTACGGGGCTCATTCCTCCCGGTGCAAGCAATCCGCCTTCCCTCGCTAGGCGAACAGCCGTTAAGTGACTCCTTAGAACAAGCCGCACGCAAAGGACAATGTTATTTTATAGAGATACACTATCCGATTGTATGACTAAAAACACACTGTCACAACACTGCACCTACAACACTCCGAAGGTGTAGCAGACTGACACTCGATGACGAAACGTGGTAGCGACGCACAAAACTCGTACGTGCAACCGACGTGTTGGTCGGAGCAAGACTGATCGTGGCGCAGCGAGGCAGGCTGCAGCGCGCTGTCGTTCACCCCCCCTCCCTCCATACTTCTTTAGCTGCCGACGCTCTTTACTGGTTGAGCTTTAGCTTGCCTTGACTGTAGATCATTATAATAAAACTGCAAGAGTGATAAACGGGTATATTAAACCAGAGAACCTGAAAGAGGTTTTATTATTGATTATATAATAGTCGATATCTATCTTATCGTCAACTTTCTTTAATTATAAAATACTAAACCCCTAAATAAGAAAAAGCACAAATCGTATAAAATAATTTTGTAACGATATTAGCTATAACAATCACTTCAGAGTAATTAATCTAGTTATATACAAAATTCTTAAAAGAAAATAAATATATACGATTACATATTATAAATTATTCAGTTTTAGCATCTGTAAGTCAATTGGCTTTCTCAGAAAAACCCAGAGAGCGGCAGGCCTCAAAAAGCGTTAATCGATTTTTCTCATTACCAATTACCAGTTCCAAAGATTCGTTGAAAGAAACAATAGTGTAATGGCAGCACAACTTGATTGCCCATAACGGATGGAATGCTCATCGATTTCAAACACGTTACGAGCTTTAGTCACAAATATTAATATATATGTATAAGTATTTTTTGAAGTAAAACTTCTTTGCGCACGCTTGGCTTGAATAGTAACCTAGTGAACGCGTAACGAGAGCGTTATGAAAAGTGTGATCGGGAGAGCCGAACGGAAGTTGAGAGGGAGATATAATTTAGTGAAGATAGAAAATTTTACTCCAGTGGTCTAAAGTATACTCGCTTTTTAAATTAATTTTATCATAAAGTACTAATTAAATATAATAAAAAGAAGATATCGATACCAAATAGGTACTTGCATTTATTCTAATTATATTATACATTTCACTATGAACATAATATATGTTACGATATTACATTAAAACAGATAACGAGTAATCATACAAATAATACCTAAAATACGAATTATAATTAAAACTAATCCTTGAAGTAAATGGCATAATCTAGAATATATGTCATACATTTGATTGGACACGAAAAGTACGCGGTGTTTAACTCCCGTAACCTATAGGATAGACTTCAACGCGCGCGTTTTGTTTGACGCGATGACGTTGGCGGTTAATTCTTGATTAGTTTTTTCCACTTTTGTTATAAAAAATTTACTGTAATGGAAATACTTTTTGTAATCTATATTACTTATTCTCGCATTACTTATTTTATAATAATCTGAATGACTAAAAAATATATTTTTAACAAGAGTCAGTCAGAGTAAATTAAACGGTAACTACTTATTATACATATATATTAACGGATAACTGAGGTAGGGTACAGCAGGAATTATTTAGTTTAAAATTTGAACCAGCCCAACTGGAGAAGTAAATCAACCTTACAGAACAAAGCTAAATAATTCTGCAGGGTAGGAACTGCTAGTAAGGTCAAGTAAAGTTTGTTGCTGTGGCGAGTAAATTAGCAATAGGCCACCATCAGGTGGACCGTATGCTTGTTTGCCAACTACATTGTATAAAAAAGCGTGTATTATACCAAATTGATAGAAAATAATGCCCGGCAGAGTGTACATAATACAATATTTGTTAAGTCCAACACATAAATATAGTAATTAAGCGCCTTTTTTTGGTCGTGCCAAAACTTCAGAACGATTTTATGACTTTAAACATATTTTTTTAACTTTTGTGAACTCTTGTACAAGGTCTTACGGAATAAATAATTCAGAAATTTGTCTAGAAGTTTACAAAATTTTAAAATAGCATTTGACTAAATTTTCCGTGTCAGCTAGTCTTCTATGCAAATAAAAATAAATTACTAAATGTATTTCTAAGCGCTAAACCTGAGAAGGGCTGGGCCAATTCTAGGTGCAGAAAATTGCGCATAAAACTGGAAAAATTCGGAAAATATAACCATTATTTCAACTTTACGTGTTTGACAGTTCGCAAGACGAGAAAACCTCTACGAGTCAACCATTCATATATAAATATTTGCCAATATGTACAAATAATAATAAAAGGTTTCAGAAAATACCATACTATATTTTACTGCACTTGTTTTATAAATACTGCACGATACATATGGCAGATGATCTCAGGTAATGACCGAAGAATGAGTTCATTCCTCATCATTTAAACAATCATCGTTGATGAAGTAATGCTAATTAATTTCCTCCTCGTTACTTATTTAGTATGAATATATAATAATTACACAAATCTTTTGTTATTATATAAATATATATATATATATATATATATATATATATATATATATATATATATATATATATATATATATATATATATATATATATATATATAATGTTTGTCTGTATGTCCTTTATAGAATCTTAAGCTATGCATTTGATCATGATCTTCAGCAAAGTGTTGTGCATGAGCATACTAAGGTTTCTAAGTTGGTACGACCAAAAAATAAATAGATAATGCGTAGCAACTTGCGCAGGGTACAGCTAGATAGACATATTTAATCAAACATAAGTAATTTTTAAAATTTTATGTTTGTTCTTAAACATAAAAATGACTTTAATTTACTACAAATGAATACGTATATCCTTAATAATTTACATTATTAAGGATAACTCAAAACTATTCGTCAGATCTCTATCAAATTAAAAGAAGACCACACGATAAGCACTAGCTCTAGAATAAAATAATAATAATCAACAAGTTATACAACTTAGGTAGATGAAAAAATAAGTAAATACGCATTATCAAAGATTACTCCAAAAGCTGTAATCAGATCTCGATGAAATTTAAATGTGACCACATTATAAACATCGGCCTGCGTTTAAATTAAAAATCATTAAAATCGATACACCCAGTAAAAAGCTATGCGGATTTTCGAGAGTTTCCCTCGATTTCTCTGGGATTCCATCATCAGATCCTGGTTTCCTTATCATGGTACCAAACTAGGGATATCTCCTTTCCAACAAAAAAAGAATTATCAAAATCGATTCATAAACGACAGAGTTTTCCCCGTAATATATATATATATATATATATATATATATATATATATATATATATATATTTTTTTTTTTTTTTTTTAAACAGGAATTTCAAAATAATAATGGGTATATACAGGTATTTTGAAATATATAAAAAAAGTGTTTAACAGTGTTATTGAATACACTATGTTCTGTGTTTTAAACTATAATTTTAAAACATTAAATTCTATTCTATTCTCCTTTGCAGACTAACATTTTTAGTTAAGTATAATTATGCTTTAGGCACTTATCCAAGCGTTAAAAGGGTACCTAAGAGATAGTTAAGAGGTAGCTTTGAAACATATTTTCTTACAATAAAGTTAAAATTTATGAGTATGTATAGTATTAGTGACAAGTTAGAGGTTGCTTTAAAATTTTATTAAATATAGTCAAACGACTAGTAAAAATATTTTATTTTAAAGTAGTTCTTTAAACATGGTTTCTGGTTGAGGAGACGTGATGACATTTAAATGTTAATCAAAGAAACATATCCAATATTACGCTTATCTTCCACACACTCAGTGATCTTATTTTGATGTTAAATCTAATTTCATTTTCATAGTTATAACGGGATACTAATTTATTTTCCACCATCGTGTCGCAATGCTAAGACATCGAACATCCTGGACAGACCGGTCTGCGGGCGTTTATCGGGGTTCAGTGCCATTATTTAGCGATCAAAATATACCGGTTCAAAAACGTATGTGACGATCAAAGTCATAACATTACCACTGTGTACTTTTTATCTCTGTATTGTTATGTAATGATGATTGAATTTTTCTTTATTTTTGATAAATATTTTGCAATCAATAATGTTACTCGGCTATAACACTAGTTTCATGTGTCTTTTTTCGTGCGAGTCTAAAAAAAATTTGGTCAATACATGTCACACGTTACACATACATACTATATTACACACCACTATTATTTGGTTTAAAGCAAATATTTTAATACATTAAAATAATCAGTTTTTAGTCACCTTAATCAATTGTATTTTATTTAAAATATATGCGTTTATACATACCTATTACACAAATTTTTCAAACAAAAAAACCTGAAAGCCTTTACACTTTATTTCCATTTATTTAAACACATTCTATAACATTATTCTATTCCTTCGTATTGGGTAAGCGTCTACGCGGTAAACACGGGCGTTATAATTATTATAGTTGTTCATTGAACTCCGTATTTAATATAATATTTATTAACATAAAATTGAAATATTTTTAATGGGCAGTTATAAAAGATTCCAATTATGTTATATGCATATAATCTATTTATTTCATAAACATTTTAGTTATAGGTGTGAATCTCATTTCCCAAGGCGGCAAGAAGTGTGGCTCACGACGTAGCGGTGACCAAGTAACGGTGACGGAGGTACTAACACTGAATCGGAGGGCACAACTGATGATATTGTAAAGTTCTGCGTCTTATTACAGTTATCTAAAAACTAGAACCAATTATTTTAATTGTTCCTTTTCTAAAAGCTATACTTCTAACAGAGAGTTTTCATAGTAGCTTAAAAATAAATATTTTACCTTTCATATTTACATATTCTCCTCTCTTTAAAAATTTTATAAGAAAATACTTCCTTATCTTACTATAAGACCGCCTTTGTATGTTATTATTCGCATTTTTAAATTTCCTAATTTGTAAATCTGTCAATATCAAGAACAAAAATTAAAATGTATAAAAAGAGATTCTTATTTAAAAGTCTAAGCAAGTGTTGAATATGAAGTTTTAAGAATTTTACAAAACAGAGCTCATTATGGGCGTTCGTGTACAACGGATGAAGACGTCATTATCATGACCCGAGTCAGTGTCACGGTCGGCTTGCCATCATAATCACGAGCTGCCATCGTACAAGGTTGGAACTACACATAAGTTTTCACGTAACAGTAACAACTAAGTAGAATAACATATATCATGAGCATGTTTACAATACGACGATTGATAAAAATAACGAACCAATTTCATTTATTGAGTGTAATACTTTTGTTACAACTACATTGTATGAGATTATCATTTAAATTGTATATATGAGCAAGTACACAAACGTGTGTAGTTTGTCTTTTCCTAAGTTTATCTTTCCAAGAATAAGGAAAGTTCTTGGCAATTTTCTTAGAAAAGTTGAACCCTTCAAGGATGCCTTATTTTCCTCATTAGTATATTGCATACGTAAGAAACGGTAATGTGCCTATTTATTATTATTTTATACTCTGAAATATAAATTGAATTTCATTTATTAAAAACTCAAATATACTATTTGTATTTTTTTTTACACAGAACAAGTTATATAAAAATTATTCCCGAGAAGACAACAATATTTTAAAAAATTGCTTTATGTTGTTTTTCCTGAAATAAATATAAGTCTTATTTATATTTTTAACGAGCCACTCGCAATTTCCCTTACGTAGAAATTGATTATGTTTACATAGAGGGGCTAATTATCAGTTTTTGTTATATATAATTAGGTTGGCAAACAAGCGTACGGCTGACATGATTGTATTGTAGGCTATTGCCGTAGCTTATAGACGTTTGCAACACCAGAAACATCGCAAGCGTTGACGACCATTGTGGATAGCTCCAAGTCCCCCAGGAGCTCTGGCCGCCTTACTTACCAACAGGAACACAACACTGCTTGAAAGCAGCATTATTTAGCTGTGATCTTCTGTAAGGTTGAGGTACTACCCCAGTCGGGCTGCCCCATATTTTGAGCAAGAAATTTCCTGCGGTGCCCTACCTCAGTTAAATTACAACAATTTTTCACTCTTTGTACCACATTTTTTTTCGCCTGTCGTGCGTTGAAACCATCAGACTACTCGCAAAGCTATCAGCTCAATCACGCTTCATGAAATAGTCGCGCGGTGCGATAAACAGTGTTCCCTTAGGTTTCTCAAGCCATTTTTAACTCATTTTAGTTATACGAACTAATCTCCTATTTTACCATACACAGAATTTCCATAAACGCTGGAATACTTGTTTAAGATATATGCAATCAAAACCCTAAAAATAAAATTTCATGCTTCTAAAATTTCTACATCCGATACGGCGGGAAAAAGTTTCAGGTATATTGAGGCGTAAAAATTACATCAAGTATAAAAATATGACATTTGATTAATTATTGATTTATTTTAACCAATACCTAACCAGGCCTAAAACTAAAGGTTAAAATAATATTTATGCAAAAATGCCTCTTGCACTTTTATAGGAGACGTCAATGCTTTTGATGTGAGTGATTTTCCCTCCATTTAAAACAATGCTGTTCAAACGTCTATGAAAAAAGTTTAACAGATTGTCCAGAAATAACGGTTTCCATACAAATTTCATCACCTATTTCACCCATTTATGATAAGAATTTTCAGAAAAACTGAAATGTGTGTTCACTCATTTTTAATTAGTAGAACCAGAACTAAAATTTGATGTTTTCAGCTACAAAAATGACGAAGTATTCATTTAAACTTCTTTTTCAGTTTTACTAACTTTTACCAACTTTAAACTACATCTGAGTCATTTTCAAACATATTACATGAGGCACAAAAAATTACGTAGGTACTTTCATATAAACTTGTACTTAGACCCCTGCAATACGGCCCTATCGAAAAATCCTTTTTTAGCGGACGGCTACCTACAATAAACCTTTCCAAATTTCATCTTCATGCATCCAGCGGTTTTTAAGATTTCGTGATGAGTCAATGGCCTAACGATTTCATATACATATATAGAAAAACATTTAGATTTGTTGAAGTTTTATCACACTATTTTAGTACATTAATTTCTGTTCTAGTTATTATAAATTAATCGTAATTTAAGCTTTATTAATATGAGCACAAGGTTTAAAGCCGTTTTAATTATAAAGGTTTTTCGCAACGGTATATGATTTTTTATTTATATCAAATAAATTATTTCCGATTAATATTCGGGATTTTATTTTTATTTTATACATTTTTCTGAGCTAGTAATTTAATGTGATTTAAACAGTCACGTTGAAGAAAATTTTACATCAAATTTTAAGTATAAAATAAGGATTCTTCACTTACCGTCATTTAAAGAATACCTATTTACCTTATGTATTATTTCAATTTTCTTACATAGACATAATAAAAGTAATCTTAAGTATTATTATTTTATTTTGTATAACAAATTATATGGTATCATTTCGAAGAGGCTTAAACTACTTTTATGTTTTATTTAATTAGGAAGATGGACTATGACAAATAGTGTCTTATATTTAATTTATAAATATAATAAAAACTAAACGAAAAATTATTTAACTTTTGCTTTGCTAATTATTGCTCTTCATAAGCGACAAGGATATTTCTTTTTAGATTTGGCACAGTGGATGTGGGTGTGATTTCACCAGACGAGTTTCGACTTTCTCTGTATATTACAACATGACCAACGCGTCACCGATATGTTGCGATGATCTGTGACATTTTAAATCGAAAATATCAAAATAACAAGCCCAAGGTAGTCCGGGCTGTTCCGAACGACTTTGGTGAACGAAGTCAAAATACTTATTATTCGTAGTTTGCGCCGAGATTTGCAAATTTATTGTGAATCATATACTATGAAGGCGTAAATAAAATAGGAAACTTGTATATTGCCTTTTGTACTTAAAGAATATAAATTTAGTTATTATTAAAATTAAACAATAAATTATAATCGCCTACGCCTACTCTTTAATGAATTCTTAATTGTGGTCACTCCACAGCAACAGCACTCAACAAAATAACAAAAACCTTTTTAGGAAAGCTTCTAACAATTAAGCAAAATTCGTCGTTAGATCATCAAAAACTCATATCTCAAGTGTAATTGCCATAGGTTATTGAACACTTGTATATAACATAATACCTGTATCTTAAATATTTTTTTTTAAGTTTTGGGTGATTTATCGGTTTAACAATATTGTATTTATTATATTACCAGCCGATCTGATGAACTTCGTACCGCCTTCATTTTTTTCTTTTGGATATAATAATTATGTATAACGAAATAAAATATAGCCTATCTTTTCAGTTGAATCAAACTGCACAAGGTGTCCTAAATTGATTTAAAGTTAAGTACTTAACTTTAAGATTAGAAGTCCATCGCGGACAAACAACGTGACGCGTATTTTATATATATTAAGATAAGAAATATTTTATAAAAATAGTATTGCTACAATAAAATAATCCTACATAAAATTTAGAAGTATTTATTGCGTGCAAAAGTTCGTGTTAGTTTATAGAAAACGGAAACCCAGTCTTTGTACAAAATGTTTCTATTTTTTTTTTATATTTAAGAATGTTATAAAAGTTTTATGAAAAGGACAAATATTACAATTTCATTACTTTAATTGACGAATGTTATCATTAACACATATTTTAAAACTATGAGAAACAGACAGACGACGATGAAATTATACACGCTGCTAGTATAGGGTTGCAAAAGTTAAAAGTAGTAGGGTTGCACAAATTTGTAGCTGATTGAGTAATACAGCGTGGGTGCAGTCCTCGACAAGAATGACGGTGACGCCTGCGTAGGTCGCACAAGCCTTTAAACCAATACCTGTGTTAGCACATAAGTAAAAAAGTATTTCAGTGTAGGTGTCACTTGAATCATGATCAGAAAGTGTGTTAAATAATAATTGAAAGTTATTATTGATCAGTTATACAGTTACTGCTCTATATTATTATCTGTACTTTTACTTTTATTCAAATACTTAATAGGTAGGATAAAACTGTTATAAACAAATGTACCTATTATCAAAACAATTTAATTTATAATGATTATTATTTAATATACGTAATTATTGTTAAATATTACAAATATTATCTAACGTCTTTGAAATATGTACGTTGAACTTAATAACGGCAAATTATTTTAGGTATACCGCTACTTACATAACAGTCGTCATATAGTAGGACAGTACGGACTGTACTTATATCGCATGCCAATGACATCATGACGTCCACTTACTGTTACCTAGACGTTAAACGTGATCTGAATTTAAATATAAATTATGTCCACACAAATTTTGTTTCTCAACTCGTATTTACATGGAATGCCAGATTTAAAAGAAAGTAGAAATAAATTAATGAACAACGCACCGTACATTATCTACCGAAGTATTAAACCATCCAACTTTAATTTTTAAACAAGTACATACTTTACTCGTAACACATAAGGAGAATGGAAATAAAGCTGGAGCATTTTTTGTATACCCCGCATAATCATTTACTCGAAACAAAGAACCCCACAAGGCTGTTTAACTTAGCATCCAGAATTTTAATAAGACGATACATCCTTGCAGAGAACTTGAAGAAAACGTATTGAATTATTATTTTGTTTCTTTTGCTGCCAACCTCTACGTTTATTCGCTTTCAAGAGCTTGGTTCAGGCGTAAAGCGAACGGTGACACAGCGCTAAAAATAGAGCTAAGACTCAGGGCCAGGCTCAACGATGCGGCCGAACGCTACAGCCAGACCTGTCCCGATCACCCCCGTCCCTCCCACGAGTCCCCCATGATCCCTAAGCGCCATCTTGTTATTCCACGGACCGTAGCGAACAACAACTTAAGACTAAGTAGCAAGGACATTGCAGTCAAGCTTGAAATTCCTATGAAGGCTGGATGTTTCTGAGCGTAATTGTAAGAGGCTAATGTTTTGAAATGTAATTACCACAATTAATTGACATTTTTTATACATTGCTGAACAACTTGCCTGTATTTATTTTAACGCTCCTGCGCGGACCAAATTATATCTAATGAAATATTTAAAAAACTTTCGAATTAAGTCTTATATTCATTTTTTTTTTATAAATGCCCTGTTTTACGGCTATTTACATATAATAATATGAAATGGAAACAATAATTAAGTAATTGAAAATGGTACGCACAATGAGTGAACATAAAATGTAAGTGAAGGCTTTAAATATTATGTTTTCAAAAGCATCTATCTTATTATCTGTTTGGACTAGTGTTCCACCAAGTGATCCACCAAGGATGTGAGTGCGACTATAAAACTTTTCGAAATTAATTAAAGCGAACAACTCATTTCTCAACTTTATGTTTTGATAATTTTTCGTAATTATTGTTAAGCGAGATGTAATAATAATTGATTTCAGAAAAAGGCTCCTCAAAACAAGAACCTACGAGTACGAAAAACGAAGTTACAGTTACCGTCTAGTTATAAAATTATTATCCAATTTAAATTCCTAAATTCATTGATAAAATAAAATTGCCTTAATTCCTGGAAGTTCGTCGTGGTAGATTGGTTATCCTATATTTAAACGTTATTAAGTCTGGCCGTTTCATGATTGATGTGATCCCAAAAATTTGATCCCACAGTGAAGACGTTCTCTTAAAAGGTTCAATCACCAAGAACCTTGTTTTTGTTTAATTAATTCACCAGCCAAATGTCAAAGTATTAGACTATTAATGTTAACGTCATTCATAATTATATAAATAACTTTTAAAATAAAATAAATATGGTGACTGTAATATCTATAGCAAAGGACACGGCCTCAAGCGGCACAGGAAGATGATGTCACTGATTCGACTGGTTTTGCTTATTATTCGTCGGGTGTTTAACTAACAACAGAATACATTAGCCAGTCAAATGAAATTTGTGCATATACAACGAAGTATTGAATGTAGTATTTAAAATAATTTTAATAATGGCCATGAATATTAAAGGCAGATGAAAAACGTTGACGTCATAGATATCGAGCTTATATACTAAGTATACGAGATTTGGTTTTGAATAGAAGTTTATTTCTTATTGAATTTAATTCTTCGATAGATATGCTCGAACAGTCAGCATTGTTTTAAAACAAAGTAACATTCCATAGATTTAACAAACACGAAAGTTCATTTAGTTCATAAGTTAGCCTGCAGCTACCCTTTATGTTAAGATATTCATTACAACTATGAGCTTTATTTACGTTAGTGAATAAAATAAAACAAATTTCACAAATTAGTAATAGGACCTGGGTGACCGAGCTTAGCTCGGTATTTTTAGTAAATCGTGTTTTTTGAAAATCATTTTTAAATACGAATTACATATTGATAAAATATGAATAATTTTGTTTTTTTTAGAAAAAAAAAGAAAAAAAAAGGATAATCGATCTGGAATACGTGAGGATTCGAACCATGATCTTTTCGGCCGAGCGCGATCGGCCGATTTCCCCTGAGCTATTACAATTTTATTGACAGATGCGAAATTTACCTTCTTATTCTAACGATATTGTAGCCATTTTTTCATTGCCTAAAAACAGGGATAAAACGACATTTTCTAAAAATGAATCCTAGCTAGATTTATTTATCTCCCCCGTAATCCCCTGTATACTAAATTTCATGAAAATCGTTGGAGCCGTTTCCGAGATTCAGATTATATATATCGCACCTTCGGTGGAACAAGGGCGTATCTTACAAAAAATCGTAAAATGAGTTAAATATGCAGAAATGCCCAAAAAACACTCTAGTATCTAGTGGGACAAAGACTCCCATTAGATTCACTTTAAAAGTCGCTACACGGCAATAGTGTCTTTGTCATTTTGGATCGAATTGGTGGTCGTTTTGGCGCGACATCGTCTCATTGGTCAGTTGCGCCGTTGCCCCAGCGCACAATGTTTTTATCTTGGAGCTCCAAAGCCGCGAAGGTAAATATGCCTTTTGATATTTGATATTCCTGGAGAGACAAAGTCATATTTAGCACACTTATGCCTTTTTCGTGAGCAAATGCTTGGAAAGACAAAGCCATTGCAACATTTGTGACTTTGTACTTACAACATTTTTATTATTTTATAGTGTTATGAACAAATATGGCTTTGTTATTCCAATACATGTTTTATAAAATAGGCATAAAAACAATTCATACTTTCTCATACCGAATTCCTTTCTAACTCTGAGTAGTTGATTACACTGTGACAATTTTTTTTTAATTTTAAAATGGTGTTGCTGTTTAAACTCTGAAGCTTTATTCTAAGTTATACAGTTAAATTTTCAGGGAAAAATGAGATCCCGAAGTCGAAAAGTTTTGATGATGTTAAATGATGACAAAGACATTCAGAATATCGAAGAAATGCATGTGCCTCAAATTGATAGCATCCAAGCCACTTTCATTGAAGACCACCAGAATAAAAAAAAATCATCATCATCATCATCATACCAGCTCATGGACGCCCACTGCTGAGCATAAGCCTCCCCTAATGCTTTCGACGACGATCGGTCCTGCGTTGGTTCTTTTTTTTTTGGCAGCGGGTCTTGAAGAACTTAGACCCCACCGCACGGGCAATTTCCACCAGCCCGTCGTTGAGCTCGTCCGCATTTACGCAGTCGGCCAGGCGACAGGCCAAAGTGATTTTGGAGTTCGAGTTGAAAGCTCTCGGGGTTTTGAATCTGAGCAGGCGCAGGTCGGAGCGCAGACCCTATCAGCCGACCCCTCTCAAACTTGACATCGATATTCAATGTGCCTCGGACAAGTCGGTGATCACTTCCTGTTTTCACAGCATTGATCACTGAGACATTACTAAATATGTGCTTGTTCGTCGACATGATAAAGTCTATCTCGTTCCTGACGGTGCCGTCGGGACTCAACCAGGTCCATTTGCACCGTTCCGGCTTCCTGAAGAACGAGTTCATTATAAAGAGCCCCTCCTTCTCCATAAAGTCAGTCAGTAGCCAGTCCCGGGAGTTCCGTTGCTCGTATCCAAATTGCTCCACTCACAACTCATCACCGCATCGTCTGCTTAGCTTCGCATTGAAGTCCCCCATCACAGCAGTGTAGTGGCATGTAGAGCTATGTATAGCTGTAGAGATTTCCTCATACATAGCTTCCACTTCGTCATATGGATGTGTCCAGGTCGGTGCGTAAACCTGTATGACCTTTAGCGAATACCGCTTGGATATTCTGAGTATAAGGTACGCCACCCTGCTCGACACTCTCCTGACGACGTCGATGTTGTTGACGAGAGCCTTGCGGACGAGGAACCTGACACCACCCTGGGACTGTTGGTCGCCCTCCCAATAGTACAGCAGGTTGCCAGACTTGAGACATCGAGTCCTCTCCCTCTCTTCGGACTTCAGATAAGCCTATAATATCCCAGCTCAACCTGCTGAGAGCTTCTTTCAACTCAATGAGCTTCGCGTCGGTCCGCAGCGTCCTAGCGTTATATGTTGCCAGGGCCAAGTGTCGTCGTTGGGGTGGTGGCCTGGCTTCTGCCGGAGATTATAGCCTCCTGCCCCGCCGTTATCGTGGCCTCCACCGTTTGTCGTGTCTGCCATTTAGGGGGATTTGGCGTAATCGCCACGCTTGCTAGGCTATGCTTAGAAGGCGCTGCTGCCCACCCTCTAATGGTTTTTCCTCTATCGCCTCTTACGATACCCACGGGATGAGATGGGGTGAAATTACAGATACCTCTTTAAGGGATAGATCTCGTGCTACGTGATTCATTTGTTTTTTATGAAAGCATCGTTGCTATTATTATTTTAGTTTCTTAGATACGTTTTCTTTTTATCGTTTTTTTTTTTTGTTAAATATTTACTGTAAAATGCCAAAGTGGTCTGTACAACAATAACTATGAAGATTGTTTGTAGTTTTATGTTTGTTAGTTTTGATTTGTTCAAGTGGAGTTAGTAAGTGAGTTTGATTTGTAAGAGTAAAGTAAAAACGGACTGATTACTATGGACAAAGATTTTATAACGTTAATATTGACGCTAATTTTAAAGGCAAATTCCAAAGAGTTTCGCTAGAGTTTTTTAAGATTTTTCAACAGAAGTTCCTAAAAAAGATGTTTAATTATAAAATAAAACATTTTTTGCAACAAATAAACTAGTTTCTATTTTTCAAAATCTTTAAAACACGAACGATAAATATGGTCATAATTACAAAACGATTTAAATGTTGGTGGAACAAAGGCATAAATGTACACCTTATTTTGAAAAAAATATTAATAGCAATTAACAAAAAATATTTGGCACTTGCAAACTACATGGCCATATTCACAAATAAATAGGTCGTATTTCATGCAAAGAACAATCAGTTTGAAGCAGTACAAAGACGAATAATACGACTGGGAATGTAAAAAAAACTTTAAAATGGCTCTCCTGTAAAATTACAAAAAGTGGAGTTGAGCCCTTGTTCCACCGAAGGTGCGATATATATACAAGAATTGCTCGTTTAATAGTATAAGATAACTATTTATCTTTGGTTATAAACCTTTTTTTATATGTATCACATTACACACATTATTCGATGGTATCTTCCTAAGTTAAGCAACATAAGGCTTGTGTTTTAGGTAACAGCCGACTGATACAGCTACTTTTTTTAACCGACTTCAAATTTATTCTATATAAGGTTCTCAATTCAACTGTAATTTTTATCTGTTTTACCTTATAACTTTTGGAAGTCTAACTTCTTTACGCACGCTTGACTTGGGCAGTAAGCTGGTAAATGCGTAACAAAATTGTTACGTAAAGTGTGATCGAGCGAGGCGAACCGAAGTTGGCAGGTATATATAAGTTAGATGAAGCTAAAGAAGTTTTACTTCAGTCTTGTGGTCTAAATCATACTCGTTTTTTATTGGGGGAAACAATTTCGATGCTTTTTAAATCAAAAGGTGTCTTGTCAATTGGCCCATTAAATTTAATCGAGATTTGATCTGTATTTTGGAGTTATCTTTAACAATAGTAGGTATTTACTGGACTATTTTTGAAGCAAAACTTCTTCACGCACGCTTGACTTGGGGAGTAAACTGGTGAATGGGTGACAAGAGCATTACGAAAAGTATGATCGGGCGAGACGAACGGAACTTGAGAGGGAGATATAAGTTAGTGAAAATAGAAAGAGAGAGAGTTACGTCTCGTAAGTTTTACTTCAGTCGTGTGGTCTAAAGAACACCTTTTTTGTCTATCTACGTTTTAGTTTCCGGTCGATGTAATTGCTTTTTTGCAAACAACACACAATTATATTAAATGATACTTATGTAAACAAATATATATTTATATATATTTTTCCAGACTCAGGGCGAAAATCGAAAGCATGACCTCCAGGGTCCAAGCGACAACTGCGGCAAGGGACTCGTTAAATTATGGTTCTTTTTTTATACGACTAGATCGGTGAACAAGCATACGGCCTACATGATTGTAAGCGGTTACCGTAGTCTATAGTATCCTGCAGCACCAGAAGCATCACAAGTGTATTGCTGACTTTCCCCCACCCTCCCCAAGAGCTCTGTTCACCTTACAACATTACTTGAGACTAGTGAATTGAGGTACTTCCTTAGTCGAAATGTTCCAGAGTTTGAGCAGCGTGTCCTGTAGTGTTATTCATTGTATATTTAATTCAGTATTTAATGTTACATTCCGTCTTTTATATGATATAATAATGATACAAAGATATGCAACATTCATTACTTATACATTTTTATTAGAAAAAAAAATAGATGCAATAATCTATTCAATAAGGGGAATATATACTTATCTGATTTATTGAACTTGAGGCAATAGCAAACGACGAAATATATTACTAATCAAATATAAAATGTTAAAAAATGACATCACCTTAAAGACCTCGACAGACGACACGAATCGTGATTCAATAATAAAACTAGTCAATTAACTTGAAAACAAAAATACAGAAGATTCTGTTTTAATCTTTATATACGGCGACGCGGTTTACAAAGATTTATAAATAATCTACATGTCTGCTTATTGAAGATACTTTTGTAGATATTTTTATTGAGGTATGCTAATAAAAATCATGTCCTGTTTAACTAACTAATGACAACATGATTCATCACCGTCAGTCTACGCTATTTACATTACATTCAACTAGAGGATCAGAACACATAAATTTAGCCAGTGCCTAAGATAATGTACAGTCTACAAAAATTATGAATGCGAAAGTTTTGGATTACCCAATCTTCTCAAACTCTTCTGTGTGTACTTCTCAAAGTATTGAAACTTTGTACGTAGAAAACTGGAGATGCAGAATATGGGTACTTTTTTATCTCAACGTTAGGAATGCACGTTATAAATCGATAATTCATAAACTATGGATATGCGCTATATTTAGCTTCAATCCGATATTATCGAGTCATATAATATCGATATGTGCAATCGATATATTTTATCCAATGTAGACCAAATATTGTGAGAAATTAAAAGCACATTCCATTTAAAATAATAAATGAAGGAAAGGAATAATAGGATAGGAAGTTTTAACTGATTCCTTCATTTACTCTTGACAGGTTGAGTAAGAATAGAACATAAAACCCCGAATTATTGGAAAACTTATACATAATTTAGAAAAAAGGTTTTTTTTGGTATAGTACCTTTAAGAGATGTTTTATATAGTCGTACAAAACTATGGGAAACAGCTAGTAAATGAATTTATAATAATAATAATAATAATAAATACTCTTTATTGTACACCACAAAGAAACATTACAAAAAAAGTGATACATGAAAAGAAAGATGTACAAAGGCGGTCTTATCGCTAAGAGCGATTTCTTCCAGACAACCTTTTTTTAAATTAAATAATTAAATAATTTAAAAATTTATATAAGGGAAGCGTAATATAGTGTAAAATGTAAAACTAAGACCACTGTTATCATGTACTCGTAATTGAATATACTTATAAGAGCAAATATAATTCCTATTGTCGACAAAATCACTTATATGAATTCCGAGGTCGTTACTAATAAATAAATCACATTCTTATTTTTTCAAAGAATTCTTACTTCAGACGCACAACAATAAATAAAAATAAAATTACTAATAAAATAAATGTGATATCATCACAGTTGTTATTAGATTTAAATATATTCTCGTATAAAATATATGCAGCTATCAACATTGTAGTAATTCCACAACTAAATCCAAAACCATTCCAAACCATTCCAATCCATTTCGATTACAGTGTGAAGAGTTTTGTGACTCGTTTACCTAACCACTTAGCATGTGTAGTATGTGCAGGCAGTGTTGTTTAGTTAGAGGTGTGGGCTTAGAAAGAACGGCCCCGTGCTATATCCGTCGGTCGATCTGTCGAAACCGCAGCTTGCGTAATGTTTTCTGACGAACCGGTAAAACAAATAGCTGCGACGAATCTGCAAATCTGTAATTTGAATCAAACTATTCAAACACAGTTTATATTCATTTCATTGAATGCTTGAGAAGTTCATAATTGTGGGGTACACGCACTGAGCAGGATGGGAGCGAGATCAAAAAAAGCGTAACAAGACTTCTTGCTATAGTATAAAACTAGCGACCCGCCCCGGCTTCGCACGGGTGTAATACTAATACTAGATATAAAATAAATAGGTATTTGTAATGTAAGCGCCAAAAAAATGTGTTTATATAAGATATCACATTAGAAACCTCTAAAATGGTCAGTGTTCCTCTACTTTATTATGTATGTATTATAAACCTTTCTCTGGAATCACTCTATTTACTAAAGAAAATAGCATCAAAATCCGTATGTATGTATTATACGTATAAACCTTTCTCTGGAATCACTCTATTTACTAAAGAAAATAGCATCAAAATCCGTAGCGTAGTTTTAAAAATCTAAGCATACAGACAGCGTGAAGCTACTTTGTTTTATACTATGTAGTGATTAGATCTCAAACAAATGTCATATTTTAGTTACCAATTAGGTACTTATGTGATTATAAATGATGTTGAAATATATCTTAACTTTTGTTTACTTTTATAATAGATAATAATTAATGTTGATTTCTAAAATTAAAAAACTCTAATTAATAAAATAAAATTTATACAGTTTCTAAATTTTTATTTGTTATTAACTTAATTATTTTCCATCATTCAGTGTTTAAATTGCTATCGTTCTTTTTTTTTAAATTTTATTCATCTATTCCATTTACAGATTTGTGCTTTTTACATATATCCTTTACTCTTTAAATTAAGATGATTAAAATATTATATAGAAATAAATATATTTTATTAGAAATTTTTGAATAAAAAAACACTACTTTACTTTGACGACGCGTTTTCGCAACAGTCACGGCACTGGCCAGTGGCTATTGCGCTGGCGGTTGTGGGTTCGATCCCCGCACATGACAAACATTTGTATTGGCCATACAGATGTTTGCCGTGGTCTGAGTGTTTGTGCAGTCTCTGTGGGTTTCCCCACCGTGCCTCGGAGAGCACGTCAAGCCGTCGGCCCCGATTGTTATCATGTCCATCCTGCATCCTGATAGATGCTTTTTACTCATACATGGGAATATATCCACCAACCCGCATTGGAGTAGCGTGGTGGATTAAACTCTGGTCCTTCTCCTACATGGGGAAAGAAACCTATGCCCAGCTGTGGCATATTACAGGCATTATGTCAAGAAATTTTAATTCGCAGTTTTGAAAAAAATATTCATATATTATTTTATCATGCGCTCTATTTTTTGTTTCAGTCAGTTTCTGTAATATATATATATATATATATATATATATATATATATATATATATATATATATATATATATATATATATCTGAATCTCGGAAACGGCTCCAACGATTTTCATAAAATTTAGTATGCAGGGAATTTCGGGGGAGATAAACATAATCTAGTTAGGATTCATTTTTAGAAACTGTCGTTTTATTACAGTTTTTAGACAATGAAATAATATCGTTAGAATACGAAGGTAAATTTTGCAAATGTCAGTAAAGTTGTAATAGCTCAAGTGGGAAATCGGCCGGTCGCGATCGACCGATCGACGATTATTATTTTTTCTTTTTTTTTTCCTAATTGCACTCGTAATTTTTTATTTAATAATTTATGTAGAATCTAAAAATATTATTTAAATTTTATCACTATTTTTTTATTATTATTTTATTTTTGATTTTTTATATTTATTTTTATTTTTATTACTGCCGGTAAAAAAGTATGATTCATATTTTATTAATATGTAATTCATATTTTAATATGATTTCCAAAAAACACGATTTACTAAAAATACCGAGCTAAGCTCGGTCACCCAGGTGACAGTCGGTGAGGTCACATTGATGCTAATCGGAGCTGTAATGTGCAAGAATGTGTCTTTCCAAATTAATTAACTCATAATAAAGAAATAATAATAATAATAGTAATTATTTCGCAAAAACACTTTTAAGAATAAGGTCACTTTTTATTTTAAAACAGTTTCCTAAGTCTAGATGGACCTGTATACATAAACCTGGACCTGTGTAATCGAGCAGAAGACGATCACGAGTTTTCATACATTAAGTTTGTTTTTTTAATGTTTATATCTTTCTTTACAACAACACTAACAATAAATACGTAACAGACAATAATTTTGTTTGTTGATAGTAATTGCTTTAATTATGATTTATCAATAAAATTTATTAAAATAATTATTCGCTAAATAATAATTTTCCTCACAAGTAGAGTCTTCATTATCGCATCATGTAAGCATTACAACAAACTTGTTACCTCTTCCGCGTCGTAATAAGAATAAGGTTTAGAACTTATGGATTAATTATTACTGGAGTCCCCGACGGAAATGGAACTGCGCCTTTTTTTATAAATTTTTATATTTGTTAAACTTCAAAACGCGCTTTGCATCCGTAATATCTATGTACCATTTAATATTCATATAAGATTAATATGTACCACATTTGCAGGCATCTCCTGCCAAGATTCCTTTCCTCAAGATTCATTTCCTTTCCTCAACTACCAACGATTACGTACGTTTATGTAGATAAATAAAGTAGCGATTCCGCTACCGTGGCGATTACGGGTAAAAATCGGTTTGTGATTTCTTACTCTAAAGCATCTAAAGCTAGTAAAAAAATAATTGACAAATGTGTACGTCAGGTACGTATCTAAATTTATACCATATGAGGAAACATTAAAGACCCGTATAAATTGTTGAATATATTGTTTTTTACTCACTTATGCGGGTTTTGCGGATAACCTTTACTTTGTTTTGTCACGCTAGTACTATTTGTTTTGTGTGTTTCTACCAACCTTGAAGACGTCTTCTAATAAATATGCTGGTTCATTATTTAATTAAAAATGTGATCTTTTTCCTATTATGTTTATAAAGATGGTTACTGCAACTTACGTAAACTACTAGCTAAATAAATAATAATTGAGGATAACAACACTAAGACAAAATAGGAGTAAGTATTAATTTGATTGCTACAGTTATTTTCCCAATATATATATATATATATATATATATATATACAAGAATTGCTTGTTTAATAGTATAAGATAAAAGACGTCGAAAGGGTTTGTTGACGCCAGACTTCTTTTTATGGCTAAGTAATGGTAAATGGTAACTTTAAACAACACGAAACATGTTTGGCAGTAATTAAAACATTATAATAAATTAAGTGACCAGGCGAACTTCCTGTCATGTCCTGTCCTTGAAGTTATGTGCTTACATACATTTTGGTGATTCAGTTTTTATTTATATAGATTTAACGTAATTTACTAAATAGTCTCTCCATTAATAGTAAACTTAATCTATTTTAAATAATGACATCACCGACCTTCAGTGTTGCATAAAAAAATCACGAAGCTACCGCTTATTATAAGATAGTTAAGTCATCCTTCATCAATAATTTTGTTATTAACTCAAGAAAATTACCAGGATATTGTTCGAAGAGAACATTGCGTTACATCATTCTACGTACATTAAAGATAGCGCAAGGAATAATTTTAATCATATACCTCATTTATTTTTTCCTTATTAATGTGTAGGTCAAATGTATTTTTATTCAGCATCTAGTACGAAGAATAAATTATTATTTTGTTGGGAATTACCAACCTATTCAGAAGACTAAGAAGTAATCGTTACTAATACCTACGTCTTTTTATGCATATGCCATTAACATTATAAACATACATCTAAATACGTATTTCCATGGAAACTAGTGGTCAAGCAGCAAATAAATTCATGAAACGGGCGTTTGTGAGCAGTAAAGGTTTTTAAGATGTGGTGACATCATACAGTCACCACACGACCACAGAGCATGAATCTGTTTAAAATAAACACGCCTTCATAATGACATTTTCATGTGTGTATGTGTACTTAACAAGATGTCACTAAAATGTAACCCGATATTTCAATTTCGTTATTGCACTTTATGATGCAGATACCGAAATCAGTTCACCGCAAAATGCGGTCAAAGAATAAAGTATCTATTATCACGCAATAGCACCTTGTTAGGACAATTAAAATTAATTGTTTAAATTTTTTAACATTTTTTATTATATTTTTTAAAGATACCATTATGAATAAATTTATAATTTAAACACTTATCTAATAACGATTAAATATTTCTTTCTTATAATAGAAACGGATAACTAGTTACAATAACAATATATTATACTGCATTATGTATCTCATTAATTTGTTAAACAAACGTTTATTATTTTAATCACAACGTTTACTTTCAGGAAACATTTATTAATATTAAGAATGAAACAAGTACAAATCTTATTTATGTAAAACAAGTTAAAATACATTAAAATTCTTTTATTAATTCGATATTTATACTATTTTTATTAATAGAAGCTTTTGAAAAAGATACATGTTTCTGAATAATTCTCTTAAAAAAATATTTCGTAAACAATACAATATTATAATTAATTTAATTATTTTAAACTGACTGACTAAAACGGGGTGACCCCTTTTGTGTATTATACTAGTTGTTATCTACCGCTGCATTCGCGTGGGAAAAGATCATATTTTACATATTTTTATAGCCAATTGTTGTTACTTTTTGAACATATTGAAGTCTGAATCTTTAATACGTCCTTGTGGTTGTTACAAGAATTAATTTAATAAGGCATTCCCCATCATTACCACTTATGTTAACATACCGTGTAGTTGTCTTTAATTTATTGTTCATTTCGATATCTTACTCTGTACGTACAAAAAAATTAAGTAAATTATATGGATTTTTTATACCCCTAGACTTGCAAATAATTGTGTTTACTCGAAAATTATAAAAGCCGACTTCAGTTACGTTGACCAGTAATACAACGTAGGTGTAAGTAGAAGAAATAACAGTCAAGTAAATACGCATTATTAGAGATAATTCAAAAATGACTCTTCAGATCTCAATAATATTTAAACGCGACGACATGACAATCACCAGTTTTCGTTTAAAAAAAAAAATCAATAAAAATCGTTACTAAAAATAGTCAAATAAATAAAAGTACTTGTCAGGTCTCGATTAAAGTTAGATAGGACCACATGACAAGTACCTCCTTTCGATCCAAAAAATAATCATCGAAATTGGTTCTCCCAGTAAAAAGTTCTGAGGTAACACAACTTTAAGTACTTCTCCAGTCGGGCTGCTCTAAATTATGAGCTAGATATTTCTTGCTGTGTCCAATGCAAAGTGTCCAGTGTCATTTAAATTAGGTTAAAATTATAAGTATTTAATATTACAAGTTCTTATTTCCCACTGTGCCAACTAGTTCATTGTTATACATACAGATTACCTATATACCTACATATTATAACTTGATAACGTTATGATCTATGCGAGTGGGTGAAGAACCTCGACCGCTATTTTGTATGACGGTCCTTTGTCCCTTACCTACATTGAAAACCAAACTAATATTACACTTGTATTTCTCTTAGCAAAATTTTATGGGAATTTTTTACGTTTTACATATTTTCAAATTTCAAATATGTTCTTTAATTTATAAGTGTCTCTTAAAAAACTCTCACAATTTGATGTATTTTGATACTTTTCACATACTATGAGTGCCTCTTAAATGTCTTTATAAATACACTGGCAGTCCCTGCAATTTCATTACATTTAAGGAGAATTTTTTAAACGTAAGAAGTATATATTTTTGTCCAAAGATAACAACGACGAGATGAGTTTAAGCCAAATATGGTTTTTAACGAGTTCACTGCTAGCTCGTTTTAAGATGCGGCTCTAATGTTAAAATGAAAACGTGATAATTATTTGAATTGACATCTAAGCGTAGCCATTTACCTAAGCATACTTAAATCGCCTTTCCATTTTTTTTTTATAATTTGACTTGCCAAAAGTTTAACGAATTAATAAATTTCAAAGACTCTTGTCTTGAACTCTATGAAATATACTTAGGTTCAAAACATTATAATCAAAATTTAAATAATTATTACATGTATATAATATAACTTAATAACGATAAAATCAGCTAAATACCTTTTTGCTTTTGGGTTAACGCGGTTCAAAATACCATTGCCTAATGGAAAAACTTAAGTGTTTTTACGCCTACGGTCTTTAATTTTATGTACCAAGAAAAAAACTGAGTACCTTGTAGCTAGCTATTTTGTATTTACTATACTAAAGTTATTTAAAAGCAGGCAGTTGCCTGGCTTTCTAGCTATGAGATTTTTTCTAAAAGTTTCATAATCTTATATAAAAATTCTCGTGTCACAATGCCAGTTAACATACTCCTTCGAAACGGCTGGACTGGAATATTGCTTTAAAGAGATTGCTATAAGCGATAAGGCCTTTGAATACTTGTATCAATTTGTACTTACTTTCATTGTGTTGTCTTCAATGTGTGCCTTACAATCATATATTTTAATGTGTAATTTTTCTAAAGATTGTGGTATACGTATTAATTTATTTTTAATTAAAATCATAAAAAAATCCAAATAATTTAATCCTTCCAACTCTAAAAATATTGGAGATTTTCATACAATTTCGGGCTCTTATTCCACTTTTCTTATCATTTATTTTCACTACTTAAGGCTAGAACTTATAATCATTTCTTATTACGTCAACGCATTCTGAAAGAGCCCTACTGTAATAACGTGTCTAGATTCAATAAATAAAACTAAACAATGAATTATTAATCGCTCAACTCGTCAGTCAGTAAATAAAAGATGTAATTACAAAAATATGCAGTTTATATACACTAAAAATATTAAAAGGGAATCCTAAAAGTTACAAATACGGAATTTATTTAGCTTTGAATGCGATCATATATTATCGATGCCACAATGTAGCACCTACTGATTATAAATTTTAAGCCCTCTAGATAGGCACCACATAATAACAGGATTAAGCTCTGTAGGGCGGGTGAGAAAGCATTAAGGTTTATAAATAATTCAATATTATCACCAGCGTACTCTCGTTGATGTCTTTTTTTTACCAAACTGTGATTTTATGTTCTCAGTGCCCGTTTAGTACATAGTTATGTTAATTTAATCTCTAATCTTTTTTTATCGTATTACGTGATTAACACAAATCATTCCTTGCCGGTGGAACCAAAATTCTAATGTAAAATTTTTTAAACTTCTCGTATAACTTCATCTAAACATGCAATTCAGTTCGTTCATTTCACTACTTTCAAACAAAATAATTTGAAATATAATTTTTACTATTTTTGAAAGCCTCTCACGCTTTACTAAACTATTTTATCTACATTTTATTTCAAAGATTCATATGTCTAATATCTATAAATATATTTGTATTGTTTTAGCCAAATAAACTTAAAATTAAAAAAAATAAAAATTATTATAATGGATTTTTATAGTTTAACCACCACTCACACTTAATACATTAGAAAAAAATCAAAATCTCATTTATTTATAGTCAGTATGTCATATAGGCAGTTTTTTTCTAAAATGTAATGAAAATATAATTCTATTAGTCCATCTAAACAACCACGATGGGATTAAAGCGAAGCTCTTGACGCCTAAAATGTAATCACTGGACGGGGGGCTGAGGAAGGGCTCAGAAACTAAAGGGCGTGTATTTATTATTCGTTTTATTTTGATCCGAGACATCCACAAACTTTTGTTTATTTTTATTACATGATAGACGTATCTATTGAATATTGGATGTATTATTTAATTTTGGCAAATAAATTCTAAAAACAAAAAACCTACAAGTTTAACCTTTGACAATGCCAGTAATTAATGAATACATAAATTTAATGACGATAACTTAGCAAAATAAAGTTGAATATTATTAATAAGTTCACATAACTATCCCCATCTAACATTACCCAGTTGTATTATGTGCACCTTGCTGTGTGGCTACGGCACTAAAGAATTTAGCCACCCCCTCTCTTCCCGTGGGTGTCGTAAGAGGCGACTAAGGGATAACAAGGTTCCACAACCACCTTGGAACTTAAGAAGCCGACCGATGGCGGGATAACCATCTAACTGCTGGCTTTGAAATACACAGGCCGAAGACGGGCAGCAGCGTCTTCGGTGCGACAAAGCCAGTACTGCGGTCACCAACCCGCCTGCCCAGCGTGGTGACTATGGGCAAAACACATGAGTTCACGTATTATTGGCGTAAACTTGTGGAGGCCTATGTCCAGCAGTGGACTGTATAGGCTGTAATGATGATGATGATTATGTGCACCTACCTTCTGCTTTAACATTGTTTCAATTCGCTTAAGGTTAAATTGCGTTCCATGCATTTTAAGATGATGCTTTTTTCATTATTCATAAGTCAACACCAACAAGTAGTACAACAACAAACACAAAATTAATAAATTAAATATTGGTATCTAGATAATTGCCTACTTTTTTACAGGTGTCCTTAAGTTACTAAGAATATTGTCAACATCGAAATAAGTCAAATTAAAGATTGTCCATTTAGTATGCTAATACTAAATGGACAATCTTTAATTTGCATACAGTAATGAATATTCGAGATTAAATGCAGAACTTATTATCAAAAACTAAATTATGAAAAGTAAATTAAAAAAACTGACGTCAAAAACATTTAAGAAAAATATATTAAAGTGAGCAGCAACGGAATTTAGAAGATCGTCTAATTTTATTTACAGGTGTTCGTAAATTACTTACAATATTAAAAACGCAAAATAAACCGAACAAACAAACGACCATGTAACAAACAGTAACAATTCAAAATACACATCAATATAAATATACCAAATAAAATCTAACATTAATGTCAGAGAGCAATATTAAAACAAAAAGTCACAAACATCTAACGTTTGTTAACATTCAGTGTGAGTGCATAAATACAAATACCGATTTTACAAAATAAATTAATTCAAATCAAGCTGACCTTATTTTAACTAAACTAAACTTTGTTTCTAATCTTATTTTAACCGACTTCTAAAAAAGGAGGAGGGTCTCAATTCGATTGTATTTTTTCTATTTTTTTTAATGTGTGTCGCTCACCTCAGAAATTTTGAGTGGATGGACCGATTTCGATGATTATTTTTTAATCGAAAGGTGGTGCATGTCATGTGGTCCCATTTAAATTTGATTTAGATCTTATGACTACTTTTTGAATAAGCTTTGATAACGCGTATTTGTTTGACAATTTTTTCGTGTACCTTCGTTCTAATACTTGTCGATGTAATTGAAGTCGCTTTTTTTTCGTTACCGAGCAAACATAATTATTTCATTCGACATTAGACTTACGTAATGTACTATGGATATTTCGCCAGAGGTCAGAGTGCTCAGTGACCGTGGCGGAAGGAGGGAACCGGGGAAGAGGCACGGAAGGGTCGGGAGGGGGATAGGTGACTCAACAGCAACGGCACCGGACTTTTAAATAAGCAAGAAAATCATAAGTCGGGTTCGGTTCAATTGAGTTTTTGTTTCATAAAATGATACTGACTTCAAACAAAAGCCTTGCTCGAAGCGAATGCTTAAACTAAAATATTTAATTAAGTGTTTTTTCTCGAACTAGAATCTTCAGCCATATGTACATATGTATGAATTAAAATAGACAATATTGATCTCCGCGTTACTATTTTTTTGCATTACTTATAAATGACATAGCTATATACTCGTATAATAATGTAACAATATTTACACCATAAAAAAGGAATAAGATTTAGTGCACTGTCGACTATATTTCAATTATAAAAAAATAGATATATTGTAATTTTTTTTTTTGTTTATTTCAAGAACATCATCTACCCTAAGATCAAAATTGAAAATCAAGATTATTCTTTCGTATTGTGCCGTAGGGCCCTATTAAGGCATCAATTATGATATCAGAACGAGTATGCCGTGCAAGGCACTGGCCAGGATGTGCCTGCTTCCGTTTCAGGTGGTCACGAAGCAAGTTATATAACTAGCTCGAAGCAATTCTAATTATACCTTTTCGTAAAAGTTCTTCTATAAATCCAAACTTAAATCAATAAAAATATGTAAATTAAATATTATATATAAAATTCTCGTATCACAGTGCTAGTTACCATACTTCTCCGAAACGGCTGGACCGATTTTTATAAAATTTTGTGTGAATATCGGATAGGTTTGAGAATCGGGCAACATCTATTTTTCATACCCCTAAGATATAATAAGAGGAATAAGGGGGTTAATAACATATATGGCAAAACATCGTTTGCAGGGTCAGCTAGTATATCTTAAACTTTTGTGAAGACACGTCTGCTAAGCCGTAGATGGCGAATTAGATATTGTCACAAAAATATTTTTCGATTGTAGAATATGAATTAAATATATATATATATATATATATATATATATATATATATATATATATATATATATATATATATATATATATATATATATATATATATAACACAGCTGTATAGACACGGCGTCGTCGAGATTGTTCAGAGGGAGTCGGACAGTCCCCATGGAGGAGAAGTCTGGCCTTTTTGCCGAGGCCAGCCTGTCGCTGGAGGGATCCTGTTGCCTGCAGATCCAGGGCCCTCTAATTAAAGCGGCTAAAGGCTTCCGCAGGGGTTTGGTCGGTATTTCACCCCTAAGTACTGAGGCCAACATATGGTCTAAGACTGCCTACCCGGGCGTCCTGGATATCACCCGTAAATGGGTTCCCCTGCTATACAAAAAAAATTATTACTTGCATAATATTTACCTATTACTTTTGACGTTTATACATTCCTAGATGTAGCATTAGTTAATAACACACTGATAGACGTAATTTTTATGTGTCCTATTGCACACACTCACACTCTATTAAAAGAACTGTTGTACACTCGAGTTGTTCACGCTTGTGTACGACACAGGAAAATCTAGTTATAATTGTTGTTTTTGTATCATTAGTAATTTTTTGCATAATTATTAGATTAAATAACGTTGTGATGATTTCGCGTTATCTGTTACACCGGCAATATATGTATTTATAAATATACAAATATTTGTTTCTGATCTTGTAGTTATTTCTGCCGTACCGGACAGCATAAGTAATAATTATATCAATACTAAATAAATATATAGATATTTCTATTTGTGTTCAAAGTTATATATACATTTAAAAAATTATATATGCTAGTATATATTACGATATGTTAATAAATACTATTATTCGATAGTAAAACATTATTACAGAGAACATCATAAACACTTTTATAATTTTTATGACAGTTTAATTATCATTTTAGAATGTTTATAGGTGAAATGTCAGGCACGAGCATCCCGGGAAAAAATGATCAGCTCTGATCAAATATGAGCAGGCATGAATCTTTAGATCTGATCAGATATGAAAAATAAGCGTGTCTGACAAGACCTTTTTTTTTTTTTTTTTTTTTTTTTAACAAGTCTTATACATCCACGGGCTTATGAACCCATGTCCTTTTTTACTCTAATACATGCAAATTTTTATTTTTATTTTTTCTCTATTTCAAGGTAGGCGTTAGTCAACAACATCGCTGTTCAAGTCAGACTATGTTTGTTTTTAATGTCTCCAAAAGAGACGTGAGTCCACCGACCGGTTCTTAATCTAATCTATGGTACAACATTTTTTTTTTTTTTTTTTTTGTATTATTATTACTTCCTTATAATACTATACTTATATCTAGCTAAATCTTACATTATTTACATGCGTAATAATCGTTTTCTTAGAAATATATTTTTTAATATTGTCTATATTACTACCAACTTACTCCTCCCAAGTAAAGCAACCTATTCGAATTTTATTTTGACATCTCGAGAATACTCTCAACGACGGCGGTGTCTCTATTATGAATCGCCATCTCGAGACCATGCTCGAGGATGTCTTTTTCCGTAGCCTCCGCCGCCCTCCCGACGAAACGACAGATCGCGTCATCTCTGTAGTCGGTGTAGTGTCTGACAAGACCTGGCAAGGCATATTCATCATGCCTGATCTGATCTGTTTATGTTTACAAACTTGTGGTCAATTCGACTGTATTTTTTTATGTAGTTTACTAAAGAACTTCACTGGATTGACCGATTTCGGTTATTTTTTTTTTATCGAAAGGTGGTATGTATGTCTGTCACGTGGTAAATAGTTATTGTTCAGTTCGCAGTTTAGTAATAAATAAATTTCTAAAATAAAAGTAGCCTATGTTACTCTTTACTAAATCAGCTATCTGCCAGTGGAAGTCTCGTCAAAATCGGTACAGCCATTTCAGAGATTAGCCGGCACAAACAGACAGACAGACAAAAACTGTAAAAATATGTTATTTTGGTATATGTACCATGTTTACATATATATGCATTTAGTAAAAAGCGGTTACTTTAATATTACAAACAGACACTCCAATTTTATATATTTGTATATATGACTAATTTATGACAGAACAGTTATGAATGTACAGACTAGAAATAAAGATTAAATTAAAAATAATGATATACTCGTACAAATGAATTGATTACAGTTTTTTATAAATGTTAAATGACAGTTATATATATTTTTAAGTAGAGTCTAACAATATTTAATACTCGTTTACATTACATAGAATTATTTGTCGTTAATTTTATGTAGGTATTGTACTTATATTATACTTATACATATGAAAATATACATATATAGGGCTCGTGTGGAATTTCATACATACAGCTTAATCTGGTCATTCTTATTAAAATAAATGTCCTATTAATATGAATTTTGTGGTTTTTTTTTTGTAAATTTAGATAGTATATTATGTTATGTTACTATATTTTATACCTAATAAAATATCGTTAATAGTTTTCTTGCGTTGAATGCGAATTATTTGAATAAAACTCACGTTAACTAACTATTAAGCCATCATATCATCGATTCAATATCATCTACACTTCAGCCTATCGCAGTCCACAGCTGGACATAGGCCTTTCCAAGTTTGCGCCAAAAATCCTGGTTTTCGCAATCCTCATCAAGCCAATGCAATGGTATGAAATTCTTACAAAAACTAATGAGCATTCTATATAAAGTTCAATATACTGTTATCGGCATTTTTATTATTCTAGACTATTTAATAACTCGTAATCTAAAAAATATGTAGTACAAAAGGGCTCTAACCTGCATCGAGTTGCATGTTATGTTAATAGATATCGGCATAAGGCGGGAATACGTATCATATATAGGGCAATGTATAATTTACACATTATCAAAACGATTATAAGCTATTTTATGATGTATAAATAGTCTTAGCTTTTCAACTGAAAGTTGAAAACTGCTGCATGATCTTCTTTAAATCCAAAAAACTAAATTCACTTCGCTCGATTCAACCTGTAATATCCCACTGCTGGCGCGCCTCTTTCCCCTTGTATGAGAGGATCAGAGCTTAATCCAACACACTGCTTCAATGCGGGTTGCGGATCTAAAACTAAATTAAAATATTTAAAAAATTAGCTTTTTTATAAGTTTTATTCTCGTGAGGCCTGATTGATGAGGCATTTTTTTTGTGAAAAATACCAAATCGGTATTTAACTGTATATTTCTCTTCTTAATTCTCTCTCCTTTTGAGTATCACAATTTTTTAAGGATTCGTATTATCGTTATTTGTGTGCATATTAACGTGATTTGTGTGCGTATTACAAAATATAATTATGCTTATTAGCTCAAAAATAATTGTTTTTGCTCGCAAACGAAAAAAAAAAACGACTTCAATTACATCGACAAGTAATACAAAGCAAGTAGACGAAAAAATAGTCAAGTAAATACGCGTTATCAAAGATTACACAAAAAGTAGTTATCAGATCCCGATCAAATTTAAATGTGATCACATGATAAACATCAGCTTTCGATTAAATTAAAAATCATCAAAAACGGTACACCCAGTAAAAAGTTATGCTGTATAATGCAACGTTATTATTTAATTGATGATTGTATGAAATGTTTCTATTCGTACATGTTTACCTAATTATTCAATTTACTACTGTTGAATTATTTATATTTCTGTGTGTATCGATTATTTCTTATTAATGTGTGCTTTTTAGCTTATTAATGAATTGTTTACTATTGGAAACTTTATTGGTTTATGTATTAGTTTTATAAGATTTTTTTTTTGTATTATTGTACTGTTTGTTTCCAAAATAAAATAAAATAAAATAAAATAAAAGTAGGTTGACGAAAAATAGTCAAGTAAAAACACATTATTAGATATAACTCGAAAAGTAGTCGTTAGATTTCAAATAAATTTAAATGGGACCAAATAACACGCACCACCTTTCGATTAAAATTATTTTTATTGAAATCGGTCTACCCAGTTCAAAGTTCTGAAGTAACATAAATAAAAAAAATACAGTTGAATTGAGAACCTCCCCCTTTTTTGGAAGTCGGTTAAAAACCAACAGGTAATTAATTATCGAGTGTTACCATTTGGTATTTAGCTTTTTTGATATCTATTTGTGTACCTTTTTATAACATATGCACGTCATAAGTTGTCAACACTAGATAAAAATAAAACTTTTCTGCTATTAATGATCAAAGAAAACCAAATCGAAGAAGCTTTACCATAAATCATCATTATTATTTTTTTACATTGAGATAAGAATTTGTACATTGAAATAGAATTTATGTGTACTTGCAAAGCACTAGCTAGCAAAGAAACACGTACATACTCATTATGGATAAAACTATTGTGAAAAGAGGAACGCAGATACACTTTTTTATGAGGTATTGTGCTATATTACTCTACGTCATTTAAGTACATTGTAATTTCGTTGATCCAACATTTTAAAGGCCCGGAGGAACACGATTTCCGTGAGCACGATCGTGGTAGGAGGAACATTTGAGTCGCAAGTCGCTAGTTGCGACGAGGCAGCGCGGCCCAGGTAGCCTACGTTCGTGCACCACATAAACCCTTGACATTAAGTTCAATACCCGCGTGTAGGTACTTCATAGCACCGTCTACTAGAACTACTTTCAAAAAGAGACATCATTTCAATTTTATATTAACTCTAACAATGTCTGTCCAAACATTTTTGACAAATATTTTTGTTTTTTTAGTCGTTCTATTTAATTGACTTTGATTTCGATTTTCTATGAGTTACATGTCATATAAGTTTTTGTAATTAATGACTTTTAGGTACGTACGTATTCACTTAACTACCACAATCATTTTTTTTTATTTTTTGTTTATTAAAACATCAGCTATGAAATCATCAATCGTGTCTTTGTAAGATGTACTCGTATGTTAAAAAAACTGTAATTGGTTGTGATTGCGGTTTGAAATTAAATTTGCTTTCATTGATAGATTTATCGAAATGTACAAAACGTACTCTTATATAACTAACCGACCTGGCAAACTTCGTACCACTATGCTATATTTTTCGTAATAGATGATTTCGTATAGGCTTTTTTTCCTGTATATAAAGCTCCTACTATATATCGAACACCTTACGAAAAGTATGATCCAGTTTGGTGCAGTCGCTCAGAAGCTGTGCGCGTACAGTAGAATATATTTAAACGACTTTTACATTTAATTAAGAGTTAAGAAATACTTTTTGAGTTATCGCTAATAATGCGTATTTACTTGTCTTCCATTTTTCCGTCGATCCACGTTGTATCATATTTTTTTTATGAGTGAAGCGATTTTGATAATTTTTTTTTTTTTTTGATCGAAAGGTTGGCTCTTGTCATGTGGTCTTATTTAAATTAGATTGAAATCTCATGAGTACGTACTGAGAGACAACACAGTTATTATTTCTACAGATTAAAAATATGCTTCATTTACAACTGCTAAATAAGAAAATCACAAACGATTTTCAACAGTTGTTTCATATGATTTTTAAATACACACACTGGTAACGAATTACAGAAATTAGAACATATTCTTTCTTTATTGCACAACTGAATAAACACATCACAGGTGTTAAAACGGGAACATTTTTAATTAGTATTTGTGTAGTTACTGTTTGCATACTATTAAGAAACCCATATCTAGTGTACCCAAACACACATATAATAAATAATACTTGACTCAAATTTTATTTTGCATCTATAAGACAAGAAAGAAGCCGTAGCAACACTGCTTTAGACAAAAATTGCGCTTAGTTCTTATGAAGTATATCCGCAGGACTTGCTTCAAGATCTTAGCGACGGCGTTTTCAAACTCAAGCTCATCATCATAATAGTCCTCTCGACATTCTCCTCAGATAACAAGCACTATAGTCATCGTTACCATACGTGATCCATTTGCGTATATATAATTATTTTATTAGTTCTAGTAATTTTGTATAATAATTATATTATATTATTTTTATTGTACGTCTACCACCTCTAATTTCTATCTGTAGATCATATTTAAGAATTTATTGTGGAAAAATAAGGACATACATATTTTTAAAAAATATATGTTTTGTTATTTCGAGCAATTAATTCCTCAAACATGTGTCGACGATTACTCACTGGGAAGACTCGACAATAATGTATAGTATAAGGTTTAGAAAATAATAAACAGAGCTAGAACCCCGACACGGTCAGTCGGAGACGCGGGTTCGAACCCCGCTGGAGCGGTCAATTTTTGATATGATATTCAAAAATGTTTAGAATTCCTAATGTGTGGATAGCACAAAAATAAAATCGTACATATTTTTATTTATGTTAATAAGCTCATGGAAGTATTATTAAATGATTATTCCCATAAATCATGTATCTATTATAGTCGTATTGCATATGGTAACTGTAATGCACATGTTTCTGATATCTGTATGCTGTAGTTTGTAAATGATTAGCTAAAATAAAGAAATTATTTATTATTATTTATTTATTATTCATATACAATGACACCGATGTACAAACACACACACACTCGCACTCAAACACACACACACCATTTGTTGCCTTAGTTCTTGTATGTTCCAATACAAATTAAGGAATAATAATAAAAAATATGTGGTGTCATGGGATACCAGGTAGGAACGAAGTTCCTTCGGATAGTATAGAAGCTACACAATTTGAAAAAAAAAATGTTGAATTTTATATACATTTTCTAGTTCTTGATTTTTTTTTTTTTACTTTTGTTGATTGGTTTTTAATTAAGTGCATAAAAGTATTTAGGAAATTTAGTATTTTAGAAAATAACAAATCCCGTAAAATAAAATAAATCTAACAAAATAATAATAATAATTCAAACTATTAAGTGAAATAAAAACATGTCTTTATTTGTTTTTGTCGACAGTATAAAATTACATAAATAATTTAAAAAAAGTTTACTAGTAATATTTTAGTTTTACAAACGACATATTATACAGTCGTGTGACTGATATTACGTCAATTCCGTTATATATCTGGGGGCACGGTAGTGCCCCCGCCAAGACGAACCAAAAAAAAAAAAAAAACAAAAAACGAAAAGCACTACCTATCTTTTCTCGAAGTGCTTCGTCGTTTTTTTGAACCCTCATAACTTGGGTTTGGATTATACCAGATAAACAAAATTCTGGGGATATGATGTCAATAGTGAACTTATTAAACATATAAAGTTTCAATTACATAGCTCTTATACTTTAGATTTTATTGATATCTAAAAAACCCCGATTTCGTCACTCACTGATGATCATCAAAATTCTTAGAGTACTTCCTGAAGTCCCAGAAAGCTGAAATTTGGTATGTAAGCTAGTATTAGTACACAAACAACAAAAAATTCTAAAACTTGGAACTTTACCCCCCAACCCCTCAAACTAGGGGATGGAAGTTTGTATGAGACTTCCGCAAAATTTGATGTTAGAGGTCTGAAAATTGATATAGGGACTCGCTGTTATTAATAATAATAATAAAATACATAAATAATAATAATCGGTTATTAGTTTATGTCGAAAATTTACATTTTGTAATTTTGGTATTTAAGTTTTGGCGGAGATCACCGTTTGCATATCAGTTCAACATAAAATCAAAAACAGCGTGCTTAAACCGAATATGGTGAAGATTGGATGATATTTATGGTATAAAATGTGTCGGAGGTAAAATGCAGCTATAATATTGAACTTACAAAAAGAAGTGAAATCCCACCAAAAACATTTTCATGTAAAATGTTGCCAAGACGAGATCATATGGCTCGCACTGTCAAAAAGTTATCAGATCTCATGTAGAGCCAAGCTTCTAACTCTACACGCCCTAACTCTATAAGCCCTAACTTCACAAACTCTACACCTTAGTCAAAATATGTGGCTTGGCCGTTTCGTTACTACCGGCTGCCGATGTAGATGACGAATTCCCTGTCTCATTTATATAAATATATTTTCTCTTTTTATTTTTATTTGTATTATATGTATATCAATTATTCTTCTTCTTTTTATTTTTTCTTTAATAGAACTATTGTATGACAGAAAAGTAAAAAACAGTGAAAAAAATTTTCACCTTACGCCCACGTGACGGTAGCGAAACGGCCAAGCCACATATTTTGACTAAGGTGTAAAGTTTGTGAAGTTAGGGCTTGTAGAGTTAGGGCGTGTAGAGTTAGAAGCTTGGCTCTACATGAGATCTGATAACTTTTTGACAGTGCGAGCCATATGATCTCGTCTTGGCAACATTTTACATGAAAATGTTTTTGGTGGGATTTTTCTTACGGTTTTAGTATCACATTTTTTTCAGTTCGGTCGCCCAGCCAAATGTCAAGCCTGCCGTAAGGAACTTCGTTCCAATAAATTTATAACGTACAAAGATATTTATAGCTATTTTTACAGAAAACAGAGATAAAGAAGAGAATCAATATATAAAAATACGTAATACATAATTAATAAATACAGTCATGGGCAGCTCATGTCAGCGAAGTCAGCAGAAGAAGATACTAAATATTTCACTCTCTTAGCGTCTCCAATATTTTCTTCCTTTCCAAACCAAAATTATGCTTGCGCAAACCCTTCTGCTGCCTATCCTTGATTATGCTGATGTATGCTATCTTCATTTTTGGCCTGCGAAAATTTGATCGCATCACTCACTTTCGTCAACCCGCATTGGAGCAGCGTGGTTGATTAAGCTCTGATCTTTCTCCTACATGGGGAAAGAGGCCTATGCCCAGTAATGGGATATTACAGGCTGAAGCGACTCACTTTCGTGCTCAGTTAAAATGGCTCCCTCTTCGTCTTCGGCGTGATACGCACATCCTTTCCACTCTCTTTAATATCCTTCTTGATCCAAATGCTCCATTACATTTTCGATCCCGATTTCACCGAGTACCCTCTCCTACTCGTTCCAGGCGCCCTGGCATTACAGCTAAGCTATACATACCGAAATGTAATACAAAATTTAAGTTAAATTCATATTCGGTACGCGCCTCCATACTATAGAACAAACTCCCAGGAGTCATTCACTAGTCCTTCCCTTGTTTCCTTTAAATATAAATTAAAGAAACACTTGCTTTCACTAGCTAATGTGGTCTAGGCTCCGAATATGATTTTGTCACATTCGGTGTCGAGACCCTTGGTACATGGGGTCCTAGCGCTATATAAGACTTTTTAAGGAAATAGCAAAAAGGTTATTCGACATCACAGGAGACCGAAGAGCTGGCAGCTACTTCGGACAAAGAATTAGTCTAGCTATTCAAAGGGGGAACGCTGCCAGTATCTTCGGAACCTTGCCTAAAGGGACTCCTTTTAATAATATTTAGTTATTATATTATGTATATATATACTTAAGCTTTTTAGTTTTAGGTTCATTGTTATAACTCTGATATTATCTATTTATTTATTTATTAACTTATTTTATTAGGCATATTGTCTTACTGAAATTATGTACATATATGTAGTATGTGTGTTGTATTGCGTTAATGTGACTATTTATTTAAAAAGTTCTACACCTAATATTACAAATGTGATAATTATACATACAGACATTTTTTTTTTGGCTCGAAATCATATGTTATAATGAACCCATTATGTAAAAAATATATTGAAATATACGACATTCCTACATTGTCTTAATTACTAACTTAAAAAAGTATTTGTATTTTTTACACTCAGTTCTCACAAAATTTACTTAATTAGATAAAGAATACGGACCTTTACTTACATTGTTATTCATAAAAATGAATACCTCCTAGTCGCAGTCGCAGAGGACATAACTTACTGAAAAATAACAAAATTGTGAAATATATAAAAGGAAAAATAATAATTGTAATTTATATATTGTGATGTAAGGTAGATGTTGATAATAAGGCCTAGGCTAGGGGAGATTTATGGTAATAACCTAACCTATAATTTCCTTGAATTAGATGTAAACAATGAATAACAGTTTTAAATGTTAGATTAATTGTTAGCTTTATAACTTTATCGTTTTTAATAACTCTGACAACAGATATAGATATAATGTCAGTAAGAGTGGGATGTCGGGAAATCATATAAATGTTAACAATCTGTGGGTGCCTATAAGGTCAGCCTTGCACCCACACGCACCTTATAAGTATCTCACTAAACACTCATTGACCAGAACTTTAAAGTCTTATAGCAAATAACAAGAAAATTAAAGCAAACCTTATCTTTATGCGCTTTAGTAACAGTATGCTATACGTTTATAGGTACTTTAAAATGTTTATATTCTATACTCTTTTCTACATTCACCATTACCTAATGCGGCAAACGGATTTTAGAATGGCATTAGTGGGCGAACTGTTAAAGAAAAATACTTTTTAACCAAAATTATATTGTAATGTTTAACTAAGACGGCACTCCAGGAAATATCCTGCTCAAAATCTGGAGCAACTCGACTGGGCAACTCTCAATTAATGTTGTGTTCCTGTGGTGAGTAAGGTGGGGGGATGGGGGGTAGGGCCGGCAAAACGCTTGCGATGCTTGTACATGCTTCACTAAATCTTTTTTGGATATATTAGGTAGCAGAAAAGATCTTATTAAATTTTTCTGAATTTCTGTGGATTGGGGATGTTATAAAATCATCGATTTTTATAGTAATATTAATCGATTTAAATCAATTTTCGTGAACACCGCCATCTATGCGATGGATGAATAAAAAAAGGAAAAAAACTTCCCTTTTAAAGTTGTTGCTAGATGTAATAGTATGACCTAAGTAGATATATAATCTTGTTCTACTTCGAAAAAGGTACCATCAAAATCAAATTCAATATCAAAAATAACTTTATTCAAATTGGCCCCAAAAGCATTTTCGAATCGACATTTTATAAATTAAAATTTTAAGGTGTTTATTATTTTTGTACAAGTAAAGCTACCACCAATTCGCAATGTAAAATCTGCAGAGAAGAATCGGCAAGAAACTCCGCATTTTCTCTTCTGAAAATAATATATAATAAACTGTGTTGTAATACAGAATTAGTAATATCTTGCATGAAATACAACGTCACTAAGTCCACACATATTTATCAACTATGTAATCCTGCACCGAATAATACGCTTTATCTATTAATCTCTTTTTAATAAAAACTTTAAAATTATGTTGAGATAATTCCAAAATTGTTTGTGGGTTTAATTATAGCAGTCGGAAACTTGGAGTTTCAATTTTGTTATTCCTTCTCGTGTTTACACTGCCATTATTACTATTTATTTCAAAACAATGAATATTATGGTGAATATACATAATATTGTTATAAATATATTGCGAAGCAATTGTTCATATGTCTACCTTTTGAAAAACATACCGTAGGGAGACTCGAGCTCCAAGGTTGTAAATGCCACGTATAGTCCTTTTTTTGCAAAATAAATACAGTCTCAATATATGTAACATTACCCCACAATAACAGAATGTAAGACATAATGCTATGGAAATAGCTAAAATATATTAAACGCGCAGTAGCGACGTCGGTTAGCTGTCGTACTTTTCTAACTGCGAATGCTGCAGAGCTGAGTCTACCATTCAAGGATGACAAATGGGAATTCCACTAGAGTTTTGAGTCCAAATTTATCCCTAAGAAAACTGTAGAATCATTGACAATAAGCCTCTCGTTATTTATTTCAAAATTATAATTTAGATGCCTAATATTAGGCAACGAAAACACAACGCACTTAGTTTTGTTAGCGTTCAAAACCAAGTTATTTAATCTTGAATTCGCGACAAAGAAGTGTTCACGTCATCGTAATTTACTTTTTTCCTTTTAACTTTAAATATAAGAGATGTGTCATCTGCAAATAGCACTATATCACAAATATACTTAACATAAAATGGCAGATCATTTATAATAATATATAAAAAAAGAAACGGATCTAGAATCGACCCCTGTGGAACGTCCATTTTTAGCACAGATCCAGAAAACTTCGTTCCGTTTATTTATACGTGTTGAATTCTATTAGATAGATATGAAGTAATTAGATTAAGAGCTTTACCATTAACGCCGTAATATTCAAGTTTACTTAATAAAATCCCGTGGTACACGCGATCAAATGCCTTTCATAAGTCACAAAATACACCTTTTGTTTAAAAGTGTCTATTTGTCAGTCGTAAAACGTCAGTTCATATCGTATGTTGATCTTACAGTCGAGATCGTTTTTACGTACTCCTGTTCGAAAATAACGTGTGAAAGTTGCGGAACGGACATGAGTGCACTTCCCGCAGCACCGGAGCTAAGGTGGAGTAAGACGCGGAGCTCTAAGGTATCGTAATAACTCTAAATAACATAAATCTAACCTCAAATCTTAACTCCGTAACCACTGGGTTCACACGATAATAGTGCTATAGCACGGACGCGGAGCACGAAGAATTTCGTACATTGACCCCTCATCTTTGGTCATTGTCGCTCGCGTATAAACATATTGCCGTTGCGCTCACACAGGTGTAGTGACAGCCGTATTCACAGTTTGTCAATCTTTTTACTTTTTTTTAACCAAATTTAAGTCAAAAGTTAATAATACTTATATGGTAAAACCGGCAGAGATGCCGCAGTGGGATAGATGCCTCATGTTCTAAAAACCTAACATCCCGAACTGACGAATAAAAATTAATAGCATAAGTAGGAGTCGAAGTCACCCCGTACCTCAGATATCCACAGATATTCGTGTGGCAAGGACGCGTTTGGATCGTGTGTGTAATTTTCTCCGTGGCGAAATTTACAAACACGTCAAAGTTTTAAAGGTTAGTATTTAAGGTTGTATAATTTTATAAGTAGTAATAAATTCCGTTATATTTTTTATCTTGAGTCTGCATATAGTTGTAAATAGATGCTATTTTGTTTATCATTTATTTAAAAAATACGTGGGCATCTATCCCAATCACAAAGGATAGTTGCCCTAATTTTTTGAGGTATAGGTGCCCTTAGGGGCATCTATCCCTTCATTCACTATATACAGAGTAAGTTTATATGTATATTTTTTTGTGTCTGTTATATTTTTTATGTATTTACGTATATTTATGTTTATATGTTTTACTGATTCTAGCAGAACTATGCCACGAAAATATAAAAGAAAGGAAGAAATGCGAGCTCGAGTGTGTTTTTGGACTATAGAAAAGCTTTCGATGAGAAAATATGATTGTGCAATGTGCATGTTGACACTTAATATGAATATTTTAGACCAACAATTAAGAATTTATACTTTTGTTGAATAAATTCTTGTAAAATTTAATTTTATATATATATAATAATCTGTGTGATATAATAATTATATTCTAATTATAACAATTAAAAGATATAAAACAAAACACAAAATTTTTTCATTGCTATGGCCCATGTTAAGACAATCGATGTTTATGAGTAGCCTAACCTAAACATTTGGTTTTTGGTTTTTCGTTTACACGGTTTAAAGGGCATCTATCCTACTCACTATTTTCATGGTGAGGCAACTATCCATATAGGTAGGCATCTATCCTCAAAAAAAAGGGTTCACGAAAAGCTAATTTCTGCTTAATCTGCATTGGCTAGGTTGAAAAAAAATAGTCATAATTCAACATAAAGGATTGAGCTAACTACATTAATAAAAATTATTCGTATAAAAATCATATTTTTAAAATTAGATGGCTATTTCAAAAAGTGAGGCATCTATCCCGGTTTTACCCTATTCAATGCTAATATGTTTATTGGTGTCTTTTTTCACACAGCAACAGATCTAAGATTTTTTTGCATATACAAAGTATAGCCACCAAATTGTACACATAGTAATATATACTCTGACTTTTATTTATATATATGTATAAATTATATATATATAACTTTATATATAATTACAGAAAATAACTTATATATATATAACTTATATATAAGTTATTTTCTATGATTAAACAAAAAATATTTTATTCTGTGACTAGACCGATCCACGGACAGACAGCGTAGATTTAGTGTAGTGTGCAAACAATAAGTTCTAAGACATTCCAAATTCTATACTCTACCGATTTTTTAAAGCTTCGTACTTTATATAAAATTTTGAGAACCACTGGCAGTAGGCAAAAAGGTCATTGTACGAAATTCTTCGTGCTCCGCGTCCGTGCTATACCAGAGGATAACTCACTCCTCCCCCACCTACCACCACCGCCGCAAATGCTACGTCCCGCACTACGTATATATATATACTGTTTGGCTACGGTACTAAAGAATATGGCCACCCCCTCTCTTCCCGTGGGTGTCGTAAGAGGCGACTGAGGGATAACACGGTTCCGCTACCACCTTGGAACTTAAAAAGCCGACCGGTGGCGGGATAGCCATCCGACTGCTGGCTTTGAAATACACAGGCCGAAGACGGGCAGCAGCGTCTTCGGTGCGACAAAGCCAGCCCTGCGGTCACCAACCCGCCTGCCCAGCGTGGTGACTATGGGCAACACACATGAGTTCACGCATTTTTGGCGCGAACTTGTGGAGGCCTATGTCCAGCAGTGGACTGTATAGGCTGTAATGAATGAAAAAAATATATACGGGGTTTTGAAACCATGTCCTTTTTTATTTCTAAAACATGCATTTTTTTAAATCAAGGTAGGCGTTACTCAGCAACATCATTGTTTAAGTTAGACTATCTTAATGTCTCCAATAGAGACGCGAGTCCACCGACCGGTTCTTATTCTAACGTATGATTCAAATGTTTTTTTTTAACTGTTCTATTGTTTATTCTAGATGTATAAATTTATCTATGATTTTTTATTACTATTATTATTATATATTTTTTTCTTTTTTATCTTATTTTTTTTTTCTTTTTTATTAAATTCATTTTATATAATTATATCTTCCATTATCTAACGAACAACACATTTTCCTAATAATAATATACTTATATCTAACTTGATCTTACGTTATTTACATGCGTAAACGTTTTCTTAAAAATATATATTTTAATATTATATCACCACCTACTGCCCCCAAGCAAAGCAACCTATTCGCATTTTACTTTAACATCGCGAGAACACTCTCAACGACGGCGGTGTTTCTATTATGAATCGCCATCTTGAGATTGTGCTCGAGAATGTCTTTTTCTGTAGCCTCCGCCGCCCTCCTGACGAAACGATAGATCACGTCATCCCTGTCGTCGGTGTAGTAGACACAAGTCTTGGTGTGTCTAGTCACCGCGACTATCGCGTGCGAAACGCTGTCATGTATTCGCAGCCTCCCATTCCTCGTCTGAATGACGATTACACTCTCACTCGTCTGGCCCTGCGGCTCGTGGATAGTCAAGACACGCGACCCCTCCCCTTTCCCGTATCCTTGGTCCACCAGCAACTTCTTCTCTTCCTGCGTGAAGACAGGGTCCAATTCTGTCTTGCCGAGATTCGCGCGCCCGTAAAGCTTTCCAGGCGCAGGGAACAGATCAACGCTCAAGTCCAATAGGACTTGAGCTATAGATGTCGTTGTAGACCTCGCTAATGGCGAAGGCGACATCCTTAGAGTTTCGGTGCGTGCAAGACAACTCCCACGATATGCCTGTTTCAGGGTTGGTCTGCTGTACCGCATTTTGAACAGGTTTTCCCTGTCGATGTACGGCAGCTGGTTAAAGTCTCTGATGAGGGCCACCTTCTTGGTCCCTGATAATCGGGCTACCATCACCTTGGCCCCAAAGTGGATCATGAGGGCTTGATGTGGATTTTTGTGCCCCCTTGAAAGCCATTGACTAGTACGGAGGCCATAGTGGGCACCTTGGATGTGCCTTTAACGCCATAGCGGTGCGCCAGCTTCTCCTTAAGATCTTTGGCAGCCTCGACTGTGGCCGTGAAGACGACTTCCTCGTCCTCATCGAATTCCCTGACTATGCGAGTTATCTTGCCGCATCCTGGAACCCCATTTATCCATTCCAGTGATGGTAGCCCCCAGACCACGGAAGAGCCATCGGCGTCACGGTCCCCAGTGATGGTTTGAGCCATCCGGAGTACCCGATCATCCAGCATCACTCTCGTGCAACTGGCCACTACCACCACTGGGTCCCCTGTTGGTGTATTGAAGATTTGAGGCTCTTCTTCCTGCCCCTCAGACTCGACCGCGCTCACGAAGCTCGCTGTAATGTTATATGCAGCCATATACCTCCCCGACATGTTTCCTTTGAGTACCTGTCGGGTGTCGTTGTTGTAAGTGGCTGCTTCGGCTTCTTCAAGTTCCACCTCCAATAACTTAAGGTGGTTGTACTGGTAGGTCTGCATGATCTTATTGCGTGTGGCCATGTTTACCTCTCGGTTTGCCTTTGATACGGCCAGGAACTCGATAAAGGCATTTTGCGCGTGTTCAGGCGGTGTGGACGCTGGTCGAAGTCTTGATGGTGCTACTTGCCCTATATCGGCCCTTGTTCGAGCAGCTAGTAGCGCTTCTGGGTGCTTCGGACTGTCGTCCTCGGTGAATCTTTTCAACGCCTCAATTTGCCGCACTCTTGTATCGACCTGATTGGGGGACAAGTAGGGCGGTTTTTTGCCTCGTTTTTGGGAGATCGTGGATTGGATAAACTTCTTCATCGACATCAGACTCGGTTTCGGTATGGCATTTGTGATATTGCTTAATTCAGCCTTTTAGGCCTCGACCTTTTTTTGTAGGTGTTTTGATCCGCTGGGTGTGGGCTCTTCAACAACTGGCGATGCGGGGGGTTTAGATGTACTGATCTTGGGTTTTAAGTAGCCTAGATCCTCCCCCCTGTCTTCGTATATAATGACCTCGTTGTTCATTGAGGCCTTTAGACACCCGTACCTGTCTGGTACGTTGCCTTTGTCATATCCGACTCTCATTGAGTCCACGTTGATCCTTCCGGGACCCCCCCGGGAGTCTCATCCAGCCGTTATAGCACAAGCTTGACTGTGCGAAGGCAGACCTCTCTCCTTCCTTGAATAGCACTATCGTTTCATTTTCAACCGCACCAGGCGGTAAGTTAAGTCGTCCTTCGGTTTTTGCGCAAGCACCTAGATCTTAGAGCGCTTTATGCTTGTGTTTTGCGTGCTACCTGTCATCAGCAGGGCAACCCCGACACCTCTTAAGCGTTGCCGCCCGTTGTGGGGGATTGATAAGAGCGGCAATAGGGCGTTGCGTTAAATTATAACATTACAGTCAATCGGAGTAACTTTGACAGATCATTACTATATTTTTTTATCTAACTATGACAATGTTAAATATGAGACACAAGAGTTAATTTAATATGTGCTCTCAGGTTAGTTTTCATACTCTCAAGTTATTTAACGTCTATAAAAATCATAATACGAGTATGTATCAAAACCTGGCAATTATGTTGGGTGTCAAAGCTATAACCCCTTTATGGGTAACTTTGACACAGATGAGATTTTAAGATAGTCATATTATTAAAGGTTGTATTATGTTTTTACAGACAGTCGACTCTCGTTAATTCAAACCTGCGATAATTCGAACCTCTCGATAATTCAAAGTCATCACGAGTTCCCTACAAAATCTCTTGATATTTCGAAATAAATCAATACGTTTTTATGCACTTGGTAATTCGAACAAAAAAACCATTGCCACGTAAAAAAACGACGCGTTAATTCGAACTCATCGGCGTCAAACACTCGACAATTCAAAGTTGCAGAGAGAAAAAAACAGAAAGCTTGTAAGTAGGTACAATTCGAGACAAGTTCAAACTTATAAATACATGTATCATCGTACACGTGTCTTTTTTTACTATGATAAGTTTGACACACACTTCCGCACAAATTGGTTTGTTTAGTTTGGTATTGGTTAGTTTCGGTTACTGTTACTCTTTCGTTGTATACAGATTAAAAGTTTGTGTTAATTATGAGTCCTAAAAAGCATAAATGCTTGACGATTACTGAAAAGAAGAAGTAAATCGAAAAAGTAGAGGGAGGTGAGAAGAAAGTTGACTTTTGTCATTGTTAAAGAATAGCTGTTAATAAATTTGTAGACACTTAATAATTCGAAGTTTTATTTATAATTCTACCAAAAATTTCGAACCATTTGATATTTCGAACACTCGATAATTCGTAATATTTTTCGAATCCCCTGAGTTTCGAATTAACGAGAGTCGATTGTACCTTGATAGTAGCAAAATTTTCGAGTTATTTAAAAAGTTTTCCACTGAAAAAAATACAAAAATTGCGCGCGGAACTTTGAGCAAAGTTTTTGACATTATGTTGTTGTTTTAAAATTTATCCCCAATAGGGAAAGGCAAAGGACTATAATCCATACATCCTAGATTGAATTTGTAAGTTTCGTTCTGATATATCAAAAGGCCAGAGCCAAGTCTGAAGTAACTTTCTTTTTCTTCTGATTCGATGACTGGTAAAGTAAGGCCGAAGCCAAGTCTGAGATTGTTTTTGACATTAACTTCGTTTGACAGCTTCTTTTTTTTCATAGTTCATTTGCGAAGTTTATTATACATTTGTCTTGTCTCCAGTCTTGTCAGAACTACGGAAGATAGCGGAAGTGTTTTTGTTACTAATTCAATTATTAACCTTTATTTTCATTTTATCAACCCCTTTGTTTTTTCGAGGTCGAAATAATTTACTTATCTATGAATCTACATAGTTGAGTGTGTGTACTTTCACCAGTTAAGTGCTTAATCATCGTTTGGTGTTGGTGTTTTACATTGTTTTTACATCGTTAATGTGCTGATTTCTTGATGAATGTTGTGTGATACCTTCATAATCATAATTATAAACTTCAATTACATAGAACATTATAAGGAACAAGTTTTTCGCTGATCGATAACAATACAACGCTGGCGCAGCGGCTTGTATGACAGAATAAAAGAATTATACAATCGATATAACCCGAGTTCCAATCCAAGTCTAACACCGAGACAATTTTTGTATGTTCAATAAAATCTTTGATTTATTTGAAGTTTATTTGAAGTTATTGTAATTTTTAAAATGAAATACGCTTGTTGCCAGTCAACGGCAGGGGACGCCACTGGTCGTATCAATTGTAATCAGTGTAAGGATACATATCATATTAAATGTTTATTTCCTTCTGATAGAAACAAACAATTGTCACCGGAGTATATGAGGGAATGGGCATGTCCTGTATGAGTGTCTGCTCGCGATCGTCGCCTTAATTCAGATAATACCCCAGTACGTGGCTCAACCTCCGCGAGATCTCCCAGTGAGAACATAAACACAAAAAGAGGGGGTTCGACTGTGTTGAATCGGTCACCTGAGATTGAGACGAGCGATTTTGATATATCCACTCAATTTGAGGGTATTAAGGAATTTATAGCCAGTGAAATGGCAAAATGGAAAGTAGATTTAGAAGCGTCGATAAGCAATATGGTGTCAACACTTCTTCAACCTATTAAGGACGATATTACAAGTTTGAGGGAATCTGTGTCGTTTATCAATTCGAAGTATGATGAGTTTAATAATAAAGTCATTGGATTAGAAAAAGAATTAAAGTCCTTATCCTCACTGTCTATTGAACTGAATACTTTAAAGAAGAAAATTGATACTTTGGAAACTGAAAATAATAGCCGAGAGCAATGGTCACGTAGATCAAATATTGAAGTTTATGGTATACCTGAGAGGAAAAATGAAAACCTAATGGAGATTTTAAAAACAATCTCAGATCGTACTGGTTATCAATTAAATCCTTCTACAGATATTGATTTTGTTACCAGAGTTGCTCATAGTAAAAGCGAAAATCGGCTTATCAAACCTATAGTTATTAAGTTCCTGTCACGTTGGAAGAAGGATGACTTCTTGGCGTTAGCTAAAAGACTAAAACTCCAATGTAGTGATATTGGTTTTGCTGGTAATAGCTCTAATGTGTACTTTAAAGAACACCTGACACGTTCTAACAAAGCTCTCCTGTAGGAAGATAAAAAGTTGGCCAAAGAGAAAAATTTTTCCTATGTTTGGATAAAGAATTGTACTATTATGGTCCGACGTACAGATACCAGTCCAGTATTGCATATATTAAGCAACAGCGATTTGACAAAAATTGTGTGAATGTCATTATACCTTACTCTGATTATTTTTTATTCTTTCATTATTATTTTTTATTTTTTTATTTTTTATATATTCATTGTGTAAAAATAAATTTATTACTTATTGAATTGTCACCCTATTATATAACTAATATTGTAGGTAGCGAGGACATCTTGACTTGTGATTGTTTTGTGTTTGCTAATTGCTTTGACTTTTCTGTTGTGTTTCTTGAGTTGCATTTGGATCGTCTTTATACTTTAGTATTACTGAACTGTGAATGTGTTTTCTACGGAAATGGATGATAATATCTCTATTTATTATCAGAATGTTCGTGGCTTACGTTCTAAAACCAATTTATTTTTTCGAAACCTACTTAAAACAGATTTTGGGATTATATGTCTGACAGAAACATGGCTACTGGACGGCATTTTTAACGAGGAATTTTTTGACTCTCGATATTGTGTCTACAGATGCGATAGGGATTATAAGGTACGTGGAAACACTTTAGGTGGCGGTGTTTTAATAGCCGTCAGGCGGGACTTTTTTGTAGATTCTGTTACAGCTATACCTATTATTGGTGCAGTCGCTGAGGTTATCAAAGTGAAAATAAAACTTAGTCGTGAACGAAGATTGCATTTCTTAAACATTTATACTTGTTATTTTCCTCATTGTCAGTTGCATTTTGAGGCACTGTGCGGGTGTTTCGAAATGATTTCAAATGACGTGATTAACTGCCCCGAAGAAGATTATTTTATAGCGGGTGATTTTAACATTTCCGTAGCTAGATGGTATTCTAATGACTCTGTTATGTGTTTGGATAATTCTAATTTAGATAACAATCTCGTCTATGCATTATTTAATTTTCTAAGTTTTACAGGTCTGAATCAATATAATTGTATTCCAAATGTAAATCATAGGTATCTGGATTTAATTATTTGTAGCTGCCACTGTGTAACTTCTAAATCGATTTGTGCGCTTGTCCCCGAGGATAGCCATCATCCGGCAATAGAGGTATGTCTCAATGCTTTTAACCAACAAACCCTTTCTTCTAAATCAAGGACTGTGCGACTATATCGTGCCGTTGATTACAATATTGTCAACGGGATTATTGATAATATTAATTGGTATGAGTTACTGTCGGGCCTCGATATCGATACGTCTGTTACTGACTTTTATCAAACCATTAATGAAATCATATCCGAATGGGTTCCCGTTAGAGTCGTGGCAGATAGTAGACATTATCCGTGTTGGTATTCGAGCGCTTTAATTAAAATTGTTAGGGAAAAACTCAAATATCACAGAAAGTGGAAAATCTACGGAAGGATTAGTGATTATGATACTTTCAGATTATTAAGGGATAGACAAAAAAGGGCACAAGTATATTGCTATGATACTTATATTAATAACTCAGAAGAAAAAATATTACGACACAGTAAACATTTTTGGTCATTCGTAAAGTCTAAAAAAAGCTGTAATGAATTGCCTGGCACGATGTTTTTGGATGATTTGTCTGCGTCAAATGGTATGGAGATTAGTTCTCTTTTCAACAATTATTTTAAATCAGTCTTTCGATCTAATACGCCCAACACAGATTACGATGTAAATAACTTTAACACGTCTCAAAATTGTCATAATAGTGTTTCAATTGGAACTGTCGATATATCGCCTGGGATTGTATCAAGATATTTAAGGAAACTTGACGTTAATAAGGGTTGTGGCCCTGACCTTATACCTCCATATTTTCTAAAAATGTGTAGTGACAGCCTTGCGCTTCCAATATCTCTGCTTTTTGATAAGTCCCTGAATACCGGAATTATGCCGCTGTTATGGAAACAGTCATTTGTGGTGCCCGTTTTTAAGTCTGGTAATAAACATAATATTCAGAATTACAGACCTATTTCTAAATTGTGTGTTATCGCCAAATTATTTGAAAAAATTATATATGACAGCATTTTTCCAATTTTAAGGCCTATAATTATTGAACAGCAACACGGTTTTATGAATAAAAAATCTACAGAGTCTAATTTGAATGAATTTTTACACCGAATATTGTCTCATATGGATAGTGGTTGTCAGGTTGACGTCGTTTATACCGACTTCTCAAAAGCATTTGATAAAATTCCGCATTATTTATTAATTCGTAGGCTTGTAGAAGTTGGTATACATGGCGATCTCCTACGTTGGATGATTTCGTATCTTAGGGAGCGGAGTCAGGCTGTGACAGTTAAAGGCTTTTGCTCATCTTTTGTACCCGTTACCTCAGGTGTGCCTCAGGGTTCTCATCTCGGCCCTCTACTTTTTAATCTATTCATAAATAACATAAATAAGGTATTTAAGAACTCGGAAATATTATTATATGCTGACGACATGAAAATTTTTAAGCCAATTAATACACCTGCTGATAGTGCATTGTTGCAGGATGATTTGAACCGTTTATTTGATTACTGTCAATGCAATGGTCTTATCTTGAACATCGAAAAATGCAATGTCATTACTTTTTCGCGTAAACGTAATACAGTGGAGTACAATTACTGTTTTAACAATGAAACAATCAAGAGGGTTACTGAGGTGAGAGACCTGGGAGTGTACCTTGACTGTAAACTTTTATTTAACCGTCATATTGACTACATTGTTGGCAGGGCGTTTCGAATGCTGGGGTTTATTCTTAGGATTGGAAAAGATTTTCGTAACAGTGCCACACTCTTTACTTTGTACAATGCCTACGTTCGCTCAGTTCTCGAATATGCTTCAACTGTGTGGAACCCAATATACAATGTATACATTGATAGAATTGAGAATGTTCAAAAGAAATTTAGTAAACATATTAGTTTTAAAACTAACTACCTGTTCGCGAAGCCATCCAATCTGATCTCGTTAAAGGACCGTCGAATGGTTAGGGACGAGCATTTGCTTTATAAAATACTCACCGGTTATGTTGATACCCCTTATCTTTTGAGTAATATTAGTTTGAGATGTCCTCGTTTACAAGCTCGTAAAAAATTACAATTTTTTGTACCTGTAATTAGAACGAAATATGCTCGGAATATTTTTCTTTATCGTGCATGCAACTCTCATGACAATGTGTTTGGTGACATTGACATGTTTAATGTTAACTTAAATAGATTTAAATCTATCACGATGAATGTCATTTCTCGATGATATTTTAATTTTAATTTAATCTTAATATCTGATATTGTTAGAATTCTGTTACTTTTTTTTGATGTAATTTTTTTTTTTTTTTTTTTTTGTAATCATTTTTTATTGGCATTTTAATTTTGTATACGAAAATAGTACCTGGGTGACCGAGCCTAGCTCGGTATTTTTAGTAAATCGTGTTTTTTGGAATTCATATTTAAATTCGAATTACATATTTATAAAGTATGAATAATATTTTTTTTTAAATAACGAGTGCAATTAAAAAAAAGGAAAAAAATAATTGATCAGGGACATTAGGATTTGAACCATGATCTCCTCGGTTGATCCCGACCGGCCGATTTCCCACCGAGCTATTACAACTTTAATGACAGTTGCGAAATTTACCTTCGTATTCTAACGATATTGTAGCTATTTTTTCACTCCCTAAAAACAGGGATAAAACGTCATTTTCTAAAAATGAATCCTAGTTAGATGGATTTATCTCCCCCGAAACCTCCTATATACTAAATTTTATGGAAATCGTTGGAGCCGTTTCCGAGATTCAGATTATATATATATATACAAGAATTGCTCGTTTAATAGTATAAGATATATCTAAATTTGGACCCGTAGAGTTGAAATTTGTATGCCTTTATTATTATTGTTATTATTATTATTATTAATGTACTAATTGCTCTTATTTGTGCTATTATTATGTGAAGACTTAACTGGTAAATGTATGTCACTTAAATTTTATTTTTAATGTATATCAAACTGTATGTCTTCCTAATAAACATAAATAAATAAATAAATAAACATTTAATTTTACGCACTAAATGTGGACCATGTAAAAAATAAAAAATAATTTTGCGATTTGACTGTCAAAGTTACCCCGAGTGACCGTATGCGATTGAATAAAAATAAATAAAAGTAAGTACTAAAAGGTCGTACCATTGTTACCAAAAAAAATTAGTGATTGCATTATTTCTATAGTCAGTCAGTATCTTCCACCTTTTAAGCAATTATTTAAATAATCATAAAAAAAACTACTTAGTTACACACTACACAGACTTCTTTGTATTGGATAGTGCAGTCATGGCCTTAACAATTAGTTCTTGTGTTGCCACTATAAACATATGTGGTATATACCAATTCGTCGTGACATTTAAAATACAATTTACATACTTTTATCATAGCTTTTTTCTACACTCTATAGCTAACATGGCGGGTGATGAAAGTGACAGGTTTGTAAATAAAGAAAAACTTAATAATTACATATCGCTTCTCGGGCTTTTGGCTAAGATTAGCTTAATTATTATATAAAAGTCATTATTCATGTTTTAACTATAAAACACCACTAAATAATATAACAAAGTGCTGTAAAGAGATTTTATAATTTTCTGTGGACTATGTTTACAGTGATCTCAAACCGTCGCAAGTAGTAATAGTGAGAGAAGTATATGACAGCGAAAATGCCCATGTTAAATTCGAAATGGAATTGGAAAGAGCACTTGAGGCTGGTGTGAGTATAATAGTAATAGAACCTGAACCTCTCGGAGAAGAAACAGCTAGATGGATATATGTAGGAAATTTATTACATAAAGTTTCTCTTTATAGTGGATTATGTAGCATCGCATCAGGTATTTAAAATGACTTCTGGTGATATAAGTTATCAATTTATAACGAAATACTTAAATATTACAATTATTTCAGGCTTGGCATGGAGTTCATTAGCATGCACACCTTTTGGCGTTGTGTCAATTCTGTTAGCAGGTTGCTACACACTATCCTGGCAGTGGGATCCGTGTTGTAAATATCAAGAAGAAAAAGATTTACGTCGTTTGTCTAAACTACCTATCTTAAGTGATTTAACATCAGCATCACCAGTTGTACTAGTGCACACAGATAATAGGAGAAAAATAATTTTACATAGTACAGTATCTCTAGCTGCAGCTGCTATTTGTGTATGGAGGATTTATAACATTCTAAAATGAGATCAGCATTGTAATATGTTTTGAATTATAATTAGATATTATTGCTGACTATATGTTTAAAATGAACATAGAGCACATGCTTATTACTGTTCTATCTGTACCTTGTGTATAAAGTAATTTGTTATAGATTAAAGTGTAATATTTGTTACAATTATTTTAATATATTACTGATTAGAATAGATTAATCTGTACAAAAATGATTATAAGAATGCTTTTGAAATGATAGCTGGTTGTTAAAACTATTTTGTTATATTATGACTATGATAAGTGAAAAAAAAGCCATATTTCACTGTCATACAATAAAAGTTATATAATTTTTTTACTCTTTTATTCACATAATTAAAAAAGGGGCAATACAAAATTCAATAAATTATAGACTAAAAAAAATACACTCATTGAACATTAATATGACATTCAATCAATGAATTGGGGTCCATCATTATTCTTGTGATGTTTTTTATCAACTTTTTACCCCACCCCCAATCTGAAGTTATGTGCTGAATTTTTGGGCTACCCCTCTTCCCCATACCCGTAAATCACATGTAATTTTTTGGTGCAAAGTAAATTGAAATTTTCAGAATATAATCTTAAAATACAGGTACAATCTACTTAAATTTTGGAAAATTACTGTCGTGATAAAAATGTCCAGGATGATATTGAGGGTGTTTGTTAGCTGTTAATTTAGTTTAGAGAAATCACTCATTCAGCTAAATATAAAGTCTAAGAACTGAACTAAACACGATCTTCACTCATCAGCTCAATGGATACAATCAAATAATTATCTTCTTTAGTATGTTAAAGATAAATTGAGAAAGCGTTCTAAAATTCCTGGCCAGGCTATATTATATTCAGCAACTGCCATTTAAACCAGACTGAGCAGGCAACCCTATGTCATAGTATTCGCAATAAAACCACTCATTTTGATGTAAGGTTTATTTATCAAACATGTGGGTGAAAGTAACTAGTAGCAATGTATATTAATATACATGATTATACCTGTTTTTCTGATGATTATATCTATTTTCTACAGGCTTCATACTATCAGTAGGTATTAAATTTATTATTTAAACTTATAGGTGAATTATTAAATTTAAAAAAATCCATTTCGAAATAAATATAGCCTGGCCAGGAATTTTTCACTCAAACCTTCGCGACTTTTTTAATATACTAAAATAATTCATACATTAACCTTTTGACCGCCGTAGTCACCTATACTTGACAAGGGCTCGCGAGTCCTGTGCGCCAGCGACGTCTATAGGTGACAAAAAACCCGGACCACAAAAATATTAAATAAAATAATTAAAAAAATATTTCTAGTATTTTAATTCAACATTTATGAAAATAGAATATCCCCGCAACATTTGAGTATAAAAAACAAGTCTTTTAGAGCTACACGTACTGAGAAACATTGAAATAAAAACATGCATTTTAATTCCACGTAAATGATATGTCCAGAACGCCGAAGTCGTCTATAGTTGACCGCTAGGGATGTGACGCAAGAGGTATAAATAAATAATAAATAAATAAATATTTACAACATACACACACGGTCATCTGTTCCTAAAGTAAGCAACTTAATGCTTGTGTTATATATTCTTTATTGCACTTTAAAAAAATCATAATTACAAGTCATTTTTGCAATTAGCTATTCAAAATTCAACTCAAACGTGTTATATTTTCTATAAATAATTTAATATTTGAATAAAACAAAAGGTAAAAAACATAAAACTATCATCAGCTAACACATAAATAGCAAATGAATAAAAAATCAAATCAACTAAAATCAATCAAATCGCCATAATAAATCTGATATCTCAAATCTGGCGCATCTCTAGCGCGTAGTCATTAATCCGTTCTCTACACGCCGTTGTCAAGTATAGACGACACGCTGATGACGTCATAAGCGAATAGCGAGAAAACTAGTGAAGTGCAAGACGAGCGATACCTTAGAACATCGTCCCATTTTGGAAGTCGTCGATGATTTTAATAATATACAATAAAAAAAAAAAAATATTTTTTTCATTTTGTTTATCTAAGGTTAAGATCGAAATTACGATTTTCTTTCTCATTCTCAAAATCATCTGGCAGCATCAATATCATCTCTAACCCCCACTCTCATAAAAGCTTTTTTTCTAAGACCCATGTCGTGTCGTGTGTCGTGAAATATTTGATTTGAAATATTGCTACTTACTCAGTACTGTTTTAGTACTATTTGCTACCTAAGCAAAAAAATATTTAACGCATGTAAATATTTCTTTTAAACTAAGGCTGGCATCGACCGCACCGATTATATTAATTTGCTTCATCGGATCAACTACTGAGTTGGAGAACAGTGGAACACGGGGCACTATGGAACAGTGTCGATAAAAATTTGAATTCTAAACTAATCCGTGTGGTAACGCTTCGACCAATTACAGCGCGTAGGGACTCTTGAAAATCTGTAATAACTTTTTACTGGTTGTACCGATTTAATGATAATTTTTAATTTTATCGAAAGCTAATGTTTATCATGTGGTCACATATAAATTTCATTGAGATCTGATATCTACTTTTTGAGTAATCTTTGATAACGCGTTTTGACTACGCGTACTTGACTATTTTTTCGTCGATCTACGTTGTATTCGAGCAAACACAATTATTCTTGTTCAATTCATTGAGATTTCTTTTCAAAGTACTTTCTTTTTAGTAAAAAAGTTTAAAGAATAGGTAAGTGATTTTTTTTTCATTAATTTTAATTATTTGAGACAATTGTGTGGAAAGTTCAAAAAATAACCTAAGTTTTTATAAAACTCGTTTAAAACGTTGGCCTTATGGGGCACTATGGAACGGGGCACAGTGGAATACTGTTCTAATGAACCTTAAATAATAAACTATTATCTAATAAGATAATAATTGAGTTTGCAGGCAAACGAAAAAAACTAACTTCAATTATATCGACAAGTAATACAACGTAGGTAGATGAAAAAATAGTCAAGTAAATACGCATTATCAAAGATCAATCAAAAAGTTGTAATCGGGTTTGGATGAAATTTAAATGTGACTACATGATAAACATCGGCTTTCGATTAAATTAAAAATCATCACAATCGGTGCACCCAGTAAAAGTTATGCAGATTTTCGAGATCTCATTATAAAATCCTGGTTTCCGTAGCATGGTACTATACCGGGGTTATCTCCTTTCCAACAAAAAAAGAATTATCAAAATCGTTTCATAAACGACAAAGTTATCCCCGAACATAAATAAAAAAAATATAAAATATATATCGAATCGGTCGAATTGAGTAACCTCCTCCTTTTTTGAAGTCGGGTAAAAAATTACAAATTTGAATTAGGTTAATTTTTTTCTAAATTACTTTTCATGTATATATCGATTCGATTCGAAATCGATATATAGCCTGCGGCTTCCTTGCGTGCGACACAGCACGTCTCTAAAGAGAGTTTCAAAACCGTAGGCCAGCTGCGCCGTAGTCGTCCAGTCGTGACAATGACGTCATGGCGATAGAAAAGAGTGTTGTGCTTTACTACGATTATTTTTGTAATGTTTGTTTTTTATTTATGTTGTTGTAAGTATATATAACGAGTGCAAGATAACACAAGAAAAATATTAAAAAATAAACCTTCCTAGATTATATAAGTAGTCATTTATTGCATAAAAACCAGCAAAAACAAGTCACTGTGTGGTACTCGATAACGACTCTTGGCAGCACTATTTTTTTCGTAGGTATTTTTGTTTATTTTATGCCTTGGCGTACAGGGCACGGGAATGGTTTTGAGGCGTGGCGGTCAAAAGGTTAAGCAAATGGGTGAAGTTTGGATCTACTAAAATACATGCGATATCTTATTTCAGCCCTCCCTATCCGCCTTATATTTCGTGATTCAATGCCCTCTCCCCTTTCGGCCCATACGAGATTAAATGCGACCCCAAGTTGTAGGATTTAAGTGGTTTTTATAGCTCTTCTTGCCATTAACCAAAAATATAGACATGGAATTGTATGCCTTATGGTTATAGCTAATCTTGGAATAAATTGGCTTATAATTAATTCTTTATCTTTGTTTACAAGCATATTTGCAATCTGTAATGCAACATATTCGGCTGAAAAACCTGCAGCAGTACTTTTATCCATTACTGAAAAAAATGAAAAAAAATTAATAGATACACTAATAATTTGATTTACATCATATTTCAAAAAGTAATATTAGTATACTTTACCTGCATGAGCCTCTCCACTACCAGTTAAGGCATTTAATGAAACAGCTGTCTTAACATATCCAGGGCTGACTACTGATACATTAATATTGTGTTGATTCATTTCAGCTCGCAAACTATCCCCAAAAGCCTGTAGAGCATGTTTTGATGCAGCATATGCCGACCGGTCAGGTATGGCTATTAATCCTTGGACTGAGCTGATAAATACAATGTGACCACTTTTTCTTTCAACCATTTTTGGTAAAACAGCTAAAAAATAATTTACATCATTATTTATAATACATTTATGTAGTTGTTCATTTACCAGTTCTAGTTAAATGCTATATTCTTATAATTTTAAATCTTTATATTCTAAAACTGACTACATATATTTTCACAACATTAACCTACTTACATAGAAGATAAGAACAAAGTAGTACTTAATATTAAACTCTTTATTTTCCCAGGATTTACATAAAAACAATGGAATATTATATAATTAATAGCTCAGTTTACTAGTTTTATAAAAATCGTCAAAAAAACTTGGTCTATTTAAAGTTTTAATATTGTAATGAAACTTTAGTTTGTTGGTGCACACTAATTTATGTATGTATGTATGCTTATATAATTATGTAGTAATATGCATATATATACTACATATATTTATGTATGTTATTGTACTCTTACATTCTTCTTCACTTTTTTACATCTACCTAACATTCTTTTCTACACATCTTGGTTGACCGGCAGATAAAGCTATATGAAACTTAAAGTCTGCTCATTATATTTGTAGAATGTATATTTGTGTATTGTTAAAATCGTTATAATTAATTGAGGCATTTAGAGAGCATTAGCCATAAACGTAAATATAGGTGTCAATATTAAGAAAATTATTATTCAACTAAGTGATGCTTTTATTTGTGTCCGGTTACTAAAAAAAGAAAATATAAAGAAGTTTTAAATATTATTATTTTAATGATTTTTTGTTATTATTTTACTGACTTATATTATTGGAGTTTTAATGAACTTATTGACCTATTGACCTTAAATCTGTTCTGTCATTTGTACATACTCCATTTGTAGATATCCTATGTTCATTTATCTTACTAAATAATATTAGGCTGTAAAATTGTTTGTCTTATACTAACCTATATATGTTTGTATATATTTGTTTGTGTCTTGTTTTAGGTGGATCAACAGATTTTAAATTATTCTCTTTCTCTGACATAATTTTGTAATCTCACAAAACCAGCACATTAAGTAGAGTCAATTTCAAAATAACAGAACAAATTCAATTACTCGGACATTGGCAAATCCTAGAGGAATCTAGAATTTAAAAGAAGAAGAAGAAGAAGGATTCTTAACTTTTTTCAAAAATAAATTATAACCTATGTCACCCACGGATAGTGTAGCTTCCCAACAATGAAAGAATATTTCAAATTGGTTCAGTACTTTTGGAGCCTATTCAATGCAGAAAACAAACAATCAAATCTTTCCTCTTTATAATATTAGAGTATAGACATTTTTTATTCTCTAATTACATATTACATATTTAAATTACCTTTTGTCAATCCTACAGATCCTAAATAGTTTGTTAACATGATTTTTTTATCCACATCCAACTTTGTATGAAGAATCGAACCACGATGAGATACTCCACCATTATTAATTAAAATATCAATTTTCCCACAAGTCTCATAAATTTTTCCAATAAATGGCTCTAACTGGTCAAGATTTGACAAATCTAATTCAATTGCAATAGGTTCCTCGGTTGGCAAAGTCTGAAAATTTAAATTTAAATTTTTATGCAACACGATACAGTTAATCCTGCTAAATTGAAAAAGGTTAAGAAAGTCACAAGTTAACATATCAAGTCATGAAACTCAAAGTAATTAAACATTTATAAAATTATTTAAAGAAAATCCTTTTTATTTAAGGTTTTTTCACTAGCCTAGAATAATGATCTAGTTAGAAGTGTATAAGGCATGAACATATATCCCAAAGACATGAAACTCTTTTCTCTGCAAGGGTTTCTTATAATGGTTAATCTTGTTCTTGGAATTCAGTAAGACATCTGGCTTTTCTAAAAATATATTTAGGAACTACTACTCATCAACTAGAGAAAATCAAATACTAGATAAGTTTCTACTGCTCTGCTTTACGTGGTCTATAACCCCATAGCGCAGGTTTGAATCAGGTATTAAAAAATAATAATAAAAAGGTAAAATAAAATCTTAAATTTTCTTATAATCTAGAAATTTAGTGTTAGTGCATATCCAAGTCCATTTTCATTGTTTGTATACCATGTTATTTTTTATATATCAATAAAACTGTTGTTCTAATAATTAAAGCCTTGATTATTTGTTGATAAGATATAACATTAAAATAAATAACATTTTAAAGATATTCCTATATGTAATGGTTAATCTTTTAATTCCTTTGAATTGATTTATCAATTTTGCTGGCTTAACATTACTAATGTATATGTAGGTCATGGCACTCTTTGTAAATGCTATTGAAACTATAAATGATGAACAAAAACTTTGTTTAAATGATGTGTAGGTCTTATAATTATGAAGAAAAATCCACGACAGTATCTATGTATCAGTTACCTATCACCGAAAGCTAATTACTTATCAATGTAAATACAGCGCAGATTATTTGGAAGTTTAAATATTACACTAATAAAAAAAGAATAGTAGATGAATAAATGAATAAAATAATTATAAAGTGTTGGTTACAGATATATAAACAATATCACTATTTGAACATAATTAAGATAATTATTTGAAAATAACAAGCAAAACTTGTTTACTGACATTTGTTGAAGGTTAAATTTTATATTATTATGTGAATTCATCAAACTGTAGTTATAATTAAAAATTATTAGTATTTTGTATTGATTTTAATAACAATAAACTAATTGATTTGATGAAATCTAAGAAAATATTTTATTCCGTATCTTATAGGGAATTTTTAATTCCAATTCTCACTTTTTATCATTAATTAATCCTAATGATTGGGAAACTGGCAACTTTGGATAGGTAGATCTTACTAAAGAATTAAATGGTTTTTGTCAATATTGAGAAATCACTAAACATAGTATTCTAGATCTGGATAACTAATACAATAATCACTGGCCTTGGTAAGACTTTTATGTAAGATCTAACAAATCCCTTTTTTTACTTCAGTATTTGAATTGTATTCTCTCTTTTCCTAGTAAGTTCTTCTTAGTCATCAATTATATAAAACAATTTTAATGTGGGAATTTGGAAATATTTTGCTGAAGAAAACCTAATATATTTGAGGCTTATAAATAATTACATTTTCAATGTTTGAAAGAAATCCCAAATCAACTACCAAATCCATAAAATATTTTATACAGTGTTTTAAAGTGGGTACTTGGTGTACAATGAGATACTTGGGGTTCACTACAACAATATTATTTATTGAATATCATTGCTCAAATGGGGAAGTAAAAGAAAAGAAAAAATCAGAAGATATGTTATCAATGAAATGAAGTTAAAATTAATTAAAAAATAGAATTTTTTCAAAGGTAGGTACTAAAAAACTTATTTAAGGTTTATTTTTTATTTTACCATTTAGCGTAGTAGTATTAGCCGTATAAGAGCAACTACCCCTAAATATGTATGAGTAAATACTGTTTTTTTTTTTATTATTAAATTAACTATAAAAATTGGTGATTCCTATTGGATAGCATAACATATGGGATAAATAAAATGATAACGAGACAACTGGCAATAACATTTTATAAAAAAAAACTAATTCACTTAATACTAAAAGTCAAATAGCAATATTTTTACTTTTGGTGGGTTTACTACTATTCCTTTTATCCTAAAGTACAATCTATATTTGAGCTGAAATTATTTTTTATTTATTAGTCAAAGTTAATTTCTATTTTTTAATAAGTATTGCTAAATGTTTTTTATCTGCATAATTAGTACTCTTTAAGAGACTGCAAGACTGATTTTTTTTTTTCTATTGAAAAATTAAATAATTAAGAAAAGGGCTTGTATTTATAAACTGTCATTACGATATAAGTTAATACAATAAACCCGACTCACAATTTTTTTGGATAACAGTTCTTCCTTTACTCTATTTAATTCATCTATTCTCCTTGATGCCAATATTACTTTACAACCATTTTCGTACAAAATATGTGCTAGGGCTTCCCCTATTCCTGAACTTGCACCAGTCACAACCACAACCTGAAAACATAAGTTACCTTAACGTAATAAATGCGAACATTTATATCGGCATAGCCAAAACTAATATAAATATATTTTAAAGTACTTTAATTCCATATATTTTTTTTTTATTACCTTTCCTTGTAAAGCATTACGTCTTTTATCATTTCTATTTATGGTACACAAACGGAACATAGTAAAAATAATTGATAAAGGCAATCCAAAGTATTTGAGATACCAATTTAATGAGCCAGCTGTGATGGTGAACATTGTATGTGTATGTAGGTTTTACTTAAACGTATATAAAGAGTGTATGTACATATATATACAATATACAAGAATATTAAAGGTCACAAGTGTACTTATTTATGCAAACATGCAATCATGTACCTACACTAACGACTACACTTTACAACGTTTAAAAGACGACCAAAAGACCACAGCAGTGTGACCAGATTTCATTTAACGAATCTACTGCTTGTAGAGGTTAAAAACTACTAAATTCTACCAAAAGAGAACGAGAAATTACTAAAAATCTATTACATAATGCAATGGGTATGTATTTATTTGTGTATTTATTTATTTATTAATTACTTTATTTAAATTTTTAATTTTTAATTATTATATTATAACATAGTAAAATCTAGAGAAATATAAGTATTCTTAAATTGTAATCGAGTTATAATTTTTCTTTTTATGTTGGGTAACATTGTCATAAAGCTGTTTTGAGTCCAATAATATGATTTAAAAGCCCTATTTTTATTGATTTTGTTTCAACTTTCACTCGCAATTGATAACTGTGCGAACCTTCGGTACCTATGAAAGACAGATTAGATCGGCTTGTTTAATAAGAGGCCAATATAAAATGCCTGCGGGAATTACCATATAAGTATAGTTCAACTTAGGTACAAATAGTGTTACAAACCTTAAAACTCGTAAGTATAATTTAATTTTCATGTGCTAAAATGGAGTACATCGGGAGATTTACTCCCTAAAATCGTTTTATCGGTATTTATTCACCAAAATCGGGTTCCACCGATAAATCGATAACTTTTCATCACTGGCTCGCGGCACGAATAGTTACGAAAAGAATAAAAATTAAAAATAAACCTACCTAATCATTTTATTTAGTACATGTGGGATTCCCCCAACAGCTTTCCCTCTCGAATAATTAATATTAAAAAGAGATAGTTACAATCCATTCGATGAAAAGAGGAATACCCGTATTTTTTCGAAAGGTTTGCAGTATGAACGAAAAAAAATACCAGAATAGTTGAAAAACGTGAATCCTACCAAAATATACCAAATAATATTTAATTGCTGGATACTGTTACCGGTACCTCGAAATCTACCAATAAAGTAGATTTCTACAAAATCTGGTCACGCTGAACGAACAGACAAAATAGGTTTTTTTATTTACCTATTTAGTGAGAGCTGGATTCGAGTCTTCCGCTCTAAATTTTACACCTTTTTTACATAAAAAGACAGACTAGACACTAAGCCAGTGCTACCAGAAAATTTTGCCCGTCTGATCGACACATTAACGTGAAATTACTATCGTACTTTCGGAACCCCAATAAAAATATATATATAATTAAAGTTTTCAAGTGTCAGTTGCTTAAAAAAAAATGGTTATCCACCTCAAAAAAATTTGAACAACTGTTTTCTGTGCTGTGTGGTTACGACACTAAAGAATTTAGCCACCCCATCTCTTCCCGTGGGTGTCGTAAGAGGCGACTAAGGGATAGCACAGTTCCACTACCACCTTGGAACTTAAAAGGCCGACCGATGGCGGGATAGCCATCCAACTGCTGGCTTTTTAAATGCACAGACCGAGGACGGGCAGCAGCGTCTTCGGTGCGACAAAGTCAGCCCTGCGGTCACCAACCCGCCTGCCCAGCGTGGTGACTACGGGCAAAAACCCCCATGAGTTCGAACTTAAAAATAAGGCCCTCAGTTCCCGGCAGCCCGGCTACGGCAGCGGCCGTGGTAACGGTGGGGTAGAGGGTGCCAAGAATCACCGGGGTACGGGAGGCTGCCATAGAAAAATATTCCTGGCTACGTATAATGGACGCACGCTACGGTTGGACCATCACCTCACCGAACTTGAGGTAGAACTTAGTCACATTAAGTGGAGCATACTAGGGTTGTCTGAAGTCCGAAGAGAGGGAGAGGACACGATGATCCTGGACTCCGGGCACTTGTTCTACTTCCGTGAAGGTGATGGGCTTTCCCAAGGTGGCGTCGGTTTTCTGGTTCACAAGACTCTCACTAACAACGTTGTGGAAGTCAGTAGTGTGTCGACCCGGGTAGCGTACCTTGTACTTAAGCTCACCGACAGGTACTCCCTGAAAGTGATACAGGTATATGCGCCGACCTCGGCACACTCTGACGATGAAGTCGAAGCCTTGTATGAAGATATTACAAGGGCCATACATGGCACTACTTCGACCTTCTACAGCGTTGTTATGGGAGACTTCAACGCTAAAGTGGGAGTACAAGGCCGCGACGGATCGAGCATCGGACCACACGGATTGGGGCACAGGAATCACAGGGGGCAGACGCTTGTCAACTTCCTCGAATCGGAGGGGCTCTTCTTGATGAACTCATTTTTTGAGAAGAAGCCCCAAAGGAGGTGGACATGGCAAAGACCCGATACTGTGACGAGGAACGAGATAGATTTCATCATAGCGGATAAAAGGCATATATTCAGAGATGTCTCAGTGGTTAACAGGTTTAACACCGGCAGCGACCACCGGCTAGTACGGGGCACTCTGAATATATGTCTCCGAAAGGAGCGGACCCGCTTGATGAAATCTACTCTCCGACCTACGCTGCCCCAAATACTATGTGGCTCCGAGCAGTTTCAGTTGGAACTCCAAAACCGATTCGATTCGCTGGAAACTACTAGCGACGTGGACGAGATAACCGACAACGTGGTGAAGACGGTGTGTACACTGGGTCGCAGGCACTTTCCACCAACAAAGCCAACGAAGCAGTCCAAACTTTCTCCCGAAGCCTTGGATCTGATGCGGCAGAGGCGCGAGTTGCCGGCTGCTTCGCCAGAACAGAGGGCTCTTTCCAAGAGGGTACGGAAAATTATTCGCCGAGACCTCCTCTGCTCAAATACGAGAGAGGGTGCTACTCTGATTGAGCAGAATAGGGGGTCCAAAGTTTTCCAAAGACGATTGGGGAGAAGCCTTCTTGCGAAGCTTAAAACAGCAGATGGCAGAACCGTCTGCTCTCGCCCTCAGGTCCGAGAAGAGGTTGAGAATTTTTATGGACAGCTGTACTCGTCGAGCGCACGCAAGCCTGCGACTTGGGACACCGAAGATCCACGGGCACCATTGTCGCGCCATTATTCGGAGTGTATCTCGGACTTCGAAGAGGATGAGATTGGTGCAGCGCTCGGGCAGCTTAAAAACGGGAGGGCCCCGGGGGATGACGGAGTTACCACTGAACTCCTTAAAGCCGCAGGGCGACCTGTCCTGAAAGCCTTGGCAAGACTATTTAACGCCGTCATCCACCGAGGTACCACGCCGGAGGCGTGGTCCAGGAGTGTGGTGGTGCTGTTCTTTAAGAGAGGCGATAAGTCTCTGTTAAAGAATTACAGACCGATCTTACTTCTGAACCACGTCTATAAGCTGTTTTCGAGGGTTGTTACGAATCGTCTCGCCAGAAGACTCGACGAATTCCAACCACCAGAGCAGGCTGGGTTTCGAAATGGCTACAGCACCGTGGACCACATCCATACTGTTCGGCAGATTATCCAAAAGACGGAAGAATATAATCAACCGCTGTGTATGGCATTTGTGGACTACGAGAAAGCCTTCGACTCCGTCGAGACCTGGGCTGTCCTGGACTCTCTGCAGAGATGTCATATCGACTGGCGATATATCGAGGTACTAAAATCTATGTACGACGCGGCGACGATGACCGTTCATGTCAATGACCAAAGAACAAGACCTATTTCCCTCCGGCGCGGGGTAAGACAGGGGGATGTAATATCACCGAAACTGTTTACCACTGCGCTAGAGGATGTTTTTAAGACCTTGGATTGGGGGGAACAGGGCATCAACGTCAACGGTGAATTCATCTCTCACCTTCGTTTCGCCGACGATATTGTCATCTTTGCGGAGACGCTGGATGAGTTAGGCCAAATGCTGGCCGGCCTAAACGAGTCCTCCCGACGTGTCGGTCTCTGTATGAACTTGGATAAGACGAAAGTTATGTTTAACAACCAAGTCATACCGATACCGGTATCGGTCGATGGTACCCTTCTCGAAGTTGTTCAGGATTATATTTACCTAGGCCATACTATCCAACTAGGCCGCAACAACTTCGAGAAGGAGGCCGATAGGAGGATTCGGTTGGGCTGGGCGGCGTTTGGCAGACTCCGTCGAGTCTTCACTTCGAAGATTCCGCAATGCTTGAAGACAAAAGTTTTCGAGCAATGCGTCCTGCCTGTGTTAACATACGGAGCCGAGACGTGGACACTGACCAAGGGACTGGTCCACAAGTTTAAAGTCGCTCAACGTGCAATGGAACGGGCTATGCTTGGGGTCTCTCTCAAAGACAGGATTAGAAATGAGACTATCCGCGAGAGAACGAAGGTAACCGACATAGCCCACAGAATTAGCAAGTTGAAGTGGCAGTGGGCTGGTCATCTGTGTCGCAGGACCGATGGCCGTTGGAGTAGACGGGTCCTAGAGTGGAGACCGCGTCTTGGCAAACGCAGTGTGGGACGTCCTCCGGCCCGTTGGACCGACGATCTACGTAAGATTGCCGGTGTAGGCTGGATGAGGATTGCGGAAGACCGGGATGTGTGGCGCGAACTTGGGGAGGCCTATGTCTAGCAGTGGACTGCGATAGGCTGAAGTGAGTGAGTGAGTGAACTGTTTTCAAATTTCAGTCGCCCACAAAAAATCGTCGTTACTTCAGATTATCGTAAAATTACAAAAACAAATTTTCGATTTCAGTTGGCCAAAAAAAAGGTCAATATTTCGGTAGGACATACAAAATTGTCGTACAAATCGCGTTCGACCCTAGGGTACGGATCATACATCGTACATAGACTCACATATTCTAAATTAAAAACACACTTACATTTTTCACACAGCCATATATACATTCTGTATCATTACAGTGCGATGCCACAACTACACTGACAAGTTGCATACAGCCGTGGTTGTAACAACTGTCAATACGCATTATCGATAAATTCAAGTCAGCGTGCCCCTTTTTCTGCTCAATAAGAGTAGTAATCTCTCTCGTATTTGAGTAGCGAAGGTTTCGGCATACAAGTTTCTGTATCCTCTTGGAGAGAGCCTTCTGTTCTGGCGAAGATGCTTCAACAGCGGGCAACTCGCGCCTCCGCAGCATCAGATGCAAGGCTTCGGGAGAAAGTTTGGACTGCTTCGTTAACTTCGTCGGCGGAAAATGTCTGTGATCCTGTGTACACACCGTCTTCACCACGTTGTCAGTCATCTCGTCCACGTTGCTAGTAGTTTCCAGCGAATCGAATCAGTTTTGGTGTTCCAGTTGGAACTACTCTGAGACACATAGTATTTGGGGCACCATAGCTCGGAGAGAAGATTTCATCAAGCGGGTCCGCTCTTTTCGGAGGCATATGTTCAAAGTGCCTCGCAATATGTATATGTTTTGTATGTATGAATATAGCCACCCGAAGCACATGAGTTCACGCCATTTTTGGCGCGAACTTGTGGAGGCCTATATCCAGCAGTGGACTGCATTAGGATGATGTGATGATGATGATGTGATGTATGTATGAGGTCGCTGCAAGTTTTAAACCAATTAACCACTGAGACATCTTTGAATATATGTCTTTTATCCGCTATGTTGAAATCAATCTTATTCCTCGTCACAGGATCGGGCTTTTGCCATATCCACCACCTTTGGGGCTTCTTCTCTAAAAATGAATTCATCAAGAATTCTGTGCCCCAATCCGTGTATTTTGATTTTGGATTTGTCGCGGTCTTGTACTCCTTGCGGGTTTTACCTATAGTGACCGCAGAACTGGCTTTGTCGCGCCAAAGATGCTGCTACCCGTCTTCGGCTTGTGTATTTCAAAGCCAGCAGCTGGATGGTTATCCTACCATCGGTCGGCTTTTTAAGTTAAAAGGTGGTAGTGGAACTGTGTTATCCTTAGTCGCCTCTTACGTCACTAACGGGAAGACAGGGGGTGGCTATATTCTTTACTACCGTAACTACACAGCAGCAATTAAAGCACAGAATAATATAATTGTGTGAAAAAAATCAGAAAACAGATGAAACGGTCTCATTTTTCTATATGAAGCTTTTTATATTATTTATGAGAGTCATATGTGATATTTCATTTCAGTAGTTATACTTATAAGTATATGACTTAGGTAGGTATAGTGCCGTGTACCAGTGCTTTTAGCTTTTGAAACCAAAAAAATTATAATAGGATGAAATCCATTGTAAAAGAAAGAAAATACAACAAAAATGAAAGGAAAAATATATTACGAGCGATCCGAGGTCGGGAAGTTTTATTTTTATCTTTTACAATAAAAAAAAAAATTTACGAAATTTTGTGCAAACTTATCTTTTTACGCTCCAAACAGACTGTAATTTTTTTGATTTAAAATATTTATATTTTCACCTTATTTTGACCTCAATATTAAAAAGCACCCTCATTTTTAATTGAAAATTCTCACGTCAAAATATCATTTTGATTATAAAAGTCGGTATGCTTTTTGTTCGTTGGAATATCTATTTTCCGATGGTATAAAAAATATACATTACTATAGTAAATGTGCTCGCCTTATTGCTTAAAATACAAATAATATTATTTTGTAGTTACAATCAAGAAACAATAATATTTTTATGGTATCATAATATACACAAAGTACAAATAATAAAATTGACATTGCAAGTACAAAATAATTATTTTGCACGTACACAAGAAGTAAATGAAATGCGTAAGACAAGGTTAAATAATAATTTTTGTAGTCGAGATAGATTGAAAAGGAAAAAGAAAAAGTATTATGGTCTATCTGCTTTTGTTGCAAATGAAGTTATATAAGAATGCTTTAGTAATATTATATAGTTATTTATGAAATACATTACAAGATTGTGCTAAACGAGACATGGTTGCATATAGCATTGATCGCAACTCTTGGGAAGACGGAGAGGTTTTTTTTTGTTTGTTTAAGTGCGTTAATCTCAGGAACTACTGGTTTGAATTGAAAAAATACTTTTGTGTTAGATAGCCCATTTACCGAGGAAGGCTAAAGGCTGTTCTTTCCTACACACGGCACAGTTAGTTTTATAATACGTTAAAATGATTTGTCGTATCAATGGCGTTGTCCTAAGCATATTTACCTATTCTATTTCGATTATTCAAGAATTGTTAATAATTATTAATTCAGCGTGATTCACCAATTGGTGCATTTAATTCTGTGTTTGTAGCACGTTTTGTACACGAAGTATTATAAGGTATTATCATATATTATTATATATTATCACGTATTATATTATTATTTATATTAGGTATTGATCTATACTTCGTGGTTTGTAGTTCAATTAGGGTCTGTGTATAAGACCGTGGGCCGTGAGTTCAATGCAAAGATTAAAGTACTCTCTACCGAGAGGTTCAATGCCAAATGACCTCTTTGAAATGACAGAAACTTATATTTTATTTTACGTATAAATATAAACAACCCATTGAAAATGTCAATGGTGTAGTATTACCAACAGCAATTAATTAATTTCTACGACGTTTTCGATGTATCTGTTATTAATAGTTTTACTATAGAATTTATAAACAATCTCTAAAAGTATAAATAACATTCTGAATTTATTTTCCATTAAGTTTATTTAATCTGTCAAATTAGCCTTATAAGTAAAAGTAACGTTAGTTGTATTGAACATGTGAATATAGCCTTATGAACAATTACCTATTGCATTTTATATTTATATTATTTTGAAGATTATGTTACACTACATTTTTAAATTGAAGGTATACTATAGTAATATTTTATACAAAAAAATTGATAATTGTAATTTTTTTTATGTATTTATGGTATAAAATATGGTATAATATATAATAATTTATAAAAGTTGTATGAACTAGGCAACACGGCAACACCAGCTTACATTTCCTTGATTATCTAAATGTTAGGATTATGTTTGATTTGTCCTGGATATAAATAGTTAACATAATGTTTCAGTGAGTATTTGAAAATATATTGTAAGCAAATCTTGTTTACAATAATTTAAACAACTTTCTGTTCAATTGATTGGGAGTGTCGAACAGATACGCTGACCTTCGTTTTGATGCACAACGCACAACAAAGCATCAAATTGACGGCTGCCCTATTTTCACAACAATCTTTGGGATTTATTAATTAACTATTTTTGTGAGATGCATTTTTTGTGGTAAACTACCAACTAGCAAATGTGAAAATTAACTGTGCATAGTGCCGCATATGTGAAAATTGTATTGATAATGGAATCGGCGACTACGCAAACAACTTCTATTGGTGTACGTTACATTACCACAGCAAAGACTTTCTTTTTGACTTTTAGGACAGCATTAGTAAATCTGGAAAAATAAATTGAATATACATCAAGATGAATGAGAGGGATATTCCAAGTGTCCCTATTACAACATTAGCAGGAGTAGCTAGTTTGACTGACTGTGAGTATTTATTGAACAGAATATTTATGTTAATCAGTTGTCTATATATATTCACTTACATACTTGTTTAAAGAAAAACAACAAATGTACTGGTTATAATGACAATTGAGTGCTAATTAATAAACTTTGATGGTAATACATATACAATAATGATAAGTTAAGTCATACAGTTACTCGAAGCTGCTATAACAGTATCTTAAAACTGTTTTGAATTAAATGCATGAAAATAAATATTATGCCTTTAGTTGACAGAAGTTAAAACATCAAGAAAATCACTTTTTTAAGTAACATAAAAAAAACATCCTACTTTAGCCCAGCTATTGTATATATTATGATTTAGAATTTATGATTTTTAAAATTAAGAGATTGTATACATCTGATTGTACACATGTTATGCTAAACTAAAGAAAATACACTTTTCCCTGATAAATAAATAAAAATTGTATAATATACTCAAATTTGTTCCTATGGTAAGTAACTTAATGCTTGTGTTATAAGTAAACAGCTGACAGTTATGGTGCAATATTTTTTAGATAAATGTACATGCAAATAATACATAAATAAGTACAAATGTTACAACCAGAATCAGACGGCAATCGAAACCCTTAACACTTGGAGTAGAAAGCACTACAAACTGTGCCAATGAAATATCATATTACGTATTTTACAAAATGACATAAAATTAAGAAAGTTGTTTGTTTGTTAGTCTAAGAGTTGAAGTTTACTCTTACTAAGTATATTTTTTAGGATTTATTATATACTTATTATTATATACTTTATTGCACTCAAAAAATAGATATAAAACATACAATAATAGAAAGGTTTATGGCAAAGGTGGACTTATCTCTGAAAGAGATTTCTTCCAGTCAACCCATGGTCATGAGTAAGTGTTTCATATAGCGAGGCAAACAGTGCAAGAAGTATTCATTCAGAAGAAAATAAAAAATAAATAATAAATATTTAAAAAAAAAAAAAAAAAAAAAACACCAAAGAAAAAATAAATAAAATAAAAGAATAAAATTTATATATATATATACAAAAATGTAACATACTACATATTAACAAATACATATAAAGATACATACCAAAATATAAATATACTTATACATATACATAAACTTATACATATACATACTCACTATAATATATAAGTAAATACATACATATTCTATAATATACAGATGATTACACATTAGCTAGTGAAAGCAAGTGTTTCTTTAATTTATATTTAAAGGAAACAAGGGAAGGACTAGTTTGAATGACTCTTGGGAGTTTGTTCCATAGTATGGAGGCGCGTACCGAATAAGAATTTAACTTAAATTTTGTATTACATTTTGGTATGTCTAGCTTAGCTGTAATGCCAGAGCGCCTGGAACGAGTAGGAGAGGGCAGTAGGTGAAATCGGGATCGAAGATACGATGGAGCATTTGGATCGTGAAGGATATTAAAGAGAGTGGAAAGGATGTGCATATCACGCCGAAGACGAATGGGGAGCCATTTTAACTGAGCACGAAATTGAGAGATGCGATCAAATTTTCGCAGGCCAAAAATGAATCTTATGGCAAGATTTTGGAGACGCTCTAACTTTGTAAGTAGCTCCTCAGTCACATCCAGATAGCATACATCAGCATAATCAAGGATAGGCAGTAGAAGGGTTTGCGCAAGCATAATTTTGGTTTGGAAAGGAAGAAAATATTGGAGACGCTTGAGAGAGTGAAATGTGTAGTGTATTCTTCTGCTGACCTCGCTGACATGAGCTGACCATGACAAATTGCAATCCATAATAAGCCCTAAATTCCTAACTTTATCACAGTAAGGAATTGGGACCCCAGAGTACGAGATTTTAGGAACCAATTCCCAGTCAAGTCTGCTTCTCAATCGACTACTTCCAATAATGATAGCTTGTGATTTAGCAGGATTGACCACCAGACCAAAAGACCTAGCCCAGTCCTGAACTGCGACAAGGTCACTATTTAAATTTTCAACAGCCTCATGTAACTCAGTCAACTGAAAGTGTCTGTATATTTGTAAGTCATCTGCATACAAATGGAAGGGAGAAGTGATAACACGAGAAACATTGTTAATGAACACAGAAAATAGCAATGGAGATAAGACGCCACCTTGTGGAACACCAGCAGTAAGTTCCATCCAATCTGACGTATTGCCGTTGAAAGTAACGCACTGCTGGCGTCCAGAAAGATAGGAGTGAAACCAGTCAATAACTGCAGGTGAAATGTTAACCGCACGCAGAGTACCAAGAAGAATGTCGTAATCAACTGAGTTAAAAGCACTGCTAAAATCTAGCAGGATCATGGCAGTGAGCTTGGTTTGATCCATTGCACACCGCACATCCTCCACCACATTCAGCAGTGCTCCAACAGTGCTGTGGGAGGGACGGAAACCGGATTGATAAGGAGATATAAAATTGCAAGAGGAGAGATGAGTATAAATTTGATTATGAACAACGGATTCTAGGACTTTGGAGAGTATGGGAAGAATGGATATAGGTCGAAATTGAGAAGGGATAGTAGGATTAGAGGTTTTAGGTAAGGGTATGACAAGAGCTTTCTTCCATAGCGATGGAAAGACATTGCATGTAAGTGAAAAATTTATTATATGAGTAATTACAGGTGCAATGTCCTCCAACACCGGAAGAATCATGTCGAGGCTGAGGCTATCGTTACCAATTGCTTTAGTTGATATAGAACGTACATGCTTCTTAATATCCTCCTGCGAGACTGTTTCAAATGAAAAACTAGGTAGGTCAGGTGAGACAAAAGTGGATAAAAAAGAAAGCGTTGCAGCCCTAGTATTAGAATCCACAGTTACAGGTGGAGTAATAAAATGTGTGTTCAGAGAATTTAGATTCACGGAACTTTGACAGGTTACCGTGGATTTGCCCACCCCTAGCGACCTAAGGAATCTCCAAACTTGGGATTGGCAGAGACCCTGAATTGACGAGTGGATGTAACGGCGCTTAGCGTCCCTACACATTCTATTGCAGATGTTACGTAGTTTTTTGTATATGTTTAAGTTTTCTTGGGTTGGATTTTGTTTGTTTTTTGTTTTAGCTGTGTCGCGCTTTGCCATTGTTCTTTTGATTACAGGTGTTAGCCAGGGAGCGGGAGCGTGTTTAATTCGCACAGGTTTTACAGGTGCGTGTGTATCATAAATTTTAATCACTTCAGCAGTAAATGAGACGACCATTTCATCGATGTTGTCCGCCGCGAGTACAGTTGACCAGTCTGTGTTTCTTATATCCTCTCTCAAGCGTTCTACGTCCATATGCTTAAAGTCACGCTGAAAAAGAACTTTACCCCTAACCCTAGGTGGTCGTACTTTGTAAGCAAGAAAAATGAGGTCATGATGTGAAAATGGAGCTGTCATTTGCCCATGAGAGATCGCAAGGTTAGGGTTAGAGACAAAGATAAGGTCAATAAGTGAAGGTCTACAGTTGGGAAAGTAGTGCGTTGGAGAAGGGAAAGGAATGGTGTACAGATCGAATGATGAAAGGATGGAATTTAAAGTATGAGCCCTCACATCCTGTTTAAGTAGGCATGTGTTTAGATCACCCATGCAAATTACATGATCGACAGTGGGTACAAGTCTCTCTAGAACATCTTCCAGTTCGTCAAAATAATTTATTTTGTCGTTTGGGCAGTAAAGTACACCAAGCAATATTTTTTTGTGACGGATTACCAGTTCTAAGAACAGATATTCAAGAGTACCAGTTACCTGAGGGCTAGAGTGGCAAACAACACTGGCGGGAATGTGGCTGCGTAGGTAAATGCCGACACCTCCACCTCCCCGATCAGCGCGATCATTTCGATATAACTGAAAACCAGGCAGAGAACAGCAAGTGGATGGGATTGAGGGTTTAAGCCAGGTTTCCGATACAAGGATACCGTCGATTGTGCCAGTGCTAAAGGATGTGAGAAGATCCGAGTAGTGAGCCAAAATGCTCTGCGCGTTGATATGCACAAAGGAAAGAGAGTTGAGGTTATCAGGAAGTACTTTTGACAATTTATCTTCGAGTAAGTCCGAATCAGATGGGGAAGAGTCAAAACTATTTTCGACGCTTGCGTAATCGTCTGAGGAACAAGTTATATAATCATCACAAAACATAATATATATTAAAAGGCTACACTAAACTATATATATATATGATTATTATACTAATAAATAAATAAATAATGCACAAAAAAAATATAATTTATAAAAATAGGAATATATATATATAAAAATAGAAAACTAAAAATTTATAGTTTAATAAGGCAATAGCCCTGGTGGTTAAGCTACAGTTATGTAGTTCAAAAACCGAATATCAAGATTTGGAATTCTATCTTGTTAAATAGATATAGAACTTACTGATTATTAACGTAATCAGAATTTAGAAAAATCATATCCCAACTTTCGAAATTAATATTTCATTCTCTCGTCAAAAGCAAAATCCTTATTCCAGTGTTTCCATTTCTTCAGTCTTAAAAATAAAATAAAAACTTAATAATGCTTTTTCATCCTTGTATAAAGTGAAACTATGAAAATGTTTTGTGATAAATTCCTTTTATATACACATTCTAAAGTAAAGCTATCTTGAAGATCAGCCATGTTAAACTCAGTCATTGGTACACTAAAGGCAGAGAAACTACTGTAAATGTCAGGAAAATAAGAATATAAGACACATTCTTCGGCAACAAAAGTGCCATAGTGTACAAACAATATGTTTAGCAACTTTTTGCTGCCGAGCAATGATATATTAGTTTCATTTTGATTGAAAATATCATTTTTTTACATATTTATCTTGTCAAAGGAGACTTTTACCGTGCTACCAGGCTGCATTATCTTACTGTTTTCAATATCAATTTAGGTGGTAAACATTTTTACTTAGTGCCACTGGATGTTCATGGGTGACATGGCTGTTGTAAATTACACATGACATATTTTTATTAAAAAGTTTATAAAATGCTAACCTACTTTAAGAGCATTTTAAAAAAAATGTATGTATTAAGTCATTATTCTATGAAACAATTTTTGTGAAATTGCAGTGTTACCAGTGCTTCCATTACCAACACCACTACCATCAACACTGAACAACAAATCTCAACTATTTCATCCCCGTGTTGCTGAAGAAGCAGCTATACTGCTTGCAACTCGAGATGACAACCTTGTTTCTCTGTTGTTACAATCGTTGATGCAAACATCAGTACAACATATGTAAGTAATTTATTAAGTGTCTAAATGAAAAAAAAAATCCATTAATTTCATAGTATATTATAAACTTCTACTTGACACATTGTTTCTAACTCTAATTCCAATTAAAGTATTAGAGTTAATTTTATTTTTATTACTTTATTGAATATTTTCAGAGATTTAAAGGATGAGAGCATTCCAAATGCAGTTAGTCCTGCACCTCAGCAAACAACACCCGAGTTGTTAAAGGCTATCTTACATGTAAACCCTAATATATTTGATCAACAACAAAGAAACCATTGGGGTAATAATCACCTGCACACATCCAAGTTTAATGGGATGTCACCATCTTCCACATATAATTACACATCACACAATACAGCGAATTCAAGTCCTTCGTCTCATGGGACATCAATGCATACAGCTTCCATTCCTAACCAACAACTTATAGCTCCTCCTTGCCAGTCGTCACCTCATGTGAATATAGGTTCACCGCCCTCTCAGGCTCGGCCAGGAAGCCAGGTTAATATTACTGCCCAAAATAATGTTTCTCCGCCATGGAATAACTCCAACCAGTCCAATATTTATACAAGTCCATTGTCTAATACTTCGTGTTCCAATCCTCATAATGGTGGATATTATAACAGTTTAGTCCAGGACAATAGAAATTTTAGTACTAATATAAGTGAGGATAAGGACCCACTTTCTATGTCACCAAATAACATGAGTGAACAACAAAAGCAACTAATGCAGTCCCAAGAAAAAACATATGAACAAGGTATGTTGTTTGAACAATATAAAATGTTATTATAATACATGACACGTGTATAGAAAAATAAATTATTTAAATATTAACTCTGATTAAATATCAATTACAATTTTTTTATTTTTATTTTTTGATAGATGGCAACGTAGTAACAGGCCAGTCTCCGGCCCAAGCCAGTGTAGCGCCGTCTCCCTTGCGTCATGAGCCACAAGTGCCTCAGCCGTCTATGGGAGCTCCGTATGCTCCGCCGCCACTCAACAGCGCACAGGAGAAACAGGACCCCAACAGAAGTACAACACTTATGAATAACAGATATCCAGTAGTAAAATTAGGTCGTCTTTCAGTAAGTATGAACAAGTTATTTTGAAATTTTTGAAATATTTGAAATTATTTTAATTCTATAAAAAAATTGTGGTAGTACATGTTCATTTTGTGTTGTTATTGTGCTTTAGAATTGTTTATTATTTAGAAACATATTAGTTTGAGATATAAGCAATTTAAATGTTGGGTTACGAGGAATATAAAATACATCTTAACTGAAATATATAATTACAATTACATTACTATTACCTATTAGAATGAAAATTAATTTCATAAATAAAATATAATTTGCTTAAAAATAAAAAAGAAATTATTAATAATTTTAAACTCTCTAAATGACTGTTCTATGTCATTTATTCAGTTTTTTTTTTTGTATTTTTAAACTAGGAAGGTATATTAAAAAAACATGAAACGTCGAATGACGAAAGAATGAGAAAGAACAGCACAGCGGAGTCAGACTCTGACGACAATATCCCCTTAAAAGCGAAGTCAAGTAACTCAGCACAAGCAGTAGATAAGGATAAAGAAGCGATAGACATCGCGAGAGAAAAGAACTGGGAAGCTGTAAAGAGAAAGCATGAGGAAGCAAGCAAAAAAGAGGAAGCTGAAGCGGCTATAGGTGTGTCAATTACTATATATTACATTATACTTACAAATTTTTTTGATAAATTGATGTTTCTTACAATGTCTCAATGTTTAATTTTGCCCTTAATATACCAAAATAGTATTCAAATATCAATTGATGAAGATTAAACAGTAATAATTGAGTGAAAGTCAAAAAATTAGAATTCTCTTCTACGTAAGGCTAAAACTTTACCATGCTATTTTCAAAATAATATTTTTTTTGTTAAAAAGCTTGGTTTTGGAAGAAAATTATAAGCCATAAAAATCCATAATGTCACTTTTTTGTTGGGATCTACTAATATAAACGTTAGTCTATCGAAAAAGTATCGAAATTTATCACAGACAAAACTATGAGATCCGTCTAGTTTATTTTAAATAGTGTTTTTTAAATCGTCTTACTAAACAAAATATATTTTTAGTGCGACCCAAACTACGAAAAGTCGAAAGACGACTGGTCCCAGTTCTGGAAATGCTCTCTGTCGACGAGCTTATGGAGACAAATACGTATCAACGTTTCAATAAATTAATTGATTCAGTTTTTGAAACTATTGATGATGATATAATAATAACGGATGAAATGGGTAAGTTTAATTGTGAAAATCAAAATTTTAAATGATTACTACTTAAAAGCTTGACATTAATGTTAAAACAATTGTTATCACAGAGGGTACAGACATTCCGGAAGATATGTTGCTACCTCGATACCAACTTCAGGAGCTTTGTGCCGAAGCAGCAAAGTTAAAAAATCTTGGGGCTATGGAAGCCATTCCTGCTGATAGATTGGTTCGACTACTTAACATTTTGGAGAAAAATATACGAGCTGCAGAAAAAATGTCTTTAATAGGTGACCCTGTAAGTTTTCATCTGATTAAAAACGCTTTATTACCCTATTCAATTTAAAAAAAATGTAGCTGATATTATTGTTTGTACTTATTTTTGTAGGAAGATAGTGAAGAAATGCGGCAAATATGGATAGAATCTGCACTAGAAAGAGTTATGTGTGCATCAGATTCCTGTCTTACGGCCTTGTACATAATGACTTCACCCAGTATGCCTAAGCGCATATTCTTAGAAGATGTTATAGATAGAATCATTATGTTTATAAAGTTTCAGTTGAATAACACAATATACTGTGTTTATGATCCAGTTTACAGTATTCAAAGTACTTCGAAAAAGAAAGGTAAAAGATTATATTTAATTTGCTTTATCCTTACAAAAATAAATTATGCTGTTATTAATTATATATTTCTAGCTGACTCAGCCACGCGCTGGTGGTGGCTCAGTAATTATAATTTATAAAAATATATGTAAATTCTATTTTCAAACGCGTCAACTATAATCGAGAAATAGAAGTACGGCGCCATCTATCGGATATCTGTGCAACTTAGATGCCAAACCGCCATCTATTAGGCTTCTATCGCCATCTATAGAACTAACCGATAAATACACACTGAAGTCGTATTATAAACATTTAATTTGCAATAACAAATATTGAGATAAAAACTACCCTATCTCCCAAGTTGGACCCAAATTACAGATGCTTACAAAATTTGATAAAAATTGCTTCAGTAGTTTCGAAGTTTATCACTAATATATCGTGACACGTAATTTTTTTTTATATATAGATTGTATTTACTGTTAGTAAAAAATTAAAACAGAACAATGGCCGAAGTTCCAAATTAGATGTGTTGACTAAAATAAAAATATTCTGATCATGTCGAGAAAGTTTCAAACTTATTGCTTAGCTATTTATATTCTGCAGTCATCTAATCTGTACCTGTACTTAAAGCCTGCGTTTCTTTTGGCAAATACACTAAGTATTTTATAAAGAATATTTCCAATTTCTCATGTGGTACTAAAAATTATTTCAAATCTAGATTACGATGAAATAATTACATAGAAATTTTCTAGCGCCTGTTTTTACATTTATAATAAGCGTGACATATTTAAAGATGGTCGTATTTTGATAATTTTAAGGTGAAGTAACTGAAAAGTAAGTTTAAACAAGAAAAAAATAAAACATTTAGATGTTTATGAGATGGCTAATAGACTAAATGTGAGCATGAAAAAAATCACTTATTAGTGTATACGATAACTCTTTTCTCTTAATTAAAAAAAATTAATGTGACTAATGTAAAAAAGTCATCAATCGCAGTCCACTGCGGGACATAGGCCTCCTCCTCCACAAGTTCGCGCCAAACATGGTGTGAATTCATGTGTTTTGCCCATAGTCACCACGCTGGCAGACGGGTTAGGGGCCGCAAGGCTGGCCTTGTCGCCGAAAACGCTGCTGCCCGTCTTCGGCCTGTGTATTTTAAATCCAGCAGTTGGATGGTTATCCCGCCGCCGGTCGGCTTTTTAAGTTCCAAGGTGGTAGCGGAACTGTGTTATCCCTTAGTCGCCTCTTACGACACCCACGGGAAGAGAGGGGGTGGCTATATTCTTCAGTACCGTAGCCACACAGTACCTTAAATTATATATAAAATCTATATTAGTATTATAATATCTAATATAACTAAATTTTCTTAAAATTCGATAAGTTATCGCTGTTCACTTAAACGCGGCAGAGTATATATAACGTATTTACAATCTATACTATAATATTACCAAGTTACCTTACCAATCTTTTTCTGTTAGATAGTTCATTTTTCGAGAAAGACTATAGGTTAGATAGTATTTTAGGACCGTTTTTCTGAAATTAACGCAGAGGAAACCGCCAGGCATAACTAGTAGTGTATATAATCATCGCCGTAGAGCAGCGGGGTAAGATGACATGTAGTAATATATTATATATCACCTATCGGATAAGCTACGGTAATCGTCTACCATCAGGTGAGCCGTGCGCAAGATTGCCACCCTAAAAGTAAAAAAAAAAAAAATTACAACGGTTATAAAAAAATAATCATTATTTTTAAATTGTGCAAATTTCGCATTGCGCACAAAGGCTCAGCTCGCACTAGCGGAAGGTGTGCGGGAGGTAACGGCGCGCGTGTTGCAGTGGACGGGCGGCGGCGGCGCGGCGGCGCGGCGCCGGCGGGGCGGCGCGGCGGCGCCTCGCGCGCCGTGCGCGAGCTGTACACGCACGCGCACGAGTGCGTCACGCTGCTCGCCGAGCTGTTCGCCGCGCACCACCTCACCGACACCACGGTGCTGCACGCGTCCAGCGTCGGCGTGTCGCCCTTCTTCGTCGAGAACATCAGCGAGCTGCAGCTGTCCGCGCTGAAGCTCGTCACCACGGTACCGCACCGCCCGAGCCGGCCTTTTCACTAGTCCGCTGCTGCAGTTTGCGGTGACCCCCGTATTCTGCTCCGGAGTCTGTCGGTTCGATTTCCACCTCGACTCTGAGTGTCGTGTACATTTAATTTTGTATATGTATTGTTTTTTATTTACATTTTTGACTAAAAAATAATTGTATAACTATCAGTCGCCTGGTATCTAAAATATGTATAAACATTAAGTTTCCTACCTTAGGAGCAGATGGCTGTATGCGTATGTTAAACAATTAATATGAAAAAGAAACCCCCGACTGTCTAATGCTCGTGCTACCTGTACGGTTTCACCATTTATTAGCGATTAACGCCTCCACTCCTCCAGCAGTCGACCCATTTATGAGTTGACTGTTTTATATAAACGACTATGGGGAAAAACAAAAAATGTATTTTATTTTAGTGATGTCAAAATTCTTTCTTTTATTATAATATGAAGACATAGATGCAAGTGAAATCGTGTGGATTGAATAATATTATAATAAATTATTTACAGTTTCAATCAAAAGTATTAATATTTAAATATTTTACTTATTAACCACAAAGATACATAAAAATTATAGAAATAATAAAATTTTCACAGATATTCACCAAATACGAGCAACATCGGCGACTGTTGCTGGAAGATATATTGGCATCGATAGCTCGAATACCGAGTTCGAAACATAACTTGCGCTCGTTTCAACTGAGCTCCGACCAACACATTCAAATGTTGACCGCGCTCGTGTTGCAACTGGTTCAGAGTGTCGTCACGTTACCGGAGACGATGTGCAAGTCGAACGACAAAGAAAAGGATAAAGATAAAGAACTAGCAGAATCTGATAGTAAAAAAAATGTTTGTACTTTATATACTTTTTGAAAATTACATTTTAACAGTCTAAATAATTTAGTGTACTTGGATAAATAATCTGGAATGAAATCGTTCTAAAAACTGTAAATATTGTGAGGAAACCTGCAGAATTCGAAATAAATTGAGATTGATTTATCCAGCAACATACTCTGAAATAATATTATAGATTTAACCTCAACCCATCTTTATAGAATAAATGTTTACCACGCAGAAAAGTTTAAATTTTTTAATTAGATTACAGTAAGTTAAAGACTTAAATTATTCTACTCCTTTCCTTTACAGCACGTTGATAAGGATCTCTTAATAATATCTAAGTACGAAGCAGCAATTAGTGTAGGCGGTACGTTTCTCACATCATTCCTGAATAAGTGCCGAAGTAGATCCGAAGAGGTTGACTTTAGGCCCCTATTCGAAAACTTCGTTCATGATCTTCTGACGACAGTCAACAAACCAGAGTGGCCGGCAACTGAACTATTGCTGAGTTTACTCGGGACGATGCTCGTAAGTAAAAAAAAAGTGATCTGGTGTAAAGAACAAAATGTATCAGTAAATAATAGATCTTTCAATATATTTTAAGGACTACATAATTATTATCTACAACCCTTATAAATATAAATCGATCGTAATTCAAGAAAAACGCTAACGTGGGTGTGAAAATGAGTATCAACATATTGTGTGAAAAGTAAAATTTAGTTTATTGATCTTAGTCAAAAATATGTTCTTAATAAAATATTACTGAGAATATTCAAAGGAGGGTTAAAGTAGTTCAAAAAGTGTGACGTAGTTTATAATCTGCCCCTAACAATTTAACGAAATTCTTCATAATAATTGATCTTCTATGTCAAAATGTAAAATTAACTCTATTCATCACGAACATACACAATGTTGATATTATAAAATTTTAGATAGATAAATATTTTTTTATGATAAAAGTTTTGAAAAAATATATAGTTGTATACTTTTTATTTTATAATGATGTAAGAAAAAAATTAAAATTAGCTTAAATTTAATAGGATGTCTTACTCTACTTATTAAGTGAAATAAAAGGTAAAAAATTGGGACACCATAATTTAAAGATGTTTATTCTTGAGAAACAAAAAGTTAATTTGTTTGCAACTGAAATAATACCGAACTGATTTCATAATTGTTTCATTTACATTATTTTAATGAAACATGGGCTACAACTCATAATAGAATTAAAATAGCAATAATAGTGGACGGTCACTGTGAACGTAAACGAGAACTGTTCATTTGACGTGTGTCTATGTGCATATGTCTGCAGGTGAAGTACATGTCGGACAAGTCGATGGAGATGCCGGTGCGCGTGGCGTCGCTGGAGTACCTGGGGCTGGTGGCGTCGCGCCTGCGCCGCGACAGCGTCACGTCGCGCGCCAAGCTCGCCACCATGGACGCCGTCGTGCGCGACATCCGCGCCGAGGAGGAGAAGGACGGCTGCCAGCAGCAGGTGCGTGCTCCGTCTCCTTCTATTGACAGCGTCACGTCGCGCGCCAAGCTCGCCACCATGGACGCCGTCGTGCGCGACATCCGCGCCGAGGAGGAGAAGGACGGCTGCCAGCAGCAGGTGCGTGCTCCGTCTCCTTCTATTGACAGCGTCACGTCGCGCGCCAAGCTCGCCACCATGGACGCCGTCGTGCGCGACATCCGCGCCGAGGAGGAGAAGGACGGCTGCCAGCAGCAGGTGCGTGCTCCGTCTCCTTCTATTGACAGCGTCACGTCGCGCGCCAAGCTCGCCACCATGGACGCCGTCGTGCGCGACATCCGCGCCGAGGAGGAGAAGGACGGCTGCCAGCAGCAGGTGCGTGCTCCGTCTCCTTCTATTGACAGCGTCACGTCGCGCGCCAAGCTCGCCACCATGGACGCCGTCGTGCGCGACATCCGCGCCGAGGAGGAGAAGGACGGCTGCCAGCAGCAGGTGCGTGCTCCGTCTCCTTCTATTGACAGCGTCACGTCGCGCGCCAAGCTCGCCACCATGGACGCCGTCGTGCGCGACATCCGCGCCGAGGAGGAGAAGGACGGCTGCCAGCAGCAGGTGCGTGCTCCGTCTCCTTCTATTGACAGCGTCACGTCGCGCGCCAAGCTCGCCACCATGGACGCCGTCGTGCGCGACATCCGCGCCGAGGAGGAGAAGGACGGCTGCCAGCAGCAGGTGCGTGCTCCGTCTCCTTCTATTGACAGCGTCACGTCGCGCGCCAAGCTCGCCACCATGGACGCCGTCGTGCGCGACATCCGCGCCGAGGAGGAGAAGGACGGCTGCCAGCAGCAGGTGCGTGCTCCGTCTCCTTCTATTGACAGCGTCACGTCGCGCGCCAAGCTCGCCACCATGGACGCCGTCGTGCGCGACATCCGCGCCGAGGAGGAGAAGGACGGCTGCCAGCAGCAGGTGCGTGCTCCGTCTCCTTCTATTGACAGCGTCACGTCGCGCGCCAAGCTCGCCACCATGGACGCCGTCGTGCGCGACATCCGCGCCGAGGAGGAGAAGGACGGCTGCCAGCAGCAGGTGCGTGCTCCGTCTCCTTCTATTGACAGCGTCACGTCGCGCGCCAAGCTCGCCACCATGGACGCCGTCGTGCGCGACATCCGCGCCGAGGAGGAGAAGGACGGCTGCCAGCAGCAGGTGCGTGCTCCGTCTCCTTCTATTGACAGCGTCACGTCGCGCGCCAAGCTCGCCACCATGGACGCCGTCGTGCGCGACATCCGCGCCGAGGAGGAGAAGGACGGCTGCCAGCAGCAGGTGCGTGCTCCGTCTCCTTCTATTGACAGCGTCACGTCGCGCGCCAAGCTCGCCACCATGGACGCCGTCGTGCGCGACATCCGCGCCGAGGAGGAGAAGGACGGCTGCCAGCAGCAGGTGCGTGCTCCGTCTCCTTCTATTGACAGCGTCACGTCGCGCGCCAAGCTCGCCACCATGGACGCCGTCGTACGCGACATCCGCGCCGAGGAGGAGAAGGACGGCTGCCAGCAGCAGGTGCGTGCTCCGTCTCCTTCTATTGACAGCGTCACGTCGCGCGCCAAGCTCGCCACCATGGACGCCGTCGTGCGCGACATCCGCGCCGAGGAGGAGAAGGACGGCTGCCAGCAGCAGGTGCGTGCTCCGTCTCCTTCTATTGACAGCGTCACGTCGCGCGCCAAGCTCGCCACCATGGACGCCGTCGTGCGCGACATCCGCGCCGAGGAGGAGAAGGACGGCTGCCAGCAGCAGGTGCGTGCTCCGTCTCCTTCTATTGACAGCGTCACGTCGCGCGCCAAGCTCGCCACCATGGACGCCGTCGTGCGCGACATCCGCGCCGAGGAGGAGAAGGACGGCTGCCAGCAGCAGGTGCGTGCTCCGTCTCCTTCTATTGACAGCGTCACGTCGCGCGCCAAGCTCGCCACCATGGACGCCGTCGTGCGCGACATCCGCGCCGAGGAGGAGAAGGACGGCTGCCAGCAGCAGGTGCGTGCTCCGTCTCCTTCTATTGACAGCGTCACGTCGCGCGCCAAGCTCGCCACCATGGACGCCGTCGTGCGCGACATCCGCGCCGAGGAGGAGAAGGACGGCTACCAGCAGCAGGTGCGTGCTCCGTCTCCTTCTATTGACAGCGTCACGTCGCGCGCCAAGCTCGCCACCATGGACGCCGTCGTACGCGACATCCGCGCCGAGGAGGAGAAGGACGGCTACCAGCAGCAGGTGCGTGCTCCGTCTCCTTCTATTGACAGCGTCACGTCGCGCGCCAAGCTCGCCACCATGGACGCCGTCGTACGCGACATCCGCGCCGAGGAGGAGAAGGACGGCTACCAGCAGCAGGTGCGTGCTCCGTCTCCTTCTATTGACAGCGTCACGTCGCGCGCCAAGCTCGCCACCATGGACGCCGTCGTACGCGACATCCGCGCCGAGGAGGAGAAGGACGGCTACCAGCAGCAGGTGCGTGCTCTTGGTCTGGACGTGACGTTTGTGCTTGTGTATTGTGTGTGCTTCCGTACCTCTGACACAGGAGTGAGTCCTAGTGGGTCTGTTGAGTGTCAACTGCTCCTTTTATTAACAAATATATACCGTCGCTTCAGCCTGTCGCAGTTCATAGCTAGACATCGGCCTTATAATTCAACTAAGCCGATCAATATCAAGAAGGAAACTGGATAGTCTTATACCTAATTATTTTTATACATGAAAATTCGAAGACCAAACTGTATTTGAATTTCTACATGATTCTATTCGAAAATCCTAATTAGAAATATATTTTATTTTCCATAATAACAAAAATAATATAGGTTATATATTTGGCACACATTGCATATATTATAATTAATCTTTGTTAATATTTTTGTACATTTCCAGTTTCTCACTACGGGATTAGATGAAGATGAGGAGCGAACTGAATTCCTGCAGAGGGTTTTGCTCGATTATTTGGCTATCAATGGACAAAAGGACCAAGCATGGAACTGTGCAAGGCATTTTTATATTACACAGTGGTACAGAGATATGGTGGTACAACCGAAAAATTCATCGCCCACTAAAAGACCGAAACATAAATCGAAAAAAAAGCATAAAGATGAGAGCAGTGAAGAAGAATCTGAAGCGGATGATGATAGTGACACCGGTATTAAAGACTCTAAGTTAGATAAAAAGCATATGTCGAATGCTATTATGTCCGCAGAGAAATTTAAAACTATTGAGCGGCGGAAGCAATTCTTTCTTGAAAAAATTAGACCATTCCGATATCAAGGCGGAACGCAAGTGCAAGTGATGCAATCTTATATAGACTATAGTGGAGCAGAGTTGATCTCGCAATATTTAGCGTCGAAAAGATCGTTCTCGCAGAGCTTTGATAGATACCTCAGAAAAATTTTAGTTATTTTATGTGAAAATACGATAGCTATACGTACAAAAGCAATGAAGTGCTTGACGATGATCGTTGAAGCTGACCCTGCGGTGCTCGCGAGGCCAGACATGAAGATAGGTGTGAATCGGTCGTTTCTTGATCAATCTACAGCCGTACGAGAGGCGGCCGTCGATCTTGTCGGAAAATTCGTACTCAGTCGGCCAGATCTAATCGACAAGTATTACGAAATGCTCTCGAATAGAATATTGGTAAGTCAAGTATTATGAGTAATAAATTTTAATAGCATATATCACTATATTTCATTTTATAAGTTAAAATATCTAAACTTTTAGGACACTGGAGTTTCAGTACGAAAACGAGTGATTAAAATATTAAAAGACATCTGCATAGAGTGTCCGGAGTTTCCAAAAATTCCCGAAATTTGCGTTAAAATGATAAGAAGAGTAAACGACGAGGAGGGTATAAGAAAATTGGTGATGGAGGTGTTCCAAAACATGTGGTTCAGTCCCTGCCCGAACTCCACGAGGCACGGCGCGCTCGACATCACCACGGCCACCGCTGACCCGCTCACGAGGAAAGTGCTCAACATCACGGACGTCGTCGTGTCCTCGCGCGACATGGGCCTCGAGTGGTTCCAGCAGCTGCTGACGAGTGTAAGTGTGCGGAAGATAAGTGAAACTATAATAGATAATACCGTCAACGTCAGAAAACGTCCTAGCTTTTCTACACAGTCTCAGGACTGTCGTTCTGCAGTTTTATGTTATAAATCGCCTGTTAGATAATTATAAAAAATTTAAATATAAATAAGTATAATTTTATAGACAAGACATCGCCCATATCTGTGATCGATTGTGGCCCTGTTCAAAATTAAAGTGTCTTGTATATCATAGCGACTGTAACTCATCACTACTATAGTTGAGTTTTGTCCAGCAGGTAAATTAAGTTTGTTTTATAGTTTTTTATATGATGATATTAACAAGAGGCATGGGCAATTTAGATTTAATATTTGGCCTGTAAACATTTTTGAATATCATATCAAAAATTGACACCATGCTATTTTTAATATCTACGGTTTTATTTTTGTGTTACCACACATTAGGAATTCTAATCATCAAAATTTTCGATCTAGCGGGTACATCGTTCCATAACTTAATTGGCTAGAGCGCCGACACGGTCAGTCGGAGCACAGAACATATATACCCTAAAGTCGGAGACGCGGGTTCTTACCCCGCTGGAGCGGTCAATTTTTGATATGATATTCAAAAATGTTTAGAATTCCTAATGTGTGGGTAACACAAAAATAAAATCGTAGATATTTGGCTTGTGGACGATAATTACAAATAAAACAAAATAAATAATTATACATACATACACTTGTTGTCAGCAATACATCAAATAGTTTTTTTTTTATTTAAATTTCTATCTTTATTTTAGCTATTCAAACCAAAAGAAGATAAAGATGACTCGACGAAAATAATTTACCAACCGCCTAAATCTTTATTAGTAGCTTGCCAACAAATCGTTGACTGCCTTATCGAGCATTTACTTCAGTTGGAAGAAACCAATACAGATGGTAAATATATAAATCACATTATTTAAATAATCAAGCAAGAAAGAATGAAAATAAAGAGTTAATAAAGCTAATTATTAATCTTATAAACTTAAGTAATATTTTTTTTATTTTTTAGGAACGGGTTCATCGCAGCGTATTTTGGCGTGTCTCTCAACGTTGCATTTATTTGCTAAAATTAGACCACAATTACTAGTTAACCATGCGCTAACGTTACAGCCTTATCTTAGTTTAAAATGTCAGGTAAACACACTTTTTTTTATATTTTCTTTCATAAACAGTTGAAAAACTGAGTCCAGTATCTTACTTTTTTTTAAATGGGTTTATAAAATACAGAATTAATTAATAAAAAAAAGCATATATTAACAGCATAATCCACTTTTTCATACTTTTTACAAGTATTCTTCAGTAGTTTGGTAAAATTTGGTATGTCTGTTCTTGTACAGGTTCAAACAAAATATTTGCATTTGATTGTGATATTTTATATTCATTGATAAGCATACTTTTGAGCTCTACCCATAAATTTTCTATATGATTGATTCCAGATTTGAAGATGGCAATGGCTGCATTTGAAATTGTTGCTTACTAAGCCAATTTTGTAGTATTTTCAATATGTGCTTCTTGGTCATTGTCCTGTAAGAATAGAACTCCGTTAAATATTTGCATTTGATTGTGATATTTTATATTCATTGATAAGCATACTTTTGAGCTCTACCCATAAATTTTCTATATGATTGATTCCAGATTTGAAGATGGCAATGGCTGCATTTGAAATTGTTGCTTACTAAGCCAATTTTGTAGTATTTTCAATATGTGCTTCTTGGTCATTGTCCTGTAAGAATAAGAAAGAACTCCGTTTACAGAATATGGAATATTTTAAACAGATTATATTAAATGAGTCTTAAGAATGTTGAATTACATTATTCTATGCATATTTCCATCGATTTAGTACATTGGTCCAACGTCATAAACAGTTAGACAGTCTTACATATACATGTAACCATCACAATGTTTCATTGTTTGCACAAAATCTTTGACTTAAAATGATTCAGCTGTATTTTACTGTATCTATCTTTGTCCACTTTTGCTGTATTTATTAATTTTAAGATCGCCAGACCAAATAAGAATATTATTTGGTCTGATTCAATAATTTTCATTCAAGTTAATATAACGTGTTACAAATGCTGTTCTAAATTTAAAATTCTTTTTAGTAAGGTGAGATTTTGTTTTTTCCCCAGAACTGATATCTGCTTTATGCAATCGACAAATATTCCACTTACCTACTGGCATACTAGTTAAATGTTAAGTTTTATAACTATATTAAAATCAAAAATACAAAATCAAATCATTTTCTGCACTATATCAAGTAAAAATGAATAATATAAAACGATTTATAACGACATGTTGGCGAAACGGTCACAGCATTGGCTTGAGGCCATTGCGCTGGCGGTTGCGGGTTCGATCCCCGCTTATGATAAACATTTGTATTGGCCATTAAGATGTTTGCCGTGGTGTGGGCGTTTGTGTAGTCCTTGTGGGTCGCCCCACTGTGCCTCAGAGAGCACGTTAAGCCGTCAGTCCCGGTTGTTATCATGTACACTTGTTAGCGATCGTTACTCATATTAGGGAATATATCCGCCAACCCGCATTGAAGCAGTGTGGTGGATTAAGCTCTGATACTTCTCCTACATAGGGAAAAAGGCCTATTCCCAGCAGTAGGATATTACAAGCTGAAGCGATACAAGTATGTAGGCATTCATAAAACTTAAATCGAATTCAGTAAGATAACTAGCATCCATTTGCCAAGCACTAAAAATTGTCTCTACTTGGTACTCTTAAGCTATTCACCGAATACTGCCACATTCGTCTTCGAATTCATAAGCGCATATCTTCGAGAAGTTACCGATATAACTAATTCTAAGGTCTGAGATTCGTTACACAATGAAAAACAATTCGTTTACACATTTAGTCACAAAGAACAGCTAATAAAAGGTATTAATTTTTTCAGAACCAATACGAGCAACAGATAATGTCAACGGTGGCGTCAACGCTGGAGCTGGTGGTGCCTCTAATGGAGCACCCGAGCGAGGTGTTCCTGGCGCAGTTGGAAGAGGACGCCGTGAAGCTGATCCTGCAGCACGGCCAGCTCGTCATCGCCTCCTGCATCGCTTGCCTCGCCGCCATCGTCAACAACCTCACGCACAATTACAAGCTCATCAGGGACGTCTTCAACAAGTACCATGGTAAACGACCTCGTACTTGGAACCTGTTCTTATCAAATCCTCAAACAATTAGTGCAAATATTTACGGGACATATTCACAAGTATCTATCTCATAGATTTTAGAAGTAAGCTAAAGGACATTGATTCATCACGATATATACATTAGTTTTTATGTGAAAGAGTCAAAAAGCTTTATGTTCGCAAATTAAAGTATTTTAATGCAAATAATACTTGTTGACTATAACATAATCTGTTAAGATTTCGAAATTAAAACAAAGGTGGTAAAAAATATGCTACATATTAAACTCGAATCTCTATATATGTTGCAATTTTTAAGTATTCAAATTACCAGAATATTACGTTTGTATGATAAAAATTAAAAAAAAAAACATGATATATTTGTGTAGGAGTGCTACTGCAGTGGAAGCACAGCTGGCAGCGCAACCCCGACATGACGCGCGCGCTCCACACGAGGCCGCACTTCCGGAGAGCTCTCTTCATTGTGGGCTTGCTTCTGAGATATTTTGACTTCACTGACAGTAAAGTCATTGAAGGTTTAGCGGTGAGTAAACTTTTATGTATATTTTTTTTTTATATTAAACTGCAAATATTATGTTTATGAGAACAATTAATATTTGTAGACCTTTAATTTTGTAGTGGCATTAACAAATTTCGAGCATAGAATCAATTTTTCTACTCTGGTGTTGTCTACATTTGAAATAAAAAAATCTATATTTATAACTTGTAGAATTGAAGTTAACTTAATTTAGCTAAAATTAACAAACACTCTATCTCATAATAATTTTTTATTAATATTTTTATGATTGTTAAAAATCGACAATGTGTTGTGTGCGTGAATAGCGAAAACTGTCTCAGAGCGTGAATTGTTAGAAGATGTTCCAATATCAAATAGTACATTCGTAGAGAAATCGTAACAGTACATCTATGGTACAGAAATATTATACATATTAAAACGAATTTCGTTCCCCAATACCTTAAAAATTGATTCTGTAAAAAAGTCTTGCGACAGTGACAGTTACAGATTATCAACCTTAGTCATAAATGGTCCAATAAATAAACCAATTCCAGAGCGACATAAAAGAACAAGTATTCGGGACGCTGATGTACTTCGTGGGGCTGGAAGATGAAGACTTCGTAACGCACACGCTTAAGGCGTTGGGTTCGGTGTGCGTGCGCCACTACGAGTTCATGCTGCGGCCCGAGCTCAAGGAGTTCTACCACCAGCTGCTCACCTCTGACTTGGCGCCCGTCGAGATGAAGGCCGACGTGCTGCGGAACATCGAGATGTACTTGCAGGAGGAGGAGCAGAGGATGATACGGCAGGATAAGGAATGTACGTATCGGTGACGATCGCCTTCTAAACTTACTGCTAACTAGGTCAAATAATACAAATAGCTTTTTTTTTTTATAAATCTTATCACTATATAAAATATATTGAGTATAAGATGAAATTAGTGCAGTATACAGCCTCATCTATCAGATGACATTAAGACATGCAATGCAAGGAATGTTATGTAAAAAATGGTTAAATCATAAGGCAAATACATACTAATGCATAAATATATACACACATACATACATTCACATATAAAAGTATTTTGAAAAAGTCAAAGCATATATAGAAAGGAGAAGAAATACATAAGATACCAAACAAAAAGAGATGTAAAATATTGTTTGGTTTGTTATTCCGTAAAATGTTGTCATGACTGTAATTGCTCAGATTGGTCTAAACTTATAATTGTTAAAAGTGCTCATGTTAATGGATAACTCCAGGGTCAAAGCGGTCAAAGCACGAGAACCTGAAGGAGATGGGCGACGTGTCGTCGGGCATGGCGTCCACGGTGATCCAGCTGTACCTCAAGGAGATCCTGGGCTCGTTCCTGCACGCCAGCACCGTAGTGCGCTCCAGCGCCATGAAAGTGGTGCAGCTGGTGCTGGCGCAGGGCCTCGTGCACCCCGTACAGGTAAATAAAGAAATGCTTCACACTCAACAGCTCCAAGGGCGTATTTACCGAAGGGCTAAAAGGGTCACGGCCCTGGGCGGCAAGTAGCGAGGGACGGTGCAAGCCGCACCTCGCCGCAACTGCAAGCGTAACAGCCATAAGCCAGTGTTGTTAGCACTGCCCAAAGGCGTCCTCTAAAAGCTTTTTTTTTATATTACAATGGAGAAAAACAAGGGTACGGTCCGCCTGATTGTAAGTGAATACTGTAGTTTATGGATGCGTGTAACACAAGAAGTATTACAAGCACTTATCCTCCCTAGGAGCTTACTCACCACAGGAACACAACACTAGTTTAGAGCAATATTATTTAACTGTTGACTGCTGCCCCATCCTTAGTTGGGGTACTTCCCTACCAATAGTGTACTTATTAATACTTCAGAAGCTTATGAGGTAATAAAGGTACTTGATGTGTTTGTTTTCTTTTACAGATCGTTCCATATTTAATATGTATGAGCACGGATGTAGAAGTAACGGTATCGCACACCGCCGATAAAAATCTTCAAGAGATAGACAAGAAGTATCCTGGATTCATACATATGAAGGCACAATTAGGCATTAAGTTATCGTATCAGTTACAAAAAATTTTACAAAATAGCAGAAAAGGAGTTATAAGAGGATTTCGGTAATGTTTATCAATTTTTAATATTAAAATAATTTTTAATACTATTGTTGGGTACTTACGGTATTTAAATAAAAAAGGATCAAATAAAACTTGCTTTAAGAAATCTTAGAACTAATGTTAAGTAGATTTTTTAATGTATATATGTTCTTGTACACTTCAGCCTGTAATATCCCTGTGCTGGGCATAGGCATCTTTCCCCGTGGAGGAGAAGGATCAAAGCTTAATCCACCACGCCAATGCGGTTTGGCGATTATATTCCCTACTATGAGTAACGATCGCTATCAGGTGTACATGATAACAACTGGGACCGACAGCGTGCTTTTCGAGGCACGGTGGGGAGACCCACAAGGACTGCACAAACACCCAGACCACGGCAAACATCTGTATTTCCAATACAAATGTTTGTCAGATGCGGGGATCAAGCCCGCAACCGCCAGCGCAACAGCCACAAACTAGTGCTGTGACGGTTGCGCCAACGTGTCGTCGTCGTCGATGTTCTTGTGCATTATACGAAAATATTATAGTATGTGTTCTAATTGCTAAAATATTGTTTTAGGAAAAAAGATCAAGATGAGTTACCTACCGCTCTCAATGGTTTTTTATATTCGCTGTTGCGTAATACACGGCCGCAACGGCGAGCGTTAATTCTGTCTTTATTAAAACAATTTGATGATGTATCTGTAAGTTAAACGTATAAATATTTTTTATTTATTTATTTACACTTTCGCACACCAATACAAGGTTTTAACAGCATTACAAATGATATATAAAAATAGAATTTGCATGAGTTGCAACAGGCGGCCTTATCGCTAATACAGCGTTCTATTCCCGACAACCTTTGGGCAGAGGACTAAATAAGAAGTATGGGATGGGGCGCAAAAATGTTATGTAACATACACATGAAGATATTATACTCACATACGTACATGTACACCACACACATATACATACATATACCTACATACAGACACTACAGATACTACATATTTTACCATCCTTAAAGAAATAAGGACGCTCCGAGAAGCCTGTGAACGCCCTAGGAGGCTTCTGAGCTTCTGGAAGGAGCTGGGCTGGCTGAATTAGTCAGCCCTCTTTTCACGCACAACGGACCACCTCTGTGTCTAAATGCGGAAAACCGAGCCCACTACAATACAATACAATACCTACACAAATACATATATATCAATAAAAAAAAATTAATAAATTTTAAATGAAAGACAAAACATCATAGCATAAAGTGCTCATATAAATAAAATTACTTGACATACATTAAGACGATAAATAAATTTCTTGTGTAAATATTGTTAGAACTTAATTTTTCAGCATATTCTTTTAATTAACAAATGTAAAACTTTTCTTTAATTTACAGACTGCTCCACTGGATCAAATGTTGTACCTGGCAGATAATTTAAGCTACTTTCCATATCAAGTTCAAGATGAACCATTGTTTATAATACACCATATTGATATTATTATTTCTACCTCGGGATCAAATTTACTACAGCTTTTTCGTGAGGTAATCAAAATTAAATATAAAATTCGAAATTATTTATACTATGCCAGATCGTAGTTGATCTAACAGTATTAGTATGAAATAGAAAAAAAAAAACTTAAAAATTGTTATGTATTTTTTAAAAACTATATAACAAATATATGTATAATTTGTACGCATGTTTGTTTGACACCTAACTTTTCCTAAACAAACAAGAACAAAGAACAAACAAAGTCTGTCCGGGCATCTAGTTAAAATGAATCAAATTCAACAAATGGACTAAAATGAGAACAGACACTTATAGCGTTTCCAGTCGTCTGGATAAAGCCAGACAGACGGCTTTTGAATTCGTGCGCCAAATTTAAACGCTGTACTTCTTGTCCGGCTTTTTAATTTTGACTAGTCACTGCACTACCTAAACACAAGTTCTGTTAAAAGTAGCCGCATATGTACGTAACGTGTTTTTATCCAGACGGAACGGAACTGGTCCAGGAGCCAGGTACAAATTCGGTCAATCATTTCCTCCCAATCGAAACTTCGTAAAATGCATAAAGGATTTTTATTATGAATATTCGCATATTATCAGCTGCGAATCCGTGGGTAGGATGGACAATGGTAGCGTCCAATGCTAGGAGGAAAAAATTTTTTTAGTCATATCCTCCCACCCTAAAATTTGTTAAATTATAGTTTTCCTAATGTCTTGAAGGAAAATAATGTCAGCTGACTATAACATGGTGTATTATCTGTCAGCTGGCTGCATGAACATGAAAAAAAATTTTTTTTCAATGATTCCTCTCAACTAAAAATTTACCTAGTAATAGTTTATCTGCTACTATGAATGAAAATGAATGTCAGCTGGCTGTATCTCGGTGGAAAGTTTGTCAGCTGGTACCTTAAAGGTCAGCAATATTTATCACCTACTGAATCTTATCATCTGACGACTTTTCCCTTGACTTACAGCTAGCTGATTTTTTTCATTATTTAATAATAATAATAATACAACTTTGTAACGTTAGGACGTCTGACACCTCAGTCCTCCTGTGACCATGGTGGCTGTAAAGTATCCGAAACGTCGGGCATCTAAAAGACAACACTAGCACGTTAATTCCTAGTTACTGTCGCTCTGCTCGTGCACTAAGTCCCCGTCAGTGTTTACTACCCACGTCCCGCCCGGTCGGGGACGTTACGTACGCGGCGATCTTGACACGTGTCGTCTGCAGGGGCTCGTGAAGACGGGCGGCGAGGAGAAGGAGCCGCTGGACGAGGAGGAGGACGAGGAGGAGGCGGAGGCGCTGGTGGCGCGCCTGCCGCCGCGCACGCGCGCGCTGCGGGACGCCATGCGCCAGGCGCGCGGCTGCCTGCTGCTGCTCGTGCTCAAGCAGCACCTCAAGCAGCTCTACGGGTTCACGGACGCGTGAGTGTGTGCTGTGTGTAGCTAGCGACTGCGTGCGCCGTGTCGCGCCTGAGCGACGGTTTGCGGTTATGTCTGCACTTGTGGGTCTCCGATTGCTATCAGATACACCTTATAGCGATCGTTACTTATAGTGGGGAATATACCCGCCGACCCACACTGGAGCGGCGTGGCATGGATTAAGCTCTGATTCTTCTACATAGAGAGAGAGAGGGTTATGCACTGCAGTGGGATGTTACAGGCTGACTCGTCGTATCCACAAGTACTAACCTCGCTCACTCACCGTCTCGCAGCCAATAAATAAGTAATCAAGAAATCCAAGTAAATACATTTTACGCTTTGTGTCTTTAATTGAAATTTTCATAACTCCAATACGAATTATCATCCCCTTTAGGATATTAACGATTCCTTAGAATATAATTATGTTCTTTTATTTTTATTTAAAAACCTAATAATATATTTTCATATTCTTAGCATAAAAAATACGGATTTTCTGTATAACAGTCTTTTATCACTCTTATAACACATACTTTTTTTAATGAAACGTTCAAAATTATTTCTACATTCAAAAATTCTGGACACATAATAATTTTGAACCATTTCAAATTATGCAGGAAAATCAACCAGTATTCGCCGTCAGAGAGCGTTAAAGTGTACGAGAAGGCCGTGTCCCGGCGGCACGCGCCTCAGTTCGAGCCCAAAGCTACAATAGCGCAGATGCAGACCACTGACGATGATCAGGAACTCGACGAGCGGGGGCGACGTAGGCTCGTCGACGACTACCTCGAGGTAGTATAATAAATAAATAAATATCTTTAACGTACACACACGGCCGTCTGTTCCTAAGGTAAGCAACTTGATGCTTGTGTTTTAGGCAACAGCCGGCTGATATAGCTACGCGTCTTTTTTCGAGAAATATAAATACAATTAAATATAAATCAATCCTTGGAAGAGAAAGCAGGGCCACTACAAATTGCGGCTACGGGCTAGTCTAACTTGATCGCGTGCTACAGATAATACATCTGTGCTGTTTTACATATATTTAATTTGACTTTAAAAGTAATAAATGATATGTAGGTGTAAACAAGCAATAGATATAAGATTACATAATAATTGACAAAAGTGACAAAGACCTTAGTGCTGGTCACGGTTATATGAGTTTTTGTGAGTCTTATTGAAGAATCAGCAGAATCTAATTGTCTGTTTATCGTTACCGAATCGAGTAGTCGTCATTTTAATATTTATCGCCCACAAAACGGGCTTTGAAGTGAAACTAAATAAAATGGGACTGGTATATTACGAAAGTAAACATTGTTCTTACAAAAATAAGTACAGTATTTGTGAAATATCTAATCATATAGTGCATTCCATTTTTTCCAGTTCAAGCAGCTGATGTTGAAGTTCGACCCCGAAGAAGAGGAAGACGAGGACACGGCGGCGAATGCGGCGCCGGCTGCAGCGGGCGCGGCGGGCGCGGCGGGTGCGGCGGGCCCGGGCGCCACCTAGTCGCCGCCTAGCCGTGCCGCGCGCGCGGGCGCCGCCTAGCCGCCGCCTAGCCGCCGCCGCACGCGCGAAGGACGACACAGTGTAGTGACCCTCGCTCGCCCGCGCACGGCTCCACTCGGCGACGGTCAATTTTATTTTTTATATTGACGTCGGATTAATTTATTACGCGTCCGCCCCGGTCGGCCGCGCTCGCGCTCCCCGGGACGGCCGTCGGTCTAAATGGATTCTTTATATAAGTTATATTTGAGAAACTCGATTTTGTTTTATATTAAAAAGTCTTGTGTGTAGATAATTTTTATGAAGAATATAAAGTATATGTACCAACATTGACTTGAATTTTTCAAAAGTATTTTTTTTTTCACGGTAGTCTCAGACGCTCGAGCGCACGGTACGGATGAAGCGACTGAAATCGTTAGGTCAATTTTCAAGTTGTGTAAAAGTCTGTCACGATTGCGAAAAGTAAATGCATAATTTTTATACGTATCTACGTCTATGTAATATAGAATAAAAGGTATATGTTGATTTGAAGGGTACTGCAATAAACTGCATTTCAAATGATAGTATTAAGAACGATAGATTTTTATATTTTATTTTATATTTTTATCCCTTTAAAATATTCACTGCTGATCCCGGGGTTGAGGAAAATAAACCTTAACATTCGAATAAATATATAGGTGTCTATTTTTTAAAGTCCATATTTTAAGTTATTATTTATTTCACTGTTACTAAATGTAACATATTATTATTATCATTAGTTCATAGAAGACACTGTATGCTAATAATTGGTTATTAACTATAAAATTATCAAAAAATAGTAAATTAATCAAAATATGTTTTATTATAAATACACCAAGTACAAAATAATAAATATAATTTTGTGTCAATTCAAGTACAAAAATGTTATCAAAAAGGCGGACATACTATACATAAGTTTTTAGATATATAATATTCCATAACATCCAAAAATACTTTAAATGTGAACTTGCGAATTATACATTTATAGAATTTCGTTGTAATTTCACATATCTATCTCTTTTAGTTTAGATTGCCTTTCTTCAGATATAGCAAATTTGTTACATAGAAAGAATATGAGTGTTTCTGACGTGGGTTTAACTTTCCCCTCAGCTATGAGTCTTCTTAAATTACGCATACGCTGCTTATGTGGGTATTCCTTGGTTCTTGACGATTCTTTCTGAAAAGTTAGATGAATTTAAAAACATTTTTACATTTTATTAAGGCATATAACATTCCGCTATTTGTCAATTACCTCTTTATTTACAATTTAGGTTGTATCAAAATCAAATTATTTTAATATATATGTTAGTTTTCCGTGTCTATCGACGCGATGGCGCAACGGTCACAGAACTGGTTTGTGGCTGTTGCGCTGACAGTTGCGTATTCGATCCCTAGACATGACAAACATTTGTATTGGCCATACAGATGTTTGCTGTGGTCGTGATGTTTGTGCAGTCCTTGTAAGTTCTTATACAACTGATCGCGATCGTTACTCATAATAGGGAATATATCCATCAACCCACATTGGAGCAGCGTAGTGGATTAAGCTCTGATCCTTCTCCTACATGGAGAAAGAGGCCTATGCCCAGCTGTGGGGTATCACGGGCTAAAGTGATTTCTGTGTCTGTCTCATTATCTTGAGGTATTCCAGAAGTGTTTATTGAAAGTAAACCCTAAATATTTATCTCTTAACGGTATACATAATACAATGTATATGTACAATTACACACAATTTATAACATTATTTGGAATTTAAACGAAAAGGTGAGATCATCACACTAATAGTTAATAAAATGGATAATATTTATTAGTAAAGGTCTAATACGACAACATGTAAAAGAATTTCTTATAAAATTTTATGATATTATTAGTGCAAGCTGCAATACCATTGTATTATTCAGTGGTTCAGGTCAAAATAATAATTTTTCTATATAAATGAACCCTTATAAATGTTCCTTGGTCACACCATAACTTTTTTTTTAAGTTTCCTTGAGGATTCTTGTGTAATGAAAATTTAAAGAAATTCCGGAGAAAAATTGACGACTATTTAAATTGACGCGTTTGACAATTTTACAAGACAGGTAAATGTCTGTCGGGTCAGATAGGAAATAAAACTCTCTATCATATTGATTTAGATTATATGTATATTATGACTAACTGATCTGGTAAGCTTTGTACTGCGTTATGAAATAGGAACACCATTATAACCTAAAGATATAAAAAATTGCCTAGGAAACCTAGAATGTGTATTCTCAGACACAGTATACAAATAAAAATTTCATAAATCGGTCTAGCCGTTTTGGAGAATTTCGGTAAGAAACAGTGACACGATATTTTCGTATATTATAATATAATATGTAGGTACCTGTTCCATTTCCGGATCCTTAGTAAGTACTTCAGCGTCCGAGTTGTCCCACATGACCGGGTGCCACGGGCGGCGCACGGCCTTCTCCGGCTTCAGCGCCGGCTGCGGCGGCTTCAGCGGCAGAGAGCGGACGTCCACGTACTGCTCCGCTTCGAACTCCGGCTCTCTATTCATTATTACTGGCTAAAACTTTAAACATATTATCGATAAATGACTCGTCCCATAATAAGAAAACGTCACCTTTTTATATTTTAGTGACGAGCTAGTTATATTTCACTAGCTGTGTATTTTAGAAAAAAAGTAATAAAATATTATATAGCCTAGCCTTCTTCGGTAAATTAACCATTCAACACAAAAAAAAATCGTTCCAGTGGTTTGGTGAATTTAGCGCGTACAAACAAACTAACAAACACTTTAGCTTTATAATATTGGTATTATTTTCGTAACTTTACAGATACCATAATTATATTGTATCATTCAATTTAAATTGTTTTTAAAATAATACGTTATAAGCGTAAAACACCAATTATGAATTTTGGCTCTTGTTCAAAGGCGAGGTTTAAGAATGTTTAAAATAAATTATATTTTGACTGATCCATTATCACAGTTGTCATTAACCCTACTTTTAGCTACAGAGTTGTAAGTTCAATTCCCACACCTGTTCTGAACGTAATAATTGTTTATTTTTGTAATGATGTACATTTATTTTCATAATATCATATCAAAAATCGACTGTTCCAGCGGGGATCGAACCTGCATCTCTGACTGACCGTGTCGGTGCTCTAGCCAATTAACCTATGGAACGATGTACCCATTAGACCGAAATTTTTGATATGACGATTTTATATTCGGTTCTAAGCGACCGTGGCGTATAATCGTACGAATCGTAGGTGTGTTAGTTTCGCTACACGTCTTCAACTCAAATGATTGAAAATCTATTGGACATATAAAAAACGTAAAATAATTTAAGTTTTTGCATAAATTAAATCGTAGTACATTATACATTGTATATTGATTTTATAACCTATGGATGAAAGTATAAATCATAATCTTCTCATTCTGTCATAAATTTTGGCACGTATGCCTCACACTCACAGAGTTCAATGACCATTGCTTATACGAAATACTAATATTGTATGTTTAACCGTTCTTAATATTTTCAAGTCATTAGTCTCGACAAATCGTCGCAATCGTAGAACATAGACGGATCTTCGAGCACTTAGAAGTTTTGAAAAGACGTTTTGTATTATATTTTTAAATAAGTCCTTATCCAATCCCTTTCAAATTTGGACATATGATTGTGTCTATGACCAACTATAATATTACTTGCAAATAAATTTCTAAATAAGGTTGTTTTTTTCAAAAAAAAAAAAAAAAAAAAACGCGTCAGCGTTTTGTGGACTTTAATATGTCGTTTTATCAAATACGAAAGTACTCCGCGGACTAAGTTTATGCATAAAAAGGACGCATAGTGGCTTTCGATGATTTTTTCGGGAGTATCTTCTTAAAATAAGTGTCGGTTATGAAATTTATAGGATATTAAAAAAAAAATTACAAACAAGGAATCAAAACAAATATCTATTTTAATTGATCTTGCTGTAGGTAGTACTACCGACTGCAGACTGCATGAAGAACCAGTAATAACTATCCGTTGAGAAAGCGGGTCGCGGGGGGCAGGGTTCAATGGCGTACAGCGACAAAATGTATCACTCGTCAGTCGTCATTTTACTGTATTCAAAAATCAAAACCTCTGTTTTTCAAACTGTGTATCTAGATCATTTTTTAGTAATTAATTAATATAATTTGCATAGTAGATAGAGCAACATATTTTAAGTAATTTACGTTACAAACGTAATTTCGAAAAAATGTCAAATCACCTGTTCTACGACTGCGACCAAATATCTTTGTTCGGTCACTAAAAGGGTCTGTTTCATCAGTTGCGGCCAAGTTGCGGCTAAAACTATCTGACGTATGACGGTACCTAGCCATCAAACAAAAGTTAGTGATATATTCTTTTTGACCATCGAATTTCATTTATTTGATATTTCTATTCATTGCCTGTGAATCTTTATTTACTGCCGTTTAAGTCTATTCGTAACTTATGTGCAAGATAAACTTTATCAACAATCGTCGAAACAGGACTTCAATCTTATAGACATCTTTTTTATTATTATTATTTCTGTTATATTCAATATTTTAACCAAGAAACAAAAATATTTAAAAGTATAAAAACAGTACTGCCGTACCGTTAAAAAAGACACAAAATAAAAAAAATTCGCTAAATTGAGTACGTACTAAAAATTTAACTCCAATTAGTGATTATGATAAAAATTTATTATATTTCCGAATATCGTAGTCTTCCTTATGACACTGCTCAGTAATAAGTAAAGACAAAGTTAGGCCACATTAAGATCATGATTTAGCCTCTTAGATCCCATGTGGTATGGCATTAATCTACCACGCTGCTCCACTGCGGATTGGCGGATTTTACTTTCCGAGGCACGGTTGGGAGACCAACAAGGACAGACAAACAGACCGGAAATAAATATTAGCGAACTCGCGACCGCTGGTGCCGATACGGCACACGCACCATTACACCAGAGTGGTCGTTAGGCCGCATTAAGATATAATTAAGATCGTTATTCAATACAAAAATACATTTAGTTACATTTTTTAATAACTTTCGAAAAACAGAGAGAACAAGAAAACAGTTATATTTTTGTTCATGCTTTTAAAAGTACTAAATCGTTTTTAATTTAAGATATTAGACTAGAAAGCCTATTTCTACTCATAGGTGAACAACAATAACTAAACGTCGATAAAACCAACGACTGTGTAAATTTAGTAGTAAGTAGTCAGAAATGCCACTGGGAAACGTAATTGTTTATCTACGTCTTCTTAGTGTAGGGTGTGGTCTTAAAACAATCCAGTTTAAATAACCAGTACCGAAATAAACATTGTAATATTCTTTAGGTACAGTTTACATGAAACTACGCAATTATGATTTTTTAAGAACCATTGTCTTGGCACAGTGACAAGATATCGTTTTATTGAAATCAAAAGCTATGTTACAATAACGTCAATCAAATTGCACGATGCCATTACAAATATAGATTTCATTATATCTTTAAAAAAAATCTAGAATAACCAAAAGAAGAATAGCGTAAAGCATTTTTTTTTAAATCTAATTTATTAAAAAAATGTAGCTAGTTAACATTCTTTTGTATGTTGTTGAAACGAAGAATTATCACAAAATTGACGGCGGAAATATTATTTAACTACAAATTTTTATAACACAAACACAGTAAGTATTTCAATAAGAAATTAATACGAGTTAAAATATGCAGTATAATCACGGATGCAAATCTATATAGATAACAACGAACTACATGTTTTTTTTTTTTTTTGTATTAATCGTTACACGTTTAAACAAAGAAGGAGTAAGTTTTAACTAAATGTATATTTACTTACGAAATAGAAAAATAGCACAATTAGTCTTCAGATGTACACAACCGATTTCACACTGCTGTTGATTTATATTGAAACGTTTTATTATTGGCTACAGATTTCATGTAGTCTTTATTTATAATCGCAGAACACTGAACTGTGGCATCGGAAAAATGAAACTGAAATCAATTACTTTCTCTTGCCTCTCTTCTGATGCCACCGTTCCTTAACGTATCTTGGACAATTACCAGTAAAAATAAGAACATCACAACAGCATAACATCTGGGACGCTGACCGAATTTGATGCCAACAATTTAGATTCAATTATATTGACCTGCATAATGTTCATACAAATAATTATATTTACCACATAAGAAATTATATTGCTAGAAATCTATATCTTGCCTAAGTTACAAAAAAATGGTATCATAACAATATGCACAAAAAAATTGACGTTACAATTTAGTGTAGAAACTAAAATCAAGAGATTATACTGTTCAATATTAATTTTTATTTATTAATTAGGGGAATTGAAACGTAAAATTAAAAATGGACGCTGTTTATATTTATAAATCTAGAACAATTTTAATAATTTTACAAACATATTACCTCCAGCTACATTAATTACTTAAGTCTTAATTACTGATATTAAAGGATATTAAAATTTTTAGTTAATAGTAAGGTGGGGTGAAATAAATATTTCATATCTCATTTTAAAACAATTTTAATCGCAATATTTAAAACTAGTTAACAATAAACTGAATAAATTGAGTAGTCAAACTTTAAAAAGTAACACATCCTACGCTAGATTGTATAAAATTTTACAGCGTGTTATGCCAAATTGTACTGACTCATTGTTACAATATTAATTAATGTTGTAATACAATTTTTTACTATTTTAAGTTTCATGGTTAAATTGTCACTGCATCGATCTGTGAAATCTAATTTGATTATGCAACAAATAACTATTACCCGTTATCTATTCAGGCTTTAATTTAAACGTTTAACAACTGTCACGCTCTGATTGTGTTTGAAGTTGACTAAGAATAACCAATTTACGACCCAGCAACGGCTTCATCGAATGAAGCTTCATGTTCTGACCTAGACAACATGTATTCAGGTAAAGTAACACCTAATGTCGCGCTATATCGCGGAACAGTTTCCGCCCAAAATGCTGCTTTAGATTCGGAACCAGCAAACTCTTCAGGCGGAGCTATATTTGAAGTAACCGATATTTTATCACTGGAGTTTGACTCTGATCCTTCACTTCTTTTAAACTTTTGAGTCGTTTTTGCAACAACATTGGTCGGAGCAGCTGCTAAAGTACCTTGCGGTGCCTTCTTACGCTTTAACTTTTTACCGTAATTAGCAGAGGGTGCAACATAGGCAGCTGATTTCTTTGTTGGAGTCGCACTTGTGGTAACAGTTTGACTTTCAGCAGTTTCATTTCCGTCGTCAAGTGTTGCTGGCTTCGACGTAAACTCTTTAAGTTCTTGATAGGCCAAATGACTTTGTTTTGGTGCTGATTCAGACACAAACATACATTCCTCGTGCTTTAAACCTTTCTTATCTATGCATTGGTAACAGGTCATAGCATTTTTTTGCACTTTTTTGCAGGAAGACCTGTCTTTCTTTTTAAATTCGGCTAAAACGTGCTCGACATCTTTTTTAGGCTCATTATCCGTATAAAACCCTGGCAATGCTTTTTGATAATTGTACGATTTGGGTTGCACTTCTTCGGAACTATCTTCATTACTCGCTTCTCTTAGTGCTTCATTTGGTTTGGGTTTTGATGTGTGTACATAAAATGCTTTGTATTTTTCGCCAGAATCGTCTTTTTCTGGTTGCCTATAGCTACTATACGGTTTCTCATCTTCAGGTTCAGTAAATTTTTGGGGAGCTGTATCCTCTGTGTTTATTTCCTGTATTTTTTTCGATGTTTTAGGGCCTTCAGATTGTTCTTCATTTTCTGGTTCTTCAGGATCATCATTACTATCAAATTTTTTTTCTTTCGAGTAAGCATATTTATTATTTTTGGGAGCTGCAACATATGAACATGATTCGTAGTTTCCACCAGTTTTAGCATCTTTACATGTCATACATGTCATTCCATCCTTTATTACTTCCTTGCAATTTCCTGGATTTTGTCTAATTTCAGCTGCCTGCTTTTCAGACAATTCTTTTATTCTTTCATATTCTTTATGATCATAGCCTGAGTCATAGTTATATGGGTATTCATATTTGTCTTCTGAATCCTTCTTTTTTTTATAAGGACTGCTATAAGAACTCTCATCAAAAGCCTTAGGCTTTGATATATATTCTGCTTTATAATTATAAGGATCCTCGTCTTCATCTTCGTCTGTTTTCTTCAAATTTTCACTGCCTCTACCCCCTGTATAGCGCCGAATACGTGCCGGTCCTGCAATATAAGGATTTTGCTTGTAATTTGGTTCACCTTCAAATTTTTCGATTGAATCTTCTTTGCGGTACTTTACTGGATGTTTTACTTCAACATTAATTGTCGGTTGAAAATATGCGGCGACAGTAGGATTTTTTTGCAGTTTTTCTAATATTTCTTTACCCTCTTCAATCTCGTCAGGTTTATGTACTCTATAATAAGGATCATGTACGGTTCGTATATTGTATAGTAAAGGGCTAAGTCGCTGCGCATGAGGTTTAGGTTGATGTTGTTGTGTTTGCTGTGTTACCAACTTGGCAGACCTGCCATGTGGTAAAAAGCCTTGACTTGCAATAGGATTAAAACCAAAGTTACGAGCATTAAATACGCTTTCCGTAGGCGCTAGGTGACTTTGTAAGGAGTCGATGGAACTACTGACAACAGTATCAAATAACTGTGGATATTGACTTTTATCTACTTTTAGAACTGCAGCTGCAATAGGACTGGAAGCCAATGATGCTATGCCTGTAAGCAATAAAAGCAGTTTAAAAAACGTATTCTCAATTTTATTTAAAGTAAGCGTGCTGTGTACGATATTAATAACTTTAATGATTTACCAGATTCTTTGTTGTTAAAAAGTGATTGAAAATCCAAGTGTTGAATGAATCCATTCTGATTTTCGTCACTGGAAGACACACTCGCACACACAGCCCAAAGCATTAACTGTAAATCAAAAAATAAATAAATATTTGTAAGAGATCTCAAATGCATTACAAATAATATTTTAAATTTGTTGCGTACCAGAAAGCCTGATATATGCATTTTTAAACGGGTATAAACCCAAAAATGTGACGTTATAAATTTACTTTTCCTAGTGCTGTTGAGTTGTATTTCTGGCTTCCGTCGAGATGAAAGTAACGTCACACTATTACAATGACAAGATTTTATAGGCGTTAATATTGCGAAGGTGAAAGATCGGTGCAACAGAGCGCGCACCACTCAAGCGTGTCTTGGTGGACAATGTCCGCTTACTCCATCCAACAGCGACTTGGGGTCGACAGTTGCAATAGGCTTTTAATGCCCAGTTTACCTTCAAATCACCGAGTATAAACACCGAGTAAATTCAATTATTACCTACATTGTCGATGCGCCGGTTTTCATCGGTGTAGTTCATAAGTTCTTTTTCATTCTTTTAAAAGCGTTTTTTTTTAAAGAGCATAATATTATCTATTTTAACTGTCTTATTTTTTCTATTACATAAATTAAAAAAAAAGAGAAAAAAATATATTGTTGAATGGACGTTTTAGGAAGTTCTTGATTTGTCAATAGAAATTATTTTACGTAGAATTACTCAAGCAAATATAATTAACACCCACGAAAATACTTTTTATAACAAATGATTTCACTAATTAAATATCTGTTACAATAAGCATAAAAACCTAATCGGAGACGGATTATTTAATTGTAATATTTCTAGACAACGAAATAGGTAAATAGCGTGCAAAAACATTTCGTATTGTTGCATATCATCATTACAGCCTATACAGTCCACTGCTGGACATAGGCCTCCACAAGTTTACGCCAAAAATAACGTGAACTCATGTGTTTTGCCCATAGTCACCACGCTGGGCAGGCGGGTTGGTGACCGCAGTACTGGCTTTGTCGCACCGAAGACGCTGCTGCCCGTCTTCGGCCTGTGTATTTCAAAGCCAGGAGTTTGATGGTTATCCCGCCATCGGTTGGCTTCTTAAGTTCCAAGGTGGTTGTGGAACCTTGTTATCCCTTAGTCGCCTCTTACGACACCCACGGGAAGAGAGGGGGTGGCTAAATTCTTTAGTGCCGTAGCCACATTGTTGCATATAATAATTATAAATAAGTAGATAAGCTTTTCTATTGCATTTAACTTGCAATTTTATAATCAAGACGTATTAAAATCTAAATTATAAACAACGTTCAGGAATACAATAACCTGGTGCTCTATATTGGGTATAACTTCCTTGATATCCGCATACATTATAAAATATAGGTCAAAAACACGTTTCTACGAGTTTCTTCTACTTATATCAACGTGATATTACAGTGTACCATTCGTGATTAAGCCTGTTTGTTACACCATAAAACACCTATTTTCGTGATATACGAAAATAGATGAAATATAAGACGAAACGTTCTTATATTGTTTGATTTTACAAAAAAAAGGAACGATGCTTTTATGTTTGGTGCGGTGTCTATCTGACGGTCGCGCTACGTCCATTTATTATTCTTATTCAATTCTTATTCGAGTTGTCTGACTATTAACATTAATATTGTTTGAGTATTTGAATTTGTATTCATTGAAATATTCTAATAGAGTGTAACGTTTAAGTTATTCTTAAAAGTGTTGTAAAATTAAAGTGATTGTTTTGCATCCAAAATAGTTTTATTATGAAACGAATAATCACGACGTATAATGATAATATTAATATTATATCGCTAACGTCACCTTATTAAGAAGCTTACTCTAGAGACCCTACTCCCTTATATATATTTCAAGTGCACTGCAGAATTTTTGAAAAAATTATATTACAAGTGACTAAGATTATGTTAACATAGTCTTGCTCTGAATATTGTTACGAAGAAAAAACATTTTTTCTATTGCACGTAACATTTATTACTAACTACAGTATGTTAGTTTAATACATTAATATTTTTATATTGTTGTACCATTAAAAATATATGAAGCTTATATGAAGTGATCTCCATGTCTGCAATACATTCCTTTAATTTTTTTTTTAAATAGCATATCAAAAATCGACCGTTTCAGCGGGGATCGAACCTGCATCTCTAACTAGCCATGCCGGTGCTTTAGCCAATTAAGCTATGGAACGATGTATCCGTTGGATCGAAATTTTTGATACGATGATTTTATATTCGGTTCTAAGCGACTGCGTCGCTGTTTATAGTGAGTTTTTTATAGAACCTGTAAAAAAACCGTATAAAAAATTGTTCTGGGGCTTAACTACATTCTCAAGACTGGTATCTTGATACACTTGTGCTGATGTTTTGATAGTTTTTTTAGAAAAATATGCCTCAGTCTCTCTTTCATAGCTTAAACCCCACAAAACCATGACTGAAGTCGGATATTGCCCAGGTTGTACTCTTTTGACTAATTGGGAAGCTTCCTTAGAACTTTGAGCATAATGCGAGCAAAATTTTGTGTGTTCAAATGTTGCTCAATTGTAAAAAAATTCTCATCCGTTAACAAAAACCTCCTTAAGTAGGTTTTTTTTTTATGTCACTAGGTCGGCAAACAAGCGTATGGCTCACCTGATGGTAAGCGATTACCGTAGCTTATAGACACCTGCAACACCAGAAGCATCGCAAGCGCGTTGCCGACCCAATCCCCAATCCCCCCCAGGAGCTCTGGTCACCTTACTCACCAACAGGAACACAATACTGCTTGAAAGCAGTATTATTTTGCTGTGATCTTCTGTGAGGTCGAGGTACTACCCCGGTCGGGCTGCTCCATATTTTGAGCAGGAAATTCCTGCTGTGCCCTACCTGGTAGGTAGTTGTAATAAGCCCGAATTTTTTTACTCAGGCGGTTAAAAACCACCCTATTCTTTTTAAAATTATTAGTTAAGAAATGACTATAAGTGCGTCTCTTATAGGCTGCAAGTCCTAAGTCATCTTTTAAAATACGCGACAAGGTTCTATGTGCTGTCTTTATCTCCCGAGATAAAATCTTTTGCTTTCGGATATATATATATATTTTTCTGTCACAAACAGAGGAGGTTTCATTGTACCTATCAATAGCCCGGTACACAAACATTTAATACCAAGCGTATAGTTTTAAAAATTGTATTTGGCTCCATACCCACTTTGTGTAATGCAGCCACAGCGATTCGGTTCTCTTTATCACCCTACTCCATTTTAGTATTAAAAATATTTTACAATGTACGAGTATATGAGTATACGAGCCCCGATGCAAGATAGTTCGTCTAATATGGAAAGTAGTGCAAAGCGTAAAAAATAGAAAGTAAATTTTGGTAAAATAATTAAGAACGTTTAATAAAAAATAAACGACAATTTGAGGATCATTTTAAAGTTTATTTTAACATAACTGAAATTCTTTCATGACGACATAATATAAAAAATTAAAAAAAATATTCCAACAAACATAACGCAAAAGTATTCGTTTACCCTTGTCACTTGCCCAAAATAGTTCGTCTACCACTTAGTTGTGTCGCCTTTGCTCTCAATAACAGCTTTAATGTGAAGAGGTATGGTTGTAACCAACGCTGCACACTCCTCAGGCGTAATTGACTCCCAGACAGCCAAGAGTTTAGCCTTTAAGTCGCTCTTCAGTCTTGATGGATTTTTACGGAGAATTTTTTTCATTTTCCTCGATAGGGTTTCGATCGGCGACAAGTCTGGGCTGTTAGATGGTCATTCGATTGTAGAGATGCTTTTCGCCAGTAGCCACGTCTTTGTTGTCTTTTCAGTATGGCAGGAAGCACCTGTATCTTGTTGAAAAATGAAGGAGTCTTGATGCTTGAGTGACGTAATAGAGGGCAGTAAATTCTCTTCCAAAAGGTTCATTCCAAAAGGTTTCAATTCTGCAAGGTATCAACCTTGCAGAATTGATAGAACCATCCAAAAACTAGATACTACCAACACCTTATATAGCAGCATGCAGCCCAATATCATAAGAGACGCCGGAAACTTCACTTTGCGTTTGAGACAATCAGTATGAAATGCCTCATTTTTGTTCCGAATCACCTTTTTCCTTTCATCGCATACTGTCACTTCAAATTTCGACTCGTCACTCCAAATTATACTACGCCACTGATCGGAAGTCCAATTTAAATGATCACGAGCAAACTTCAACCTCTTTCTTTTGTACAGCAGTCAACAGTGGTTTCTCCTTAGCAGTGTAAAATCCGTAACCCATTCTTTTTAGGACTCTTGCAAGTAGCAGCTGAGACGTCTTTGTGAATCATGTCCTTCCATTGCACCGTGAGTTCTCCAGCTCGAGCGCGACGATTATTTTTGATAATTTTCTTCAGGATTCTGTTTTCTGCTGCACTTGTAATGCGTGGTCGACTAGTTTTCTTCAAACAAGAAGTCGTTCTATTCTTTTTATAGTGCTGAATGATAGATTGGAGTGTAGACATAGGAAGTATCAAGTTTTTAGATATTTGCTAACTTGATTTGCCAGCATCGACCCCACAAAGTATTCGCTTTCGAAGCACTTCACACACGGGTTTGCCACGACCCATTGTTATTTGAAAACTGAAATTTTCAGAATTTATACTGTCTCACTTGACAAATAACACAGAACTACTTTTACAAACTTAAATTAAGCAATCTAATTGTGCTAAGAAGGAATAATCACCGATAGACGAACTCTTTTGCATCGATTAACAATTAGACGAACTATTTTGCTTGTAACTTCTTGGAATTTAACACAGGATATGTTTAAATTTAAAAAGCTAAAATAGTTTATTGGTTCATAATTAAAAAATGGCATAAGTAACGCGATATGCAATAGTAGAACAGCTTAATATTTTATATAGATATACATAATTGTGTTTGCTCGCAAACGAAAAAAAAAAACCGATTTCAATTACATCGACGAGTAATACAACATAGATCGACGAAAAAAATAGTCAAGTAACTACGCGTTATAAAAGATTACTCAAAAAGTAGTTATCAGATCTCGATAAAATTTATATGTGACTACATGATAAAAATCAGCTTTCGATTAAATTAAAAATTATCAAAATCGGTACACCCAGTAAAAAGTTATTGCGGATTTTCGAGTTTCCCTCGATTTCTCTGGGATCCCATCATCAGATCCTGGTTTCCTTATCATGGTGCCAAAATAGGGATACTCCTTTTCCAACAAAAAAAGAATTATAAAATCGGCACATCCAGTAGAAAGTTATGTGGTATAATACAACGTAGGTCGACGAAAAAAGCGTCAAGTAAAAACGCATTATTAGATATAACTCGAAAAGTAGTTTTTAGATCTCAAATAAATTTAAATGGGACCAATTGACACATACCACCTTTCGATTAAAAAAAATTTGTCGAAATCGGTCCACCCGGTCAAAAGTTCTGATGTAACCATACATAAAAAAAAAATACAGTCGAATTGAGAACATCCTTTTTTGGAAGTCGGTTAAAAAAAATGAAGTTCGAAAAAATCTCACAGAGAAAATTTCACACTAGACGAATTATTTTGCATCGGGGCTCGTATAAAAACAGATTTCAAATTCAAATGTATTATTATTGTTTATTTTTAATTATAACAGTATTTATGGCCAGCACTGTATAAAATTATCAAGCAACTCGAACTTATGCACGATCAAAACAGTTAATGTAACTAGTTTAAATTATTTATTTAATTTAATTAGGTAATAAAGGATATCGGAAAAAAGGAATTAAATTGTTTTAATAGAATATAATACGCGTTGTAGTCTTATATTATATAATAATTTAAATATAAAGTTTATTGCATACAAAATATTATAAAAACATTATAAGGAATGGTACAAGTTACAAGTAATAATATTTTATATGGACTTCAGTTTATGAAGTAGTCGCTGTCCCTCTGCGCTTTTATCCCATTCCAATGCTGATAACAGTGTTTTCTGTAAAAAATAAAATGTAATTAATGTTTATGACAATTGTAGCACCACATTCTTACGTTCCGTTCAGTCCCGCGATCACACGGATTGAACCTGAACAGAAAAGAAAGATAAATGAAGAGATAACTTCATAAAATGATAATTAAAAAAACTAGCTGAGCCGGCGAATATCATACAATTTGCACGTCGTTCGGAAATTATGCGCGTACATACATTATAGCGTATATGTATGTACGCGCATAATTTCCGTTTGGCTTAGCATGGTTTTTTTGCCGCCCGGGGCCCACCGACAGTTTGCCGCCCTTACCAATTCATTTAATTTTTTTATTATGTTCAATTAACGACTTCAATAAAGGATGAAGTTTTCAATTATACAATTTTTAGATTTATAATACGCATTTTAGAATAGCCAAAACGTTTACAAGCTATTGTTGAAATAGTGTAGCTAGTGAATGTACAAAAAGAATTTTTAATATTCTGTTATGTAGGTACTTATTGAATTTTTAAAATTTGAGTCTGCTCCACCGTTTACAAAATTCAACTAGCAATAGTATAATTCAAATAGCAATATACAAAATTACTAGTATTAGTGATGCTCTTAAATTATCTACGTATGTATGGTAGTTTTTACCTAATATTATGTAAATTCAGTTATATAAGAGTAAAACATGCTTTACTTACCGCAAAATTATAGCTTGAATCTTGAATTTTTTGTGATAAAACCCACAAATTAACCGCCAAACTGATCATAGAGCTTTCTTTAAGATCACTCCGTTTGATTATTCTCCAAAACAATTCTAAAGCTAAATTGTACTGTTTCTTAGTTTCTTTAACATCACCGAGCGCCTTCAACACAACCAGCAGTTCTTGACATATGGCTGTCGCGTGATTTTCTAAGACTTCGATAAATTCTTCTTCCGAACCATAGAGTTCGTCATTCGAGAGAACTGCGTGAAAATAAAGGTCAAATATAAATGAACAAAAATTATAACCTAAAAAAAAATTAAAAGCAAATAACTGTGTTAAAAATATAGTAAGTACCTCCATCAATGTGGTAAACGTATTTTTCTTGTGTCATATGGCAAAGTAGATCTAAAGTCCTGACTAGTAAAGTATAATACAAAGGATCAGTTTTCTTCCAGTGTATTCTCTCCATAACTTTTATAAATCCACTCAGTATGTACGCTTTGCTGGTACTATCCATATTGTCCTGTCCGAAATAAAGTTTATTTTTAACGAATGAAATTATAATGTATTTGTACAAAATTGATTTTTGTATTTAGATGTATTTTTTTTCAGTACAATTGAATGAATCAAAAAACCAAAGAGTATAATTAATATGCCTACTGTAATTTTAATTTTTATACTTGTTGTTACAAATAAAAATGGTACATTGGTACACTCACCGGTAAAATAAGGAGAGTGGAGAGAAAATTGCTTAGAAGACCAAGAACTTTATCATGCGTCGGTTTGTTTTGACCGTCTTCTTGAATGTATTGAGGAATGTCTGGGATGAGACCCACGAAAGCTTTTAAGTTTGCCTCAGCTACAAATATATATAAAATGCTTTATTGACTATGCTGATGTATGCTATCTTGATGTGACAGAGGAGCTGCTTAGAAAATTGGAGCGACTTCAAAATCTCGCAGTATGTTTCATTTTTGGCCTACGAAAGTTTGATAGCATCTCTCATTTCCGTGCTCAGATCAAATGGCTCCCTATTCGCCTTCGCCGTGATATGCATATCCTATCTACTCTCTTTAACATCATACGTGACTCAAACTCTCCTCCTTATCTTCGATCCCGTTTTCACTTCCTACCCTCTCGTAATCGTCCCAGGCGCCCACCAAACCATTGGCATTACACCACAGCTGGATGTACCAAAGTGCAATACCAAATTCAAACTGAATTCATTTGCGGTACGCGCCTCTTTACTGTGGAACAAACTCCCAGAAAGCATTCAAAAGAGTCCTTCTCTTGTTTCCTTCAAACGTAAATTAAAGGAGCACTTTATTTCTCAACTCAATTTACAATCATCTACTTAATGAATATGTAACTATATAATTACCTATAATATTATATCATGTATTTGTATTTATGTGTGTACGTATGTATGTATGTATGTATGTATGTATGTATTTAAGTAGTGTGCGTGTATATGTATTTGTATGATATCTATGTAAGTGTATGTATTTATACCTGTAAGTATGTAATATATCATGTTCTTTAGCTATTACGTTATTATTTCTTGCACTGTGTTCCCCGCTATATGACACTCTCTCATGACCATTGGTTGACTGGAAGAGATCTCTTCTAGAGATAAGTCACCTTTGCCATCAATTTTATGTTTAATTTTTCTGTACATTATTTTTAGTGCAATAAAGTATATAATATGTTTATCACACCTGCAAATCTTTAATCTGTTATTTTTTTTACAACAATTACAAAAGAAATCGCCCATACAGTGTGAAAAGCCTAAAATGCCGAAAAGAAAGTGACCTCACTCGAGAAATATTCAACGCTAGAAAGACATGAATAATGATGATGATGAATAAATCTGGCAAATATCCAAACAAGACACGGCTGAAACCGTGAGTGACGTCTAACATCGACGTAAAATTTAAGTTTGTAATAGTAAAAACAATTTTATACAATACACAACTTTTATTTTATAGAGTGATGAGGAATGAATTGTGGTCAGCATTGTCCGTGAATGGTGTGAGCAGTGTCCTCATACGAGCATTGCAATCTCTTTATAGGGATTCTAGTGCTTGTGTGAGGATAAATGGGGCATACACTGAATGGTTTAATATCGAAAAAGGTGTTAGACAGGGATGTGTAGCGTCACCGTGTCTGTTAAATCTATTTATGGACAACTGTTTGAAAGATTTAAAAGAGAATGAAAGTGGGCTGAGAATGCTGAGTTATTCGTCAAATGTCTTCTCTATGCTGATGACTAGTATTACTTGCGTCTTCGGTCGAGGAGTTGCAGGAGATGATAACTGCTATGAATGGAGTTTTTGTAAGAAAGGGAATGAAGATGAATGTAAAGAAGACGAAAGTGATGGTTTTTGAAAGAGATGAGGCAGTGACAGACTGCAATATCGTTGGAGATGAACAAATTGAACAGGTGAATGAGTTTGTGTATCTCGGTTCAAAGTATACAAGAGATGGAAAGTGTGAGAGTGATATTGAAAGAAGAGTGAATGCAGGAAACAGGGTGAATGAAGCTTTGCACTCCTTTATAAGCAGTCGGAAGATGTATAACAAGGCTCGTTTGGCTGTGCATGTTGGTTCCGACACTCATGTACGGAAGTGAAAGTTGGGTATGGCAAAAGAAACATGAAAGCAGAATAAATGCAGTTGAGATGAGAGCGTTAAGAAGTGTGATAGGAGTTAAACTGAGTGACAGGATAAAAAATAGTGAGATAAGGAAACGTTGTGGTCTGAAAGAAGATGTAGTGACAAAAATTGAGAAAGATATGCTCAGATGGTTTGGCCATGTCGAGAGAATGAGTGAAGAACGATTGACGAAAAAAGTGTATAAGGCAAGTGTGAATGGAAGGTTTGGAAGGCCCACCAACCTAGGCGGACGTTCCGAGACCAAATAAGGGACGTCTTCAAAAAAGGCCAGGTCAAGAGTACCCTAAACCGAAGAGCATGTATGAAGGGAATAATGAAAATGGACGAAGCGAAAGAAGTATGTAAGGATCGTAACAAGTGGAAAGAAGTGGTCTCTGCCTTCCCCTACGGGAAAGAGGCGTGATTAAATGTATGTATGTATGTGTTTTACAGGATTTTGACTATTGCAGAACACTAGCATACTAGCTAGCCAGACAAACGTCCTGTCTTGCGAATTTTCAAAGGCATGAAGCCTAAATAGAAAAAAATATATATGGATAAGGGCACTAATCACTATATTACATAATTGTGTTTGCTGGCAAACGAAAAAAAAACCGACTTCAATTACATTGACAAGTAATATAACGTAGGTAGACGAAAAAATAGTCAAGTAAATACGCATTATCAAAGATTACTGCAAAAGTTGTAATCACATCTCGATAAAATTTAAATGTGACCACATGATAAACATCGGCTTTCGATTAAATTAAAAATCATCAAAATCGGTACACCCAGTAAAAAGTTATGCGGACTTTCGAGAGTTTCCCTCGATTTCTCTGATCTGACACTTAGGATATCTACTTTCCAACAAAAAAAGAATTATCAAAATCGGTTCATAAACGACGAAGTTATCCCCGAACATACAAATATATATATATATTTTTTTTTAATATATAGACTAGCGCTTGACTGCGATCTCACCTGATGGCAAGTGAAGATGCAGCCTAAGGTGGTGCGCGCTTGCCTAGAAGATGCCTATTCACTCTTGATTTCGAAGTAACCTTGAGTAACCTCCTCTTTTTTGAAGTCGGTTAAAAATACAACATATCAAACACACAAAAAATGTCACAATACCTTAACACTGGATTTTTATGTATATGTCGGAAACAGTCATTAATTCAGAATGAAAAAAGGAAGTTCTAGTTGTCCGAGTTAAAATTTGCATATACAGTCGACTCTTGTTAATTCAAACCTGCGATAATTCGAACCTCTCTATAATTCAAAGTCACCACGAGTTCCCTACAAAATCTCCTTATATTTCGCACTAAATCTATACATTTTTATACACTTGGTAATTCAAACGAAAAAACCATTGCTACATGACAAAACGACGCGCTTATTTGAACTCATCGGCGTCAAACACTCGACAATTCAAAGTTGCAAAGAGAAAGATACAGAAACAGAGATTCTAACTTGATACATACATGTATGATGATACACTTTTTATTATGATAAGTTTGACACACACTTCCGCACAAATTGGTTTGTTTAGTTACCTATGTTTCAGTTACTCTTTCGTTGTATACAGATTAAAAGTTTATGTTAGTTATGAGTTTTAAAAAGTATAAATGTTTGACGATTGCTGAAAAGAAGAAGTTAATCGAAAAAGTAGATGAGGTGAGAAGAAAGATTATTTTTGTCATTGTTAAAGAATAGCAGTTAATAAATTACCCCTGTCCGATGCAGACAGCCAGCAGGGCGGAGTGCGCGCCCAGCAGGTAGAGCTGCGCGCGAGCCAGCGCACACTGCAGCGAGGGCACGGTCACGAAGCAGTAGGTCAGTGTGTCTCACCCTGTCCGATGCAGGCAGCCAGCAGGGCGGAGTGCGCGCCCAGCAGGTAGAGCTGCGCGCGAGCCAGCGCACACTGCAGCGAGGGCACGGTCACGAAACAGTAGGCGGCGCAGGCGCGCGGCAGCCAGCTACCGCGCGCCCGTCCTGCACGCGCGGCCAGCGCGTGTACGCCCTGCACCACACCGATCACTTATTTTATTATTATATAAGAGGTAAGGCACCGCCATGGACATGGGTCAAGATGGCTCATCCCATGACTCGGAAACTTACAACAGAATTTTTAGATTTATATACAATGTTTTAAAAATTATGTTTCGCAAAATATTATTGAAATAGTTTAGAGTGATGGTAAATTTGAGAAAAGCAATTTTCTATTATGTACTTGTAATTTTTATATTTATTTTCTTCTGCACACCTTTACAAAATTCTGAATATGCTCATGGACACAGCAGGATATATCCAGCTCAAAATTTGGAATAACCCGTCTGGCGAAGTACTTCAACATTACAGAAGATCATGGGTTGTCTGGAAGAAATGGCTAATTAGCCATAAATCCGCCCATTGTACTTCACTGTCTGTATCTTTATGCTTTGTTTGTAATATATTTGTGGTGTACAATAAAGTATAAAATAAATAAAATAAATAAAATAATAATTAAAAAAAAAAACAAAAAACCCGCCTGCGTGAAGAACAACTAATAGAAAATCAACTGAAAAAGCTGGAACAAGATAAAAATTCAATATGCACACAAAGTCAGCGAAATAAATAGAAACAATATCAAACATTTTGTGCTGTACATTTAAAATATATTAATACGGTAGTCCTTCGAAACTTTATGCAACGTCGTACATAACATGCAGTCGGAGGAGTAACACTATTTGCAGTGTACGCTAGAATAGCTCGCAGATGGCAGATTTTTTTGCGACTTACTTGACAATTATCGTTACAATTCACACACTATCTTTAAAAATTATTTATTTATTTATTTTGGGAGGAACAACAGCTGAGAAATACAATGTACAAAATTATATAGAAACTAGCCGACCCGTGCCCATTTCGTTGGGCGTTTTAGGAGTAATTATTATTATATTAACTAAATAACATACTTTAAAGAATAAATTTTATAGTATTGTATTGTATTGGGCTCGGTTTTCCGCATTTAGACGCAAAGGTGGTCCATTATGCGTGAAAAAAATTTAATAGTACTTAAAAAAATAATATGTTACTCCTACGCCATCTATCAAAAATCGAGAAAACGTCGTCGATAGACTAAAATAGGACTAAATTAATAACGTCGAAAGACTAATAAATTGTTTTCTAATAGCGATAGATGACGCTAGTTTATTTACCATTTTGATATTATATTTTAATCTTTTTCTTATTTACTGAATTTTTTGTTCAATTACAATAAAATATAGCCTATGTCACTCCTGAATAGTGTAGCTTTTTGTTAGTGAAAAAATTTTTATGATCGGATTTGTATTTGCGAAGATTACCCCCTACATACAAACAAAGTTATAAACTTTACTTATTTATAGTATTAGTATAGAATGTAATGTATGTAATATAAATAATAAAATTAAATGTAATAGTATAGGTATAGAATAATGTAATTGTAATGATAAGGCTTTATATATGTACTTAATAAGATAGGATTAGTAATATAAAATATTAATAAAAATTAAAAAAAAAGAAAGCTAAATTGATAAAATGATATCTAAGCACATAAAAAAAAGTACCTAACTACTAACAATAACATAGGTTAAGTGTACATTGTAAGTAGCAAATAAGTGTACATATATTGTAGCTAGAAAATAAGTGTAAATATAATAAAAGTAATTACTATATAAAAATATAAAAAAGCAATATGTAGAATAGTCTTGATCAGTGGACTCGCGTTGAGTTTTAGAAATTTTAAGACTAGTTACTAAGGCTTCTAGGATTCTAAAGTTGCGGAGATTATACCGATGCATGTTAAAAATACATGGAATAACAAAAGCACAACAAGGGCATAATAAGCCTGTGGATATATCACTAAAATAAAAAAAATACAAAAAGTATTAGAATAGATATAATTGTGTTTGCTCGCAAACGAAAAAAAAACCGACTTCAATTACATCGACAAGTAATACAACGTAGATCGACGAAAAAATAGTCAAGCAACTACGCGTTATCAAAGATTACTCAAAAAGTAGTTATCAGATCTCGATAAAATTTATATGTAACCACATGATAAACATCAGCTTTCGATTAAATTAAAAATTATCAAAATCGGTACACCCAGTAAAAAGTTATTGCGGATTTTCGAGAGTTTCCCTCGATTTGTCTAGGATCCCATCATCAGATCCTGGTTTCCTTATCATGGTACCAAACTAGGGATATCCCCTTTCCAACAAAAAAAGAATTATCAAAATCGGTACATCCAGTAGAAAGTTATGTGGTATAATACAACGTAGGTCGACGAAAAAAGCGTCAAGTAAAAACGCATTATTAGATATAACTCGAAAAGTAGTTGTTAGATCTCAAATAAATTTAAATGGGACCAATTGGCACACACCACCTTTCGATAAAAACAAAATTTGTCGAAATCGGTCTACCCTGTCAAAAGTTCCGATGTAACATACATAAAAAAAAAAAAAAAAAAAAAAAAAAAAAAAAATTGGAAGTAGAAGTAAAAGAAGACCTTTTTTGGAAGTCGGTTAAAAAGCTACCAACATTTCCCCACTGGTAGTCACAAAATATTAAAAAGAAAACTTACGCTACATATAAACCGTAGTAACAAAAACACGTATAGATTACAAAATTTGGTTAGTGAAATGATGTAAGCAAACAGATTTAGGTGCAGTTAAACTTTAGATACAATTATAAAACTATACATAAAAAAAAATATAAACTTATTACTTATTAAAGAAAAAATTACTGATTAGGTTTCTTGTAGCTACACAACTAGCGTTAAATTGATCTAAGTCGAATTTTTTAGAATATGCATTAAATTTACTACCCGCCAGACAAATGAGTTTTGCATATAGTTTGTGGAAACTACTGGTGTGTGTACTAACGGGTTATTGCGAAAATGTTTAGTAGGTACTCCTAAGGAGACTTTGGCTAAAAGATCAGGGCAATCTATTAAGTTACTTGTAATATTTAAAAGATAAATTAAGTCACTATGTGCACGTCTTAGTTCAAGGGGGAGAATATGAAATTTTTTGCAAAGTTGCAGATAGTGTTTCGAGTTATATGGTTGATTTGATTTGAAACAAATGAATTTAATAAAAAAAAAATTGTATGTTCTCAAAACGCACGATGTATGCACCGTACTTGGGGTTCCAGACCTCGGAGGCGTACTCCAAATGACTTCGGATTAGTGAGCAGTATAATAATTTTATAGTTTTGATTTCTTTGAAATCCACAGAAGTTCGCATCACGAATCCTAAAGCCTTAGATGCTTTAGTTATGATGTTGTTGATGTGAGTATCATACAGAAGCCTAGAATCTAGCATTATTCCAAGGTCCTTAATAAAGATCACTCTCTGAAGTGTATGACCTTCCATAGTGTAATCGCAGATTGAAATGTTACTCTTCCTGGCATACGTTATAACACTACATTTGGACGCATTTAAGTCCAAGAGATTGTTGTGACAGTAATTTTCAAGTCTCAGGAAATCAGCTTGTAGATTATGAGCATCATTCTCACTTACAAATCTGGAAAATATCTTCATATCGTCAGCGAAACAGAGCAGTTGAGACGAATGGAGGCAGGAGTTAACATCATCAACAAAAATTACAAACAACAATGCATCAAGCAACGATACTTGAGGTACTCCACTTGGAATGGTTACCCAACCAGATACCAATTGCTGACAACGACCGCCTGTGAGCGATTATCTATATACGAAAAGAACCATCTATGCAGTTCACCCCTGATACCGACCTGATCTAACTTGTTTAGGAGGAGTCTGTGGTGTATCCGATCGAATGCTTTACTGTAGTCAGTATAGATTACATCTACCTGAGCGCCATCCACCATAGCAGCCAATAAAAAATCATTAAAAAGAATTAAGTTCGAAACAGTTGACCGACCCTTCAAGAACCCGTGCTGAATGAGACTTAAAGACCCCTGAAGCGCTGCATAAATCTGATCATAAACGATTTTCTCAAATAACTTCGCTAAAATACGGAGTTTTGAGATAGGCCTGTAGTTTATTATTTTTTGTTTACTGCCTTTTTTATGAACAGGTGATATATAGGCAGACTTCTATATATTTGGCACAATACACTCTTTGAGGGAACGTTTAAATAGTAGATAAACAGGGAATGCAAGCGATACTGCACATTTTTTTAAAAAAACATGCAGGTATTTTATCAGGTCCAGCCGATTTAGAAGCATCTAGTTTAAACAGAATCTTTTCAACTATCTTCGGGCACACCGTTATGCTTGAGATATTTGAGACACTTGGAGTGGTTACCGCCGTGACGTCACCTAAGTCGGGAGAGAAAGTACTAGAAGCGAGGAACGTTGAGCGAAAAAAATGAGGAAAAGGCATTGCAAATTGCTTCACTTGTATTGAGCAAATCGTTATTGTATTCCAAAACACTTGGCATGGCCGCAGACTTCGACCTTGATTTATAATACGACCAAAAGTATTTCGGATTTACTGTAATTGAACTTTCAATAGATCGCATGTAGTGGATGTAACATTCTTGTTCCAAGATTTTGGCTCTAGTACGTAGAATCCGAAAAGATTCTTCGTCAGACCTATTATACCATACGTCTTAAACTTTTTATAGTATTTAGATTTTTCTTTTAAGACTTTCACTAACGCTCGGGAGAACCACTTAGGATATCTTTCGTTGGAAGATAATTTGACGGGAACATGTTTATCTCTTATTGAATACAACACTATAAAAGTGCGCAAGAGAATCATTTATAGATTCAGCCGAAACAATGTAATCCCAGTTTATGTTTAATAGTTCTGAGTTAATTTCGCTATAATTAGCGCGATGGTATAGATACTGCTTATACCGAGGACGGTTCAGAATGGAATAACAAACGGTGCTCATTTCGATGGTTAATACGCCGTGGTGCTGATCGACAGGTACCAACGGGTCAGCACTGGCGTCACATACGGTGAGAGAAACATTACATAAAACGAGGTCCAACGTTCTCTTATAGTCGTTCGTGATACCGTTATATTGTTTTAAATTTAAGGAGTTTATTTCGTCTATAAGGAACGTCTCGGCCTCGGTATAGTAGTTGGTGGGGTTAAATGAGTTACTGTTGTCATCGTTAGAGGGAATCCATAAAATTCCGCTGAGGTTGAAGTCACCAACAATCAAATACTGATCATTTGGGTATTCCATATGAATTCGAGTAACACATGAGAAATAATTACATAAATGTTGTGAGAATGATAAGCCCTGATTATGGTTACATAAGTAAAGAACACAAACGTGTAACTTGCGTTCCAATGTACCAGTTCTATATGTTACCGTTATCCATAAATCCTCCGCACTCGAGTGAAACTCAGGCCGGGGGATAACTAGCAAGTCGCGGCGGACTGCAATTAACACACCACCTCCCCTAGTCTGCCCCGTTAAGCTGTAATCGCGATCGCTACGAAATACCATATAACGTCCATCGAATATTTCTGTCTTAAAAATACTGTCAAGAAGCCAAGCCTCCGTTAACATAATAATATCATACGAACATAAACATAGGTTACGATAAGATACCGTAGTTTTGGTGCGCAATCCCCGAACGTTTTGATAATAAATATTAATTAATAATAATATTAGTCATGTCTTCATAAACTTACGTCATGTCGCAAATCCTTCATTGCTGAAACAAATCATATTAGGCTAATCAATATCTGGCTCTGTGTCAGTCGCTTCTTACCTACTGCATTTTGTCATGGTGCTGGGTGTGGTCAAGAGCTATTTTCAAGGTCTGCATTATTAAGCCGGTACATTTTCCTACTGTTACAATGTTCCAGTTGTGCGAGGTTTTGACAGTCAGACAGCTATTTATACTTAGAGTTATCCTGAACGCATACAACGACAGCCTTACAATTCACTGCTACAAAGACGTGGTAAACATCAAGTATGTCATAATTTAACCACATTTAAAACACGCTTCGGAAATATATTTTGAGTTTTCTGGGTCATTACCTTTACAAGAAGCTTAACGAAATATTAAATATATACCCATTGACAAGACAAAATGCAAACCTAAAAGTACGCCAATACTTACAGAAATTAAACTACGAAGACACAGAAAAACTATTAATCATACCACAGTAAAAACTGGTTACACACGTTGAGAGCAAGGAGGATGTACTACAGCAAATATAGGACTCACACACACAACACAAATTTCAAATAGAGTTTACATAGCTTACCTACAAACAAACTTAATGCATAATTACATACACTCACAAAACACTCTCACACACATAACACACACACACTCAACTCACACACACAAACGCATACATACAAACTTAAGCAATTCATGAAATAATTTAGAAGTTAAGTTGATATACTTACCATCTTACAAACTAAAGGCTAATATGTATATATTCAATTAATGTATAAGATTGAAGGTTCACTACACCAGGCACCTATTACTGTGTAATAAATACACGAAGGGAAGGGTGCTGATAGCCGAAATACAGGGTAAACCTAATTCGACTACAGCCGATAATCTCACTAATTTTGATATTTTTGTCACATTATCAATGTAATATAGAGTGACTTTGTGGAAATCAAAATATTATTAATATTATTATTACAAATAGTTACAAGAAAATATCAAAAACTATCATTACAAACTAATAAATAATTACTGCTGCATCACGCCTTAAAGATCATTCAAGACGATGACGTAGAATAATTTAATTGAACAATAAAAACCATTTGGCATTTTTATGATTTTCTGCCAATGTCGCTCACATAGATTAGTCGATACATATACCTAAACAGTCAATTTGAAGATTTTTTTTTACTTTTTGTTTTACTTGCGTTATTTCCTAAAGCTGTGTGGCTATGGCAGTAAAGAATATAGTCACCCCCTCTCTTCCCATGGGTGTCGTAAAAGGCGACTAAGGGATAACACAGTTCCACTACCACCTTGGAACTTATAAAGCCGAACGATGGCGGGATAACCATCCAACTGCTGGCTTTGAAATACACAGGCCGAAGACGAGTAGCAGCGTCTTTCGTGCGACAAAGTCAGCCCTGCGGTCACCAACCCGCCTGCCCAGCGTGGTGACTGGACTGCGATAGGCTGAAGTGCGTTTGTAAGTCAAACGCCGACCTGGCAGAAGGAAAACATCCTGGTTGAAGAACCTCCGTGAATAGTTTAACCTAAGTACTTGTTTTCTCTTCCGTGGTGCAGCTTCGAAGATTAAGATAGCCATGATGGCCGCTAACCTTCGTAGAGAAGAGGCACCGTGGGAAGAAAAAGATTATCCTAAAAGTTCTTCAAGATATTATTTTAAGTTCGTAATGTAATTTCTAATAATATAAATCTGACACGCGTACACATACCCTACGTTAATAAGAAAAAAGGACAATTTGTTACAGTTTTTTGTAAATATACTTACATGCACTAAAGTGACGAGTACGGAATCGAGTTTAATAAATGCTGAGCGACAGTCGACGTAAAAGTTCAATTGCTGTTGAAAATCGTCTTGATAAGACACCGTTTGTATGAACTTATTTATTAAATCTGCACAAAGTTTTATCTCGTCTTCCACGGTGACCGCACTAAAAAGAAAACCGAATAAGCACATTTTTATTGATTGATAAATATATTACAGATATTTGAGTAACGTATATTCCGTTATAAATAATAATAATAATAACGTTTTTTACTGTGCATCAAAATATACACAAGCAGGAATTACGCAATATTAATTGTTTGCTTGCAAACGAAAAAAAACCGACTTCAATGACACACACACACACTTCAGCCTATCGCAGTCCACTGTTGGACATAGGCCTCCCCAAGTTCGCGCCACAGATCCCGGTCTTCCGCAATCCTCATCCAGCCTACACCGGCAATCTTACATAGATCGTCGGTCCAACGGGCCGGAGGACGTCCCACCCTGCGTTTGACACGACTTCAATGACATCGACAAGTAATTCAACGTAAGTGGACGCAAAATAGTCAAGTAAATACGCATTATCAAAGATTTTCAAAAAGTTGTCATCAGATCTCGATCTTAAATTTGATCGACTTGGGACTACAAGACAAGCATCAGCTAACATAATACTTACTTGATAGAATCGTGTAGTATACAACAAAGTCTCATCAAGCTGGCGATAATGATGTGATCTTCTATTTGTACCGAGTTATATCTCTCGAAGAAAACAGAGAGTACTGTCTTCGCCATCATTGTTCGTTCACTGGACGTCTGTACCAATTCTACGAGAGGCATGAAGGCATCCTGATTTTAAAAAAATGCATTTTTGTTATGCAAATTTATATTAGTTTCATTTTAGTTAACTATCAATTGGAGCAAAAAATAATCATGTTAGTTTCTAAACAGTGAATAGATTTTTTTTTAAATATAATCTATATTTGAATATTGGAATTAACCGGTTAGTACAAATTTTACCATCAAAAAAAGTTCTTCGACATCGGGAATTGACTTCAACATTCTCTTGATAGCCGATTGTATTTGAGAGGAGTAACCGTCAGCAGGCCTACTGCTCTTTATCATGTAGCGTATTGTCCCCCGTAGTAACATATTGATGTGCTGAATCTGAAAATATACGTGTCTTTATGAACATGAATAATTGTGTTTGCTGGCAAACGAAAAAAGAACAGACTTCAATTATATCGACAAGTAATACAACGTAGGTAGATGAAAAAATAGTTAAGTAAATACGCATTATCAAAGATTACTTCAAAAGTTGTAATCAGGTCTCGATGAAATTTAAATGTGACTACATGATAAACATCGACTTTTGATTTAATTAAAAATCATCAAAATCGGTACACCTAGTAAAAAGTTATGCGGATTTTCGAGGGTTTTCCTCGATTTTTCTGGGATCCCATCATCAGATTCTGGTTTCCTTATCATGGTACCTCACTTAGGATATTTACTTTCCAACAAAAAAAGAATTATCAAAATCAGTTAATAAACGACGAAGTTATCGCCGAACATACATAATATATATATATATATATATATATATATGTATACATACATACAGTCGAATTGAGTAACATCCTCCTTTTTTGAAGTCGGTTAAAAATGAAGTTTGTTTATTGGTACTCAATTGGTACTATTACTTTATTGGTAGTCTCAAAAGACTCGCTTATCACGCTATATAAAATTTTCAATTAACATAGTTATTTTTATTACATGGTTATCAGTGCAGCCTCCACAAGTTTACGCCAAAAATAACGTGAACTCATGTGTGTTGCCCATAGTCACCACGCTGGGCAGGCGGGTTGGTGACCGATTACATGGTTATATTAATTATTAATTAAAACGGGATATTTACTATTTTGTTGTATTTTCATTTCGCTTATTTCTAATTTTATGATACCGTTTATACAAGGTAACACCGAAATTTATATAAGCGCGTAACTTCCAAAAGACATTGTCAGGGCAAGATTAGTAATTTTTTTTTATATAAAATTACATATTCACGAAAAAAAATTGGCGGTTCGAAAATCGCCGGTTCAGCTAGTTATACTTAAATATATTTAACAAAAAACTATTTGGTTACCTGTTTAGGTATAGAATTTGTGATTAATAATGATCGAAAACGGAATAATTATCATGTTTATTATTTTCGCTTCGAATGACTTGATCACTCGAGTCTCGTGATCAAGACATTCGAGGTCAATGTCGAAATATCGAGCTCTGCAAAGCGAAAATAATAAACATAGTAAATATCCCGTTTTCGAATAATTTTCGTAATAGAAGTAACCATGTTAATCTAAAATCTTATTAAATATTTATTTTTATTATTTGTCTTAAAGGTTTTTATATAATATATTGTTAGAAACTTTCCCACGACCCGGCCCCTCTACTCAGTGACGTCGTGCGACGGAACGTGGAGGGCGGGGCAATACGCCGCGTGCGCCGCGTCGCATCATGCGATTGTATCGCTCGCTTGGCTTCGAGCTCGCGGCAGCGACGGACGTACTCTTTAGTGCTAATAGGACGCGTATTTATACTTGTGTTGATTAACCAATAAATCTTGTAAGGTTACTCCGTGTCTTATTAATTTAAAAAAAAATTCTCTTTCACTTCTGATTTCTAAGAATATTTAATACCAAATTCGAACTCACCGATAACTGTTTGCAAGCAAACTGTAACCAAGGTTCTAACACTAGAAGGAAGTCTGCGGTAGATTTCATGTTATTTGCTATTTTCCACCAACTTTGACTCAAAGCTTCTGACGAGTGCTGGCGGTAGGGTTCCGCATGGCAGAGGTGTTCTCCGAGTGAACTCAATATTTGACTAAGAAGAACTAAAATCATTATCAATTATTAATAGTGCATATTATAATATATATCGCTTCAGCCTCTAATATCCCACTACTAGGCCTCTTTCCCCATGTAGGAGAAGGATCAGAGCATAATCCACCACGCGGGTTGGTGGATATATTCCCTACTGTTACTATCGATCGCTATCAGGTGTATATGATAACAACCGAGACCGAAAGCTTAACGTGCTAATATATATTGTATATATATACGAGGGCAAGTCAAAAAGTTCGTGGAATGGCGGGATTGGCGAGGGAAAATTTACTCATCGAGATAGGCGCTAATTGAGTGATTCATTGTTAGTATATATACCAAGTTTCAACCTAATCGCGTCATTAGCTTTTGTGTTATCAACGAGTAAACAAGTCACGATGAAACTAGCCACTATGGAGAAAATTGAATATCGTGCCGTCATTAAGTTTCTCACCAAACAAGGAAAGACACCTCAAACCGTTTTTCAAGAGATGTCAGCTGTTTATGGGGACTTCGCTCCTGGGAAAACCATGATTTATAAATGGCACGCCCCTTTCAAACAAGGGACTCCATTGAAGACGACCCCCGACCTGGACTGCTGATTGAGGCTACCACGCCAGAAATAATCGAAAAAGTTGAAAAACTTGTATTGGAAGATGCCCGGCTAAAGACAGCATGCAGCATTAGTTGGAGTATCAGAAATAACCATTTTGAATATCCGACATCAACATCTTGGCATGACTAAAGTCTGTGCAAGATGGGTTCCGAGAATGCCTTTTGCGCATCAAAAACGCGAGCGCGTCGAAAGTTGTCGCGAGTTTTTGGATCGCTGTGGAGAGCAAAGGGAGGAAGTTATGGCCCGAATTGTAACTGGCGATGAAACTTGGGTTCACCATTATGGAATATTATTATATATGGACATAGATCAAGTAAAAAAAGGTAGATAACGCACCTAGAACAGAAAACTGAAGCCACTTTTTTAAAGATGTGTGAGTGAGTGAAGTGTTGACACCTTTTAAAAAAAGTCCCTAAATTTTTTATTAAACAATTAATTTAATATAGGTAAAATGGGTATGTGAAAATAAAAACCTGTTTATAGTTTTAAATAAATTTACTAAAAATAAAACAAAAAATCGGTAGAATAATAAAAAAAATCTATTCGTAAGATAATCGTATGAATGGACACTTCCTATCCCCTCTGTTTATCTCTTTTCAGTTTGCAGTCGGTTTTTTTTAACTATTTTTCTTAAACCTAGAATCCTTTATGTTGTATAAGTTTTTTAAATTTTTCTCGCTTAGAACTCAGAGTCATCGTCATTGTTTGCATTTTACTAATATGATGTAGTCTTATGTTCAAATATTTTTCAATCACTAATCGTATTAAATTGACTTTATGCGCATGGCCAGCATAATTGTGGTCATTTTCTCAGTCTTACAGCCGCTACCCGTTCACCTCTTATTAAAATATTCGTTGGAAACCTAAAACCATGAAATTTGATAGTAAAATATGTGTACCTAGTTTACTCAAAAATTGTAAAAAGTTAAAACATAAAACAAACGAGTTAATAATTCATAAATATATTTTGATTTTTTTATTTTCAATTTATGTAACATAAAATAACACGAGAAAAAAAACAATAACTATGTCTACTTTTTATTTATTTTTCTGATTGCGTACAATTTACTTACCCACATTTTGGGGTATTGAAAAAAAGAACTACTGGCAACACTCCCGTGGTACGTCATTTCGTGACATTGAAATTATAAGTTCCGAATAACCTCAATATTATTTTGGAATAACAAGAAATATAAAGTTTTATATGTACTTACGTGTGAAACGATATTCCTTCAGATTTTTTGTTTACTTTGGTATTGTTTTTGCACCATTTAATCACACAAGACGGCATTTTATAAGCAAAGTTACTGTATGAAGCCTCGTGACATACTAACGAAAATGAGCGTAGTTTGATGCATATGTGTGCGTGAGCGCGTGTATTTACTTGAAGGAGCCGAGTTTTGTGGCTTCACTAACAACAAAGGCCGCGCATTATCTACTTTTTTTTACTATATCTATGTATATGGAAGGAAATATAACATATATAATAATGATAATAATAATAGTGAAGATTGTATAAATATTTATGAAATATATATAAATTATATATATTTTAGTTGTTGTTTTGATTATTATTTTTAAAGAACTGTTGTTTTATTTTATTTCGAAAAATAGTTTTTGAACATTTGAAAATATCTACGTCTTGAAATTTCAAATTGTATGAGTTAGGTAATCTTGTAAGTATAGAATTCTGTACATAGTTGGTGGAGCAGTTCGGGACATAAAATAAGGCAGTGTGTCTTGTGCGTCGTGAAGGGTTGTTTAGTATAATGCGTTCAGCAAGCTCCGGGCAGTGAAAATTACTTCCTCATATATTTTTTAATCTGATCAAAGATTTTTTTTTTCTTTATTACACATAATATTGGTGAAATCATCAACATTTATTTGTTTTGTTGTCAGGTGAATAAATGAGTTATATTTTTGTTGACTTTGATGAAAACCCCACCAATTGAGTGTAGTAGAATTTCATATGTGACGTGAATTGTTATGATGCGATAAATAGCTCATCTTGTTATTTATCTGACTATTTATAGACTATCTTGATAAAAACATATATGTTAAAGTTTTTGGTATTCACATGTAAGCATTATACTTGTCTAGTGTAAAAAAAATTGGTCTTTGTTTAATGTAATTAAGTGTGAAAAACTAAAACTAGCCCGGTGGAGCAATTGGCAGGGGCTTTTTACTTCAGTAGTGGGTTCGATTCCCACGTTGAGACTGGGTGCTATGTTTATATATGTATTATGTGTTACCTATGTCAGGCATTTAGATGCCTACTGTAGGACCAGACGACTGTCTCAATGTTTTAAATAAAAAAATTTACAAACTAATTACAGGAGGTGAAAATATTTTTTTTCAGGTTTTTCAGTGCGAAATCAGTTAAGATAATTGAAGAAAGCATAGTTGATCCAGAAAAAAAGGTGTTAGTCACATACACAAGGAACATAGGATACAAAAAAGTTATGGTATGAGTTTTTAACTTACAGCATAATAGTTTATGTGCCATGTAAATTGCTTATATTGGACCTTCATAGATTAGATTAAGTTTGGAAATAGTTCGTATTGCTTTGTATAGCTGATCATTATTGGTAAATTTCATTGTGTTAAGTGAATAGCTTGTTGATGCAATTTAGAGACCCTGCTCTCTGCTCCAGAGATTTTGGGTTCGATTCCCACCCTGAGTTTGGGTGTTGATATATGTATTAATTTATATGAATAAAAAAAAAAGAATATGTAGTTTTTTCTAGATGGCGAATAGCTCAATTCTCATCACGTGACCAAATTTAACGATCAAAACCAGCGTCAAGCGTCAGCATGAAAATACAGCCTTAGCATCCAATCAATTTTATTCAAGCTGTATAAATTTGAAGATGATCACTTTTGAAAATTTTATTCTAAATGCCAAATTTACTTTTGGTTTAGTTTGAAAAATGATTTTGTCGTTAATTTGTCAAGAAAACTTACCCATGTGTTCTGCTGATTTATGTATTATTTCCAAAATGACTGATGATTTTTTTATAATATTTGGAGAATCGTAAACGGACAGTAAGCAACAGAGTAAAAGTTCACTGGAAAAAAAATTATCTGTCTGTAGGTAAATGTGTATACAAAAATAATATACTCAATAGACTCACAATAAGTAACAATTTCAAATGCACCCAGAACTTCTCCTTTTACATTATCTGTTAAAAGTTATTGATATAGCAAGAGACCCAACATTTACCTATTCTCTGTATTATCACACATTTGTAACAACTCTTCTAAGAAGGTAATTTTGCAGGAAACAGTGTTCAGTGTTCCTGAAAATAACCAATCGATAGCCGGTACATAGAGACTGAGGTACTGATCTGCTGTCAATAGTTGAGTTCCAAATTTTTTTGCCATGGCAGGTTGAAAGATCTGAAAATAATATTAGCCTTTATGTTAGATAGAATTAAATGATATTTAATAATAACTACATAATACTACAATAAGTACATATTATACATAGTCTTGTCCTAATATTGTTGTTACAAAGAATTTTTTTTTTTCTATTGCACTTAAAATTTATTACTATGTATTACAATGTGTTAGTTTAATAGATTAAAAGGAAAGGATACCGGCTCTTTCTCCATACAAACGTAGTCGACTGTTTGTCCCTGGATAATGACACTAGATCAAATATTTTTGTAACATAAAACCTTTTACTGACATGACCATGCCCCTATGTCTTGTTTTTTTTCATATTCTTATTATCATGGAAGTAGGAGACTTCAAAAACTAGAAATATAGCCTAATTTTTTATGCATTTTCAGACACTCATAAAAAAATATATATGCATATTTTCAAAAAAACAATAACATAGCTGAATGCTTTCTTTAGCTTTGTAAAAAAAATGCCTGTTTTAAGGAGAAAATAGTTACCTAAAACGGTTTGTGCTGCAGTTGTCCCTTTCTTGCTGTTTGTGGGATAGGTCTGGGGGAGGGAAGAGTCAAAGCAATACGTATATACGCCAGCGAAATATAAAAATAAAAATATTGTACGTATAGTAAAGTGACATAAAGAGCAAATGAATGATCAATATTAATAAGCCATAGACGAATATAAAATTCATTTTATGTTCAAATATTTTACGCTAAAATATTGCTAAAATTATTTCAAAACCTAATAATATATTGAATATTTTTGCTAAGAATTAGTTACGAAAAAAAAAAATATTAATCGAGCATCATAAAAGGCGACAAATTTATTTTTCGTTTATGTGAAATGGTCGGTAAAAAAGACGTCATAAATAAAATTTACAACAAAATGTCCTATTTTGATTGCTATGTGGCTACGGTAGTAAAGAATATAGCCACTCCCTCTCTTCCCGTGGGTGTCGTAAGAGGCGACTAAGGGATAACACAGTTCCACTACCACCTTGGAACTTACAAAGCCGACCGATGGCGGGATAACCATCCAACTGCTAGCTTTGAAATACACAGGCCGAAGACGGGCAGCAGCGTCTTCACCGTCACCGATCCGCTTGCCCAACGTGGTGACTATGGTGGTGGAAAAACAAACAAGTTCACGCCATTTTTGGCGTGAACTTGTGGAGGCCTATGTCCAGCAGTGGACTATGATCGGCTGAAATGATGATGATGATGATATCATGATTATTATTACCGTAATACTAATAAAAAAATACAATAAGAAAGTTTAAAAAATTAGGACTCTGCTATTTCCCATGCCTATGCTGCCAAACGCTGCCAAGCTGCGAGCTGCGCTTCTTCCATGCCTTCTAGGCTAAAATCAACTTCGAGGTTTACTTTTTCCATTTTTTCAAAGGTTATGCATGGTCAAATATAAAAAAATAAAGGTACGTGGGGGCTTTAGAACCTCCTCTGTTTTTCTTTCGTCGGAAAAAAATTACTTAATTGGTATCTTGACATTACTGAGGAGCAGATTAATAAACTTGAGCGAATCCAGAATTTATGTACCTATGCGATTCATATTTGGACTTCGCAAATATGGTGATATTTCTATGTATTATTTCTGTTTTGGTGTACAATAAAGTGTATTGTTATGTCATGTTACGTTAATCAACCACTCTTTTAAAAAATTGAATCGATTATGTAATTTGCCTAACTAAAAAGACATAAATAAAATCATAGTTAAAAAACCCGCCTGCATGATATTTGTAAGTGTACAGTACATAATGTTTGATATTGTTGTGATTTATTTAGCTGGCTTTGTGTAATTATTGAATTTTGATCGTGTTCCAGCCTTTTCAGTAGACTTTCTATTAGTTGTTCTTCACGCAGGCAAGTTTTTTTTTTAATTATTATTTTTAACCATTGTTATATCGTCGCAATTATGTGTTAACTAATATAACCTATACCTACGTATTAATAACCGCGATAATCATGAGACATTAGAAGTTATATATCTACTATGACAAACGTTTTATACTAGATATGTATGTATCACCACACTACATGTACATACTTTACTTACACTTATACTATATACTATGTATTGACACTATATGTATGTATCTCAACACCCATTCTTACATACACCTCAACCATGTATAATATACATACCTAATTCGTACATAAAGTACCTAAGTATTTCAATAATTACCCACTAAAATATAGTTATGTATCAAATCACATAGAGTATCCAAGTCAAAATAATAAGTAGTACGAAATCCAATAAAAGCAAGTAGAGTCACAGGAGTACGAACCAGAATAAATTCAATAAAACAAGCCAAAGTCAGAAAAAGAGCACTATGCGCTATATGTAGTCAATCGCAAACGAAAGATGCGAATACTAAAAAATATCATCAACAATTAAATAGCTGAATAGCTGGCGCACGCACACTACCACCACGAACTATCCTGCTGGAATGCGGTGGTGTGGCGAACTACAGGGCACTACACCTCGGGACACCGAGGTCGCTCCAGGAAGTCGTCGGCAACGTGAAGGGTCTGCTAGGCTTCCTCAAGGAGCTAGGCTGGCACGAATAGTGTCCACAGCCAATTACGCAAAATAGGCGCATTAAGACGTCGAGTTGCGGAAAATAGCGCGTGCTTATCAACATCAACAACTACCACCACGATTGTCACACATTGACAAAACAGAGCGGAAGTGGCGCGGGGCGCGGTAGCGGCATACAGCGAGACAAAAATTTTTTATTCAAATACCTATTTTTCAAAAGTCTCTTAGGTACCCTTTCCTCTTAATATAATATAAAACCATTAAAAATATTTATATTTTTTTAATGGTTTTATATTATTTTTATACACTTATTCAAAGTGGTCCCCATTGGCTGCAATACAGTCCTTTAAACGTCAAGGCCAGTTCCATGGGAAAATTCTTCACTGCTAATCGTATGGATTGTTTTAGGAACTCCAAATTATCATGGCATTTAGAGAATCTCTAATGAAGTCCGCAACGTTAGCTTTTAAACAAAATTGGGTGGATCGAGCGTTATGATCCAGCGCCGAGTCTTGCTCAAAGGACCATTCTTGTTTATTGAACATGGTGTTGTTAAAATTCTTAACTACCTTCTTTCTTTTCTTAGTATCTTGGTTACACTTGTGCCGATGTTTTGATAGTTTTTTCACAAAAATATGGCTCAGTCATTCATAGCTAACACCCTACCAAACCATCACTGAAGTCGGATAATGCCCACATTGTCCTCTGTTGACTAATTGGGAAACTTCCTTGGAGCTTTGAGGATAATCACGGTAATTTTGTATGTTAAAATATTGCTCAATTGAAAAAATATCTCATCTGTCTACAAAATTTTTCTGTGACCTCTCTTTACGTACTGCTTAAGTAGTTGTTTTGATTTTACCACCCTATTCGATTTTTTAAATTATCATTTACATATTATCTCTTATAGGCTGCAAGTCCTAAGTCAAGAAATAAATCTTGTTCTATCAAACAGAGGAGGTTTCATTGTACCTATCGGACTAATCTAGAGCTCGGTGCACCAACATATGACTAATACCAATCGTATACGCTTCAGCTTGTAATATCGCACTGCTGGACATAAGCCTCTTTTCCCATGTAGGAGAAGGATCAGAGCTTAATCGACAACGCTGCTCCGATGCGGGTTGGCGGATATATTTGCTACTCTTAGTAATGATAGCTATCAGGTGTACATGATAACAACCGGGACCGACGGCTTAACGTGCTCTCCGAGGCACGATGGGCAGACCCACAAGGACTGCACAAACACCCAGACCACGGCAAAGATCTGTATGGCCAATACAAATGTCTGTCACGTGCGGGGATTACGAGTAAATCCGCAACCGCCAGCGCAAAAGCCACAAATCAGTGCTGTGACCGTTGCGCCAATGCGTCGTCCAACCAAATGTATGGAGAATTTTAAAAATTGTATTTTGCTCCATACCTACTTTGTATAATGCAATCACAGCAACTCGGTCCTCTTTATCACACTACTCTTTTTTATACTATCACGAAATATTTTACAATTGATTGGCACGAAAATGAGAAAACACCATACAATGATATAAAAGTGACAGATTCCAAATTCAAATGTAATATTTTGTTTATTTCTATAATTTTAACAGTATTTATGGCCCAGACTATGTACTTAACAGATTTCATGGAAAGAGCTTTCCATAGAAAGTTATTTAAAGTTAAACATACCTGTTGGTATTCTTCAAGAAATTCCTTCAAATTATCGTAGAAATAACATTCGCTCTCCTTGCCAAACAACGAAGAGGCTACTTTACACAAATATACCCTGACATATATACCAACTAGGGGATTTCCAATACCTCTTATCATTGTTATCAGTCTTAAAATTGCAGGTTTTATTTCCTCTTTTGAAATAAACACGTAACATTTTAATAAAGCCATCTCCATGTACAATCGTGGCAGTAGTTCCCTTATTGACGCCATTTTAAACATCCAGTTCTGGCACGTTTCTCTAGCAGACTCTGGTACCAGATTACTATCAATGTCCTCAAACTTTACGTTATCGCTACTGAAAGATTGTTATAAGTATGTTGTATTAGTATTTTTTTACATTAAGTAGTGTATAGATATAGTAAGTAATGTAAGAAATCTGGAACTTAATTGATTATAGCTAAGTAGCTAAACACCAACACACTTGGCCGTTGAGTATGAAGTATTAATTTCTTTATATTTATATGAAAAATTATCATTTCTTTATATTTATATGAAAACATACCCAAAACTCTTTTTTTTAAGGCGATCAAAAACTAAAGCTCCAAAATTGTCCAAAACATCACTTATTAACACAAATTTGCTTGGATAGAATTGCATTACACTAATATCAGACAGCAACTTTGAACATTGAATAGCAATTTTGAAAGCCTTTACCCTTTGTTCTGAGTCCCAGGCCTGCAACATTAATAAAAATATTAATTATTTTAATTTTATTAGTAGCAGTTTAGAAATAAAGAAGATAATGTGAAGAAATATTTGAAAATAAACTTATTATTAAATATTGGTAACCAAATCAAAATAGACTAAAATACCCTCTTAGCTTATGTGATCGTAAGTTTTTATTTAGTTTTAATATTATACAACAAAATAATCTCTGTTAGATTAGGTGGCAAACAATTTGAATATTTATTATAAAACTACCCATTTGAATAATTGTGTTTGCTCGCAAACGAAAAAAAAACCGACTTCAATTACATCGACAAGTAATACAACGTAGATCGACGAAAAATTGTCAAGCAACTACGCGTTATTAAAGATTACTCAAAAAGTTCTTATCAGATCTCGATGATATTTATATGTGACCACATGATAAACATCAGCTTTCGATTAAATTAAAAATTATCAAAATCGGTACACCCAGTAAAAAGTTATTACGGATTTTCGAGAGTTTCCCTCGATTCCTCTGGGATCCCATCATCAGATCCTAGTTTCCTTATCACAGTACTAAACTAGGGATATCCCCTTTCCAACAAAAAAAGAATTATCAAAATCGGTACATCCAGTAGAAAGTTATGCGGTATAATACAACGTAGGTCGACGAAAAAAGCGTCAAGTAAAAACACATTATTAGATATAACTCGAAAAGTAGTTGTTAGATCTCAAATAAATTTAAATGGGACCAATTGGCACACACCACCTTTCGATTAAAACAAAATTTGTCGAAATCGGTCCACACGGGCAAAAGTTCTGATGTAACATACATAAAAAAAAAAAAAAAATACAGTCGAATTGAGAACCTCCTCCTTTTTTGGAAGTCGGTTAAAAAGTTGTTTAAATTATTAATAACACACCAACCACCCCAAAATACACTTACACTGATTTTCGAAATAAAGTTTTTATTTTTTTGTTCTTTTTATTTGTTTTGGTTATAAGAAAAATAGAGCTAGAGATACATAGGTAGCAATAACTCAGTAATTTTGCAATAAAAAAGTGAGTGTAATACCACGTAAGAAACTTCATGAAACGGCATGTTTTTAAGCTACGAGCCACCTAGATCTCCCTAAGTTTTTTTATACCACAGGTGCTCAAACTTTATCGCAAAAAATTCGAATATATATTTTTTTTACCGTTGTAGATTATTTTTTTTTCTGAGTAGGCTCCATGCCCCTCAACAAGCACCTACGGGGTTATCCTTAAATTACTGGACTCCCTCTATATATAGGTGCCCCAAAACTCAACGTCAAGCCGAAACGGGTTAATAGGATTGATTGTAACTATCATGAGCAAAATCAGAAAAAAATCTACCCCATGCAGTTTGAAAATTATCGGCATTTAAGAAAAACTTAAAAATTTTAAAACTTAGTTATTGTGGTTAATTTTTATTATTTTTGTTCATTTAAACTTTGAAACCGTAACCTTAAATAACATTTCTAGAACTACAGTTAAAAATAATGACACACTTGCCCCAAGTTTTCTAGAATTAAGACTATGTTGAACTATGAATTTAAAATTTTCAAAATTTGTCGACCTTAAAAAAAATATTACTAAAGTGCCTTGGCAAGTGTCATTAAAAGTTTGCACATTTAATCCGGATTGTAAAATGGTACAATACTTGTTAGTTTCGTACTAACAAAAAAAAAAAAACGAGTAAAAAATATAAAACCTCAAGTAACCCGATTCTTGCTAACCTACTTTACTCAGTTCAAATGTTTTTTATTTGCACAAGCTCTTGGTAGTTTCTTAATTTTACGACAAAATGATGAGAGAGAGATGAATAGTGGACATGTTGCGCGATTATCCTAAAAGGTTTTCATTTTATTTATTTATTTATTTATATGTACAAAAATCCACAGCTACATTTTATGTTTCTTAAACCAATACAGAACATCCAAACAAAGGCCAATTTCGGATTTTACATTATTTAAATTACACTGTTAAGGTAGACAAAGTTGAGTCGAGGTAGTAAAACACAGTTACAATAAAATGAGAAATATATAAAATGTTAAATAAATATCTATGGTCAATAATGTGTGGATGTGTATGGTAGAACAATGCTATAAAGGCATAATGAAAATCCCCAATTCATCCAAAAAATTCTCTGGTCAGATGAATCTGCATTTAAAAAAGATGGTTACATAAATTTACACATATTTCACGAGTGGCATGTGGCGAATCCACATTTAATGCGAGAAGTACCTTTACCTTACCCAGTACCTTTTTAAAGTAAACCTGCGGACCGGAATTTTAAACGGCAAAATTGTTGGGCCTGTTGAGCTGCCTGAGAACTTAAATGACACGAATTACCAACATTTTTTAAGGGAAAATTTACCAACTTCGTTAGAGGACGTACCACTAACAGATCGTCGGCACATGTGGTATCAACAAGATGGCTGCCCAGCGCAATGCAAGTAAGAGATATCCGGGAAGGTGGATTGAACGTTCAGGCACTATCTCGTGGCCAGCCCCAGATTTAAATCCCCCGATATTTTTTTATTGGGGCGTTCTCAAAGAAAAAGTTTATTCAAATACCATTGAGAGCGTAGCAAAGCTGCGTGAACGAATTTCTCAAGCTGCTGAGGACATCAACTCTCGAGGATATGCCCGGCTATGGTATGGTACGGTATGGTAAATACGGGCTGGTTTCCGCGACTCGACGACTTTGCGCCTATTTTGCGTATGTGGGAATGTGTCCATTCACTCCTGCCACCCAAGCTCCTCCAGAAACTTCAGAAGTCTTTTTGGCTTCTTGAAGATCTCCGGAAGTGTCTTCAGGGGGCCAAGATGTTGTGCCCGGTAAGCTGCTACACCTGGACAGTAGAGAAGTACATGCGTAGCCGTTTATTCTGTTCCCATGCAAGCTCTGCACAGGGGACTATCGGTAATGCCTATATTAAATAGATGTTTGTTATACGGACCGTGTCCAGTCAGTGCCGCAATTGTTTTGTCTCAGTTGACGTCTGTCCAGATTTATTAGAATTCTTGCCAATTTGGCATCAATTACTGGCAGCGCCAACTTGGCTTGCCTACAGTCCTCAACTTCGGACCGTAGTGTGATGTGTTAGCATTTCATGCGTTGTCTAATATGCCTTAAGATGTAGGGCATGTATTGAGGCTGATGGTAAACAATTTGAACAATTATTGTAATAAAAAATGTTATTTCCCTATCTGAATTTTATTACAATAAACTAGACCACGTTTCGCCTTGACATTGGAGTTTTGGGACGCCTGTATATATACAAGAATTGCTCGTTTAAAGGTATTAGATTTATAGAATAACTAGCTGTGCACGCGGCTTCGCCCGCGTTGAAATCAGTGTTTCGCAAAGTTTTCCCGGCAAACTTCCAGTGAAACTATCCTCAAAATCAACTTAGCCGTTCCATAAACCTCCTTCTTGAAGCCCTCTCTATTGGTGAAACCACATGAAAATCCGTTCAGTAGATTTTGAGCGAATCGATCACATACTTTTGGGGACTTTGTTTTATAATACACTAACTGTTGCCCGCGACGACGTCCGCGTGGTTATGAAGACATGCGTTTCTATTAAAATGTTTAAAGCAAATTTTTTTTATTTCAGTCACTTGAAATGCTTATCCCACTGAGTAACTTTTTTAAAGGCACAATTTAGTATAATTTAGTAGTTATTTTTATAAAACCTCTCTACACACCACATTTTTAGTTTTATTTTCAGGCTGCAGTAAAAATAACCTATCAGGCGGACTTATAGCTGCTGTATATGTTTCATACAAACTATCAACCCCAATTAAACCACCATAGCGGCGGAATATCGCAAAATCCGCGCGAGTTTCGAAAAATCCGTTCTTAGCAAACGTCTACTAACTATAATCTACCTCCCTGCCAAATTTCATTTTTGTCCATCCTGGATGGGTAGATCATCCAGCGGTTTTTGAGTTCTCATGATGAGTGAGTCAGTGACCTTTATCTTTTATATATATAGATTACGATGCATTATTTGGACACCTCCTCACCATCTATAGAGCAAACATTTTAAATTTCAAGTCTCTTACTTCAAAAACATAGGACTTTCATACAAACTTCCGACCCCCGTTTTATCCCCTTAAGGATCGAATGTCGTAAAATCCGTTCTTCGCGGATATCTACGCCCTACAAGAAACCTAACAGCCAAATTTCAAGTTTGTAGGTGTTATAGTTTCGGAGATTTCGTGATGAGTGACCTTTCGCTTTTATGTATATTATAGATATAGATATGTGACTAGTGACAAAATATATGCAATGCTTTTTAAGTAAATACTCAGAATTTTCACCTTTTTTATTTCATCATCGAGCATGTGTATTTTAGTAACAAACTCTTGCTGGCTCAAACCCATCGTTTTCCTAACTGATGTTTCATCAAAATCATCAAGTTGTTCTAGTCTATGTTTCACCTTCTCATTAAGATTAGATACCTGTCTTAATAAAGCTGAAAAAGAACTAACTTAAAACAAAACAAAAAAAGAAACAAAAAATTGGTTTAGTACAAACTTAACTACTATATAAATTATTATAGATAAGAATGAAATGTATCACACTTTTTTCACCCCCTGGCAAATAGCTGCTGATAATTGTCAATTTTTCTCCTGTAGTATATTTGTTTAGAATAGCTGCACATTTCATACTCCAAATTTTACTATAGTTTATAACATCATCAAATTTTTCTATTGGATCTGAGTTCTGAAAATGTAAAGTTTACAAGATGTGATAAATACAACATTTATAACATGTACTAATACAAAATTATTACTGTGTGGCTAGGGTACTAAAGAATATAGCCACCCCCTCTCTTCCCGTGGGTGTCGTAAGAGGCGACTAAGGGATAACACAGTTCCGCTACCACCTTGGAACTTAAAAAGCCGACCGGTGGCGGGATAACCATCCAACTGCTGGCTTTGAAATACACAGGCCGAAGACGGGCAGCAGCGTCTTCGGTGCGACAAAGCCAGTACTGCGGTCACCAACCCGCCTGCCCAGCGTGGTGACTATGGGCAAAACACATGAGTTCACGTTATTTTTGGCGTAAGCTTGTGGAGGCCTATGTCCAGCAGTGGACTATATAGGCTGTAATGATAATACAAAAGCATTTATTTGATGACAAAAAAGAAATACAGTGCAATTTTGAACTTCCTCCTTTTTTGAAGTTGGTTAAAAATTAAATAGATTGTGGGTTGTCTAGAAGAGATCACTATCTAGTGATAAGACCGCCCGTTGCATGCGACGTAATTATTATTATTTTTTTTCCTTTAAGCTTTATACTTATGTAATTGTTATATGTTACTGTGTGCAATAAAGTTATTTATTATTATTATTATTATAGATTTTAAAAACTTACATTTTCTAAGTTCATTTGTTCAAACCTTAACAATGGGTCCAATTCTTCAAATGAAGAACTCCATTTGTGAAGACTTTGTATAAAACTTTTACTTGCACTAATTTTCTGGAATTTTAGTTTTTTTTAAATGTATTTCATAAATATTACTACCTATAAATAGTATTTTTCTTACAAATACCACATATTAATGGTAACTAAAATCATGAGAGAAATTTTCTTGATAACTAAAATTCTATTTTTGAATCTATCAACATACAACAAAATTATATTGGAATACATACTAAGTTAAGAACTTCTACTCTTAAGGGATGATTAGTTACTTCCAAACTAGGGTATTCATGCTTTCGTGTCTGTATTTTAGCAGAACGCCTGTAAAAAGTTAAACAACATAAAATAAAATAGAAATTGCATTATAAAACCGCAAAAAATGCTCTTTATGTACCATTTATAATAAGTAGGCATTTCTCATAAAAATAGTGGATTTTAATGTAATATATTTTAATGGAGACCGATATAAAAAACAAAGTTTTTATGTTTGAATCGAAACGTACGAAATGAAAAACACTTCTACAAAATATGAATAACTTAATAAATACTTAAATAGTGATTAGTTAATACAGAATTATTTGGGGGCTGTTACGCTCAAAGAGTATATAAGTACGCTGGTTAGGTACGCTGTTATTGGATTATAAACATTGACAATTTGACATCGTGATGCGTGATGACATAAACACAAAGAGCAACACGGAGGGGAGTAGCCATGTACAGGCGTTCCCCTCTGTCAAGGTATAAGGCCAAATGGCCATATGCAAACAATAAAACTAGTTGCAGCCGCACTGATCACTAGACTAAATCTAGTTTCGCGATTGAATCAACGTCCTTCAAAAAATGCCAAATTGTTCTGTTTTTTGCTGCAAAAAAAGATTTGCCATGTCAAATTTACTAAAACATGGCGTTACCTTTCATACGTAAGTATTTTTTAATCACATTATTACTTGTATACATCTTTTAAACCCTTTTTAAACTTAAAAATTACAAATATTATCGTTCGTGTTGACTCGATTTGTTTACCAACATAGGCCGCTCGCCCTCATACAATATGCGGATCGGTCGAGCGACTGATCGAAATCTATTTCCGAGAAGTCACTGTCGCCGAGCGATAGTGTTGTTACCGGTTTGTTTGTAGATGGTTATCGATAAAAACGGCAAAGGCAAAAGAGGAGACAGACATTTTTGAGATTTTGATTTATTTAAAATATTATATTGCTAGCTTTTTTTAATAAACATAGTTATATAATAAAATTGCATTAAATTAAATATAATACACGTATTATGAGTATGAATACATTTTACTAGAATTACTTAATGTGATTTTCCACCATAATGTTTTATATAAAAATTTGGCAGGTTTTCTAAAAATCCAAATTTAAGGGATACATGGAAAAAAATGGTAATAACAGATTAACCTGGATGCCCACAAAAAATAGTTTAATTTGTTCAGATCATATCAATACCATTATGTAGTATGTTACATTTTTGTATATATATAAATTTTATTATCTTTTATTTTATTTATTTTTTTCTTTGGTGTTTTTTTTTATATTTATATTTTTTTCTTCTTAATGAATACTTCTTGCACTGTTTGCCTCGCAATATGAAACACTTACTCATGACCATGGGTTGACTGGAAGAAATCTCTTTCAGAGATAAGTCCACCTTTGCCATAAACCTTTCTATTATTTGATGTTTTATATCTATTTTTTGAGTGCAATAAAGTATATAATAAATAAATAAATAAATACCACTAACTTTCAAGTGTTGGCGAACAATAGAAGTCAATTAGTCGAGGGCACTAAACCAACACTAACGCCACACTGTTTTTTTTGTCTCATATACAAGGTAATCAAGATATGGTTCACCTTAGTCATAGTAGTGAAATGAAGCTTAGATTTATCAACTTTGAAAATTAACAATGTCCATCCTTTCAGAGTCATTAACAAATCATTCAATCTAGCAGATGACAAGCTATCATCTTATGATGCCATTAGTGTTACGCTCCCTACTCCCGATTCGTTGACATCACCGTGTACATCATCAAATCCTCAAAACGTATGTTAACTTTAAATCGTTTATTGTAGACTGGCATTGTTTGGCACAACAACGTTGCACCAAACGTATTGTGACATAATTATAATAGTTAGACATAGGCTGTCGCGACACTTTTTAACTGACTTCCAAAAAGGGGAGGTTCTCAATCTGACTGTATTTTTTCATGTATGTTACTTCAGAACTTTTGACTGGGTGTACCGATTTTGATGATTTTTAATTTAACAGAAAGCTGATGTTTATCATGAGGTCGCGTTTAAATTTCATCGAGATCTGATAACAACATTTTGAGTAACCTTTGATAACGCGTATATATTATGTATATTGTATTACTTGTCGATGTAATTGAAGTCAGTTTTGTTTTCGTTTGCAAGCAAATACAATTATTGTAGATAATTATGTGTTGTACAAAGTCTTACTACATTATGTATTTCTATTATCATTAGTTTTTGCAGCGTACGCAATGTAAGGAATTTTTTAGGTTATTTTTTTATCCCTTGGGTTACATTATTGGAGTTTTAGTAAGGATCCCTAATATTTTTGAAAATATAGTATAACCTATGTCGCTCAAGGATAGTGTAGCTTCTCAACGGTGAAATAATTTTTGAATCGGTCCAGTAGTTTCGGAGCCTATTCAATGCTAACAAACAAACAATCAAATCTTTACTCTTTATAATCGTTTATTTTACATGAAGATGTTTGATTTGTAGTATATAATAAATTAAGTCTATTTTTATAATAACGTCTTACCTTTGTATCATTTTAAAAACCTTATTTCCCTAACCGAGTACTTGAATTTATCGATAATGGATATCGACAGTTGTTACAACCACGGCTGTAGGCAACTTGTCAGTGTAGTTGCGGCGTGTCATTATACTGTAATGACACAGAATGTATCTATGTGTGTGTGAAAAATGTAAGTGTGATTTTAATTTAGTATGTGTGAGTTTCGTAGTGACAGACGATTATTTTTGTGTGGGAATTAGATAAAGTGTGCATGTGTGTAATTTCCCCCCGCAAAAAATGACAGAAAGTTTTGTATCGGTAGCAGACGCAAAGGCTACTCCCCTCCGTGTTGCTCTATGCATAAACATTAACAATTTGACAATCAGTGATTCAGTGCACCTCTGCATTGCCAACCCCAAGAAACTAAAAAACAGCGCTCACCAATAATAATAAAAAAACAGGAGAAAACACTAGGTTTTTCATTGTTAAAGAAACATTATTTTCCATTTTCATCCTTAATTGCCTCATCTTTACCAATTTCAGACTCACTTTCATTCTTAAAATCATACATTGTTGTTAAATTTCTTTATGTGCCTTTTTGTGCTTTCAAATGAGTAGCAATCAGTTATTTCCGATTTAACCGTTTGCTACTTATTTGAAGATTTAATGTGTATGACCTTCCGGTCGATATTTTGATACGTAATTAAGTTTTCATAATATTAATAGCAAAGGATAATCTTTACACGGTGACGCTACAAGTAAGTACAAAAGTTTCTTCAGCAATTCACACAATTCACACAAAGCCTTAAGGTAAAAGGTTAAGACACCACGTTGGCGCAACGGTCACAGCCATGGTTGTACCTATTGCGCTGGCGGTTGCGAGATCAATCTCCGCACATGACAAACATTTGTATTGGCAATACAGGCCTTTGCCGTGGTCTGGGTGTTTGTGCAGTCCTTGTGGGTCTCCCCACCGTGCCTCGGAGAGCACGTTAAGCCATCGGTCCCGGTTGTTATCATGTACGTCGTTACTCATAGTTGGGAATATATCCGCCAACCCGCATTGGAGCAGCGCGGTGGATAAAGCTCTGATCCTTCTCCTACATAGGGAGGCCTATGCCCAGTAGTAGGATGTTACAGGCTGAAGCGTACACAAAGGTTTAACATGTGTGAATGCTTGAAATGTTTTAAAATATCCGAGAAATGTGTTTTGGAGAATCTTGTATGCGGTAATTTTGTACAAAGTTTGTACATGATTTCAACGTGTATAAAATATGAATGTCAATCATATAAGACTGGTCGGGGAATTCTTTTGAAACCCATCCGAATACTGCCGAATTCGAATCAATCCAGTAAATACTGCCATCTAGTATCATTGTGTGTTATTATTTAGTGGTCATCAAAACATATTACTGATATTACATAGTGTAATAGATAACGCTGAACACTAATTGAAAAACAGTAAAAATTAGAAATGAAACAGAAAACACAACATCAATGTAAAAACAGCAAATCTACTATTAAAACAGTAGGGTTGGTAGTCCTGCAGGCCTAGCATGCGCGCCACGACAAAATTTTGTCTACCCCTTTTCACGTATTATCTCTCTATGTCTACAGTAGCTAACATGCGTGCACGCGATACTCTTCTCGTTACGTCAAGAAAAGATAATCATTAAATTTTAGTGATCTGTGATATTTATCTCTACGGAAACTAACATGACATCGTAATTTTGTCGAATTTTGTCGTTTTAGGAAGAGGAACTTCTCGTCTTCAATATTATCGACGAGAAAGACGATAAATAAAAAATAAATAAAACCGGGTGCCTATTTTTTGTATACCATGGCGTTTCCCTATTATAATTATATAATTTCGGTATACGAAGAGCGGGAAATGCGAAAAGTCGAGTGAAGTGTGCCATATAATGACACAAAAAACGTATTTGCGCCCTGTTGCTTCTTATTCTAAATAATAATAATAATAATACTTTATTTCAGACCAAAGTATAAGTCCATATTGGGTTAGTACAACAAGACAAGACAACATTCAGAATAAAAAACAAAACAAAATTATATTAAAAAAATCAATAACTAAAAATAAAATTAAATAGAATAAAAGTAAAATCAATAATCAAAAAAAAAAATTCAAAAATTCAAAAAAATTTAAAAATTAAAAAAAAAAAAAAAAAAAACAATGCGTGATAGAATTACAATTATTTAATGTGCGACAAGATATAAAGCACAACACGAGCATATTGTTTATATATATATAAATAAATTCATTTACTTACGCCGTTTTATTTTCCATATTAGATTTTTTAAATTAGATATACACTTTTTATCTTAGCCAAAAGGCCGAGAACATTGTTAAATAAAACATGTGTCACTCGTTTGAAATTATACAAACGTTGGCTCATCCCGGTTTGGCACGATTGGTCAATAACCTTGTAAATTCAACTTTACGACATAAGAAATTAGAATGATATTCAGTTGTGATTATGGTTGATAATGTTTCTCTACTCGACAAGGCGAAGTCTTCGGAAGATAATTTTGTCTCTCGTAGTGCGCATGTTAGGGTAATCGAGAAAATACTCGATGTAGACATTATCTCTCTCTCTCGTCAAGAGATATCTCGTTGTATGCATGCTAGGCCGGCTGGTGCCCCCTTGCATCACTTTCTGGCTGCGTTCCACTAAGCGTCCACGACGCTCGCAAAGCCTATTCTATCGTTCCATTTTCAGCGATCACGACATCACGACGATCGATAGCGTTGTTGATAGCATATGTGAAACGCGCCCATTATGTTTTGACATTTGACAATAATTTGACAACAATATTGCGATTTGTGTTATGTTTATTTATATTATTGTAGTTTGTGTGTATATAGTTTAACGACATATACTCTTTGTTTAACGAGCAATGGAAGGTGAAGCTGTTGGAGAAGCATTTGGCCAGTAATAATCATGGGTGGAAGTAAAATGTTCTTCTGTATTATGATCGTGCCAACTTCAGAAGATATCTATTTTAATTCGTTTTACAAAATATTACATACACGTGTTACATGAAGTTGGCACTTTTTCAAAAAAGAACACCATTCGTATTACCAAAAGTATTTAAGTAGAGGTTAAAGCGAATATTTTATGATTTCCATTATATAATTGTAGTAATTTAAACAGTATTTATTAAACATGTCTGTTTTAAGTAAAAATGTGATTGTAGCTTTTAAAAAATATCCTGTTCTGCGAGGCATGGCATCATACGGAATTATTTGGCCTATTTCAAGTTTCATACAACAAACATTTGAGGGAAAACGTTTTGGTAAGTATAAGACTTGACTGTTCTGGTGTAATGGGACGTATGTCGTGTCGGCGGCACCTAAACACCGGCGGTTGCGGGTTCGATTCCCGCACGGAGTGAATAATTGTGTTTATCACTCTTCATCATCATCATCACTTCAACCTTTCGCAGCCACTGCTGGACATAGGCCTCCACAAATTAGCGCCAAAAATGCCGTGTACTCATTTGTGTTGTCCATAGTCACCACACTGGGCAGGCGGGTTGGTGGCCGCAGGACTGGCTTTGTCGCTGACGTTGCTGCCTGTCTTCGGTCTGTGTATTTCAAAGCCAGCAGTTGGATGATTATCCCACCATCAGTCAGCTTTATAAATTCCTAGGGGATAGTGGAACTGTATATCCTTTAGTCACCTCTTACGACACCCACGGGAAGAGAGGGTTTATACTCGTAAATATTGTTTATATAAATATTTATTTCCAGTCTGTTTGTTAGTCCTTGTGGGTCTACACATCGTGCCTCGGAGAGAATGTTAAGCTGTCGATTCTGGTTGTTATCATGTTCACCTGATAGCTATCATTACTCATAGTAGAGAATCAGTTTCCGAGTTCCTAAATATCATACCCGTAATACAACTATGTTAGAAGTTCCTCAACATTATTCGAATTATTTAAAAAACTCGCTGTTACTAAGACTCCTTCATACGTATAACACACTATTTAAAAACGTCGACATCTTCACAAAGTCTAAAAGGATATTCAAAACCAATATAGTAAAAATACTATCTGAGTCACTGTAACAATGTATAAACTATAAGTATATGTTATGTATCTGTATATGTATGATGTGTAGTTATTTATATATGCCTCTTTTACTATGTTATTTATATATGTGTACTGTTAAGTGTTAGTTAACTGTATCTCAACATCAAATTCTCTTACAAGCATTTTTTGTGTATCGGAATGTACTGATTATGACTGTTGTTTTCTTTTTCTTTTTTGTCAACGATATCTCCATAATACCAATTTGTTAACTTTACCTGTTATTGGCTATATTATTTTTTATATGCTTTATGATAAGAATAGTATATAACAAGCTGTTGGTTTTCTGAATAAATAAAATAAAAATGAAATAAAATATATCCACCCATCTGCATTGGAGCAGCATGGTGGATTAAGCTATGATCCTTCTTGTACATGGGAAGAGGCCTATGCCCAGCAGTGAGATATTACAGGCTGAAGCGTAAGTATTATATAAAACTACTGTTTGACTTGTAATTATAACTTAATTTGTTTTTATAGTGTATAAGACAGTTTTTATGATGTAAACCATGCAGTTGTTCACCCATTATGTTTATATTGTTTTCCCCGTTTCCTTACAGATTCTGATAATAAATATGATTGGCTGAGATGTGCTCGCTTTGGTTTATATGGATCCTGTTATGTAGCTCCTACACTCTACAGTTGGTTAACAGTTGCTAGTATAATGTGGCCAGGAAATATGGTTAGAAGTGCAATTGTTAAGGTAAATTTGAACTATTTAAAATTTATTTATTTGGAACTAGCAAAGGCTTACACAACAGGCTTACAGGCAAAAAAACAAATTCATTTAAAAAAAGATAAAAAAATAAATAGAAATAAAATATGATGTTGCAGCTATCAACTTTTTAAAACCAATAAATTACTTCAATTAATTTTCATCTGTATTTTACAGACATTCTTTGAAACCATTACATACACCCCTTTTGCAATGGTTAGCTTTTATTTTTTCATGAGTTTATTGGAACTTAAAACTTTTGATGAAGCTGTTGCTGAAGTAAAAACTAAATTCTGGCCCACTTATAAGGTAATATACTTTTTTTATATCTGAAAATTAATTTCTTTCGAATAGTGACTTATTATTATAATATGGGTTTTCATCAACAATACTATTACTTAACAATGGAAAGGCGAAATGCTCTAACCTAATAAGGGGGTTTAACTAGCAGCGGGGTCAAATGACCTTTCATAGTAACCTTTATTAAATATATATCTTAAAAAGATAAGAATAATAAATAATTGTTCTCTTCAGAGATGGTTGGTAGATAACCATCTATTAATTGTACAAGCTCAGAAACTTGCTTTGAAATTAAACTTCATATAATACTCCTTTATGGTGTACCTTCCAATATAATATCCAATATTTATTTTTCCAATATAATTTTAGTCATATATTTCTATCCATATTCGAAATGTCATTATATCTGTAAGATATCTGATATAAAAATTATATTTGTTTAGCATAAGATGATAATGTGATAAAATATACAAATATGAAGTATTTTATTGAATAAAAAGAACTGTATGCAAACCTTTTTAATATGATTTGTTCAAGTTGGTTTTTTTACCTAACCTTACATAAATAATTGCAGGTTGGAGCATCTGTCTGGCCTGCAGTGGCAATGATCAACTTTAGCTTAATACCTGAAAAAAATAGAGTTCCTTTCATCAGTGTCTGTAGTCTTATATGGACATGTTTCTTAGCTTATATGAAACACTTGGATAAAGACAATGTGGCTTTAAAATCTCAACAATCTAGTCTTTTATTAAAAGTTTAAAAAGGTTATTGTTTGCTTGTCAAGTATGTCTAGGAATACTTGATAATTTGGTTTGTAAATTTAGAACATAACATTTAATTACATCAATGGTATTAATCATTTTACTATATTTATTTAAAAAATTAGGTTACTAATTTAAATTTCACTAAATGAAATTTTGAGGTTTAATTCCTTAATACCAAATTACTATCTGTGATTGTGAGTGGTGAACTCAGTTTGTCTTCTGTCAATAGTTGTTTATGTTTTAAAAAACATAGGCATGGTTTATTGGCAATTTACCAAATGTGCAATAAAAGTAACATTTTTAATGACAATTGTAATATTGATTATAAAATAATTTATTACTTGCATTGAAAATATATGTATTATAAATAAATACGAAATATGTAGTATCATAATTATAAAAAAACAATTGTTAAATCTTTGTTACTTTATTTAAACAAGTATTTTAACAGTATTAAATGCTTATAACTGAATTCTCAAAAATTAAAATTCAAATTGTATGTAGGTAGTTTACATATATTGTTGTTGATTTTATTAATATCATAATTTAAAAAATATGTTTTGAATAATTATATATATTTCTAAAAATGTTCCGTGTCGGCGCTCTAGCCAATTAAGCTATGGAACGATGCACCCGCTCGAGCGAAATTTTCGATATGATAATTTTTAATTTCGGTTTAAGCGAACCGTGGCGCCGTCTATAGTGAGCTCTTTACAGAAACCCGTAACTATTCAAAGTTTCATATTACAATGAAAATCTTTGACAGGAGACAACACCGTGCTATTTTTAATATCTAAGATTTTTATTTTTTGTGTTACCCACATTAGGAATTCTAAACATTTTTGAATATCATATCAAAAATTGACCGCTCCAGCGGGGTTCGAACCCGCGTCTCCGACGTACCGTGTCGGCGCTCTAGCCAATTCGGGTTTCTGTAAAGAGCTCACTATAGACGGCGCCACGGTTCGCTTAAACCGAAATTAAAAATTATCATATCGAAAATTTCGCTCGAGCGGGTGCATCGTTCCATAGCTTAATTGGCTAGAGCGCCGACACAGTACGTCGGAGACGCGGGTTCGAACCCCGCTGGAGCGGTCAATTTTTGATATGATATTCAAAAATGTTAAGAGATCTTTATTTTAAAATAAATGGTATATTGAATTACAGCATAGCTTAATGTTATTTACATGTGTATGTATCTATCTTTAAGATTTAAATGTGATGATTATACAGGTTAATATTTGCAATTTAATTGTACTTTAGAGTAATAATTGTTATTTTAAAGAGATATTTTTACTAACTATTTTTAGATATCTGTCTATGACATGCCGTACAAAATGCGAAGTACTAAAATTCACAATTTTTTTATAAGGCATTCATTAAGAGGTAAGTTGGTTGAGGTGTTTTTTAAATCTCAATTATTTGATACTATTGGGTTACATAAAATAAATAAATATTTAAAAAAAAACAACGATCCAACAAAATTGTTAATAATTTTAAATAAGATATTTACTGTACCTACTTAAACTGTATTCAAAAAATAAATATGTTTGATAATTATTTTTCAGAAACATATTGTCGCATTATTATGATTGTGATATTCTTTTACGATTTTAGGTATTTAATCAAAATAATATTTCCTGTAATGCATGTCGGTTTTATCGTGCTTTATATTTTTAACTACTAAAAATTATTTATTAAATGAGTTAAGTTAATTTTGGTTATTATTTCAACTCAAAAATGTTTTTTTTACTCTACTAGGTCAATAAACAAACATGACCTACCTACTCTATATAATACTACTACCTAGTTACTCTATAAAAATAGATTGGTCCATTGTATTAGAGGCTGAATCGACTGATCTTAAAGTGTCAATGTTCAATTCTCTTCTTACTCATCTCTACGATATACATGCACCAAGCAGACCAGTTAAAATCTGGCACTGTCCAGCTCCATGGTTAACGAGGACATTAAAAAATTTATTGCCAAGACAAATCGTGCTAAGTTGAAACTGAAAAGTGATAATTCTGAGTTGAACTACGTAAGATACAAGAGGTTGCGTAACCGCTGCAGTAAGTTACGTAGAGATGCACAGCGACGCTACATCCACAAGTCCGTTGACAATGAAGACTGCCAAAGTGTGGAAATTTCTTAAAGCCATAGGAGTTGGTAAATCATCTAATCTTCAAAATCTTCCAACCTCTATAAATCTTGATTCGCTAAATAAACATTTTTCATCTAGTAATATGCTGGATAGCGTTAGCAAAACGATAACAACAAATTTTCTTTCCTCTTTACCAACTCCTGAATATCCAGCATTTAGTTTCTGTTCTTTTGCCCAGAATGATGTTAGGAAGAATATATTGTCCGTTGCATCGAATGCGGTGGGTTGCGATAGTGTTAGTCGTAAGATGGTTATTCCCATCTTAGACATAATCTGCCCCATCATTACTCATGTCCTAAATTCGTCTATCACATCTGGCACATTTCCACAGGACTGAAAATTATTCCTATTCCCAAAAAATAAAGCCAACAATTATTTCCGATTTTCGTCCTATTTCGATTTTACGTTTCCTTTCAAAAGTTTTCGCCTTGTTTATCAGCAAATTAGTCTGTTATTAAATAAAAATTGTATCCTTAGTCCTCTCCAGTCAGGTTTCCGCTACGGTCATAGTGCGACTATTGTTCTCGTAAAAATTACCGATGATATTCGCTGTACAATGGACAATAAGCAGCTTACCGTACTGGTTCTTCTTGACTTCAGTAACGCTTTTAGCAGTGTTGATTTTGACCTACTGGTAAGTGTGCTAAGTTCTCCTAACATATCTCCTTTGGCAACGGATTGGTTTCGTAGTTATATATAGGGACGTCGGCAGCGCATACAATTTGACGAAAGTTTTTCTGACTGGTGTGACGTCAGAGCCAATGTTCCGCAAGATGGTGTGCTGTCTCCTCTCCTGTTTTCTATTTTCATAAACTATTACTTTCAATTAAAATTCTCTCTACCACTTATATTCAGACGACCTCCAACTTTATCTAACTTCGAATCTTGAGAATCTTCCTAATACTATAGCTGCGATTAATTCAGATTTGGCTACTGTCTCCGAATGGTGTAAGCAATATGGTCTTACAGTTAACCCATCAAAAAGTCAAGTAATTCTGATCGGTAGTCAGAAAACTACTGCAAAAATTAACTATACAAATTTGCCTCTTATTTCTTTTGATGGCGTTAAACTACCTTTTCTGGATAAAGGGAAGAACCTTGATATCTATTTCGATCAAGCATTATCCTGGACTCACCAAATTAGCGAAGTGAGTAGGAAAATGTTCGCTGCCGCAGGATCATTGAGATGTTTACGGAACTTTCTCCCTATTCCGACCAAAATTGCGCTTGCGAATTCACTCATGCTTTCGATTTTGGACTACGCTGACGTATGCTATCTCAACCTCACTGAAAATCAGTGAAATAAACTTGAGCGAATTCAAAATGTTACGATTCGGTTCATATTTGGCTTGCGTAAATATGACCACATTTCAAAATCTCGTAAAAAAACTCAACTGGTTACCCATTCGTCTTCGCCGGAATTCTCATAATATATTGTCTCTTTTGTACTGTGTACTATTTCATCCGTCAACACCCATTTACCTAAAGGATAAGTTCGAATTCCTTGGTTCACGTAGTGAAATTTTAAGGTTATCAGAAAATCTTAAGCTGCGATTACCCCTTCACAGAACAAATTTTAATAAAGACTCTTTTGCTGTGCAAGCTGTTTTGCTATGCTGCTAAGCTGTAAGACTTACCTGTGGCCATAAGACGAGCTCAAAATTTGTTTCTGTATAAAAAGCGTTTGAAAGCATATTACCTTAGTCTATAAATTATTTTAAATACTAAATTCAATTGATAAAAGGTCCTTAAATTTACCATGAAGCTATTTAATATACAATTACTGTATTTATATATTTATGTGTACGTAAATATTTATATTTATTTATTTTTTATTGCGTACGTATGTGTATAATGTATATGTATATACATATTGTTATGTATTCTATCTTTTTACATATTTATGTTTATATATCACCTGCCCATCTGAAAAGTAATATCCCTTTCATTATCAGGTTGTCTGGAAGAGATTGCTTTTTAGCAATAAGATCGCTTGGTTGTACAATTTGTTACTATTATGGCTTGTAATTTAAATTTTGTTCTTTATTTAAATGTGCAATAAAGTATATTATTATTATTATTATTATTATTATTATTATTACTGCTCCTAAGCGGTTACCGTAACCCACTGACACCTGCTACACCAAAACTGACTAACGACAACAACGACCACCCGATGTTGCCGACTCCTTCAATCCCAAGGATCTCTAGATACCTTACCACAAGAACATAACCTTGATCCGTTTTTGGGCATGTCGGGGCATACTCAATTTGAGACCCTGTTGGAATATAATAAGTAAATTATAAACAACTACGTCCTATTTGTTTACGAACAAAAATAAGAAAACATTCTAACATAGGAACACGAGAGTACAGTACTGGACCTCACATTTCAATTTGTGTATTTTTGTCATTCTAAATCTATAAAAATAAATAAAATTGGAGTGTCTGTTTGTAATATTAAAATAACCGCTTTTTACTAAATGCACATGGATGTATACACGGTACACGTACCAAAATAACATTTTTTACAATTTTTGTCTGTCTGTCTGTCCGTCCGTCCGTTTGTCTGTATGTGTTTGTTCCGGCTAATCTTTGAAACGGCTGGACCGATTTTGACGGGACTTTCACTGGCAGAACTTAGGCTACGTACTTTTATTTTAGAAATTTATTTATATATGACTGCGAACTGAACCAATAACTTTTTTGTTAAATTCCACGCGTACGAAGTCGCCGGCACAACTAGTATCAAATATAAAGCAAAGTTGGACGTTCGTGACGAAAGTTCATTGGTGTCTTTACGCTGTCCTTGAAACAATGTTCGAAGTAGTCGAAAGCAGAAAGAAAACTATTTTAGAGATAAGAGTACCTCTTATATGTATAGTACCTCTTATATGCTGGACAAAAAAAGTACGCACCTAATAATGCATTGAAATGTTACAATTTTTTGGGCTTAGTGTGCGTTTGTCAAAGGACGCAATCAAATTAATTGAAGAAAATAATTTGAAAGATGAACCGCCGACATTGATGCCACTTCCTTTCCTTTCGTTCCAGAATGTGCCAGAGAGCCTTCAGCTTCGCGCAATGATGGAAATGAAGACTAAAAGAAGTTACCTTCGACAGCTTTGGCAATAGACCAAAAGGCACGGGCTCCATGTAGAAAGCCATTGGGCTTTCTCTTGCCAATTCTGCTAAAGAAATTGAACCTTGACCTAGCGATTTGCTTCCTGTAAGACCTGGATGCAGCGTTGAATTTCTTCAGGTTATGCACCTGTGAATCCTCCGCATCTATTATTAGCCTTATAGGCTGAAGCGTAGGCTGCTGAAGCATCTATTGCTGCAGCTCAAGCCTGATAACTCTCCAGCTTGGAGCTACAAGCTCTTTAAATTAGCTTAAAATCCGAAATTAAAAAAATTTATTCCTTTAAGGAACTCATGAAATTAATGCTGAAAAAATTCAATAGCCTTGCATCCAGTTTTCCGGAGGTAATAACAGCTTGCTTTCTATTCGTGACCCTTTCAGTTACAACGAGCAACAGCTGAAAGAAATTTGTGTTGTGTGAAATCTAGGTGATAAAAAATTACCTAAGAACTTCGATGGAACAGGAACAACTACAGTAGACTTGTCACTATTGTCTATTCTAGGAGGTAGTAATAACTTGTTACGAATCGCTCTACGCCAGAATTTGCTGACCGTAGTTTGCTCCGAAACATTCCCACGACTCGAACTCGATTCGTTAGCCGGCGCTTGTTGCGAAACTTTCCCACCTGGGCATCGCACCTGGACACCGTGTGAAAACGACCCAACACGAAGAATGCAACATAACACGATGCCCCGACTGAACGATGTTTTTTTAATTTTGAGTCACTCTTGTTTCTCACATAGAACGATTGTCTCGTCTAATTAATTATAATTTAGTAATAATAAATTTAATTTTTAATTAAATTTTGATTTTTTTTTGCAATCTTTTGCTGTCGCTTTTATAATTACCTAATCAATTAATATTTATTTTAATTTGATGCAAGCATTTTTGTTTCTTTTGTGAGAAATCTTTACCCTTCATTTGGGGCAAGATACAGGGTATTAGGCTATTAAAGGATTGAAGGTATGCTACACCTCTGCTGCCTCCAGACACTACCTCGTAGGTGGAGTGTAAAATCAATTATTAATTTATTATAATATTTTATTATCAAAAATTAAAAAGATTATCATAAAAAAAAAATATAACTAGATCATTATAAATTATGGCAATTCATTAATACGTATATTCATGTATAGTTATGAATACTGAAGAATAGTATTCATTTCGCAGCGCTGTAAAACCTTAAATAATAAATAAATTTAGAAATTATCTGGTGTCAGGTAGAAACGAAGTTGCTTCGGATAGTATAGAAGCAACACAATTTAAAAAAAAAATGTTGAACCTTATATATATTTTCTAGTTCTTGATTTTTCTTTAATTTTGTTGATTGGTTTTTAATACATAAAAGTATTTAGGAAATTTAGTATTTTAGAAAATAGCAAATACCGTAAAATGAAATAAATCAAACAAAATGATAATAATAATAATAATTCAAACTATTAAGTGAAATAAAAAAACATATGTCTTTATTTATTTTTGTCGACAGTATAAAATTACATAAATAATTAAAAAAAGTTTACTAGTAATATTTTAGTTTTACAAACGTCATATTATACAGTCGTGTGACTGATATTACGTCACTTCCGTTATATATTTTTCTTACAGTTTTAGTATCGCATTTTTTTCAGTTCGGTCGCCCAGCCAAATGTCAAGCCTGCCGTAACGAGCTTCGTTCCAAAAACAACTCTCAATTTCAAATTGTGAATGTTATCTCGTATTCGATTCTGCAAAAACCAAGAAACATATAAGATTTTTGGCAAAAACGTAACGATAAATCCCCGGGAATCCATCATGCACAATTAAATTGTACTCCAATCCATGAGAAATATTCACTCACGATCCCCACAGCTACATGTTTTCACCATGCCGCCATATTGCGCATAGATAATACACTTAAACTAGATATTGCGAGCACACAGCTGACGCCTGATACTGATAGCGCCCATATAAGCGTTAAACTTATAAAATTCGACAATAACGCCTGCGGTGTTTTTAATATTAATGGAAGTTAAACGGCAATTTCAGCGGTCGTGGTCGATGGCGTTGTGGTCCTAAAGTGGAACGGACCCAATATGACAGCCTGTAATTTCAGACATTTCAGTCAACTTGTCAATGTCATGTTTGCGTAAAAAATATTCAAACCTTTCAAAATTTCAACTAAGATAGACCTGCGTATTCAAATTATAAACTAATAATATTTTACTTCGATTTCTAACAAAATATATTTCTTATTGTAGTTTTTTTAAGTTAACTCCTTTTAAAAATGTTTAGTGTTTGGAGTGTCAACAATGTGTAAAAATCACATTTAAATTTAAATACTGCGGAACGCCCATTTAGATATTTCCCTTTAAAATGAGCAGTAATTCGCTTTTGTTTGCAGTAAACAATGAAGGTAAAGTTTACGCTCTTTCAACTAGCGGATCATGTTGGAGAGAATTTATGTATCTCGGCTTAGAATTTAAGACATTATCTGCTGTGCCACATTTTTTATGGGCGGTTGGTGGCGATCGTCAAATATATTTACACGTTCACGGATTAGAAATTCCCATTAGAGTCAAAGAGGAATCATATGAAAATGAAAGATGGCTTCCGTTGGAAGGCTTTAGTGGAAGACTGCTGCCTACAGATCGTTACCATTTCTCTTCTCAAGATGGAACTAAGGACAGATCAATTGATTGCATTAGATTGCCTTCAATGGCTTGGCAATGGGAAGGCGATTGGCAACTTGAACTTACTTTAGATGGGCAACCACTTGATCATGATGGTTGGACTTATGCTGTTGATTTCCCTGCTCAATTTGGCCCCATTAAACAATGGAAGTCTTGTGTGAGGCGAAGAAAATGGATTAGGTATAGAAAATTTAGTGCTATGAATTCATGGTGTGCTATTGCACCTCTTCATAAAGATCCAACTCAAGAGCCTTTCATAGATGTAAGTATTGGTGGAAATCAAATACCATATGCTCCTGCGGGGACCTTGGCTGTCTGGGCAATCACAGCACACGGACGTGTTATGTATAGAGTAGGTGTAAGCACTACTTCACCTGAAGGCTTAAAGTGGATAAATGTTAGTATTCCTCCAAACTGTGATATTAAACAAATTTCAGTTGGATCTACAGGATTAGTATGGGCTTTACTCTGGTCTGGAAGAGCTATAGTAAGAAAAGGTATAAATAAGGATTGTCCAACTGGAGAAGCATGGCTGGAAGTAAAATCTCCACCAGATACAAAATTAACAGCTGTGTCAGTAGGATATAATACAGTGTGGGCTGTAAGTTCTGATACAAGGGTGTGGTTTAGGAAAGGTATAGAAGGAAATCAAGCAGGGAATTCAGAAACTGCTGCAATGGGATCTGGATGGTTAGAAATAAATGGAAATATGATTCACATTTCAGTTGGTATTAATGATCAAGTATTTGCTATTGGTGAATCCAATAAAAGTATTTATTGGAGAAGTGGCATAACATCTTCAGAATTGACAGGCAAAAGATGGAGAACAATACAAGCAAATATGCAGTTAAGTCGAACATCTAGCTCAACTAGTATAATTTCATCTTCTTCAAATCCAAAACATCACAGCTTAAATTTACTGAATGAAAATACTCCAGAATTAAAAACTACTATAAATTTGCGTAATTCTTGGGAAGAGTCACATTCTGCACCTATTGAAAATACTTTGCCTTTGAAACCATCAAAAGAGATAAAACCAAAAAAAAATTCAAACATTGAAAATATTGATTTATCTGGAAAAAGCTATGAAACAACGTTGAAAAACCCTAGAGCTTGGAGTCCAGTTAGGAGCGTTGGTTCTGTGGTTGGAATGGAAGCTCAACCAGACAGTGATAGTAGTGTTTTCGATGTAGACTCTGGAATGTACTTTGATGAAGAGGTGAGTCAAACAGCTTGGGGAACTTGTGATGCAACATGGACTTTTATAGAAGCTGGTGCTTGTTCAATAGATGTAGTTCAAACACCACATTGGTTTACAGACTCCAAAAATGCTTATAATTCTGATATAACAGCTAAATGGCGATTTCAAATTCTTGATTCTTTAAAGAGTAGAAAAAAGTTAGAAACTGATCATGATAACTATGGATTAGCAATTGAAATGAAGGGCTGGACCCGTAGTTGTGAAGCAAGATTAGTTTGTGAAAATAATACCAGTGAAGAATCTATACTATCATTGTATTGGCATGCTTCAGAAAATATAGGAACACTTTCAGTGTTTCAACCAGATGGAACTATTAAATTTATACTGAACCTAGGTGAAATTACCAGTATAATAACGTCATCAGAACCTGGTTGCCCCAGAATATCATTAACAATACCACATCAAAATCAAAAGATCATCAAAATTCAATTTACATCTGAAATGGAACAAGAAGAATGGCTTAGTGTCTTAGTTGACATAACATCTCAAATAAATTGTTTATCTGGTAAGCCATCAAATTATTCAGCATGGGCTGTAACTAATTCTGGTGATGTTCTCAATTGGGATCCAAAACCTGCTGAACATAATGCTGATAGAAATGGCAGCTACACAAAGGAGTTCCAGGTATTTGGTAAAGATATTGTAAATGGCCTTACAACTACTTTGCACAATAACTTTCCATCTGGAAGTGTGCTGAAAATGACAGGATGTTTATATGATGAAATAAATAGATTTCACATTAACTTACAATGTCCTGAAGTGCAGAAACAAAGACATAATATTGAAACTGAGGTTACAGAAATACCATTACACTTCAATGTTCGATTTGATGAATCAGTAGTGGTTTGTAACACAAAAAAAGCTGGGTGCTGGGGGGTAGAAGAGAGACATGTATTACCCTTAAAGCCTGGTCAAGAGTTCTCAATCAAAATTATATGTGACAATATTGGATTTATAATAATTGTCAATGAAATGCACTTTTGTTCTTTTAAACACAGATTAAGCCCAGAAAGTATAACATCTCTTTTGATTTTGGGACCATTAAAGTTGTACACCTTAGAGTATAGTTCTACAAGTGCTATTATTGGACCTGATGAAATGATATGGAGAATGATGGGGGGATATCTGCGAAAGGTTGAATGCTGTAACAGTGGAGTAGTTTGGGGAATATCTCATGACCACAGAGTGTGGGTTTATACTGGAGGTTGGGGTGGTGGTGTTCTTAAAGGTAAATATTTAAAATTTTCTTACATGGTCTAGTACAAAAGTTACAAAATCTTGATTTCAAATGATTTTTCATGTTTTGATAGGAATAGGGGGAAATGACGGTATTCATGCGATGACAGACACTCAAACATATTGTGTTTATGAGAATCAAAGATGGAATCCTTTATCTGGTTATACTTCTACTGGTCTTCCAACTGATCGTTTCATGTGGAGTGATGTAACAGGAAAACACAAAAGGACAAGGGAACACACAAAACTACTAAGCCGACATTGGCATTGGGTAATTATTTCAAAATAATTTAGACAGTCCTTGTCAGATTAGCTGGCGTGTATAACAATTCTTTCGTTCTTGTAATAAACATTTTTCTTTAATTAATTTCTGCAATAATTTGTGTATAACATTAGTTACAGAAAGAGCTGCGCGGTTTTTATTTAAATCAACGATTCAGCCTGTGACATCCCACTACTGGGAATAGGTCTCTTTCTTCGTTAAGGATAAGGATCGGAGCTTAATCCACCACTTTTCTCCCCTGTGGGTTTTCGGATATATTCCCTACTATGAGTAACAATTGCTATCAGGTTTATATGATAACAATTGGGAGTGACAGCTTAACATGTTCTTCGAAGAAAGGTTGGGAGACCCACAAGGACAGTCATCCATACTGGAAAGAAATGTTTGTACAAATACAATTATTCATCCCAGCAGGATTGAACCCGCAAACCCCCAGTTGTTAGGAGTGTACATGGCACACGCGCCAACTACAACAGAGCCAATTTTCATTGATTGTCATTTTTTATTAATAAACTAACTTCAACTGAGTTCTAATATTATAGCATAATTATATTTGCTTTAAAGAGTCCGTAGAGGTATTTATAAATTTATTTTTTCAGATCTCTGAATGGATGATTGATTACAATACTCCTGGTGGGGTGGATGGTGAAGGCTGGCAGTACGCAACTGATTTTCCCGCTCCATATCATGGAAAAAAAGTATTTACTGATTGTGTTCGACGTCGAAGGTGGTATAGAAAAGCTCAAATAGTTACTGAGGGTCCATGGGTGAGAGCTGGAAGTACTGCATTACTTGATGTTTCTTTGTGGGTAAGACCTTACTTAGTTAACTGTACTTTTTATTTTATTAATCATTCATCACAATCGTTTACAGGTATACAAACTGTTATTACCTATAGACATATACAACTCGGCTAGTTATAAGGGGGGGGGGGGGGTCAAGGGGGTTAATAACATATATGGCAAAACGGCGTTTGCTGGGTCAGCTAGTAAAACAATATTTTAATTCAAACATTCAAATAAAATGAGACACTATAAACTAACAAGATATATTACAAATAACACATTAAAAATACCTATTATTCTTTAACCACTTGATGTTTTTTTTTCTTTCCAATTATATTCACATGTATAATCTATTATATGTATAGCTTTATATCATATTTTTATATTAATATATAATATTGTGTGTACTTTATTATTATTACTTTACAAACAGTGCACTGTTAAACTGTTAATTGTTTTTGCTGCACTGTTTATCACATAAATTTCATCTATTTTTTTTTTCTGTAAATAAATAAATAAATAAATATACTATACAAGTCTATTATATCTATTGGCCAAGCATTAGATTGAAATTATAATTTCACTTTAACTGATCGTGAGTTAACTATATGAGAAATGCTTTCTAGTAATTTCTATGGCGCATTTTATGGTGGTATATTACGAAACAAATACTTCTGTGAATAAGTAATTAATATTTTTAAACTCATTTCTTGACTTTGACCGAGGTAACACAAAGTTTGGTCAGTGGTTAACACTTAATAATATTTACGAAATGACGTAAAATTACCTAAAATAAAAAACAAGACCCAGTTACACTTACATATTTATTATCATAAACTTGACTTGGCAACATCCTGATTAAAACAGCTTCGGTACTTTCCCAAAATACAAGGACTTCTTCTATTATTTCCTGATTACTATGAATATTAAAAAAAAGTTTTTGGGTTTTAGAATCAATTAATTAAAACCTATAATGAAAAGAACAATCTCCATGAATCTCCATGAACCCATACACATATACGTACAAAATTTTAACCAAATCCGTTCAGCCGTTTAGGAGGAGTTCAGTGACAAACACACACACAGAAAAATATATACCTTTATAAGGTGTGTCGTAAATAGTGGATAATCTGTTAACTAGGGGTAGCCCTAATGTCCAGCATCAAGAAAATGACCTTTTTATGTCAGGGCTGCCAACACTGTGAAATTGTGAAAATTTTTGTGTTTTTTCAAAAAAATTCTATCGCGACTAGTAATTTGGTCATAATTTTTACAAATTAAGGTATTTTAGTGTATTTTTTTAAATTTTATTAGGGAATACTTGTAATAAAGTTACTATTTCACGCATCATTTATTCTAAACTTATGTAAATTAGCGTTAGAAATTATTTTTATCTGTTATTTTTTGTCAAGATTTAACCATTGATTGTGAAGAAAATATGTACTGCACTAGAATTGCGCAGTATTTTAAAAAAGTGCGTTTCTAAAAAGGTATAACAATTAGTGCTTGACAAGCAAAATAACTTTGTAGGAGCGAAAGAACAAGAAGAATAAGAAGGTATTTTAAAAAAAGCTATAAACATCATTTATGTATAAAAACTTTTTTATTTCAGGCCAATGATGAGGAAGTTACTGTATGGGGTGTAACATTAGCTGGTGATGCAATTTATAGAACTGGAGTTACAGCTGCTACACCAGCGGTATTCATAAACTTAATTTGGGAAAGTTATTTGTTAATGAATTTGAGACATAATTTAAGACTTATTTTTAGGGTCTTCATTGGGAACATATAAATTGCCCTCATTCTCTGATTGCAATAAGTGTGGTTAATGATTTGATATGGGCTGTAGGTCGGAAAGGAGAATTATATTATAGAGAAGCTGTTAAAAAAGAAAATCCTGGTGGATCAAATTGGAAATTAATCGAAGCACCTAAGTGCAGCTTCCCTTTTAGTCACAAGTCAAGTATTGGTGCAAAGTTCGTATCACTGTCACAAAACTCAGCCTGGGTTATACTCACAAATGGAATAATTGCAGTAAGAATTGATGTGACCTGTGACCAGCGTGACGGTAAACAGTGGAAGTATTTAACAGGTACATTTTAGTTTTTAGAAATTATCTCGAGAATGTCGGTCAGCAACGCGCTTGCGATGCTTCTGGTGTTGCAGGCGTTTATAGGCTACGGTAACCGCTTACCATCAGGTGAGCCGTACGATTTTTGCCAACTTAGTTGTATAAAGAAAATCTTTTCGTATTAAACTCGCAGTCTACTAATGCGTTTTAATTATAATTGTATACCTTATATTAATTACTCCCCTACTAAAATAGAGGAGTTTGGCAATTATATCGTATTTTGTATATGGACATCAAGCGGTATCTTCGCTAATTCTAAATCAATTTTATTTAGTAAATATTGTGCCAGATAAAAATCACAATTAAATGTAATAAGATTGAATAAACAAATTTCTATTGTAAAGTTCAATATTTAATTTCAGATTGTGAATTACCTTTTAAACACGTATCGTGTATGGAGCAAGAAGTGTGGGCCATCAGAAGTGATGGCACACTTCACAGACGCCTCGGGATAACGGCGGGTAATGCGGCCGGCATCGCCTGGCAGCAGATCCACTGTGGACCTTTGGTTCATGTTTCTGCGAGAGCATGTTCTTCTTGAGTTTTTAGTGTTACGCGTACAAAGTGTGTTTTAAAAAGTTTTACCATTAAAAAAGAACACGATAATGCCGCAGCGTCAATCAGTAGGTCGTGTTTGCATTCTATTAAACATAAATCGTTTGACCTAGGCATAATTTTTGTATGGAGTATTGCTTGTTTCTTGCTTATATCATATCATACAAATGTAGTGCATGCGTAATATTTAAATTAGACTTCTGATACATTATTTTAAGTACCGTGAAGTAACGAAAGCATTCCTTTACTATTTATTAAATTTCAATATTTACTTTAGATATTTGAATTATATTTGTGATATTCTTTGAACTCCTAAGGTTGATTTTTCGACAAATTTGTACCTATTTTATTCTAAGAAGTGCCAACTACGAGCCCCGATGCAAAATAGTTCGTTTAGTATGGAAAGTATTGCAAAGCGTAAAATATAGGAAGTAAATATCGGGAATTCTAAACATTTTTTGAGTATCATATCAAAAATTGACCGCTCCAGCGGGGTTCGAAGCCACAATTCGCTTAAACCGAATATAAAAATTATCATATCAAAGATTTCGATCTAGCGGGTACATCGTTCCATAGCTTAATTGGCTAGAGCGCCGACACGGTTAGTCGGAGCACAGAACATATATACCATAAAGTCGGAGACGCGGGTTCGAACCCCGCTGGAGCGGTCAATTTTTGATATGATATTCAAAAAATTGTTTAGAAAGTAAATATTAGTAAAATAATTAAGAACATTGAATAGAAAGTAAACCTCAATTTGAGGAACATTTTAAAGTTTATTTTAACATAACTGAAATTCTTTCATGACTTGACATAACATAAAATTTAAAAAAATATTCTAAAAAACATAACGCAAAAGTATTCGTTTACCCTTGTCACTCGCGCAAAATAGTTCGTTTACCACTTAGTTGTGTAGCCTTTGCTCTCAATGACAGCTTTAATGCGAAGAAGTATGGTTGCAACCAACGCTGCACACTTCTCAGGCGTAATTGACTCCCAGACAGCCAAGAGTTTAGCCTTTAAGTCGCTCTTCGATCTTGATGGATTTATACGGAGAACTTTTTTCATCTTCCGCCATAGGGTTTCGATCGGCGACAAGTCCGGGCTGTTAGATGGTCATTCGATTGTAGGGATGCTTTTCGCCAGTAGCCACGTCTTTGTTGTCCTTGCAGTATGGCAGGAAGCACCATCCTATTGAAAAATGAAGGAATCTTGATGCTTTAGTGACGGAATAGAGAGCACTAAATTCTCTACCAAAAAGTTTTGATACCTTGCAAAATTGATAGAACCATCCACAAACTGGATACTACCAACACCTTATATAGCAGCATGCAGCCCCATATCATAAGAGACGCCGGAAACTTCACTTTGCGTTTGAGACAATCAGTATGAAATGCCTCATTTTTGTTCCGAATCACTTTTCTAATTTGGACTCGTCACTCCAAATTATACTACGCCACTGTTCGGAAGTCCAATTTAAATGATCACGAGCAAACTTCAACCTCTTTCTTTTGTACAGCAGTCAACAGTGGTTTCTCCTTAGCACTTTAAAATCCGTAACCCATGCTTTTTAGGACTCTTGCAAGTATCAGCTGAGAAGCCTTTGTGAATCATGTCCTTCCATTGCACCGTGAGTTCTCCAGCTCGAGCACGACGATTATTTTTGATAATTTTCTTCAGGATTCTGTTTTCTGCTGCACTTGTAATGCGTGGTGACTAGTTTTCTTCAAACAAGAAGTCGTTCTATTCTTTTTATAGTGCTGAATGATAGATTGGAGTGTAGACCTGGGAAGTATCAAGTTTTTAGATATTTGGTAACTTGATTTGCCAGCATCGACCCATTGTTATTTGAAAAGTAATGAAAAAAAACTGAAATTTTCAGAATTTATACTGTCTCACTTGAAAAATGACACAGAATCACTTTTACAAATTTAAATTATGCAACATAATTGTACAAAGAAGGAATAATCACCGACAGACGAACTCTTTTGCATTGATTAACAATTAGACGAACTATTTTGCTTGTAACTTCTTGGAATTTAAAACAGGATATGTATAAATTTAAAAAGCTAAAATAGTTTATTGGTTCATAATTAAAAAATGGCATAAGTAACGCGATATGCGATAGTAGAAGCTTAATATTTTATATAGATTTACAAAAATAATGAAGTTAGAAAAAATCTCAGAGAAAATTTCACACTAGACGAACTATTTTGCATCGGGGCTCGTATTAGTTTATTATTAATTAATTAAACATCGGGAAAGAGGCCTATTCCCAGTAGTGGGATATTGCAGTCTGAAGCGATAATTAAACATCTTTTGTGAGACAAATGATCTAGTCATTAATATTATTTGAGTTCCTTTGTACTTTTTTTTTATTGGAAAAATATACAACTTATTTACATATAGCACGATAAAATATTAAATTTAATAAATGATATAATAGTATAAATGTCTATTTTATTACAGAAAACTCCTTAAAAACTCCATTTACCAATGTCAATTTAGAAATTAAAACAAAGTATTATAACTAAATTATTTAATAATTATTGTTTTATACATTAACAAAGAAAATTGATGTCACTGTAATTGATGCAAATGTAGTTGCAATGTTCATAACATGGTCTGAGAATGATCTTTAAAAAAAATGTTGACTAAGTAAGTTTAGGAATAAATTTTCATTGCTTTATATTGAATGTTATAAGTATAATTTAACAAGAGAAAAATCATTACTACATTACAGTTTTTTTTAATGTAAATCTATAGAAATAGTTAAATTTTTTTATAAGGGTTACAGAGTAATATTACGTATCAAGGACAAATGACGCTTTAACAATAAAATCTTTTATATTACACATTAAATTGTTAAGAAAATTAAATTAGATCCTAATTCACTTCGTTTTTATACTAAGCACGTTAAAGTTTTACAAAAGTTTCATACTATATTAGGACAACTAAATAAAACATGTCTCATCACACAAATAAATGTATTAATGAACCTCTTACAACAAATAATCTAACTCATATCTGATGAAATGATTATTTGGATCATTTTGTATCCTGGGATATCCGGCGACCAAAGCATCTTGACCTCCGATGTATAAAGTGTTATATATCTTCCAGTAAACATCGCGTACTTTCCTCGCAGGATGAAATAGACCCTGCCGATAAAAATAAATATATTAGTATTTCTCATAATATTGACTCACTATGTTACATGTAATATTAAAACACTTTAAAACTAACTTGTAGAGCATATTGAAGTATCTTGACAGGTCCAAGAGCAACTCTCATGCCCTCCACAGCATCCATAAAGGCTTGTACAAGATGGGGCGAAGTTTCAAATATGTTGGGCCAAACATGATTCAACAAGTGAATGAGAGCATCTTCACAACCAAAACCATAAACACCCAGCGCCATGTGCTTTATAGCTGCGCATGCAGTTTGTCGGTGAACAAGATCTCTGTAAAATTATAAAAATTACCACTTTATTATATGTTTAAAAGTTATAGAAATTCAACAAATAACAGAAAGTATAATATATATAACGACCGACGACTGAAAGACATAATTCGTAATTTACGTTAAAAAAAATTCAGTTCATAAATATTGTTTTTTTTTACTAATCAATGTAAACCTTGGTGACCAAGCTTAGCTCGGTATTTTTAGTAAATCGTGTTTCTTGGAAAGCATTATTTATAAAATATGACTATTTTTTTTACCCACAATGATAAAAAATATAAAAAATCAAAAATAAAAATAATTATTAAAAAATAATAATAATATTTTTCAATTTTACATACATTATTAAATAAAAAATAACGAGTGCAATTAGAAAAAAAGGAAAAGCAACAATCGACCGAGAATTTGAACCATGGTTTTTTCGATCGCGACCGGTCAATTTCCCACCTGAGCTATTATAACTTTACTGATAGTTGCGAAATTTACCTCCTATTCTAACAATATTTTTTCATTGTCTAAAAACTGGGATAAAACGACATTTCCTAAAAATAAATACTAGCTAGATTTATGTATCTCCCCCGAAATTCCCTGCATACTAAATTTCATGAAAATCGTTGGAGCCGTTTCCGAGATTCAGATTATATATATATATATATATATATATATACACATATATACATTTACATATATATATATATTCTATATACATATATATATATATATATATATTCTATTTTTTTGGAAGAGTCTTAAATAGTAAACAAATATGGCGTACTTTCGACCACAGATAATAGAGTAATATTGTAAGTATAGTAAAGTGATATAAAGAGCAAATGAATGAACAATATCAATAAGCCATAGACGAAAGTAAAATTCATTTTATATTCAAATATTTAACGCTTACATATTACTAAAATTGTTTCAAAACCTAATAATATATTGAATATTTTTTCCAAGAATTAGTAGAGGTACAGAATTACGAAAAAAAAAATATATATTAATCGAGCGCCGAGCATAAAAGGCAACAAATTTATATTTCATTTATGTCAAATGGTCGGTAAAAAAGACGTCAAAAATAAAATTTACAAAGAAATAGGGCCGCCTGTGTCTAGAGAAAAAAGTCGACCCTATTAGTATTATTGTCACATTATTTGTATTCACTATAAATATAAAGCCTTGCGCCGGCGACACACTGTAACATCTAAACAAAAGGATTGATAACACTGTTGCTCACGTAGCTCTCATTGGGTAATCCTAAGTCTCATACTAAAGTCCCACAAAATTTTCCTGTGAACTACAATAAACTTTTATGCCAATGCTATGTGCTTTTATATTATATTGGATAGCGTTAAAAATGTTCAGAGCAAAATTGATATTCAGAAATATTCATAATATAAAATAAAACCTTTACAATAAACACTAAAAAAGATTGACATTTATAATATTTTGTCAGCAATTTTTACACTCAACATAAAAAAAAAGTAACAATATCTAAAACATAATAACAAATCACTTTACGGTAACATTGTTTTATAACTTACTAACAAATTATGATTCGTGAAAATTTTAAATATAAGTAAAAAACACGGCCCATTTTATCGCTCATGCCGTTCATTCCCTTATACCCATTCACCTCTAAAAATATTATGACCACTTCCCTATTTGCGTCATAAATAATTGTGTTTGCAGGCAAACGAAGAAAAACCGACTTCAATTATATCGACAAGTAAAACAACGTAGGTAGACGACGAAAAAATAGTCAAGTAAATACGCATTATCAAAGATTACTCAAAAAGTTGTAATCAGATCTCGATGAAATTTAAGTGTGACCACATGATAAACATCGGCTTTCCATTAAATTAAAAATCATTAAAATCGTTACACCCAGTAAAAAGTTATGCGGATTTTCGAGAATTTCCCTCGATTTTTCTGGGATCCCATCATCAAATCCTGGTTTCCTTATCATGGTACCAAACTAGAGATATCTCCTTTCCAACAAAAAAAGAATTATCAAAATCGGTTCATAAACGACGGAGTTATCCCCGTACATACATAAAAAAAAAAATATATATATATATACGGTCGAATTGAGTAACCTCCTCCTTTTTTTGAAGATATTAAAATGTCATTTTCGAAAATATTAATTATCTGTACGCTCGAAATCCGTATTTTAATAATTTTTATGTGTTTAAAATGATAAATTGATATTTGTTTTTAGTGAAATAAATAGTAAATGGAGTTTTACAAGTGTCCGTAAGCTAATGTTCTGTAAAAGTGAGTGATAAATGCAGAAAAAACGAGAATTACGATTGACAGGGGTTTGTTTACCAAATACGACTCTTCCAAAAACACGGAATATATATACAAGAATTGCTCGTTTAATAGTATAAGATATGTACTTTACCTGTCCATAAGAGCATCTTCTAGTAATGGGCATACGGCGTAAATATAGTCCTTTCCCATTTCTCCAATATATTCAAACAAGAAAGATAACGATTTGAGAACGCCATTTTGTACATTTAACTCTGGCACTCTGTATTCATTCATAAGAGCTGGTAATACAGTGAAGGGTGAACATGTCTCCGCTACTATAGCAATGGCAACTGTTGTGCACACTCTGGAAATAAATACAAATTACCTAATTAAATACTGTTTAAAATTTAAAAAGAAATATGTGTATAAAATTGCAGAAATAATGAATCTATTTTATTTACCTGTTTTGACGCTCTTGTACTTTCAAATTATTAAGCAGTGTTGCCAAGACGTCGTGTGGACCAATCGCTTTAGCAATATAACCAAAAGTGTTGACTGTGGCTCGTCTAATAGCTTTTTTATGTGCCTTAAGGAGTTCAAGAAGTTCAAAACAAATTCTCATCCACTCCCTAGCAGATACAAACTCTGGGCCCCTGTCTGCTATACGCCCAACTAAGTCAATGCAATTCTCCTGCACTTTTTCATGTCTGTAAAGACATACAGATATTTAAGATGTTTTTTTTTTTTATATTGAGTTAGTTTAGATCTTTTTTTACAACTAGGCCGCCAAACAAGCGTTACAGCTCATGTGATGGTTAGCAATCACTGTAGCCTATAGACGCCTGCAACACAACAACCATCGCAAGCGCGTTGTCGACACTATCCTCAATCCCTTCCAGGAGCTGACCAGAGTTTTTTAGATTACTCAACACAGAAACACAACACTGCTTGAAAGCAGTATTATTTGGCTGTGATCTTCTATAAGGTAGAGGTATTGCACCAGTAGGCATGCTACAGATTTTGAGCTGGATATTTCCTGCTGTGCCCTACCTCAGTTAAATAAGTGTAGTGAATTTATTTATCAATATTTTGAATAATAATAATTTAAGAATTTATAGAACGAGATGACAAGTATAGATTTATTATGTTAATAAAATTACTTCTACATATTAACAGGCTGTTGCAGTACATACATACCTGTTTTTCAAAATTGGTGTCAATCTAGGTAAAAGATCTTTAATTGGTGGCGTCATTTTCGTCATACCAATTACATTAACGATTGCTTTCAAAGCACCCAAAATTGAACCAAGTACTTCTGGATATTCCTCACCCAAATATTCATAAAGTACCACACCTAAATGTCCCATAAGCTTTTCCTGCAAATAAAGTAGAACAGCTTGTTAGAAATGTAAAATTATTTAATGGTTTATTTCTCATATCATAAAATATTAAGATTTATCTGATTGTAACAAATAAGCAATACTGTTATCAATCCATATTTTCTCTTTCTATGCTTTTAGAAATTAAATATCCATCACCTCCTGGCAGGTTTTCATAACTACTGCAATCCGAGAGATGAGGTCAGCAGCCTGTTGTCGGACCTTTGCAGACTTGTTGTTCATGCGCCATAGGATAATACCGCAGATTTGGGGCAAGTACGGTTTTACACGCTTCCCTAGCTGATTTACTATTGTTCCAAATCCGTTTAACATCACGACATCCTAAAAAAATTAACAGTAAAATACGAAGCTCTTTAGGCACTCCTCACAACTTATCCCATAAAATCGAAAAAATCCTTTTTAATGTAAATTAATGTTAAAAAATAAAAATTGCATGTTTTTAGAATAAAAAAGGATATGGGTTCATAAGCCCGTGGATGTATATCACTTGTAAAAAAAAAAAAATATAAGTTAATGTTCAAATACATAAAAAAATCTCTTAAAACTTAGTAAAGTTATTGTAAGTAATAAAATTTCGAATAACCCACTCACCTCAGTTGTCTGTTCTTGGAATGCATACAGTATACCATCAATAAGGGCTTCTTCAAGTTTAGAGTCAATGTCAGCTGCGCCCAGATTAGCAAGAATCTTTTCTATAGATTCCATGACCATTTTTCTGTACTGTTCGTTATCGTCCTTGAGATCATCCACAATTCTGTTAATAATTTCTGATGCACCAACCTAAAAATAAAAATTTTACCAATCACACTACATTTTTCATCCTAGAGTTATAAGTCAAATTTAACACTAATAGTTTAGTGTTATTATTAAATAATGGTAAAATTCTATACATACTTTATTGGCTATTTCAACTGTAGTATCAACAAGTTGTCGGTAATTGCGTCGATCGAGTGCCATTCGATGATTCCAGAAGTGTTTGAAAAAGTGGGGTAAGATTTCATCCATAATATATTGCGGTTCAACACCATCCGTGCCACAACACTGTTTAACTACCTGCAAGAACATTTTAATGTATATAACATAAAAAAATATTCTCGATTTAATATTTTTATTGGATCGATTTTTATGTCTTCGAAAATTCAACAACACTACAACACTTCAAAGATATAAAAATAAAGACAATTAATTATTTTATTTATATTTAATAATTCATATGAATGAAAGAAAATGTCTTTGCATAATATGAAAATAATACACACCTTTAAGACGATCTTTTTCATCTCTTCGTCAGGAGACTGAAACTCACGAATTAAAATAAGCATCACTTCACGCGTATAATAGTTTGCATATTCAGCATCCATCAAAGGTATGAGATACCCAATGGCTTTAAGGAAGGCAGCTAAACCTTTACCACGATGAGTTCTAATACCCTTCCAAAGGGGCTTGAGAACTGAATCAAAGGATTCAATACCATATGGAGTAGCAGCTTCTGCGAGCGCGGCGCTGGCTAACGCAGTAATGGTTCGCACCTTTTGCTGCTCATCTACTAAGCCTGTTTAAATACAAATAAAAGTATGTTTTAAATGTCAAGAAAATGTAAATAGACTTAATTTATTTTAAATATAACGAAAAAAAGTATATATACATATATATATATATATATATATATATATATATATATATATATGTATATATCTAATATATAAAATTCTCGTGTCGCGGTGTTTGTAGTTAAACTCCTCCGAAATGGCTTGACCGATTCTCATGAAATTTTGTGCATATTGGGTAGGTCTGAGAATCGAAAAACATCTTTTTTTTTTTTTTTTTTTTTTTTTTTTCTATACAATACACACACGGTTGTCTGTTCCTAAAGTAAGCAACTAAATGCTTGTGTTATAGGTAACAGCCGACTGGTATATAGCTACATATATTTTTTTTTTTTTTTTCGATAAACATACTTATAAATAATACATATATAAATATATAAATAAATATTTATATTACACCCAGACTCGGGGTGGGAATCGAACCCACAACCCTCGGAGCAGAAAGCAGGGTCACTACAAACTGCGCCAACGGGCTAGTCAAACTATTTTTAATCCCCCTAAATGTTAAGGGTAGCCCACCCCATTTTTTTTTTAATTTTTAGGTAAATTATTTATTTATTTTTTATTATGATTTGGCGTTCAATTTTCACCCTTCTACCACCAACTTCTATTTTTAAATAGCGTTTAGCGGTAAGACAACGTTTGCCGAGTCAGCTAATTGCCTTATAAATTTATCTTTACATAAAAACAAATTGTTCTTTTAAAGTAGTGTATTAGTGTAGTAAGTGTATGATAATATATGTGATATAAAATACATCTATAGGCAAACATACCATGTTCAATAATTTCCACAAGTGATTTAAGATGAGGCAATATGGCGCATCCCATCAATATAGCAATCTGTTGCACTATTTTAATACCAGTGTGTCGTGCTTGCCATGATTTCTTTGATCTGCATACAGCTTTCAAAAATGGTAGCAAGGATGGAATACCTGTATATACAAAACAAAAAGTTATAAAATAAAAAGGCAAGATTTTTTTTTTTTTTTTTGTCAAAACCTATTTACCTAATGCAGATGCAACAACGGCGAAAGCCCTAGCGGTAGTGTTCCGCACATATTCATCAATATTGTCAATGTCAGGTCTCATAGTAGAGATCATAGTTGCCAGACCAGCTGCTTTAGCGAGATTCGAAATAATCTCACGTCCTTCAACACGGGCATAGTAATCTTCGTCAATCAAAAGAGGTTCTATCACAACTAATATCTGAAAAAAAAAATTGTTTTAAAACAAACAGAAGGAATGCAAAAACAGTTATTCTTACTACAGCTTCACTTACTTTGTGTACATAGGGACGAACCAAATCATCTAACTTGTATAGAATTCGATCAATGACTTTGACTAGTAGATGGCGTTCCTGATCTTCAAGTGTTGGGCTCATGAGCAAGGGGAGAATCTGATTAAAAAGAGGGCCAGCACCGAAGTCCCGAGCCTTGTCTGTTATTTGACGAAGAGCTGCTTTGCACATTGGCGGTGTGCCATTCTGTTAAAAAGAAAACAAAATTGAGACAACAATGAATAAACTGAATTCAACATTATTTATTAATTATACCATTAAGAGCCATTTCACAATTTTACGCTCTGCAAGTTTAGGTAAATTTGGTCGCATCGCGCGAGTCGTACGAGCCGCGCGATCTTTGTGCTAGTAAGTATAGTGTGACAACCAAAATACCATCTTGATCATTTTCTGATGTATAATAAAAATTATAACTATGGTATAAAATGTTTTTTACATAATTAATTTGTTAAAAATTTCAAGTATGTTATATAACAACAGTCAATAAATTTAAAATAAAAATAAAAAGTCAATTATATGAAACAAATTTTTTAAAATTGATTTAGTTTTTTCAGTTTACGAATGAATCTAATATTTACGATATGAATAAAATAGTATTTTATGACATCGACACCGACAAACATATTAATTAACAAATAACAAGACAAACAGATTGAAATGCCTATTTGTATTGATAATGTGAGAAAAGAAAATTAAATTATACATTTGTTTACAGAAATTATCATTATATTATTTTACAGTCATATTCGTTATATCGCACCCTTAATAAAATAATTGTGTTTGCTCGCAAACGAAAAAAAAACCGACTTCAATTACATCGAAGAGTAATACAACGTAGATCGACGAAAAAATAGTAATACTTTGTTCGTATTCCATATAACGCGACATTATAAAATTGTAGAATTATATAATGTTCTACTGTTATTTCTAACATTTTGTTAGCGATTGTAGGCAGAAATTTCATAAAAGGCCCGTCGTCGATTCGCGCGAAGCGCTGACATCGCTTATTACGGCGGGTTTTTTAGTTGAAGCGGATTTATATTGAATTACGGTTTATGTCTTTTTTATTAAAAATATGTAATGTTCATGTTTTCACACAGCTCCGATGCACGACTGGAGTTTACCCCTTCAGATCAACTGTCTAAATAGGCACAAAGAGGCTTACTAGTCTAAGAAATATATTATTACTATATCAAATTGTAAATAAATGAATGCAATAACGCCATCTATCGGAACCTAATTGCGTTATTAGAAAACGTCTGAACGCCATCTCTAACAAGGTCATTCGTTCAGTAGATTTTACTGTTCAATTTTTTCATTCCGGGGCCTTAAATGAAAATCGATTCTTAAGGAGAAAACTCCAAAAACAGTCAAGTAAATACGCTATATCAGATATAGCTCAAAAAGTTCGAGTCAAATCTCAATTATATTTAAATGGGACCACATGACAAGCACCACCTATCGATTAAAAAAAGAATCATCGATATCGGTCCACCCAGTAAAATAGTAATGAGGTTAATATAACGTTGGTCGACGTAAAATAGCCAATTAAATACCCAGTATTAGCGATAACTCAAAAATTAAAAGCTCAAATATATTTATAACGAATAAACTGCTACTCTCTACTCTAGTGGAATATTGTAATTTGATCGATAGTGAACGAAGTAATTTCATTACATTTTGATAGATGGCGTTGTGGCAAAGTATTGAACATGACCACAGTCGTCTTAACATCGTCATGTAAATACGTGTCATCAAAGATTACTCAAAAATTGCTCATTATATCTCAATCATATTTTAAACGGACGACATGACAAGTATTAGCTTTTGATTTATACAAAAAAGATCAAAATAAGTGCACCCAGTAAAAAGATATAACGTATAATACAACGTAGGGTGACGAAAAAACCGTCAAGTAAATACGCAATATTAGATATAACTCACAAATTACGAATCAAATCTCAATTAAATTTGAATGGGACCACGTGACGAATAGTAGCTTTTAATTTATATAAGAAACGTCAAAATCGGTGCACCCAGTAAAAAGTTATGAGGTATAATACAACGTAAGGTGACGAAAATAATGTCAAGTAAATACGCGTTATCAAAGATTAATCAAAAAGTAGTTATCAGATCTCGATAAAATTTATATGTGACCACATGATAAACATCAGCTTTCGATTAAAGTAAAAATTATCAAAATCGATACACCCAGTAAAAAGTTATTGCGGATTTTCAAGAGTTTCTCTCGATTTCTCTGGGATCCCATCATCAGATCCTGGTTTCCTTATCATGGTACCAAACTAGGGATATCCCCTTTCCAACAAAAAAAGAATTATCAAAATCGGTACACCCAGTAGAAAGTTATGTGGTATAATACAACGTAGGTCGACGAAAAAAGCGTCAAGTAAAAACGCATTATTAGATATAATTCGAAAAGTAGTTGTTAGATCTCAAATAAATTTAAATGGGACCAATCGGCACACACTACCTTTCGATTAAAACAAAATTTGTCGAAATCGGTCTACCTGGTCAAAAGTTCTGATGTAACATACATAAAAAAAAAAAAAAAAAAAAAATATACAGTCGAATTGAGAACCTCCTCCTTTTTTGGAAGTCGGTTAACAAAGATGTAACTCAAAAATCGCAACTTGTGGGAATTGGCGTTTGAAGTTTAGCACTGTTTCCGCATTGTATTTGATTAAAAATTACCAATTATTTGTAATGCTCTTAATGACTTTAACTATTGATATCAGTAGTTTAAAGTACAGAGATTAATAGAATAATAGAAAAACAACTGTGTTAAAGTCTATAATAGCTGTAAAATGGAGATGAAAAAAAAGTTCCGACTTAAATCTCTTTATGCCAAAAATTACTTAATATTTTAGGTAGTATTTCAAAAAAATTCTCTTTAGTATTAAAACATAACAAAAAGTTTTAAAAATAAATCACAATGTTTCGTTTTATGATTATTTAATTGTAATTATGACGTTGTATGTACTAATGCATCATTTTTTTATAAAACGAAAACTGAAATTTATCACCTTTTTTTTAAATTAAACAAATTTTTATTAATCATCTGATATTTATATAATTATCTCTTTATGGCTACAAATATTGTTTTTTAAACAAAAAAAAACTATACACTATTATAAGAATTAGGTACAATTAGTCACTAGTAAATATCTCCTAAAATCACAAATAATTACTAACCACAAATAATCTAATATATAAAATTCTCGTGTAGCGGTGTTTGTAGTTAAACTCCTCCGAAACGGCTAGACCGATTCACACGAAATTTTGTGTGCATATCGGGTAGGTCTGAGAATCGAACAACATCTATTTTTCATACCCCTAAGTTAAAGGGAGGGGGATTAAGGGATTTAATAACATATATGGCAAAACAACGTTTGCGGGGTCAGCTAGTAAATAGTATAAAAATCAGCAGTCTCTTCTTTCTTATATTGTCTATCATCTTGTTTTTGCTCATTGTTTGAATTATCATATGATACACATAGATCACACTGACCTTTTTTTGGTTGGTGAAACCCTAAGTTAAATACCGTCGGAATCAATATTTTCTGCACATTTGAATCGTCTCGCCATAAGACTCGACGAATTCCAACCACCAGAGCAGGTTGGGTTTCGAAATGGCTACAACACCATAGACCACATCCATACTGTTCGATAGATTATTCAAAAGACAGAGACATATAATCAGCCGCTGTGTATGGAATTTGTGGACTGCGAGAAAGCCTTCAACTGTGTCGAGACCTGGGCTGTCCTGGACTCTCTGCAGAGATGTCATATCGACTGGCGATATATCGTGGTACTGAGATGTATGTACGACGCAACGACGATGATCGTTCATGTCCAGGACCAGAGAACAAGACCTATTTCCCTGCGGCGTGGGGTAAGACAGCAAGATGTAATATCACCGAAACTGTTTACCACTGCGCTGGAGGATATCTTTAAGACCTTGAACAAGGCATCAATGTCAACGGTGAATACATCTCTCACCTTCGTTTCGCCGACTATATCGTCATCTTTGCGGATACGTTAGATGAGTTAGGCCAAATGCTAGCCGGTCTAAACAAGTCCTCCAGACGTGTCGTTCTCTGTATGAACTTGGACAAAACGAAAGTTATGTCTAACAACCAAGTTATACCGAGACAGGTATCGGTCGATGGTACCCTTCTCTAAGTTGTTCAGGATTATATTTACTTAGGCCATACTATCCAACTAGGCCGCAACAACTTTGAGAAGGAGGCCGATAGGAGGATTCGGTGGGGCTGGGCGGCATTTGGCAGGCTTCGTCGAGTCTTCACTTCGAAGATTCCGCAATGCTTGAAGGCAAAAGTCTTCGAGCAATACGTCCTGCCTGTGTTAACATACCGATCCGAGACATGGACACTGGCGAAGGGACTGGTCCACAAATATAAAGTCCCTCAACGTGCAATGGAACTGGCCATGCTTGGGGTTTCCCTCAAAGATAGGATTAGAAACGAGACTACCGCGGGAGAACGAAAGTAACCGATATAGCCCACAGAATTAGCAAGTTGAAGTGGCAGTGGGCTGGTCATCTGTAGCGCAGGACCGGCGGCTGTTGGAACAGACGCGTCCTGGAGTAGAGATCGCGTCTTGGCAAACACAGTGTGTGACGTCCTCTGGCCCGTTGGACCGACGATCTACCTAAGATTGCTGGTGTAAGCTGGATGAGGATTGCGGAAAACCGGGATGTCTAGCGCGAACTTGGGGAGGCCTATGTCCAGCAGTGTATTGCAATAGGCTGAACTGACTGACAAATGTTTGGTTTATTATTGCAGTCAGAGTCAGAAGAACTTTGATTTTCAAACATAAAATTTCTGCTGTTGACAGGCTTATTAAACAACGTATTAAAATCTACAGTGCATCGTCGTCACTCAGGTCAACGTCACTTAGATCTGTGTATTATACTGGAGAAATATTGTAACTGGCCACACTATTGTAATTTCGTCGCTCTCTCAGCTGAATTTGCTCATATTTTGCTCAGTATTTTGTGGTGAATTGGTGTAAGACGTCTTTTCTTCACAATCCGTTGTAACGTTTTGTGGGGCAGGGTTTTGGGTAGGCATTGAACTATTGGAGCTTGAAAAACTGGATGAAGATGAGCTAGAAGAGCTTGACGATGATGAGCTAGATGAATCGGAACTAGATGAAAATGATCTTGAAGACGAACTAGAAGACTGTAAATGGCTAGTATTATTTAGGTGTCATTTTTCTCGTCAACTCATAAGTGACAGTAAAATATTGAGTAGGTGTCATCATGGTCGTCAGCTCTGCAGTTACATTTTTGGGCTCTGGAGATATATGTATTTTGTTGATTTTCCTCTTCAACCTGATAACTTCTTTAGTCTAAAATAACAATAATTCATAACACTGTAGTATATTTTAAGGATGAATAATAATCATAATTATTTAACGTCAAAATAGCAGCATTGTTGAATGACGTTTTGCAATAAAAGAGTAACAATCATCCATCCATACGTCATCCTCATAAACTTTCACATTTATTATAGTAATCAGATGAAAAAAAAAATTATAACTTATTACACTATTATTATATTACTTAAAAAGCCGGTGGCGGGATAACCATCCAACTGCTGGCTTTGAAATACACAGGCCGAAGACGGGCAGCAGCGTCTTCGGAGCGACAAAGCCAGCCCTGCGGTCACCAACCCGCCTGCCCAGCGTGGTGACTACGGGCAAAACACATGAGTTCACGCCATTTTTGGCGAAAGCTTGTGGAGACCTATGTCCAGCAGTGGACTGTATAGGTTGTAATGATACACAATTATGTTTATCTTATAACTTTTACGCTCGATACGCTGTAACTCTTCATTGTGGTGTTCAGTTTCTGAATGTGGTATTAAACTTAAAAAAATTGTGAGCTCTAAGAGCATTTTCAAAACCTATACAAATAAGCACAACAGTTACAAGTTATTCTTAACTTTTACACGAAAAGGGAATTAATGTTGAAAGTTTTTACTTATCTTTCGTCATTCTAAATAATAAAAAGAAGTAAACAAAAGAGACTTTTATAAATAGCCTTATATATTACAATAAAGTGATACTTAACCAATTACTCCAACAACTAAGGCATATATTTCAATATAAAACTGAAATGTTAGGCGTTAACTTTGTAAAATTTGTCAATTTTTAAAACAAAACCGAAGTAAATCCAAATGTTACACATCATTATCAAATGCGTTTTCTGAGAGAATAAAGTATAACAAAAATCATCTTTTTATTTTAAATCCCTTTTAATCTAATATCGAATTATTTGAGGTTACTCAAAACATCAGCACTTCAATCTCCGCTCACTGCCGGTGCATCTCTGAATCACGCCACTTTATAAGAACTGACTTGTCAGTTCCAGTTGATAGAAAAGAGAGCAACAGTCGCGTATCTCTCTGTATATTATAGTTAAAACGCCGGAGTCGAAGTCTACCTATTCTTTACGCGACGAAGACGGGTTTTATTGTAAAATCTCCAAATCCACAAATTTTGAGTTACATCTTTGTTTTATTAAAGGTGCGATATGTTTATTTTATTTATATTTTATTATAAAAGTATCAAATGCGGTTTATCCGCTATAACAACAGGCCCTTGCCGCGTGTGAGCGAAAGAGACGGCTCCGCAGAATTTGGCGTGGACCTTACCTCTAAGAGCGCTAGCGCTCGACTGATTTACTGGGCTTGATGCGTGGTAAAATATACTATCTTTTTATTATTTAATATAAAATGTATTAAAAATGATTACATCTTTTAATTATTTTTTTTTGTATTCCTTAATGATGTAAGTTTACTTTGATGAAGATAGTTCGTTAAAATTTCTTAGTTTTCTAAGAAAAATATCGCTTTTAAAATTGTACTTATTTGGAAAATATTCGTAACTTTAAATTTTTTTTATCGTTTAATAGAGATACAAATGGAATAAAATTCTGCGATAGTGCGCAACAAAATTATATTCCACACATTATGATATTTTTTAAAAATGGTTTCAACGTAGAGGTTATTGAAAAGTAGGACTTCAAAGTATACATTGCGACCGTTTACCCGGGGAGGAGGCTGATGAAAAGGTTAATAATTTTATACACATAATATAAATCAAAATTCTGATCCGACTATGGACTACAACAAAGGTTGCTTTATTATATTTCAAGAATATAAATTACATTACTGCATCCAACACTGAGATTAACGACGTCAAAATACACTCGCGTGCAACTGAATCGACTCAAGCCGTATATTGGTATAAAAGTTCGATTTTTAGGAAAATGGCTTATCCGATTTTCTTGTTTTTTTTCGTTTGAAAGCCTAATCTTTTCTCTTAATAAATGTTATCCTAATGAGAAAAATCGGTTGAGTATTTATTGATAAAATTTAATTTGACAGAAATGCATAAAAAATGAAGAAAAATGAAAACAACAACATAATGAATAAAAAAAATATTTATGATAGAAGTAAAGAAAATTAAAATTTTCAATACTTTTTATTGCCTTCTCTAGCTTTTATAACGGCTTGCATGCGATTTTTCATTGATTTTATCACTTTTTTGATAAAATCTTGAGGTATCGTATTCCATTCTTCCTCTAGCGTAGTTTTGAGCTCGACGATGCTTGATGGAGCCGTATCTCTAGCTCGCACCCTCCGTTTGAGCTCATCCCATAAATGCTCAATGTAATTCAGATCAGAACTGAGGGCTGGCCACATCATCGTCCCAATTTGCACTTCTTGAAGATACTGGCGAGTAACACTTGCTGTATGGCACCGAGCATTATCATGCATCAATAGAAAATCTTCTCGTATGTACCCTGCATAAGGTACAACATGATCGAGGAGAATGTTTTCCACGTACTTTTGTGCTGTTAGACCACCACTCCGACCACCACCAGGCACGAAAACAAGCTCGGTCTTCCCTTCATATGATATTCCACCCCACATCGTGACTGAACCACCGCCATATGATACTGTTTCAGCGAAACAGCATTGCGAGAACTGTTCCCCTGGACGCCTGTATACTCGGTCTCTTCTGTCATTGCCATGGAGACACATTCTGCTCTCGTCAGTGAACAGGATGGAGCTCCATTGCTCAATAGTCCAATTGAGGTGTTCACGAGTAAATTAAAGTCGGGCTTGACGGTGAGCAGCGGTCGGTTTCGGGCCTCTGGCTAGCCGTTTAGGAGTTAAATTGGATTTCTTCAGCCGTCTTCTAATTGGCCACTGACTGACAGCCACTCCTCGAACCCTTCTGAGCTCCTGTTGCACATCAACGCCCGTGAGATAACGATTTCTCAACGAAGTTGAGACAATGAAGCGGTCGTCCGTCTCAGATGTGCTCTGGTATCTATTGGTTTGTGGTCTCCGAACAAAGCCACCAGTCTCTTGAAACCTTCTGTATACTCGTGAAACAGCTGATTGGCTCATGTTAAGTTTACGAGCGACATGCCTTGGATTATGGCCCGCTTGCAACAAACCTACAACTTGGACCGCTGCTTCTGAGGTAGTGTCCATTGGATCGTGATTAAAATACTGGGAATTTAAGGAGATGTGTACCTGTCAACGTCTGACGAGTGATTGATAAGAAATATGAGTCACGTGCGCTTTTATACATGATTTAGTCTCGCAACTCATGAGTACCGCAACGAGTAATTTCTGTAACGCTCATGTTTGACCGTATTTATTTAAAAAGTTTTTTCATTGTTTATTTGAAAATGGCTATATTTATGAAAAAAAAATATAAGTGTTTGGAATAAAAAAACTTTTACGAAAATAGGATAAGCCATTTTCCGAAAAATCAAACTTATATACCAATATACGGCTTGAGTCGATTCAGTTGCACGCGAGTGTATTACAATTTCGCGGATTGTTACCGATTTTTGTGCAATGGCTCTTAAGGTATGGCACAGCACGCAGAGGTAGCAAGTCTGGGGTAATACCTCAACCTTACAGAAGATCTCAAGTAATGTCGTGTTCCTATGGTAAGGTTGCCAGAGCTCCTGAGTCAGAGTTGGATTGGCAAAGCTCATGCGATGCTTCTGATGTCGCAAGCGTCTATATAAGCTATTATGCCGACCTAGTTAGAGAAAAAAAAATTTAGATTTTCAATCATATGTAATTGTGATTACTTACTTTAATTTTGAGCAGCAATTTCATGATTTTCCTCTCCTTTAACTCCTCCGGCGAGAGGGAGTCCTCGTCGACGTCTACGAGCAGTTTGTCGAAGTACTGAGCGTCCTCGGGCTTCATGAAGGGCAGCTGCTGACTGCCCTTGGGCTGCGGGTCCAACAGCCGCGCCGCCGCCGCGGCGGACCCTCCCACTTCCTCCGTCTGCATGAAAAAGCCGATTGGGGTACCCGCCAAAGGCGTGGGCGTTGCGGTCAGCTTACGAGCCGGGGTCCGAATAGGAACATAACCTGGGCAACAACATATAATATTAGAAACGCAATCGTATGCCGTCGAATTGATCTCTATGATAGTTTGCATATGGCATGCTTCATTTAAATGAACAAAACGGCTACTGAGGTATTAAAATACATTCTGGCTGTCTATCCGACGGCATGACTGTAAAGCCTTGTCATCATTTATCTGAAAGAAAAATTCTTTATTAAAAATTGATTCTATTTTATTTTAATTCAACACATGTATCACGACTGACACCATTACACCTATGTAGATCCGTTGGATTGAAGTTGGCATTTAATACATGTGTCCTGAAACTAAAGTTATGATAAATTACTAAGAGTTTACCTGTGCCTTTTTTGATATTTTTTCAGTATAAAGAACAAAATAAAATGATCAAAATCATATAACTCAAATTGACATCAACTTACCAGCTGGCGGTGGCAAAACCTTGTACCCGGGTGGGAACATGGCATCAAGTTCTTCATCTGTATATGGTCTATTGCGTTCATCTATTTCTTTTTCCCAGCGGTAAGCTTGAAGTTGCTCTGGAGTCATAGCGGCTATGTGTCCTGGAGTCGGAGTGGCCATTGCCATTGCCTTCACTCCCACTGGTGTCGACTATAAGAAAAATTACTTACATTAATATTTTTTGTTTCAATGATTATCTACTGGACGCTTTTTATACAATTTTGAGAAAATTTACTGTACCAAAGTTCCATCTCTAATAGTCACAATATATCTTTGGATTCAGATTAAAATTTACAATGATAAGAAAGAGTACTTACACCACCAGGTGTGAATATGGGCGTGTGCGGCGTGGGGGTCGCGTGTGAGGGCGTGGCATGTGAGGGGGTCGCGTGCGAAGGCGTGGCGTGCGACGGGGTGGGCGTGGCCGCGGCCGGAGTGGCCCCCGGCGTCTCGTCCCAGCGCGAGCGACGCTTCGTGCCTGGAGTCGGGGTTTCTTGTATTGTGTCAACGCCTGCACCGCGGTCTGTTCGAGGTGTTTCGGCCCATCCGCTCGCATGGCCGGGAGTTTCTGCGTTTAAAAAAATGATTAAACAACTATGAATTATTAAACTAAAACTTATTACTAGGTAACTAACAGCGATGCGTTCCAAACTGCGTAATATATGGTGCCGGTTATTCAAAGTATAATTGATTTTAACGAAACTAAAGATGATCATATTCTAGATCTAAAACAACTGAGCGTGACTGTAATGAGATGTTAGTTTATAAGTTAAGATTAAAGAAACTAAAATTACTACACCCACAAATGTGATTCTGTGACAAACTCCATCATAACAAATTTAAACAATATTAAAGTATAAAGAACCCTTCTTATGGGAGCCCAGCTGGTACTTATTTCCTTCCTTCATTACAGACTTAATTATAATTTTATCCTTTCAACCAATTTCATTTTTGTTACCAGTATGTCATGTCACTATTTGGTGTCCTAACTATTGCTTTTGTATATCTCTTTAATGCTTGTCTAGATAAAATGAAAACCAAGTTTAATTAAAGTCTAGCATTATTACTTCAATAAATTGTCAAATAATGGGATGAAGTAAATGTGCGGTGACCCACCTCGGTCGGTCTTGGGCGTCTCGTCCCAGCGGTTGCGGCGCGAGGCGTGGTGCGCGGGCGTGTCGCGGCCCGGCGTGGCGTGGCCGGGCGTGAGGTGCGCGGGCGTGGCGTCCCACACGCGCGCCGACGGCGTCGCTCCCGGCGTCTCTCCGCCGCGCCCGCCGCCGCCGGGCGTCTCTTCCCAGGCTCCACGCTGCACACAAAATTATACAAAAATTACTTAGTAATTAAATGAAATTCGTGACGTTTCTAAGTTGACATTAAATTCATTTTCACGACTATCAATTGGAAATTTTTTGAGTTTGCTCATTAAGTAAAAGTAATGTTGAGGTCACTAATGCTGAAAGTGAAGTTTCACGCACTTATAAAAGTTTATGTAAAATGTAGATACAAAAGTATACCAGCATTTACTGTACCAATACAAATAGCAAATGCCAATTTATGTTTTGATTTTAGACTTTTATTATTTTAATAAATTATAATTTAATTAATCTAGAAAAGGGAAAGCCCATTTCAGGCCCACAGTGGACAAGTGTCTAAAGAAGACTTACTTTGTCCAGAAAACTACCATAAAGAGACATGATTTTTGATAAAATTTAAATAAGCGCCACTACAATCAGTAATGTTTCAATAAAAAAGGGATTTTTTTGATAAATATAACAAAGTTGAGGTGAAATATTGCCCGAAGATAAAATATCTTTACTATCGTCTACGTACTACGTCAATCGATCTGAATATCGATTTATTAACAAATAAAATAAACTCGGATTAAGTAAAAACAGCGAGCCGCTATTGGTAATTCTATATAGAACTAGCTGTGCTCGCGGCTTCGCCTGCGTTGAAATTAGTGTGTCACAAAGTGTTTCCGGCAAACTTCCAGTGAAACTCACATCAAAATCGGCTTAGCCGTTCCGTAAACCTTCCTCTTGCCAAAGGTGACGCCCTGTCTCCAATGGTTAAACCGCATGAAAATCCGTTCAGTAGATTTTGAGCGAATCGATCACATACACTTTTGGGACTTTGTTTTATAATTCACTAACTGTTGCCTGCGACTACGTCCGGCTGGTTATGAAGATATGCATTACTATTAAGACGATTAACGCAAATTATTTTTTGATTGAGTAACTTTTTAAAAGGCACAATTTAGTATAATTTAATAGTTATTTTTATAAAACCTCTCTATACACCACCTTTTTAGTTTTATTTTCAGGCTGTATATGTTTCATACAAACTATCAACCCCAATTAAACCCCCTTCTATAATCTACCTCCCTGTCAAATTTTATCTTTGTCCAACCTGGATAGATAGACCATCCAGCGGTTTTTGAGTTCTCGTGATGAGTGAGTTAGTGACCTTTCTCTTTTATATATATAGATTACGATGCATTATTTGGACACCTCCTCACCATCTATAGAGTATATATTTTAAATTTCAAGTCTCTTACTTCAAAAACATAAGACTTTCATACAAACTTCCGACCCCCGTTTTATCCCCTTAGGGGTCGAGTTTCGTAAAATCAGTTCTTAGCGGATGTCTATGCTCTATAAGGAACCTACCTGCTAAATTTCAAGTTTGTAGCTATTATAGTTCCGGAGATTTCGTGATGAGTGAATCAATCTACCATCCCCCGTCTTAACCCCAAAATGGAGTTGCTTTCTAAAGATACATTATTTGGACACCTTTTCACCATCTAAAGATCGAACATTTTAAATTTCAAGTCTCTTACTTCAAAAACATAGGACTTTCATACAAACTTCCAACCCCCGTTTTATCCCCTTAAGGTGTGGAGTTTCGTAAAATTTATTCTTAGCAGTAGTTTACGCCCTATAAGAAACCTATCTGCCAAATTTCAAGTTTGTAGCTGTTATAGTTTCGGAGATTTCGTGATGAGTGAGTAAACCTACCATCCCCCGTTTTAACCCCAAAAGGGAGTTGATTTCTAAAGATACATTATTTGGTCACCTTTCTACCGTCTATAGAGCATACATTTAAAATTTCAAGTCTCTTACTTCAAAAAGATAAAACTTTCATACAAACTTCCAACCTCCGTTTTATCCCCTTAGGGGTCGAGTTTCGTAAAATCCGTTCTTAGCGAATGTCTACGTTCTAGAAGGAACCTACTTGTCAAATTTCAAGTTTGTGGGTGTTATAGTTTTGGAGATTTCGTGATGAGACCTTTCGCTTGTATATAATGTATAGATGTATAGATGTATAGATATAGATTATAGATTAACTAAAAAAAACATTTATTATAAAACCAATGTGTACGTTTGTTACTTTATTCAGTAAAGATTTAAAAAAACAATCGTCTATCGATTATTTTTATTTAATAACCGATTTATCAATTTTTTTTTTTGTGACAAGTGGCAACACTGAGGACTGATATGACATTTTTCAAACTAATGAAATATGATTCTGTTGGCTGTTCGCTTGTTGCTTGTGCTCAATGAGGATGCGTTTTGTATATTAAAAAAATAAATAATGATTTTGTTGGCAGAGATGCAATTGAATTATATTATTGCAATTGCATAGTAGGGAAACGCACGGTATATAAGATAATAAATACGTAGTATAAATGTTATACCCAACCTATAATGGTTAAAAGATACTGTTGAAAAAAATCTCTTTTATCTCAAAATGCACCAGAACTTTTTTGTCAAACTTAATAAGCTATATTTGAAACACACCTGTCGTTATACTCAATATCTTATTATTATAAATTATTGAAAAACTCGGAAAAGGCCTTGAATTATCTTTCTTTCATGCACATTTTAATAATATATAAAATAGCCAAAAAGTTAAAAAAAAAAAAAAATCTACAATAATGGCGCCATTTTCTTTTCCCAGATATCTAATGCTGTTAAGAGTTTAGAGAACTCAATTTTTAAACGATTTTTTGATGTTCAGATTGGGCCTGAGACACTATGGAGAGTGGGCATTCCCCATTTTATCTCTTCGAACTCCCCTTTGTGTGTGATTCTAAGGATGCATTATTTTTAACCTGTGTTACTTTAGATTCTTAACCTTAACTTAATCTTTGGTCACTTAAATAATTTTATAAAAATTTTATACTTAGTTGTTAATTTTTTCTTTTTCTTCAATTATCTATACTTGAATCCATACCTCATAATACAATTTTATATTTTTTAATTGATACATAGTCAATATATTGAAAAAAGAAGAGCAGTAACCATAAATGCTTTTTTTTTGTTTCTGTTTAATGCACTTTATTGTGCAATAAAGTATTTTTACGAACACACAAAAAAACTAGCGCCATCTAGCGGCAACCGTTGAAACCACACAAAGACAAAGACCGCATGAAACTCTCTACTCAATACTAGATGGCTTAGAGGAACTACTGTGGAACTTTATAGATGTATAGTCTCGAAAATCGGGTACATGCGCGAACTTTCCAGAATGGTCTGGGCCTCGTCTCGGCCGATATAAATAGCCGCAGGGAGGCGAGCAAGTTCAATTGAGTTTCAGCGATCTTCGAAGCGACTTGAAAGTGAAAACTAGTGATCAAGAGTGGTACCAGCGAAACCTACGACATTGGCTACGACTTAGGACATCGTTAGTGCTTAGTGTTGGACCTAGTGCTAGTGAATAAAGTGTCCAAAAGAGTCAGCAGGTCTTTCTCTCCAAATCCTTCGAACGCTAACACGTAACAACTGGTGTCGGAAGTGAGATTTGGAGATGCCATTGACTCCGAGAGAAGACTTCAAGGAGGGCGTCAGGACAAGGGCACGAGCTGCGGAGGCCACAGCCACTAGGGACCAAGCTCCGGCCACCGTGGGCCAAGCCCCGCCCACTGACTCCGCCTATCATGTCCCGCCCACTGACCACACCCCCAGGCCCCGCCTAATCGGACTCAGGCCCCGCCTACTCGGGCTCAGGCCCGCCCACTTTGTCTCAAGCCCCGCCCACTGGATCCGCCCACTAGCGACACCGTAGCTTCTACAGACCCTCAAGTGGCTCTTCAATTAGGAAGTTTAATTAAATTAATGGAGCTGCAAAGGGCTGAAATTTGTATTGCTTTGCAAGAATTACAAGAGCAAACGAGTTTCAAATTGCAAGAATCACAAGAGCAACAAAAAGAGCTCCAAGAAAAAACGCTTTGGGCTATAAAAGATATTAGTGATGCGGTGACTAAGCTTCGAAAAGATGTCGACGTAGTGGAAGAACGAGTTAGCGGGTTACGATTGGATGTTGAAAATGTGAAAACCGGCCTCACTGAACTACAGAAGAAAGTAGTGCGCCCTGAAACTGTCTAGTGGAAGTACCGGAGTGGCGATTACTTCGTATACCTATATTATAAAAGATAGTACAAATAAAACTATGAGTGTATCATTTGTGTAAAAATATATACCTCATTTTCCCAAGAGGGAGTAGCCTGTGAACTGGGTGTTGCTGTGACAACTGTTTTTTTAACTGTTGGTGTATCTTCTGAACTCTGATCCCATCTGCCTTTACGCTTGGCTGCAGCAGGTTTAGCTGCTTCTCCATTTGATTGTGGCACTGGTTTCAATGTACCTTCCCTAGCTCTTTCTAACAATTTTTTTCTTAACTGTAACATAAAACAATTGTTTAAAACTATTTACAGTAAATATTAACAACTACAATGTTTTGTTCATATGATAATGAGATGAGAAAAATCTAATATTCTTCTAAAAGCTATGAAAAATGTTTAAAATTTAACTTACTTCTGTTTCTTCAGCTCTAAGGTACTGCTCTTTCATAATTTCAGTGTAAGTACGTGAGCCTACATCTGGAGTTTTACCACCTGAAAAAAAAGCATACATTTCATATGGATAACACTATTTTATGTGATTTAAAAAGCTATTTATAATAAAACTGTAAGGGTAATGCTACAAACATTATATATTTGATATTTAAATGTTTTATTTTAGCTCTTTGTGTTTTGTATATATAGAATTATAGATTACTAAATAATTTAATTGTTTAAAAAATATTAGACAATAACTTATTGTATATTATAATCTTATATTAAGCTATCAACTCACAAATGTTACAATATAATATTATGCAATTCTTAAATTAAAATCGTATATGTTAAATATACCTTCAGCAAATGGATCAGAACGCTCAGGAGATATAATCATCCGACGCCTCTTCTGACGATACTCATCTTCTCTGTCAGCAATAGTGGGTCTCCTCTTGTCAGCAAAGGGATCATAATCTTTGTCACTCTAAAATCATGAAAGAAGACAGTAATATGGTGAAGGTATATACTACTATTAGGATAAAGTGGATATATTATGCTGAATATGTCAGACACTACAAAGAAAGGAGATATACATGTTTCATAGTAACAATTATGTAGTAAGGCTGTTATAGATATGGCATTTAGGATATATATTGGATATGGGTTCAGAAACAGTTACAGATATTAAATAAATTCTGATTATTCCTATCCTAGTTTAGTAATAGAGATTTTACTGAATGTATGCTGTTATTTTTTTCTATTTATTTAAGTATAATGATGGATTATTAATTTTTTTATTGAACTTGTAAGTTAGCCATTAAGATTAAACATCAATTTTTTAAAACAATTATTGTATGTTTTAAACAATAATTGTGTTTGCTCGCAAACGAAAAAAAAACCGACTTCAATTACATCGACGAGTAATACAACGTAGATCGACGAAAAAATAGTCAAGTAACAACGCATTATCAAAGATTACTCAAAAAGTATTTATCAGATCTCGATGAAATTTAAATGTGACCACATGATAAACTTCGGCTTTCGATTAAATTAAAAATCATTAAAATCGGTAAACCGAATAAAGTTATTGCGGATTTTCAAGAGGTTCCCTCGATTTCTCTGGGATCCCATCATCAGATCCTGATTTCCTTATCGAAAAAAGCGTCAAGTAAAAACGCATTATTAGATATAGCTCGAAAAGTAGTGGTTAGATCTCAAATAAATTTAAATGGGACCAATTGGCACACACCACCTTTCGATTAAAAGAAAATTTGTCGAAATCGCTCCACCGAGTCAAAAGTTCTGACTTGCAACATACATAAAAAAAAAAAAAAAAAATAAAAAAAAAATACAGTCGAATTGAGAACCTCCTCCTTTTTTGGAAGTCGGTTAAAAAAATGACATTTAGATTGGGAAATAATTAATTACTTGAGCCTATCGCAGTCCACAGCTGGACATAGGCCTCCCCAAGTTCGCGCCAAACATTATGGCACGAATTCATGTATTTTGCCCACAGTCACCACACTGGGCAGACGGTTTGGTGACCGCAGGGCTGGCTTTGTCGTACCGAAGACTTTGCAGCCCGTCTTCTGACTGTATATTTGAAATCCAGCAGTTGGATGGTTATACCGCCATTGGTCGGCTTTATAAGTTACAAGGTGGTAGTGGAACTACGTTATCCCTTAAGTCACCTCTTACAACACCCACAGGAAGAGAGGGGGCTGTATTCTTTACTGCCATAACCACACAGATCGGCAAGTTATAAGGGTAAATTTAAAATTAACTCCACAGATATGGTTCTAATTTAAATAGGACCACACTACAAACACCACATTTGGATTAATAAAAAAATCATCAAAATCTATACACCCAGTAAATATTTCTTCTAACACGTGCATTTTATTTTAATTTGAATAATTTAAAACAAAGTAACTCTCAAAACAATTTTCACACATCTAGTAAGTTGCATATATTTTGCTTTTAATTTTTTTTTTTCACGTATATATCAATTTAATAAAGTATGACGAAACGTAGTGTGAGACAGATGTCAATAAAAAAAATTGGGCAGAACAACAGAAAAATAAAATGAAGAGGAATGCACCTATTAAACTTACTTGAGCTATGTCATTAAGTAGAGAAGCTGGAGCTGTATAGCCAGGTCTCTTTTGCGATATAGGCACGTTCTCCACATCTTCGTCTTCAACCTCATCATTTGCGGCGATGGATGTCACATAGCCGTCGTACCTGGATTTGCCTACTTGTCCAGCATTATCATAAATGTCATTATCATAGTATGTTTCACCCAACGACACTCCTTTTCCTGAACCATTTTCAGGGAGCTCATTTTTTTTCGATTGTATCTCTCGTATTTGTGCTTCTATGGCTGTAACACATAATGAACTTATTTACACACACGAAACTACTGTATATAATTTAGACAAAAACATAATACTATTGTCAGCATTATAATACGTTGTGAGTAAATTTTTGATATTAAAGTTTCTTTATCATTTTCGTTAGCGTATATTATCAATGTAGTGAAAGTAATTTATTTATAACAACAAAAATTGTTTTAAAAGGCAAAATGGCTGTATTTAAAGTTGTGTAACAGGAGTTTAAATGACTACCTTCATGAGTCCTAGGTATTTTATCCATTATTTCAGTATCATTGAAAAAACAACTATACCGAGTTGTTTTATACTACTTATCAATAACACACTTCAAGTACCACGTTAAAATTTCTCAATTTTACAATTAATCAACGAGCCAACCACACCAACAACTCGCATCATAGAATACACAGAGTAGGAGTGGACGATATACATCGATGTTTTAAAAATACTCGATGTATAGTAATGATGCATCGAATCAAACCGATGTATTGTTAAGTTTTAAACATCGAGTATACATCGATGTTTTTTTTTTCGATGCATCGAAAAGACAAACAATCAAACCTACCTCATTTTTTAACCGACTTCCAAAAAAGGAGGAGGTTCTCAATTCGACTGTATTTTTTTTTTCACTTCTTCTCTCACATTGTTTTGTCTTTTCCAATTACATTATTTAGCACTCGCAAGGTGTTTCGTGTAAAAGTGATATCACTGGTTGAAAAAGCAGCCAATATTATAGAAGTCAGTGCAAGCAACCTATAAAAAATATAAATGCAAATGGCCGACTGAATGACTGAATTCACCCGCCATCTCTCTCTTACTTACAGTTGCAGTCTTTGGCTTCAAAAATCATATAATTTTTGTATTAATTAATTACCTACTCAACTTGATTCAAAATTCATTTTAAAATTTGCTGTGTCGTGTTAGCAATAATATTTATAAATCGAAGTGTTAAACTGAAAACACGTTATATGTAATATGAATATCATAATAAGTCTGTGAACAATCCTCTAGAAATTTGGAAAGATTACAAAATACAGTTTCCAATATTGCATAAAATTACCTTTAAATATCTAACATTGGTGGGCACATCAGTGCCATCAGAGAGACTGTTTTCACAACCGGCGCAGGTAATGACTCAACAAAGGAATAGATTAAAGGGTAAAAGATTGGGTAAAATTTTGTTTTTACAAAGTATAGATAAAAACTATTGGGATATGTATTAAAAATAAATGTAAAGGTAATAAAGTTTTTTTAATAGATGCTTGCTTTTTATTTCTAAACCACATACATATTTAACTTATAGAAAAACAATCGATGTATAGAAAACATCGATGTATTTTTTGATACATCGATATTACATCGATGCAACAATCCGATGCATTCAATCGAAAAAAACATCGATGTTTTTTTTTAATGTTCATCACTAACACAGAGTATAAAACAAATTACCATAGACATACACTCTCTATCAAAGACAGGATTAGAAATGAGACTATCCGCGAGAGAACGAAAGTAACCGACATAGCCCACAGAATTAGCAAGTTGAAGTGGCTGTGGGCTGCTCATCTGTGTCGCAGGACCGATGGCCGTTGGAGCCCGCCCCGGGCGGCACTTTTTAGGGGGCGGCAAAATTGAACAACACTTAAATAATAAAAACAATTAGTAAATATTTGAATCATTTTATATTATTTTTATCGCAACTACAACTTCGGATCGATTGAAAGGAGCACGGAATTTTTCATTACTTATTTTGAGGCGAAGTCAGGGAATCCCTTTCTTTTAATGATATATTAAGGACATAGGCCTCCCCAAGTTCGCGCCATATCCGCATCACGGTTTTCCGTGATGCGGATATGGATCCTTATCCATCCCAAACCGGTAATCTTACGTAGATCGTCAGTCTAACGTTTTTCGTTCTCTCACGGATAATCTCATTTCTAATCCCATCTTTGAGAGAAATCCCAAGCAATAGCCTATTCCATAGCACGTTGAGCGACTTTAAACTTGTGGACCAGTCTCTTCGTCAGTGTCCACGTCTCGGCTCCGTATGTTAACACTGGCAGGACGCATTACTCGGAGAGTTTTGTCTTCAAGCATTGCGGAATATTCGAAGTGAAGACTCGACGAAGCCTGCCAAACGCCGCCCAGACTAACCGAATCCTTCTATCGGCCTCCTTCTCGAATTTGGTGCGGCGTAGTTGGATGGTATGGCCTAGGTAAATATAATACTGAACAGCTTCGAGAAGGGTACTATAGACCGATACCAGTCTCGGAATGACTTGGTTGTTAAACATTTAATGAAACAACTTTTTTCGGATTTTATCGCGGTTTATTAACTTTGATTCCCGACGTTTCGGATACTTTACAGCAACTATGGTCACGGGAGTACTGAGGTTTCAGAGGTTCTAACGTTACAAAGTTATTCGAAACTACCCGACATACATCAATATTTTATTTAGTCCTATCTACGCAGAATGTGCTAATTGAGTCTTTAATCTGTGGTAAATTATGCTTGGTTTTTGATTTAATTATATTAATAATGGGGTCCCAAGCAGGTGGTAATTGCCAGCCAGCTTCTCTATTGAAATTTGGATGTTTTTTAATTTCAATAGCCTCACGGATCATCCTTGACTTCGTCGACGGAAAGTGCCTACGACCTAGTGTACACACCGTCTTCACCACGTTGTCGGTCATCTCTTCCACGTTGCCAGTAGTTTCCAGCGAATCGAATCGGTTTTGGAGTTCCAATTGAAACTGCTCGGAGCCACATAGTATTTGGGGCAGCGTAGGTCGGAGGATAGATTTCATCAAGCGGGCCCGTTCTTTTCGGAGGCATATATTCAGAGTGCCTCATACTAGCCGGTGGTTGCTGCCGGTGTTAAACCTGTTAACCACTGAAACATCTCTGAATATATGCCTTTTATCCGCTATGATCAAACTATCTCGTTCCTCGTCATAGTATCGGGGCTTTGCCAGGTCCACTGCCTTTGGGGATTCTTCTCAAAAAATTGAATTCATCAAGAAGAGCCCCTCTGACTCGTAGTAGTTGACGAGCATCTGCCCCCTGCGATTCTGCGCCCCTACCCGTGTGGTCCGATCCTCGATTGGTCGCGGTCTTGTATTCCCACTTCAGCGTTGAAGTCTCCCATAACAACGTTGTAGAAGGCCGAAGTAGTCCCATGCATGGCCCTAGAAATATCGTAATACAAGGCTTCGACTTCATTGTCAGAGTGTGCTGAGGTAGGCGTATAGACCTGTATCACTTTTACCGGAGTACCTGTCAGTGAGTTTAAGTACAAGGTACGCTACCTGGGACGACACATTGCTGACATCCACAACGTTGTTAGTGAGAGTCTTGTGGACCAGAAAATCGACGCCACCTTGAGAAAACCCATCACCTTCACGGAAGTAGAACAAGTGCCCGAAGTCCAAGATCATCGTGTCCTCACCCTCTCTTCAAACTTCAGACAACCCTAGTGTGCTCCACTTAATGTGACTCAGTTTTACTTCAAGTTCGGTAAGGTTATGGTCCAGCCGTAACATGCGTCCATTATACGTAGCCGGTACGTAGTACGTGTAGTTTTGAGCGGCAGTATCCCGTAACCCGGTGATTCTCAGCACCCTTCACCCCACCGTTACCGCGGCCGCTGCTGTAGCCGGGAATAGTGGGGCTGCCGGGAACTGAGGGCCTAAAATTCTGCCGCGAACTCATGAGGCTTTTTATCATGCTGGGCAGGAGAGTTGGTGACCTCAGGGCTATCTTTGTCGCACCGAAGACGCTGCTGCCCGTCTTCGGTTGTGTATTTAAAAAGCCAGCTGTAGGATGGCCATACCGCCATCGGTCGGCTTCACTAGTTCCACGGTGGTATTGGAACTTTGCTATTTCATATTATTAACTAGCTGACCCAGCAAACGTTGTTTTGCCAATAAACTATCTACTATAATATAAGTGTGCGGGGATTTACTTATAATCGAAAGCGTTGTAGACAGTGAAAGTATGCTTTATTTAGTGCACAGAAAAATTAAAATAATACGTATAACAGTCACTGCTACGATTGATACACAAATAAAACCATAAAAAATGGCCGAAAACGGTATAGTGAGTAAGACAGAAGACCGGCTTTATTCTCATCCCTACTCCGTGATGTTTGCTGGATGAGAGGTGACAACGTAATGTAGACATCTAGCGGGGATAACTGATCGATTGATAGTAATCGACCGGCGAAGGCAGGAGATGAAATTGAATTGAGAAAAAAATCATAATTAAAGAAAATTATTAAAATAAAATAAAAATTGCGATGAAAAAATAGGGGTTGATCGTAGAAAGGTCAAAAATTAAGAGTAATATGATTTTTTTTATTCTAAGTCATGACAAAATAAAAATAAAATCTTGCCAAATAAATTAAATCTTTAATTAACAAATAAAATATAGGGGTTGATCGTAGAAGGTTTAAAATTTAGTGTTGTATGTATTTTTTAATGTTTTATCATAAAAAATAAAAAATAAATAATTTATCTAAAAATTTAAAAAAGATTAGGGGTGGACTACCCTTAACATTTAGGGGAATGAAAAATAGATGTTGTTCGATTCTCAGACCTACCCAATATGCACAAAAAATTTCATGAAAATCGGTCAAGCCGTTTCGGAGGAGATAAACTACAAACACCGCGACACGAGAATTTTATATATTAAATTAATTTATTTATTTTAGATGAAATAGTATTCTTAATAATGATCACTAATCTAATAAAATGTAATAAGTAGTATTAATTGTTTTGTATTGTTTTTGTAATTGATTGAAATTTTGATTTGGGCAAATTGAGATAAGGATTGATGAATTTTGTATGGAATTAATTAAAGCTTTATCATTATTACTATTATTATTATTATTGGAACTTTTCTATGCCTTAGTCGCCTCTTACGACACCCACGGGATGAAAGGGGGTGGCTAAATTTTATATGTCATAGCCTCTCAGCTAAGTAAGTTTTAGTATACAGTAATACCCCGGACTTACGCGATAGGTGGGACTGAGCGCTATCCGCGTAAGTCGAATTCGCGTAAGTCGGGGTACAGTTTTGCGGGGTATTTTTCGTAATTGATCTGACTGTCGATTCCCAAAAAACATAAAATCGTAACTTATCTACCTACGCGTCGATTCCGCACTACGCGTCTATGCCTGTTGTAAACTGAACGAATAATAATACGGGTGGGGCGAGTCAAACAAAAAACGAATAGACGAGAAAATTAAATCGCGTAACTCCGAATTCGCGTAAGTCGGGGTATTACTGTACTTTAAATTGAAATACCTAAATAAGGGGGCGTAACCATAACTTCGCACTCAGCTAATACGTTGATTCAAACTTGACCACGATCAGTTTTGAAACGCAAATTTAAATAAACGTATAAAGTGTAAAGTAAAATGTTTAAGTCTTGAAATGTGTATTTTTTTTAACATTCGCAATCTATTTACTGGCAATAAATTTTCAGTTTCCAAAATGGCTACATTCCACTTACGGCCCTAAGGGCGTTGTAGATGACGACCGCTCAAATTGTCGTACCACAAACGTTAAAACGCCGCGGACGTTGTAGACGAATTTTATAGGTGGAACGTTTATTTGAGCGCCATGTCTCGCTGTTGATTGGTAATCTCAGACTATACATACTCTTTTGATGTCAACTCTGATCTGTTTGGTTTATGTATTATGTTTGAATTACTTTAAATTAGTCAACGAGTAATTAGTTACTTTTAATTAGAGTAGTCAAGTGAATAGAAAAGTGTCCTATTTTTTTTGCGAGTAGCCCCGTCCTGCGCGCCCTTCCTTCCCCTTAACTCGCAACTTATCTGGCTAAATACGTTTGGAGATGCTTGTTTAGTGATTAGTGTTTAGTATTGTTGTGTGGACGACACTCGCTGTATTTTTTGCATTGTTGTAACATTAGTTGGAATAAATATTATTTAGAAAGGAAAAATGTTGAAGTAGACCGAAGGTACGACCTATAAATTTGTACAGGAGTATCTATAACTTGAATGTCATTATAATTATAAGATCCTAAATATAATTCCATCCATACTTTCTGTTTGACGTCCAACAATTGAATTTTACTGAGCGCAGGAGCTAAACAGTATTAGAAACCACTAATACTAAAGCCTCGCACTCGCAATTACTAAACACCTGCACTCGCACTAATCAAAGTGTATCCTATCCTTAGGAACGTTAGAGAGAGTGTCATAATCTTGCAGTCGTTGTGTGGAACGCACTCAATGCGTCGCATAGACTAACATAGGTAATATTAGGTACATTATTAGGTACCTATAACCTAATACACTGGTCCATTCCATTTTGTCTGTGGTTTAATTCTCCTTGCTTGCGTTAGCACTAGGTACGTGAGTGCATAAAAATAATACTTTTGTTTTCTGTATAGATGTATATATAAAACATTAAAAAGATTTTCTCTCTTTTAATAGGAGGAAGAAACTTCGATCCTGGCGTTACTAGGATAATTTTCCAGGTTGATTTGCTACAGTACAAAAGGTATGTAATGGTTTATTTTACTAAGATTAGTTCCACGTCAAATGTGTTGGAACAAGGTGACACGTATTATCAAAATCCGGAATACCGATTTTTGAATTATAAATACAATTTATGATATTTTTGGAACTCACTATCGGAAATAATTCTATTTCTTATTATAAACTTCATATTCTTATTTATAAATCCATTGTGTCAATAAGTGTTAAGCGAGTAATTATGATATTCAATTTAACATAATTATTTATCATTATATTTAAAATTCTCGGCAATATATTGTTATTCAAAATATAATATAAATATGTAAGATATTGTGCCAGCCATTAAGATAAATATTAAAACCCTACTCAACATATATTTACATTCAAGTAAATCGAAAGAAGCCATTTACGTTTCGCTCCAAGTAAAAATGCTAAGAAAAAACACATTTGTCCATATTCTTTTACTCATCAAATTATTAAATTAAAGATGACATATGTTAAAAGTCCCATATCAAGTTTTTTTTTTTTTTATTGAAATTATACTAACCTAATTCACATTACTTATATGCAAAAAAGTCATTCAATCAATCAATTTATGCAAAAATCTTTGTTTTATCAAATTATAATTGCTCATCTTACATACTTTCAAAAAGATAACATAATTAAAATTTTCTTTCCTGATAAACTTAATTTGTTTAACTTATTATGTAGAATTATAATAACATTTTTTATTAAATTTATGTTTCAAATAATCTCATGTTATATTACTAGTATAAAATAATAAGGCAATAATTATGTCAAAAAAATATCTTATTCTAAAATCTAAAATTATAAAATCTCTTCTCTTAAATCTATTTCATTAATCATAATCATATAACCTACCTAGAAATGTAACTAATGAATACAGTTCTATGTAGATAAGCTATTTAATGTTAAACTTCACACCACACATTATATTACTTGCAAGTTTTTATACCTACCTTTTGTTTTTTTATTTTTATTTGAAGACATTTAATCTAATATATAAAAAATTCTCATGTGGCGGTGTTTGTAGTTAAAGTCCTCCGAAACGGCTTGACCAATTCTCATGAAATTTTGTGTTCATATTGGGTAGGTCTGAGAATCGAACAACATCTATTTTTCATCCCCCTAAATGTTAAGGGTAGTTCACCCATAATTTTTAATTTTGAGATAAATTTTTTATTCTTTATTTTATTATGATTTGGCATTGAAAAATACATACAACCCTAATTTTTCACCCTTCTACCACCAACCCCTACTTATTAAATAGTGTTTAGCGGCAAGACAATGTTTGCCGAGTCAGCTAGTTTATACATAAAAGTAAAAGTATATCTCTGAATAAATTAAGATGCAGAGGAAATACAATGTAACATAATAATAAGTAAAAATATTAATGTAATATGATTTGTACTTATGAAGTAAAAAAACTAATTAACTTAAAAAATATATAAAGAGACAGCCACAATTTTCCTTAGATTTTTTCTTTTTGTTAAACACATGTTAATAACATATTCATATTTAAATGACCTGACCTTTATACATTGATAATAGTATTTTATTATCATCTGAATATAAAATATTGTTCTTTCACTTTTAATTACTCTATTGTCCTTCAGATGTGTATTTTATTTATAAAGTAAGTCAACAAAAGGAGTTGGGTATAGCAAATAACTGAAAGACACTTGGACAAACAAGTTACATAATTTATTTGATGAACTTTATTTATTTCATCTTTTATTGTATAGTACTGTAACGACTTGGCGCGGACAAGGACTGCTGGAGGGGACGAAAATGATGCATCAGCAATCCATGATGGTTGGAGATATGATACCCGTACATTCTGAAATACCCGTGCATACTGAAGAAATGAATAACGTTGGGTACGACAACAGTAACTCGTCGTACGCTTATGATGACCTGTTTCCGGCTTTGCCGCATTCGCAGCCACCTGTTCAGCGTAACATTCAACAAGTAACTAATAAACTGCGTGTCGGCTCTTCGCTTCATACTCAGGTAATGATAACAACATAAATTTTAAATATTAAATCATGATAACTTACAAAATTAAAAACATGACATGATATTCATAATTGTGACCTGAAATCCTTGGAGTGTTTAACGGATTTATTTAGGTTCTTAAATGTCTGTAAGTTACATTTTGCGCATCTTGATCGGAGACCTTCACTTTCCTATTCGAAATAATAATGGACTGCAATGTTGCCTTTTATTGAAAGTAAGTATATTTTAAAATTTGAAATATTAAAATTACCTAATGATTGTTGTTCTTAGTTATTTTTTAAGATCTATCAGAAAAAAATAGAACTTTTTATTATTATCTTTTATTAATAAATTGACTAGCCCTTTGGCGCAGTTTACAGTGGTCATGCTTTGTGTTACGCGGGTTGCGGGTAAGATTCCTGTCTGACTAGGTGAAGCAATATTTGTATTTATATATATATTATTTCTATGTATATTTATCAAAAACAATATTGTTGCTTACCCTAGGAACAGACGACCATGTGTGTCTGTGGGTGTATTCCGTTTAAACATATTATTTTTCGCTTTTTTTAACATTACTATTACATATGATTAATAATACTTATAGCCATATTTTAATACGATTAGTTATTACGAAAGTAGTCGATCCGTGTCCAATTTGCTGGTCGTCAAACTTGTTTGCTTTCTGTTGTTACATGGTGTCCAGTTTTGTCACTAAATTTTACATAATAAAAAGAACTGTATAAAATTTAGATAGAGTTCAACTTTTCATTTCTTGCTAGACCTTGATTTTGATATTAATAAGTGATTGATGAACAATTGATTATAATAATAAGGTCATATTTTTGATCCTTTGTACTATCCATATATAAACTGCTTCATCGCTTCAGCCTATCGCAGTCCACCCCTGGACATAGACATCCCCAAGCTCACGCCAGATACAAGATGCACAAATATACAGAAATATAAAATTAATTCTTAAATTCTAGGTTTTCCATGTGCCATACGAAGAAAGAAAACTCGACAATGCTAATACTTTTGGTGAAGGTGAATCTTTGAGAACTTGTCAGTCAATAACTAAGGATACAGGAGCTCATATTGAAATATCTACAAGCAAAGACGGAAGTTTAACTTTTTTGATTACTGGAAAGCATAGTGCTGTTCTTGATGCAAGGCGACTTATTTTGACTCATTTTCAACAGCAGGTAAGTTTATATTACATATATAATTCGATTCATAGTTGTCCAACCAGACATAAAGTTTTAGAAAGGAAATGAAAAAAAAAATGTTTTATTTTATTATATTATGCATTGTTACTATTTACATTTTTAGGCAAGCAAGCAAATTACGATCCCAAAGGAACACCACCGTTGGATTTTGGGTAAACAAGGCCAAAAACTAAAGGAGCTCGAAAAGGTTACTGCCACAAAGATTAGTGTACCTGGCATAGCTGACAATAGTGAAATTATTACGATTACTGGTACCAAGGAAGGCATTGAAAAGGCTGAACATGAAATTCGGATTTGCTCCGAAGAACAGGTATTTTATTATATTTTTGTAAGTTAAAAACATAAATATTTGTCATAATTGACAAGATAGATGAGAGTTACTACTCTACATCAAATTTCATAAATACATATACATATAATCAAACCTCTTTCCCGTAGGGGTAGGCAGAGACCACTTCTTTCCACTTGCTATGATCCTTACATACTTCTTTCGCTTCGTCCACTTTCATTATTCCCTTCATACATGCTCTTCGGTTTAGGGTATTCTTGACTTGGCCTTTTTTTAAGACGTCCCTTATTTGGTCTCGGAACGTCCGCCTAAGTCTACCCCTTCCAACCCTTCCTTCCACACTTGCCTTATATACTTTTTTCGTCAATTGTTCTTCACTCATTCTCTCAACATGACCAAACCATCGGAGCATACCTTTCTCAATTTTTGTCACTACATCTTTCAGACCATTACCTTTCCTTATCTCACTATTTCTTATCCTGTCACTCAGTTTAACTCCTATCATACTTCTTAAAGCTCTCACCTCAACTGCAATTATTCTGCTTTCATGTTTCTTCTACCATACAGCATTCTGACATATTCACATTCTGCTCTTTAACACACATCCTTCTCCTTTTATAATGCTCCCATCTTGACTCCTGATTGTACTCAGTTCCGAGGTAGAAGTTTCTCCTCTGGCTGTTTTGATGAATTTCCAGAAAAACTTGATGTTTGACCGAAAATCTTTAGTGAGCCTTCTATCAAAATCATCTTTTCGTCCTTCTTTCTTTCTAGACACACCTTCTTTTGCCACTAATTTCAATCTTTTATACATCGTTATTGTTTCCTTTATCTCGTCATCCGTTGTCTTTTGAACTTTTTGGTTAGCTTTTGTCGCTAACCAATCCAACCACGCTTTCTTCTTTTTTTGCACAGCCTTTTGTACATTTTTATCCATCCACACATTATAGTTCTTTCTTCCTTTCCTTCTTTTAGCTACCCCGCATACCTCAATAGCAATATTCACAACCCCTTTCTTAAGTGTATGCCACAAATCTTCAATCGCACCTATCTCTTCTATGCCTTTAAAACTTTCTTTCAGTTTCTCTCCATACTCGTCTTTCTTTTCCTTTTCTTGTAGGTTTTCCACTTTCACTCATACTTCTAGACTCACCCTTATTTCTTGTATACAAATGAATCTTTTTGTGGTCAATCATTGTGTTGGCCATGCAAAGATTCAATTCCAACCATAATTCAAGCAGGCTTCTCCCATTGTCTCGTCCCCAAACGTACCCAGAACTCTCATACCCATCACGCTTCGCTCCAACCCATCCATTAAAGTCCCCTAACATCACACGATCCGTTCATTTTTCTCTGCACTTATTCAAGAACTCGCATGCTATCCCAAAACTCCTCTCTCTCTTGTTGGGCTTTTGATGACCCACCTCCGCGCAGCTCTGTCGGTGCATAGACCCCAAGGTTAAAAAGGCGAGTGAGTCCGACTTTTAGCCTGATCCAGAGGAGTCTTGGGCTTACACATTCATGCTCCATTACACATTCAACCATTCGAGAGGAAAGAATCACACCAACTCTCTGACAGCCTCGGCTGGTTTGGGGGACTCCTGACCAGTACGCCGTGTAGGGACCATGAACTGTGGTGTCACATCCCTTCCTCTTAGTCTCGTTCACACACAGAATATCTATACATCGTTCATCCATCATCTGACATACTTCATCTACCTTAATATCCATTCCTCCTCTAACATTCAACGTAGCGAAACGGCTCTCCATGGGCCACTTTTCGCCCCCGCGAGAAACGAGACGTGATGGGTGGCGAACCACATCGCCGCCATTTTGGTTATTTAATTATCCACATTTTTTTATCCGTGCGTTCCCACGAGTTAGCAAGGGAAAGGTTTGTCCACTCCAGCAGAGCCCCGCATGCCAGGGTAAGGACTGACCTAATTCTGGGTCGCCCGGTCCCAGGGCAGAGTGGCACGCTCACGACTAGGCTTGCCCCTAGCCACGCATCCATCTGCGCGGCAGACGTTGGATTGGCGGAGAGGGTAGGAATTAGGAGGGTATTTCATAAATAATTTTTATTTAATTGGTTAGAAATAGAAAAAGTTTTTTTTTCATTGAAGATGTCAATTGGTCTTATTCTAAAAACATTGATAACGAATATTCACATGGCAATTAGAAGTTCATTAATTAAATTTACTCACGGGGGCATATATGCGCTGCTGTCACGTGACAATATTACTTGATGCCATTCACTTTATACAATTGTCAATAATTGTTACTATTGTGAATCGCAGAATTATCTATTAACAGTTGCTGTAGTTTGTACATAAATTTAGAACTTAAAATTATATGAAATAACTAACCTGGCAAAAGTTGTTCTGCTTTATGTATAGGGACACTATTATCACCTAGGGGTGTAAAAAAATAGCCTACAACCTATTCTCAGACATACTAAATTTAGACAAAAAAAAACATAAAAAATCAGTCGAGCCGTTTTGGAGGAGTTGTAACAAGCACTGTAATACCAGATTTTCATATTATATTAGATACCTTTAGTACCTGGGTGACCGAGCTTAGCTCGGTATTTTTAGTAAATCGTGAAGGATTGGTAGAAGAGAGAGTTAAAATGATTTGCTGCTGGTTTGGATGAAGTCTTTTTAATAATGAATTAACACGATGATTAGCACGATGTGCCAACAAGGGCAATGTATAAAATAAAAATAAAAAATAACGGTAATTTAAAAATAGATATAATTAGTCAACTAAGAGACGAGCCAGGAAGCTCATCGGTGATGATGCACTGGTCGCTGCAAAGCTGCAAAGATTGCATCATCGGCGTAGGGTGGCCGGCCTATCGGTTTTTTATCGGATATACTTCGGAGAGTGTGCGCAAGAACTCCATGACCTGATTCCCCCCGCCGCCCCCTTCCATCATCGTACAACCAGGCGCTCTGCGTTACGTCACTTTTATATGGTTGACATTCCCGCTATACGAAGCGATTCGCTAGTACATTCTTGATCCGTAGGGCCAAAGAATGGAACTCTCTACCAGCATCTGTGGATCTTTAAGTCGCGAGTGAATAGCTTACTTCTAGGTAAGCCTGCTCCATCTTAGACCGCATTTACACTTATCAGGTGAAATAGCGGTCAAACGCAAGCCTATCTATGTATAAAAAAAAATTACAAAATTACAAGACTGAGAGTAATTGCTTCTCAAAAACTGATAGGCGCTCCGACAAATCGTGTTTTTTGGCAATCGTTTAATTACAAATTTCGTATTTATAAAATATGAATAATAAAAAATATAAATAAATATAAAAATTCAAAAATAAAAACAAAAAAAATAATTTTGATTAAATATGAATAAGATTTTTCGATTTTACCGACATAATTATAAAAAATAAGAACTGGCTATTTAAATAAAAAACAACGAGTGCAATTAGAAAAAAAAAGGAAAACTAATCGATCTGGAAATCTGAGGATTTGAACTGTTGTCTTTTCGGTTGACAAGCCGATTTCCCACCGAGTTATTACAACGTTATTGACCGTTGCGCAATTTACCTCCGTATTCTAACGATATTATAGCCACTGTTTCATTGTCTAAAAACTGAGATAAAACGACATTTTCTAAAAATGAATCCTAGCTAGATTTATTTATCTCCCCCGAAATCCCCTGCATACTAAATTTCATGAAAATCGTTGGAGCCGTTTCCGAGATTCAGATTATATATATACATATACAAGAATTGCTCGTTTAATAGTATAAGATAAGATTGAGGGAATTGTTGTCATTTGCTAGTCGCAACAACTAGGGATCTGTCTGCTCAGCGTCTTATAGTTAATTTAATTTCAGTCGCGGAAAGCTTTCGAGCGTGTCACTGTGCCTAAGATCTACCACCCGTTCATCCTCGGCCCGTTCGGTGAGCGCGCGGCCGCTCTCAGCGCGGAGACCGGCGCTCGCATACACATTCCACCGACGTCTACACAGAGCGATGATATCGTTATTGCCGGAGAAAAGAATGGAGTTTTAGCTGCTAAAGCTCAAATCGAACAGATTTACGAGGAAATGGTAAATAAATTTAACATCCATAATTAACATATATAAAATATATAGTAGAGCTCGATATAAATAAAATAATGGCAGGGGAGACATTTATTCTACTTTAAAACTTTTCAATTAACAATATATTTTTTTTAAATACGAGAATAAAATTATTTCAATAGGCGAAAAAATGCTCGACTGTCCGTGTCGAAGTACCGAAATCTCAACATAAGTACGTTATTGGAGCTCGAGGAAATACCATTCAGGAAATATTGAAAGAAACTGGAGTCTCAGTCGAAATGCCGCCACCAGACTCGCCAACTGGCACTATTACTCTTCATGGTCCACATAATAAAATTGGTCTTGGTATGATAATTTATAAATGTTGTTTATTTATAGTAGAAGGTTTGTAATTATTTTGATTATGTAATTATTGTATTATAAATGAGATAAAACTAAATTTTTTTACAGCTCTGTCCAAGGTTTGTGAAAAAGCTAACTCTGTTAAAACGGCTACTGTTGATGCTCCAACATGGATCCATAAGTACATTATTGGGAAAAATGGCTCTAATATTAAGAAGATCACCCAAGAATTTTCAAAGGTTAATTCCTTATTCCAAATGGGGTATTTTTTTAAATCTTCTAATTATGAGATAAAATAAAATATATGTTATTCTGCTTAGGTACATGTTGATATAACACATTCTGAAGATAAAGTTAAAATAGATGGACCACCAGAAGAAGTAGAACGTGCTCAAGTGGAGTTGGACAGTTTTGTTAAGAATTTGCTGGCAACACTTACATACGTTGAGTTAACCGTTGATCCTAAATTCTTTAAACATATTATTGGCAAAAACGGTTCCAATAGTAAGTTTATAATTATAATCATTTTGACCAAAATATTTCCTCAATACAAAATAAATTTAATTTTAATATTTTATTTTCCAGTTAACAGACTGAAGGATGAGACTGGTGTAGTGATAAATATTATTGATAATGAAGGAAATAATGTCATTCGTATTGAAGGCAGTCACCAAGGTGTTGCTGATGCAGAGAGAGAATTAAGGGAAATGGTTATGAAGCTTGAAAACGAAAGAACTAAAGAAGTATTTGTCGACCATAGGTATATAAAATCATTAATAGGAGTAAGAGGGGATAAAATTAAAGAAATTCGTGAAAAGTTTGATCGCGTACTGATAACACTACCTGACCAAGGTCAAAAAAGAAGCCCAATCAAACTAAGAGGTCCTCAGGAAGATATTGAAAAGTGTGAAAAATACCTGCACAAGTTAATGAAAGAGATTGCTGAGTCATCCTATGTCCAAGAAGTGCCTATTTTCAAACAATTTCATAAGTTTATTATTGGTAAAGGTGGTGCTAATTTAAGAAAGATTAGAGATGAAACTCAAACAGCTATCGACCTTCCAGCAGAAGGAGATGATAGTGATGTCATTACTGTACGGGGTAAAAGGGAAAATGTGGAGGAAGCTGTTAGAAGAATACAGCAAATTCACAACGAAAAAGCGAATATTGTGACTGAGGAAGTCACGATTGCGCCTAAGTACTATAATTCCCTAATTGGGGCAGGTGGGAAACTGATTCATTCCATTATGGAGGAGTGTGGTGGTGTACTTATTAAGTTTCCTCCAGCTGATAGCGAAAGTGATAAGGTTTTGATTAAGGGACCCGTAGAAGATGTGGAAAAAGCCAAGCAGCAGTTGTTGGCGCACGCAAGTGAACGCGAGCTAACTTCGCACACTGCACACGTGCGTGCTAAACCAGAGCATCACAAGTTCCTTATAGGGAAGAATGGTGCTAATATTAAAAAGATTCGAGAGCAGACCGGCGCTCGTATTGTGTTCCCAACAGAAAAAGATGAAGATAAAGAAGCTATTTTCATTATTGGTATGTGTATTTTTCATTATATATTCCCACATATTTTCATAAAATCGTGTTTTTTTGTACATAACTTTATGATAACATAAAGTAGAACCTGAAAAATACTGTACACTAAAAGTTTTGAATATAGGAAGGTTAATGTCTATATATTTTATTATTTATTTATTTATAATATATTGGTACATATTTTTTTCTAATTAACGCGGGTGAAGCTGCGGGGCACAACTAGTATAAAATAAAATCAGTAATTCACCTCGTTTTAATCTATATCTATATCTATCTATAATCTATAATATATATAAAAGCGAAAGGTCACTCATCACGAAATCTCCGAAACTATAACACCTACAAACTTGAAATTTGGCAAATAGGCTCCTTATATGTCGTAGACATCCGCTAAGAACGGATTTTACAAAACTCGACCCCTAAGGGGATAAAACGGGGGTTGGAAGTTTATATGAAAGCCCTATGTTTTTGAAGTAAGAGACTTGAAATTTAAAATATATGCTCTATAGATGGTTAGAAGGTGCCAAATAATGTATTTTTAGAAATCAACTCCCTTTTGGAGTTAAAACGGGGGAGGTTGAGTCACTCATCACAAAATCTCCGAAACTATAACAGCTTCAAACTTGAAATTTGGCAGGTAGGTTCCTTATAGGGTGTAGACATCCACTAAGAACGGATTTTATGATACTCGACCCCCAAGGGAATAAAACGGGGGTCGGAAGTTTGTATGAAAGTCTTATGTTTTTGCAATAAGAGACTTAAAATTTAAAATGTATGCTCTATAGATGGTGAGAAGATGTCCAAATAATGCATCGTAATCTATATTTTTCTATAAAAGAAAAAGGTCACTGACTCACTCATTACGAGAAATTAAAAATCGCTGAATGGTCCATCCATCCAGGATGGACAAAGATGAAATTTAGCAGGGAGGTAGATTATAATTAGTAGACGTCCGCTAAGAACGGATTTTGCGATATTCCACCGCTAAGGGAGTTTAATTGGGGTTGATAGTTTGTATGAAACATACAGCAGCTATAAGTTTGCCTAATTGGTAATTTATACTGCAGCCTGAAAATAAAACTAAAAATGTGGTGTATAGAGAGGTTTTATATAAATAACTATTAAATTATACTAAATTATGCCTTTTAAAATGTTACTCAATGTGATAAGCATTTCAAGTGACTGAAATAAAAAAAATAATTTGCGTTAAACATCTTGATAGTAATGCATTTCTTCATAACGACACGTTACCATAACAGTTAGTGTATTATAGAACAAAGTCCCCAAAAGTGTATGTGATCGATTCCCTCAAAATCTACTGAACGGATTTTCATGTGGTTTCACCAATGGAGAGAAGGCTTCAAGAGGAAGGTTTACGGAACGGTTAAGCCGATTTTGATGAGAGTTTCACTATAATTTTGCCGGGAAAACTTTGTGACACACTGATTTCAACGCGGGCGAAGCCGCGGGCACAGCTAGTATTACTATAAAATTATCATTGCAACAGGACGCGAGGAACAAGTAGAAGCTGCCCGTAAACAGCTCGAAGCGGCCGTGGCGGAAATCAGCAACGTTTCCGAAGGCGAGATGTCAGTGGACCCTCGCCATCATCGTCACTTCGTGGCGCGTCGCGGCGAGGTTCTACGACGTATCGCGGAAGATTGCGGCGGCGTGCAGATATCCTTCCCGCGCCAGGGCGTTAGCAGCGACCGCGTCGTACTCAAGGGGCCCAAAGAGTGCATTGAAGCGGCTAAGGCGCGCATCAATGAAATCATCGAAGACTTGGAAGCAAAGGTTTGTTGATCTAAACCATATGGTTCTTTTCTTATTTTGACGACGCGTTAGCGCAGCGGCCACAGGAATGGCTGTTGCTTTGGCGGTCGCGGGTTCGATCCCCACTCACGGCAGACATTTGTATTGGCCATATAGATGTTTGTCGTTGTCTGGGCGTTAGTGCTTGTGTATTGTGGGTGTTTTTGGACCCCCGATAGGAGAAAATCCTACTGAGGGCCGTTGAGTGTGTAGCGTTTATTTTATTTATTTATCAGCTGGTTAAAAGTATGTTCTCTGATTAAATGTGTCAGGGTTTTTTAACAGTGTGTCTGCTTAGTGTTGATATTTCTGTATGATGATGTGTGATGAATTTTTTATGATAAATATACTTTTTACCAACTTAACAATACATAAACAATGTGAATTTCCAATTTTTTTGATGCTGATTCTATTTAAAATATATTTTTTATTGACTCACTATGTTTTTCAGGTTACCATTGAGTGTGTTATTCCGCAAAGACATCACCGTACAGTAATGGGAGCACGCGGTGCCAAAGTTAAAGACATCACAGCAGAATTCGATGTACAAATCAAGTTTCCAGAGCGCGATCCTACAGAAGGGGCTGATATTCCTATCAAAAATGAAGAAAATTCCGAACCTGGCGTGAATGATATTATCAGAATAACAGGTCGCCCAGAAAACTGTGAAGCAGCTAAAAAAGCTCTCCTCGATCAGGTACATTTTTAATGGAACATCTTTCGTACTATAAAAAAAAAATTCTTGAAAGAACAGTTACAAATTCTATTGACTTCTTTAGTGCTTTATTTATTTATCTCTTAAATTACGTATATGTAAAGTTTTTTTTAATATGAATTATAAAAAAACAATAGTTTTATTTACAGTACAGTTATATATTTTTATGAGTATTTAATATATATTTATTTAGGTAATTATTAATTATATAATACTATTTATAATATTTTTATTTGTTTTTTATTTTAAACTAGCTGTGCCCGTGACTTTGTTCGTGTGGAATTTAACAAAAAAAGTTATTATTCAGATGACAGAGTTATAAAATAAATAAATTTCTAAAATAAAAGTAGCCTTAGTTACTCCTTACTACATCAGATATCTTGCCAGTGAAAGTCCCGTCAAAATCGGTCCAGCCGTTTCAGAGATTAGCTGGAACAAACAAACAGACAGAAAAAATTGTAAAAAATGTTATTTTGATATATGTACCGTGTATACCGTGTTGATATATATACCGTACATATGAATTTATTTAAAAGTGGTTATTTTGATATAACATACAGATACTCCAATTTCATTTATCTGTATAGATAAAAATTTATGATGTCACTGAAAAACAGTTACGTACGGTATTACTTCGTAGACAACTGAGTGACATTCCTTTTTGGGCACATTACACCAGCTTGTCTTTTTTTTTAATTTTTCATGATTACTAATCTCTATAATTATTTATTTCTTCTTTCTTTTCCTGGTTCCTGAATAAATTCATATTGTTATTAATAATAGTCTATTGTGTATAGATCATCCTTTAAAAATGTTAATCAACCCCTTACTACAATTAGGTGCCAATTACAATTGATGTTGAAGTACCAAATGAACTACATAGACTACTTGCGGGCCAAAAGAGAAGAGAATTGATGCAAACCTATGATGTACATATTTTAATGCCTCCCAATGAGGAAAACAGTGATATTGTAAAGGTAAATTTTTACATATTGTTATAATGTAGAAAATTTTATAAGCTACTAGCTTCCCGCCCTTGCTTCGCACGGGTATTTAACAAAAATTTCCAATGTCTAATTTTTTTAAAATAACTTCTTTCCTTTTCGTTTCGAAACCGTTTGTTTCGCTGTTCAAATCGAACTAACTCTGGCGGGCGACACCGGGTTCTTATATATTCAGAGAGTTAGGCTCTAGGATAATACAGAAAGTTTGAGAATATTTTCTTTCTTACACCTTCTAGAATGTTCTCGACATTATCGTTCGCCGTAACAATAGTGCTGTAGCATACGTGGTAAAGGCGCGAAATTTACAAACTTAAATTTTAAAATGTTTTCAGAACTAATTTGAATAGCTAAAATTATGTCGCTTTAACTCCAAAATATAAGTTAGCTACTGCTGTATAAATACATAAAATTTAATAACTTTATTATAGTAACAAATGTAAGACTTATTAACCCTGCGTTCCGAAATGCGATGAAATCGATTACAGCGATCACAGAACCGTTCCGTTTTATCGTGAGCGTGTCATCGAATGCTCACGTGACGTCACAGATGACGTCATTACATCCGCATTGCGCTTACAATGATTTTGCTTCGGGCGTAATCGTTGTGAGTCTTTTGACATTTCTTGTTGGTTATATACTGTCTAATAACGAATTGAACAACAACAAAAAATCGAAACAAGAACAACACATATTATTTCAGTTCACGATGAGGGTACAGAGAGAATAATTCAACTATGTTTAAATAAACAATATGTTGAACAAGCGCAGAGGTAAAAATTAACTGATATCGGGATATTTGACTATATTGGCCGTCTGAAAATTTATTTATTTATTCACTGGTACACAAAACAGAATACAAATTAGTAGAACGTTAATAATAAATTTTATGGCTGGATTATATTTCTAAAATATGTGCACACTTCATGATTCCTCTAATAACAAAAGTAATTGAGTTTCTTCCTCTTCCTCCATTTCCTGTGCGTGCGTAGTCATCTCTCAGTGATTGCAAAGAGTAATCACTACGTTTAGTAGTATATTGTTGAATTTGTGGATTAATTTAATTTCGAAAAACTAACCTCAACAAACGTCAAACTGACAAACAAAACAAACAATGCTCAAAGCGCTAAAAAGTGCATTCCGATTTGAACAGTGATTTGACACTGATTTCAATTCGGAACGGGTGATATCGACGAGATCGCTGTAATCGATTTCATCGCATTTCGGAACGCAGCCTGAGACTTTATTGAAATTGGAATTTTAAATTTCGCGCCATTACTATACATGCTGCAATTGCTTGCAGCGCCTTTCGAAATGCAACCCAAATAATCGTTGTTCTGAATGAAGTTCAAATAATCGACAACAGATGGCGCGACTACACTTAATATCCAAGTTGAAGGGTTGGAAAAGCCCTTATATCTTTAAAAACACGCCCTTTAGGTTAAAACGGGAACTTTCTTGTTCGAGGGGGGATAAAGGGCTATCACACTAGATAAGTCCCTTTACCGTGCCGGGACTCCTTTTTAAGTTTTATCGGCACGCACATTTTATCAACTTAGTTTTATTATATATAATGATAATGGTTATCTATTGATAAATTTTCTTGGTTGTGTTATTAAGGTAACTGGAACACCAACTAACGTTGAAAAAGCGAAACTAGCAATTGCTGACAAAATAGTAGAAATGGAGAAAGAAAAAGAAGATAGACTCTTGAGGTAAGCTTGCAACTGCTAAAAAAATAAACTAAATAAAAGTATTAAAAATTAATAAATATACTAATGTTTTAGGTCATTCGAATTAAAATTCAAAGTAGATCCTGAATATCATCCTTTGGTTATTGGTAAAGGTGGTTCCGTGATTACAAAAATTCGCACTGATTATGGAGTACAAATCAACTTACCAAAACGAGGTGAACCAGATGATGACATTATTACCATACAGGGATATGAAGATAAAGCTTTGCAAGCTAAAGAAGCAATTATGGCCATTGTACACCAACTTGTAAGTATAAGTAATGAACAAATTTTTAAACAAAGGTACCGTTTCTTATTACAGTTAGCTAATTTTAATTTTTTTTTTAGGATAACCAATATCGTGATGAAGTGGAAATTGATCCCCGAGTGCACAGAAGGCTTATTGGTCTGCGGGGCAAGAACATCCGTCGTATTATGGATGAGTATAAAGTTGACATTAGGTTTCCTAAACAAGGCGACGACAGCATTGTCGTGATAACTGGCGACGAGGACAATGTTCTGGACGCCAAGGATCGTCTTTTAAATCTAGCTGAAGAATATGTAAGTTTTCCATATAAGCATATATATATATATATATATAAATATATATATATATATATATATATATATAATCTGTGTATTGGTGCTATAAATAAATGTATGCTATTATATTATAAATGCATATTTATAATATAATAGCATGCAATCATTTATTAACTACATTTAATGTTTCTAACTATAAAGACACCTCATTTTTCAAATAATTTAAGCGTAGGTGATTGTTAAAACTAAATATAAATTTTAAGTTAGACATTCATAAGATTCAATTGAAAACGTATCCTACTTAATAGAGCTGAAATAACACATGTAAAATGTAATGTAATGTAAAAAATGTTATACCTTCTATATTTATTCTTTAAAAATGACACATTTGTTTTTATCCAATTAGTATATAGACGTATCTATAAAAATATATAGTTTAAAATTACAAATTATGTATTTCGTTTTTAGTTGCAAGACGTAGTAGATCGGTACCAGAGACCGGCGGCGCCTTCTCTGGCCGATTTCGGGGATGTGTTGACAGCTAGTGAGAGTGCGACCGGCGGCGCGCAGCCGCCGTCCACCGGCTTCGTGGTGAAGGGCGGGCCGTGGGAGCAGCGCGCGCCCGACACAGCGTCGACACACGAGTTCCCAACCATGCCCGGAGCGCCGCGCGCCGCCGCCCCCAGCGCCGCGCCGGCCGCCGCCTGGGGCCCGCGCCGCTAAGTCTTCCGACTGCGCCCCCCGACCCACTTTTATATAATTAAGTACAATGAGATGCCGATTATGGCCACCGGTAGTGCGAGCGGTCGTAAATCGACTTGGCCCTTTTAAAATGAAGTAGCTTCTAATGACACACCGATCATAGCCGCCGGTAGTGAAGTGTCGATCGACTCGGCTCCTTTTGACGTACGGTTGTTCGTGTGTTTGTACTTATGCATCTTTGATTTATTTGACGTGTCAGTCATCTGAGCGACACGCGTTCTAATCATGATGTGCTGTGCACTGAATTAAAAGTAATGACATTTTTGATGCAGAGATGTATTATTTTGCATTTAGAAGATATGTATATTTAACTTGCTTGTGTGTGCATAAAAATGCACTTGTCTATACCTCTAGACGCAACACGTAATTATTACACAAAACACACATAGTTGCGTGGAATGATGACTTGTGGCCATTATCTTTGTTTGATTGTGGTGCATAATTGCCACCGGTGGCTAGACTCTGTGACTCATTTGTATAAAGCCTTATAAAGAGCAGTAATTATTTGCCTGCTAATCTTAGAACTGAATGATATTTTAACTAAATAATATCAGTTTTTGTTTGAGAACAATAACGCTAGTTGCTCATGCATACATTTTTAAGTAGATATCAAATCATCGGGAGGGCTGGCGATGATTATACACACTATAGATGTATAACATTCACATATTATTGTTATTGATGGATTAATTTTGCTTAATCAATTATAATATACCCTCAATTTGATAGACTTGCGAATAACTATTTTGTTCAGAGGACCGTTAAGACACAATATTTTGTCTAAATGATGTAAGTGTTTAACTATTTCATTCCTCGTCCAATTTACATAAAAAGGGTTTTAAAATTATGTAAGTTTTTTTTTAAATAATATTTTATAGAATAATAATGCCGAAATACGCCATATATGTTTAAAGAAAATCATTATTATAATCTATCATTTAGAAGAATATGCCATTTTCTAATTTACATAGTACATTTCTGATTTGCATACTTCTGATACATACGCGTAATTAATTCAAATTTAATGGACCCGATATATACAATGATGATGATGATGATGATATTATAACAAATAATAATAATAATGTATATGAAAAACGTTTTTTAATAAATAAGTTATGAGTAAAGTTTGGAACAGGTATTTTGGACAAGTAGTAGTGCAACAAATCTAAATATTTTTAGACAGTTTCTATAATGAACTACAACACGGTAGAAGATTTTCAGTAAACTCTTTATTGTTATGTTTTAATTGGCCTATTTACCTTGGTGTATTTGCATGTCCGTTCGATAATTACTAAACAATATCTCACTATGAATATTAATATATCTACTATAATTTTTGTAGTGTAAAATAATGAATGATTTTATTCTATTACTTGATTCAATAATAATTACCTAAAATGCAACAAATCTAAATAAAATAAAATTATTAATAGTAACTAGTCATAAAACTTACCAGTAAGCAAATCTAAATTATAATGGAGCTATTCAATTATTTATTTAAAAATTTTGTAATGTGCATAAATTAATGGCATAATTTTTATGAATACCTATGTAATGAAAAAGAGCTGCACGAATTTTTTCCAATCTTTAAACATAACATATTATTGTTAAAAATGTTATGTTGTAGGTACTTATTGGTTAAAATAATAATGAAATATTTTTTTTCATAATAATTGTTTTGTTTTTCTACATTATTTTGTAAGTGTTGCCTAAAGCAGTAAATAAATAATAAGACGAGAATGAATATTTTTACAAGTAATTTGTACATAGTTAATTGTGTTTGAAATATTAATAAAGTCTTTTACAGTATATTTTCGTTTATTATAAAGAATTCTTTAAATATCTATTTTGAATTTAACTACTATGAATTTGTTTGCCTGCACAATACACGTATCCGCGTGATTAAGAAGCTATGTAATACCCAGAGCATCAACAAACGCAGAATTAAAAAGGACAAATTGTCAAATTATATTTTCAACTAAAAAAAAAAATTAGTCAAGTGGGAGTGGAATTCTTTGAGAAGGGTTAAATTATAATTAAACCAGAGTTTAACAAAAAAAGAAAAAAAATCAATTTTTTGTTAAAATATCTAGTTGAATAATGTCGAAATCTGTTTCTTCTTCTTCTTCTTCTTTAATTTATGGCATGTCAGCGTCGCAACTATTCGTTGTGCAACATTCTGCCAGTGTCAAGTATGAGATTATGTAAATTACGGAGGAAACTAGTTTTTGATGCAAGAAAGAACAATCGTTTGGGTTTTGTTACCTGCAGACAAACATAATAAATATTTTAGTAATTATCAGGGAGTTATACATCTAGGGTAGGGTCTAAACATAATTCTACTCTACAAAATGTAATATAATTATTAATATCTAACCATGTAATATAATTATTTATTGCAATAAATAGCACACAGTCTTTGCCTCAAATTCATAAAAATTATAATTTAATGTTATTAATGTTAATAAATTTGGATAGGAGAAATACCAATTCGGGGTTGTTGTAAAAGTTTAGTAGAGAGGAAACATTCATAGGAAGAGGGATGTTCAATTCAGGAAGAAGATTGTATATAGTGAATGAGTTGTTACAACAGGCGAAGAAAATATGGTCGAGGGACCCCTCTTCAAAACCACACTCGCACAGAGAGGAGTCTCTTATTCTAATTTTATTTAGAAAGACTGGGGTACAGCAATGGCCTAAACGAATTCTACATAAAATAGAGACAGATTTTTTATTCAATTTCTTGAACTTTGAAAACCATGGTTTTCTTGGAATAATGGGTTGGAATGAGGCATAAAATCTTCCTTTTATTTTGTTGGTCTTATCCCAGTCGTTCTACCAAGATTGGTATGCTTGTCTCTGAGGAAGATTGAGGATGTCGTAAGTTTGATACCTGTAGTATTTATTGTCCACCTGATGGAAAGTAGCCTGCTTCGCAAGAGAATCCGCTACCTCATTACCTCTAATGCCTGAGTGTCCTGGGATCCAAACTAAAGTAATGTTTAGGCCTTTACTTGAACTTTTGAGTAGAGAGTTTCTAATATTTAAGATGATATCACTGTTTAATTTATTATAAATAGGGTTGATAATAATGGATTCCAGGGCACTTTTTGAGTCAGAAAAGATGACAGCGCTAGATATATTATGGCTCTCTATAAATAGACAAGCCTCTAATATACCCACACACTCACCAGTAAATACAGATGAATGGGGAGGACATTGAAATTGTAGGGCAATTTTCGAATTTTGGTAATAGACAGCTACACCTGTTTTTCCTAATTCTGTCAATTTGGATGCATCGGTAAAAAATAAGTGGCTGTTATTCCATCTAGTGGCTACCTCTGAAGTAAAAAGGATGTTATTATGGGGAGATTCTTTGGCGAAGCCAAGGTTGACTATCACGTTAGCTGAATATGTTATCACCTCATACGGAAATTCATGCCAACACAGTTTCGGAAATGTTTGGATAGGAGAGTCCTGTTCTACGTAGCGCAGTTTTTTTAAACTATTAATTAAAAGTGGAGTCTGTTTATGATGCCAATAGGAAGAGGTAAGGCAGAGGTTGTATAGACACTCAAGTTTCTTCTTAAGTGGATGATCGGAGCGAGCATTTACACGTAGTAAAAAACGATCAGACAAAAACTGAAAACGAATAAAGAGGGGTGGTTCACCGCACTCTACTTGCAGTGCATTAATGGGGGTAGATCTCATACACCCAAGGACACAACGAAGTGCCCTAGACTGTAAGGAGTCTAAAGCTCTAAGAGAGGATTTATTTGATGGTTTTAGGAGGAAGGTGCCGTAGTCCAATAGGCCAAATTTAATATGCCACAAAGGCCATCGCAAATTGGGTGACATATCGCCGCAATAGAATGCGGCGTTCTCGTTTGCATCTAGCGTCTTGTCGCCGCGAGTATAGTCTGTTTTTTTAACAATCGAATACCGAAATTTATGACTGCATTGTTAATGGTCCATGTAATCAACATAATGAGTCCGTTTCACACAAACGCTGTAGTTACATGCACACTCAGTTGACTACTTGACTCAGCAACTGACTGAAGAGAAAGAGAGAGATTTCTTTTAAATATTGCCTTTTTGTTTTTGATAAAAGTAAAAAAGTTGAGTCTGCAAACAAGCGTACAGTCTTACTGATTGTAAGCGGTTATCGTAGTGTCTGGATGCCCTAAACATCAAAAGTATCACGAGCGCGTTATCGACCCAACCCCCTACTACCCCGACCCTCCCTAGGAGCTCTAGTCATCTTGCCATAGGAAAACAATACTAACTGAGAGCAGTGTTATTTAACTGTGATCTGCAAGATCGAGGTTTTTCCCCAGACGAGCTGCTCCAGATTTGGAGCAGAATATATCCTGCTGTGTGTCCTCAATAAATAATAACTTAAGTTTATAAATTATTATTAGCTATTGCTCTTATTTCTGTGTCCTACAAAGTTAAAAAATAATGATTTTTATGTGGCACTACAGAAAAAAATTATATTTCTGTATAGTATACCTACCTAATGTATTAAAAAATTGTGGAAGTGTGTGTATTAGTTTCGCCATGTGTCTGCCTATCTGGACTATCTAGAGTTTACTCCTTTAAAACGATTACCGTGATATTTAAAAATATAGTCAGAAATATAAATATAAGTTTCTTGATAACGAGAACCGCCGTGGAGGAGCATGGTAGATTAAGCGTCCATCCTTCTCCTACATGGAAAAGAGGCGTATGCCTAGCATTAGAATGTTACAGGTTGAATCGTTTTTCGCAAAGAGGTCAATCTCAGTTCAGGTTGGATTACACGATTTCCCTCTCCACGTATTTTTCATACCACTACGGGCCTTTTATCATTCCTTAAGGATAACTAATTAATTACTTCAATAATAAATAAATAAACTGATGATTGATTTAGTACTAGGTAGGGGTGATCAATTATAATAAGTTAGGGTTAGGATTTCTCAGATTTAGTTCATTTATTAGTTTTGTATTAGTGTGTCACATTTATAGCAACATTGCATTTGTCATCATCATCTTGTCAGCACCGAAAAAGAACTTGGAATTTGGAACAAAATGTCAAAAATGGTAGATCAACCGCCAAAGAAGGTGTTAGTATTTAAGTTTTCAAATTTTAATAAGAGTAAATATAAAAATAAGCAAAAAGTTAGATCATTACTAGTGTAACTTTAATTACATACATTATTAAAATATGAACTCTTAATCCTTGATTTTCAGCTTCATAAAAATCCCCTTATTAAATCAAGAACAAGCCTTATTGATATCTGAAGTACTAAGCATAGACAAAGAACTTAAAGGTAGTGGAGTAAAGAGAGAAACTAGGGTAGAAGCAGATTGTTTAGTCGTGTAAGTTATTATGTATGCTGCTATTTTAATAATAACCTAAAAACTTGTATTTTTATTAACGCTGAGGATATTCGGACACTAGCGTGACTCCAGCGGTAATGTAGCGTGACTGGTATTTCTTGAAATCCCATAGACCTAACCTCAAAGTTATACAGTTCATCGGCATAATTGCATTCCATGACGTCTCCGGCGCTTCTGAAGGTGCAGCCCTTTTGCCCTTTCGTAACAAAATGTAGACACCCACGCTCGCCTCCGCAGCTTCGGCTTTTGCGACCAGCCCCAGCCGCTCCGGCTCGCCCGGGCGTCTGCGTTTTGTTACAGCGGGTGGGGGCTGCCCTTACTCCACGCCCACTATTTCTAGAGAACACTCTAGAGGTATTCAGCGTGATTAAATTACGGCAACAGAACCACTAGATTTGAAACTATACTTAGCGCCAGTCATGCTAAATTACCATTGGAGTCACGCTAGTGTCCGAATATCCTTATCGTTTTGTTAATGTTACTCATCCATAAAGACGAAATATTATTGCTGAAATGTTTTATTTAAAGTTATTATTAAAAAATAATTATATAATGTTAATAAGGAGAAAATAAAAATTGTTTAATTTGAATTTTATTAAATTATATTTTACAAATTTTAGTATATTTAATAAAATCTTGAATATCCAACTTTACAATTTTCAGAACGTTTGATGGTGTTGACTACAAGAAGCTTCGAGTGTCAATTAATGCCCTTTTGAAAAATATCTTACTGATTATAAAAACTTACAATTTACTGAGTTGATTACAAATAACAATGCCCGAACACACTCCAGCTCCCACTCCTGCAAGATCTTTATATGGCTTTTTCATGTATTTGTTCAGTAAAACCATTTTGGCCATTTATTGTATATGGACTATAATACCGGATTCTTATTTACATTATTTGAAGATTTATTACTATCCACAAAAGTACTGGTCAATAGCAGTTCCTATCCAATGTTTAGTAGGATTAACAATGTTTGCATTTCTTGTCTATCCTAGTTCAAATTTAATGTTAACTACTAAAATAGATAGTTTAAGCTCTATCCATGATAGTTTTAGCCAAGTTGGTAGGAGGAGAGTAGAAAATCGCAGTACCACAAACCATTCATGTATATGTATTAATGAAACTAAATGCATGAAGCATACTTATTTAGCCAGTGCTAAGGAACTCAAGGAAAATACTGTCCCAAAATTGGAAGATTTAGACATAAGATTTGTTTGTAAGAAATTGTATATGTATAAATAATAATTACAAATTGCTTATATCACATTTTTTGAATGCTTAATTTGTTAAAATTGGTTAATTTATTTGAAATGAAATACTTTTTATAAATAATGTCATGAGGAGATTTAACTAACGACCTTCTACTATGTAAAGATATTTAAATGAGATTTAAAGTTTTATGAAAATACGCATCGAAAATAAATGTGCGGATCACTATACACGAAGTGCTCAATAAATCAAAAATTATGTGGCGTCATGGGACACCAGGTAGGAACGAAGTTCCTTCAGATAATATAGAACCAACACAATTTGAAAAAAAATGTTGAATGTTATATATATTTCCTAGTGCTTGATTTTTTTTATTTACTGTGTAGCTACGGTACTAAAGAATATAGCCATCCCCTCTCTTCCTGTGGGTGTCGTAAGAGGCGACTACGGGATAACACAGTTTCGCTATTACCTTGGAACTTAAAAAGCCGACCGGTGGCGGGATAACCATCCAACTGCTGGCTTTAAAATACACAGGCCGAAGACGGGCAGCAGCGTCTTCAGTGCGACAAAGCCAGCCCTGCGGTCACCAACCCGCCTGCCCAGCGTGGTGACTACGGGCAAAACACATGAGTTCACGTTATTTTTGGCGTAAACTTGTGGAGGCCTATGTCCAGCAGTGGACTGTATAGGCTGTAATAATGATGATTTTTTTTTAAATTTTGTTGATTGGTTTTTTTTTTATGTCACTAGGTCGGCAAACAAGCGTACGGCTCACGTGATGGTAAGCGATTACTTATAGACACCTGCAACACCAGAAGCATCGCAAGCGCGTTGCCGACCCAATCCCCAATCACCCCAGGAGCTCTGGTCACCTTACTCACCAACAGGAACACAATACTGCTTGAAAACAGTATTATTTTGCTGTGATCTTCTGTAAGGTCGAGGTACTACCCCAGTCGGGCTGCTCCATATTTTGAGCAGGAAATTCCTGCTGTGCCCTACCTCAGTTAAAAACGGTATTTAATTAAGTACATAAAAGTATTTAGGAAGTTTTAGTATATTAGTAAATAACAAATACCGTAAAATAAAATAAATCAAACAAAATAATAATAATTCAAACTAATAAGTGAAATAAAAAAACATGTCTTTATTTATTTTTTCGACAGTATAAAATTACATAAATAATTTAAAAAAAGTTTATTTAAAGTCATATACAGTCGTGTGACTGATAATATTACGTCACTTCCGTTATATATTTTTCTTACGGTTTTAGTATCATATTTTTTTCAGTTCGGTCGCCCAGCTAAATGTCAAGCCTGTCGTAAGGAACTTCGTTCCAACAAGTAACTAAGCACATACTAATAAAACACCATACGCTTTAGCCTGTACTATCACATTGCTGGGCATACGCTTCTTTACCCATGTAGGAGAAGGATCAGCGCTTAAATCCACCACGCCGCTCCAACGCGGGTTGGTGAATATATTCCCTACTATGAGTAACGATTGCTATCAGGTGTACATGATAACAACCAGGACCGACGGCTTAACGTGCTCTCCGAGGCACGGTGGGACTCACAAGGACTGCACAAACATCCAGACCACGGCAAACATCTGTATGGCAAATACAAATGTTAGTCAACAACCCGCAACAGCCACAAACCAGTGCTGTGACCGTTGCGCCAACGCCACGTCACCCATACATAGTACACCTTAACATGGTATTTTTAACTGTGAGAAACGAAAAATTAATAATTATTCCACAATCTTAATATTGGGCTCAAAATTTAAAATGTATCTTATTGCAAATATACTTACAAAATTCTATATCATAATAAGATTCAGTCGAGTAATCTGTGTAGTAGGTACATAAATAACACCTACTCTTTATAGGTAGGTTGTGCACTAGGCTTTTGTAAAGTGACCTGGTAATTTTAGTAAGCAGATCGTGAAGAAGTCTGAATGACTTTTGTGGACTTGTTTTTGTTTTTAATTAGGTAGGTAGTAGGCACACGATTTGCATACAATAAAAATTCTGATTGTTATTTGCGGCCTTCGGAAATAGTCATTTTGACGACCAATGGTTAGTTAAATAAACTGTAATTTATATTCTAAAATAAGTTTTGAGTGAATTAAAACAGATATAACTTGTTTAACTATTATTTAAGAAAAGGAATTAAACAAGAAAGATTATCTACCCTGCTGGGCCAGTTTGCTGTGACCCTTCTTTCTTCACCGGGGCTTGTGGGTTCGTTACCACAAATTATTATATATGATATAAAGAAATATGTAGCAATAGCAGCTGACTGTTACATAAAATACAAACCTTAACTTACTTACAGTAAAAAGAACAAGGAGAAACTAAGTTGTAATAAAATGTAGGCTGTAACTACGCATTATACTAACTTCATATGGTCGACACCATTAACAAGACAGCCTTTGATGAGATGAGATTTCTCCTGACCTCTCCCCTGATGAGACCTCTCCCCCGATGAGACCTCTCCCCTGATGAGATCTCTCCCCCGATGAGACCTCTCCCCCGATGAGATCTCTCCCCCGATGAGACCTCCCCCGATGAGACCTCCCCCGATGAGACCTCCCCCGATGAGACCTCCCCCGATGAGACCTCTCCCCTGATGAGATCTCTCCCCCGATGAGATCTCTCCCCTGATGAGATCCCTCCCCTTCTCGTTTATATTGTTCGACGAATATATTATAGGAAAGTCACAATGGTTTTGCAGTACAAGGCAACCTTTATGATTGTATTGAGATTTTAAAACATACACGACAACAAAGTAGTCTACAAATTTATATCGGAGAATTTATTCCAGTCACTATAGATTTTTCTCCCTATCTTTCCTACCTATTTCTTCCACCGGTTCAATCAATGGGCCGTAAACGTTTTACAAAAAGTTTACAGGATATAAAAGCTGCAAAATTTTATCCTCAACAATAATGGTCTAAACCGTGGTGTTACCTGAATCTGTCAGCGTTTTGTAATTTTAAGCTCTGTAAGTCAGCCTAAACCAGTGCATAGCGTGGTTTTTGGCCGCCTGGAGCCCACTGAAAATTCGCCGCCTCTACTAATTCATAATTTTTTAAGTAAATTAATTTAATACACTCACTGCAAGCTCAATTTTCATTGTGTCCGTTAACCGACTTCAAAAAAAAATCTTAAAAATCGCGACAACTCAATTATTATATAAGTAGTATCTACTTAAACAAATAAATAAAATTGGAGTGTCTGTTTGTAATATTAAAATAACCGCTTTTTACTAAGTGCATATATGGATCTATACACGGTACATATACCAAAGTGACATTTTTTACAATTTTTGTCTGTCTGTCTGTTTGTTCCGTCTAACCTCTGAAACGGCTGACCGATTTTGACGGGAATTTCACTGGCAGATAGCTAATGTAGTAAGAAGTAACTTGGGCTACTTTTAATTAATTTATTTTTTAACTCTGCAATCTGAACAATAACTTTTTTGTTAAATTCGCCACGAACGAAGTCTCGGACACAGTTAGTAGTACATATATTCCATCATATACGTGGCGATGAGTCGCCACGGCCTGTATCGCGACGCCAACAATCAGGTTTACCCTCGCCAATAGATGTTTCACATCAAAAATGCATTACAAATATCCTTTTGCTATTAATTGAATTTGTGATAAAAAAATTCAAGTACGTGCTAATAAAAAGAAATATTGGAGACTGACATTTATATTATTAGAGGAGATGCTTATTTAGAGTCTAATTTGTTGTTCGTGTTATTTAATTTTTATGAAAACGTTTGTTTTGTCAGAACGTTTTTATAAAGTGGCGTAGCTATCATAGGGCCAGGTGGTGCAGTGCACCAGGGCCCCGGAGCTCAGGGGGCCCTCTAACCTCAGCTTTGAAAAAAAAAAAAAAAAAAAATAAAATAAATTAAAAAAAAAATCTTGTGAGCAGGCTCGAGCCTGAAATTATAGACGAATTCGCAAAAAGTAAAGCGCGCAAGAGATTGTGAATAGGACGGGGAATTCTGTTAAAAATCGTTTTTTCCCTTAATTAATCTCATCTGTATAATAAATATTCTATATTGTCATGTGCGTCGTTGTTTATTTATTCCCTTTTTCTTCTATTAAACACATGGATATTCTAATAGAGACGGGGTATAGATTTAGCCTACTAGGGATAAGTTCAACTCACTGCTTCCTATTCTTATTCCTATCAATAATTTTAAAGGCCAATACAAGTTCAAACAACGCGGAAAGAGGGGAGGAGGGCCCGATTCTTTCCCTATGCACCAGGGCCCTTGTCCCCCTAGCTACGCCACTGTTTTTATTTTTTTAATTTGTTTGTTAATGTAGCTCATTTATGACTGTTTTCTTGATGATTATACACAGTTGACTACAATATAATTTTTCAATAAGTTACACGTTGTTGTCTTTATTCTTATTATTAAATATTCAATATTTAGAACATATTTATCATTGTTTTCCTTTTACAAATATATACGGTCAAGTCTACTATGACTATGTACAACTATGATTAACTTTCTAATGGGCTGGGAATATTTGAACCACATACCAAAAAATTAACTTATTTTAATCTTAAATTAATTAGTTTAAAGTAACTTGTCCAAGGCACGTTGGGAATATTCGCAAGGACAGACATACAAAGCGGAAAGAAATATTTGTACAAATATAAATATCCATCCCGAGCGGGAATTGAACCCGCAAACTGTCAGTGTTTTAGGCACCTACACGCACTACACCAGAGCGGTTGTATGACAACATTTTTTTTTGTTATAACAAGCTGACCCGGTGAACTTCGTACCACCATCTTTTTTATTAATAAATCGATTTTTTTTAATTTTATTCTTCACAAACCGTGTTCTGACAACAAACCTTTGAGACTTCAAATATCCAGATGTAACTTACGCGATTATATATATATAAATGATTGTTTGTCTGTATGTCCTTTATAGAATCGTAAACTATGCATTTGATCATGTCATCATCTTCAGCAAAGTGTTGTGCATTAGTTAGGTATATTGTGTTACATTTTGTGTTCATTAACAGATTTCCATGGATTAACTGGTCATAATGGCTTATCTAAGTATATTAAGGAATTATTATTATGTTAGAATATTCGTTTCTACAGGAAACGAGATTTTATTAAATAGCAAACTGCTGTATTCTACTAAGAATTTCATTGAGAGATGGATATCCATAAGTCATCCAAGTGCTTCACCGATTATTCGGGCTATTATTTGACGCGGTAGGCGTAGCCTACGTTAATGTTCATTTTCCCGTATCACAAAATATTTTGAACAACATAGTATACCAGGCTGCTGTGTGGCTACGGCACTAAAGAATTTAGCCACCCCCTCTCTTCCCGTGGGTGTCGTAAGAGGCGACTAAGGGATAACAAGGTTCCACAACCACCTTGGAACTTAAGAAGCCGACCGATGGCGGGATAACCATCCAACTGCTGGCTTTGAAATACACAGGCCGAAGACGGGCAGCAGCGTCTTCGGTGCGACAAAGCCAGTACTGCGGTCACCAACCCGCCTGCCCAGCGTGGTGACTATGGGCAAAACACATGAGTTCACGTTATTTTTGGCGTAAACTTGTGGAGGCCTATGTCCAGCAGTGGACTGTATAGGCTGTAATGAGTATACCAGGCAAGATTTACTTACAACCGATGGTTTATATGATGAATTCATTTTTTATCCGTTAGTATTAACATTGCCATGCTTACAAATAATTCTCATGGATTCATGTTCTAAATTTCAATACATTTTTGACACCTAATACCATTTTGTAGTGTTATAGAAAATATTTGTAATAGGCACCTTTCTATTGCAAAAACAACAAATTATGCGCTAGTAAATGAGATATATTAATTTCATCAGGTACATCTTAATAATATTAGGTACGTAATCTATGTTTTGTGTACTTGCACCAATTACGGACGGTTTAAAATATGGTGATTCATTCATCATTCATTTTCACTCATAATTTGAGAGCCGTTATTTTGTACTTAGAAATATATGTACCTATAGATAATGGTTCAGTAAAGTAAAAAACTAATGTTTGAAAAACAATGTTATTTTTATTTAGTAGTTTTTGGCCATTAGATGTCATTGAGTGGTTAAAATATCGTTCAATTTATACGCTATATGAAATATGAAAAAAATTATTAATTAAAAAGTGTATAGGTAAAACTAACTGGATTTAACTTTGAAAACTTTCGCGACCTTTAGGCATGTTACAAAATAACAAAATATAGCATTTTTAAAGAGTTTTAAATTAGGTACCTAATGAACTATCTACAGTCAACTTGCGTTAAGGAAATAAATAGGTTATAGGTTTTTTCAGTAAAGTAGACGGGTTTAATTGATGAATTTGTTATAAAAATTGTTTGAGATAAAAATCGATATAATTACCAGAAATGACTTTATAATTATGTAAGATTTAAGAACACTTACCATTTAATGGAATGTTTTGATAAAAAGGAATATCCAGGACAAATTTATTAAAACGAAAATAAATAGAGCTCAATGTTAATATATTTTATAAGGATAAAACAACACTTCCCATGATTAGTACAAAATAAAATTAAATATAATGTTAGTTTTTTTTTTTTACATAGGTAAAATTTATTTAAAAGTTCAGAACATATGAAGGACTACACACTGAATTGAGATAAAGTACTTAGAACTGACTTTTGAAAATGATGTAAGCCACTTTTATTATTCACAATATGAACTTATTGCAACAATTAATAATTATTTGGCAGACCAAAAGAGATTTTCCAACAGTGCGTAGGTCATTAAACCTTATTAATTATATAAGTGAAATTTGGAATAGAAGCTGTAAGAAAATCTGCGATTAGACTAGCCACTACATCTTATATACCGAAACATTATGACTAAGAAAATTTTAATAATGTGATGTTCCAGCATACAAGTTTAGTTGCATGCAGGCAACAAGGGGCCAGCATACACCCAAATATAAATTAATTTTAAGTATAATTCATAGATAGTAATTTATTTTGTACAATAAAATACAATTAAGTACAACTTGTAGCAAAGATATTAAAGAGAGTAATATTTATCTCAAGTGTTAAAGCTGCAATAACATGTGTGTACGCACAAGGCATATTTACACAGCACACACGTATGGCAACAACACACGATGTGCTGCACACTATAGTACATAATTAATTTTATTACTTAATAGAATATAAAGACACGCCCAAGCTGAGAACTTCCCCACTTACTTTACATATTTCAATGCATGATTAGCCAATGAACATGCCTGTACTTCACTAGCAGATCGCTATTAAATAATACATTGATCGACGCTTAATATCACAGCTAATTATGCTTTGAAAATTATAGACATGTCTAATTTTCACTAATGTAGATAACAATATAGAGTATAAGTAGACAATCTGAATAAATTTACAATACAATATCATGTCTTTTCATATGAAAAATTTAAAATTACATTACCAAAAATTAAACAGTGCAGCGCATTATAAATAAATGTGCATACCTTAATATTTAATTGACTAAATAAATTTGTTGCCTGCAGATCTGATAATTATTTTAAATATCGAGAGGTAATATCTTAAGAGAAATTTTAATTTCAACTATTGAAAAAAAGTTAAATCCAAATTTAAAATATTTAGTATCTATAATGACAATTCCCTTCAAATCCACCTAGTTATTATGAACGTGAAATATCATTCCAAAAGCTGAGTCTCCGTCACACATATTTCACTATCACTATAATCGTGGGCAGTAAATTAAGGATCGAAGAGAAATATCAGCGAGCACTTCACGAGTGTGCATTGCTGTTCACATGAGGCTTCTTTTCCTGTGCATCTGGAGTACGTTGGCCATCTCTACGGGGGGGCATTCGCTCATTAATGGCATCTAAGCCTTTTGCCTCAGCAAAGGAAGTGATTTTGTGGTTGGGAGAAAATCCTTGCAAAGCATTTTTGAGAGATGTTTTTCCACCTGATAACGCACCTAGTGGAAGAGCACCTGTAGGGGTAAGCCCCTTCAGCTGCAGTACAGACTCACTTTCCTCACGAAGCACTGAAAAGACATGTGCCATTTTACCAATAGCACGGATTTTGTTACGTATAACTTCTTTTCTGAGATTAGCTTCCTCCAATGCATCATCTCCTTCCGACATCAGTTCATCATCAGAGCAAATGTTTAACACATTTACCAACATTTCAGTAACTTTTTCACCGACAAAAGGCAAGGACCAGGTGAACACATCCATGAAGTTTGGCAGCCAATACGGGTGAGGAGAACAGTTGAATTGTCGAATGTTCATAACATTGTTTTCGTACTTTAAGACAGCAGCCTTATTGTTATAGACATCCAAGTAATTTGGGGCAGAAAAAATAGTGATGAGACTTGGGAAACCAGTGGTCTGGCTCTTACGATACATTCGATAACCAGCATCTTGAGCCTCATGGGCACGTATGATTGACAACAAATTGTTTCTTTGGAGAAAGTCACAGCAAGCAGCATAGCTGTAAAAATATGAACAACCTCTTACAGAGTTGTGCGAGAAATGCTCTGCATTTTTTTCATTTCCAAAATCTTCAAGGGGATCAGACCACAGCAGATCACACATTGCTCCAAATGCAGGTGGTTCTTTGAATCTATCTAGTTTACGAATATCATCTAAGCTGTTTATCTCAGGAGAAAGACCCCCATGCACACATAGGAACTGCTGATTCATAAGAGCAGCCAGAGGTAAGCAATCGAAGGCTTCCATACATGCATCATACACTTTTTCAGAATACTTAATTTTGCATTCCTGTTTGAAAGTAAAATATTCTGTCAAATGTCGGCATTCATGATTACCGCGTAATAGAAATAATGTCTTCGGATAGCACAATTTCAAGGCCCAGAGGTAGAGAACACATTCTATACTAAAATAACCTCGGTCGACATAATCACCTAAGAATAAATACTTGGTGCACGAGGGTGAACCTCCCACTTCAAATAATTTCATCAAATCGTAAAACTGGCCATGGACGTCTCCGCACACGGTAACCGGTGAATCAATCTCGATCATAGTTTTTTCAGATCGTAATAAGGTGGCACCATCTTGGATGATTCGTAAAGCTGCATTTTCCTCGATTCGGCCCTCTAAGATAAAATGTTGCTTCAGTACATCTGGCAAAGGTTTTCCAGATTTTTCATCGAAAACTTCAGATACGGTAAGCTTGTGGCTAGGAGGGAAAGCAACACTTTGAATCATACGCTGCGTAGTCGACACTTTATCATTGCTCCCGGACATATTTGTCACATAAAAAACACTAGGTCTAATCCATACACGCCACTATTTTCAAAATGGCAGAATAGATATAATACTAAAACAGAGTCCCGATTTCACGATAGAGAAACTACTGCGCACTGGAAAACAATGCGCAAACATCTGGCGAGTGGTCAATAAAATAAACAGGGATATCGAGCGCGTTTTATTACTTTTGAACATATCATTTAAATAGTAACACTGGCAATATCAGCAACGCTTGCCAGTATTTTTGCTCAAAACTTGAATAGTATTCAACAGTATTTCATGTTTAGTGTTACAATATATAAAAACATTCATTCTTGATTTCTTTGGTTATAACTTACATAAATCTTAATAATTTGATATTTCTTAAAGGTCTATTAAAATATTTCTCATCAAAAAAATTTTTTAGAGTTATGTACTACAAAAAGCTTCATTAGTAAAATAAATTATAGACAAAATTAGTTAAACAACGAAATATAAAACAAACTTGTTACTTCAATTATTTTATTAATAATAACAAAATATTTACATAACAGTAAAATTTTTACTCGTATTGGAATCATCGCATTCGAATATGAAGCAATGTATTTTTATTTTTATTTTAAGGAACTTTCTAACCTTATTATCGTCATAAATTAAAACAAAATTAATATTACGCTGTTATTTTGATAGTATGTTTTTTTTTCAAATAAAATTCTTAAATAGCTATGGTTCTTCTATAATCTTCTGTTTTAATCATATTATCATACGTCATCCAAACGATAGGTATTATTTTTATCGTTAGCGGCTATTTTTAACCCGAGGGTAATAATTGCTTTGTATTATGTCGCAGTTAAATATACGTCTTGATTTTATTTAACTTGTTTAACTGTAATTTGATACGACTATTTTTTTACTAACATCTTAGAAATTACATTTCGCACTTTACTATATTTTAGTAAGGTATTCTGTAAATATCTACGCGTATTGTACATCAATTTTAATAATTTACTTGTCATAGTAATAAATACCAACTTATCGTTAGTATACCTATCAAGGTGTATATAAAACGAGTTATATACTATATATACCTATACATTTAGTTAACTTATTATAAGAGTACAAGAATTAGGTCATAAGGTCAGATCTCACGATGAAGTAGGACTGACATTGAGCGATGTAACATGAAAGCTTTCTCAAATAAAATATTATAAAAATAAAGCGAGTATAAATTAATTGTATTGCGATTCAGATTTATAAAACGTTGTTTCTTATAACTTTTGAAAACTATATTAACATGTAGTATTATAACAATAAAAAAATAGTGGTATACCGCTTTTTACAAAGATAGCTTACTTTACTAACTTTTTTACTGTAGATTTCGGGTAGATCGACTACTATAACTTCCGCCCAGCAGCGGTGGCGTTACCATTGTTAATGTTCATCTTCCCATATCTCTTAAACTGTTCGTCCAAACAACATTATATTTAAGGAAACGTTTATTATCTCGTAAAACGGTGTTGATGATTATGTAATTTTTATTCGTAGGGATTAAAACGCTCTGCCACTTAATATTAACGCTTATACCGTGAACTCCTCTTCAGTTATTAAGCCTGTCTGACAATTTCATCAAAGACTTGAGTGGGTTCCGTCAAGTTAAAATATCAAAACATGAAATGATTTTTTTTTTTTGTAAAACAGAACAAATCTATGCCGGATTTGAATCTGCAACCCTTGCACGTCAGATACAATATTTTCTTTTTAAGACGCATGTGACGCATAAAGAATAGATATAGATACAGTTATATACATCTTGAACACTTGTAAAATCGTATCGTTATATAAGGCTTGTTTTTAGGCCTTTGATCGTTCATCATGTTTATCTATTAGAGCTTTTGTTACGCATTAATTCTAGGTCACTGAATAAAGGTAATACAGCTTTAAGTTTTATTGATATACTAGCTGACCCAGCAAACGTTGTTTTGCCAATAAACTATTAACTAATAATTATTGCACTGGAAATTAATGATAAATTTACGATGAGAGTAAAATAAACATGAGAGTTGCACAGAAAAATTAAAATAATACGTATAACTGTCACTGCTACGATCGATACACAAATAAAACAAAAAAGAAAATGGCCGAAAACGGTATAGTGAGTAAAACAGGAGACCGGCTTCATTCTAATCATACTTCGTGATGTTTGCTGGATGAGAGATGACAACGGTAGACATCTAGTGGGGATAACTGATCGATTGATAGTTGATCAGTTATCGACCGGCGAAGGCAGGAGATCAAATTCAATTGAGAAAAAAATTATAAAGGAAATTATTAAAAATAATAAAAAATAAAAATTGCGATGGAAAAATAGTAATATAAACTCTTTGTAAGTAATTTTCTATTAATAAAAAATTATTTTAAAATGTTTTTCTACTTTTTAGTTCGATTAGCTATAAAAGCGTGGTTTTTTTAGTTTTTTTAAACTATAATTTATTTTTTAGTTAGATTTTTCAATTAATTATTTTCGGACATGTACTTTAGAAATTTTATTTATTTCCATTAGTAATCTAAACAATAAAAGAATAACTATTCCGCGTGGAGCGAAGCCACGAATTTACACCGACGCACCGACGCAAACGCGCACAGGCGCAACGCGCACAGGCGCAACGCGCACAGGCGCAACGCGCACAGGCGCAACGCGCACTGGCGCACACGCGCACAGGCGCACATAGATCTACCTGGATCCAGATAGTCCGGTATTTTCAGCAGAGCAGCCAGCAGCTTGAATTGAAGTGTGGGCGCCTCCTTCGCTACATGGATAAGTTATTTACTTAATCAAATCAATCATTAGGAACTTTGAGGACTCTGTGCAACACTAGACATTACAGTAAAGCATTATTTTAATGTTCACAGGTATTACAGAATACATCGTGAAAGCTTCTTTTCCAGTATGAAAAATTATAAGATGAGATGTTGAAAGTTAATTTTGTTATCAAGGCGGTATTGGGTATTGTGATTTAAAGAAAAACAAAGCAAATATTTACAGAGAAGCTTTGCGGCTAATAAAGTTATTATTAGAAATTATTATTACTATTTTCTCCCAACCTATCATGTGGCATCGCTATTACAAAAAATAACGTTTCATACCCTCTACAACAATATGTAATTTTTATAAAACTTTTTACGAATTTAGAACTTAATATTCTGTTATAGTTTCCAAAGTTACCAAAAGTTGTCCTCTTTTCTTATTTCAGAGGAATAGAGCCTATTCTGCTGCGAATTTACACATTTAGAATTTTTTACTGATAATAGCACCCTACCCCGGCTTCGCGCGCGTCTTATATCGTAGCGACAGCGATCATAGAAGGGCCGGCGCCGAGGTTATCGCATCAACCGTGACGCGTCGTCGCTGTGAGGCCCGCGGTCGAGTTTATTTTCGAGAAACTACTTTATGATCGTTGATTACTCGATGAAGTTTTATTATGGCCGCGAGCTAATTAGCACACACACACTTTTTTTTAATTTGACGATAACTCCTAAGAAATTCATTTCAATTACTTGACGCAAAGAATAAATAATATGCATGAAATGCAGGTAGCAAACGTATATACGTTGATAAGAATAAATCGAATAATAAAAGTATTTAAAAAAAAAGGTAAATGTATCCGTCTAAGCACAAATTCAAATATCGCAGTGCACGTGTTTTTTACCAGACTAAATAAATGGGTAAGCTCCTGTATCCTTAAAGTATTTATCAAGGTAGCGTTTTCAATGAAAGTTATCAGACGCCTCAAACTATTCCGATCTTTTCAATAATTTTCGTCATCTTTTAATCATTAAACAGAAAACATTAGCATACACCATCCTCATGAAATACTATCTATTGGTGAAAACAAAGAAGTAGTAGTGTCAAGAAGAAGTAGTATTAAAGTAGTCGCCAACAGACGAATGACGGGGGACTTGCTTTTCACACAATGTTTTCCTTTACCACCGGGCTTGAGATACATTGTAAGCATAATGACTTTAAAAATGGTGTTTTAGAGTCTATGATCGTAGATAACAATTTTCCACGTTCTGGCCTATTTCGTCTCCACATAGTTACTAAAGTACAAAAGTAAAAAAAAACCTTTTTAGTCTATTTAGATAAGGCGATTTGTTTTAATTTGTATACTAACATGACAAGGGATTTTAATGCATTTGTAAGTTACCAATCCTTGGTGCAATGTTATGGTAAATGGATATTGGTAAAAAGTAGGCTGTGTTTATTAGAGCTATATTATAATATTTAAAAAGTACAGTTACATAGGTTCTGCCAAAAAAAAAAATACAATACAAAATATCCGATATTATATCATTACTATGTCGATATATGATATGGTATATGGTAGCCAGATAATAAGATTAAAAAAGAATATTTAATTAAAAAGAGAAATAATACATTTTACTCTAAAAGAGTAGTTAGTATTTATTTGCTATAAAACTACATTTCAAAATAATAACAATTCCATTAGATAAAGAAAAATATTGCTGAAATTTATTTTCTATTGTTTTTTTAGATCGTATTTGAATGAAGACCGACTTACAACATATCTTTATTTACTTCTTTGGTTTTTTTAATTATGTTAATAACATTTTAAATTAATACAAATTTTGATTATGATTTTATTTTATTATACTTCAGATAAGAGTGAGAAAAAGTATACTTTTACTTTATTATTTCTTGCACCAATCATTGATCTGTAGTGTTTAAGAAGTAGTCAATAAACTAATATTTATTAATTTCTATTCAATACTTAATTACAAATAACTATATCTACTTATATTCACTAGAAAGTACAAATAAGTAATTTCTACTTTTGCTCTTGCTTATCCATTTAAACATACAATAAGTTCATAAATTCTCCATAAAATATAATACAATTTAATCGGTAATTAATCAACAAAAATCTTAATTTTAACAATAAAATAAATTAAAAATGAAAAACATTAAAATAAAAACTGTATTTCTTAAAACATTTGCGTACAACAGTTTTTCAATATATTTTACTTTACACACTGTTTTCGATATTGTAAAGTGTTAAATTGCTAGCAGACGTCGTCAGTTTACGGTCACCGATGAATCCACAGTTCTGTATTTAGGCTTGCTGTGAGTGAACGGTAGGTATCGATATTTAATCATATGCTGAAAAAAGTTTACTAATTAGTTAATTGATAACTTTAATTTTAAAAAGTAACATAGTTGATATGCAGTAGAATATCGTACAGTTAACCGGAATATTCAATTGTATTCTCTACAAATATTAAAGGACACCGCAGTTATTTCTGAGTTGAATCTACATTTGCTCATCAGTATGAATCCCGAGAAACTAAGAACATAGCCTGTGCGGCTGCCTGGATACTCTTTACGCGAAAAGCCCAAATAAGGAGGGTGTATGTAAGCGTAATTGTGAACGTTCTTATATTTAATAATCACGTAGTACTGTCGAATTTGTATGTGTATCATTACTATGATATCTCAACACGTATATATCAAATCAGATCAGATCATCACCCATCATCACGTCAGCCTATCGCAGTCCACTGCTGGACATAAGCCTCAACAAGTTCGCGCCAAAAATGGCGTTAACTCATGTGTGTTGCCTATAGTCACCACGCTGGGCAGGTGGGTTGGTGACCGCAAGGCTGGTTTTGTCACACCGATGACGCTGCTGCCCGTCTTCGGCCTGTGTATTTCAAAGCCAGCAGTTGGATAGTTATTCCGCTGTCGGTCGGCTTTTTAAGTTCCAAGGTGGTAGTGGAACTGTGTTATCCCTTAGACGCCTTTTATGACACCCACGGGAAGAAAGGTGGTGGCTATATTCTTTACTGCCTTAACCACACAGCAGATCAGCTGACAACAATATTTTACGAATGTTGTACAAGGATGCATTTTTTAGTTTGCGAAATGATAATATTAGAAATTATAACGAGCCCGCCTAGCCGGACTCATTATAATTTTAACATGTCAAGTGACTCATACTTAGTATATGTCAAGTTTTGTTGTAATCGCATCATTAATCGTTGACCAAGCAACTCATTAGGGAACAAAGTGCAAAATATGGAGAAAAACGAATAGCGACCTGTAATAAAATACCTTATCAAGCAAGGAAAGTCTGTTCAGATCATACTGAATGAGATGTGCCCAGGAAAAACAATGGTTTACGAGTGGCATAATTTGTTTAAGCAAGGCCACACCTTATTTCAAAAGAAATGGTTGTACAACAATTTTCAAAATTCATCTTGGCATGACTAAAGTTGTTGTTCCTCTGTAACGAATACAAGGATGGCGTGTTGTATCGAAATGTTACTGGTGATGAAACTTGTGTTCAAAAAGGGTACAACACCACTGAAGTTTAAGGTATCGCAGTCAGCCGGGAATATTAGTCCGATTTGAAAAATTCTTTCAGTATTAGATAGCCCATTTATCGAGTAAGGTTATAGGTTCTATATCATCACGCTAAAATCAATAGGAGCAGAGCTCACGAGGACGAAGTCGCGGGTAGAAGTTAGTTTTTAGGATAAAGACAAAATATTTTTACGATAGTATAAGTAAATTGCAAGGTCTGAAAAATTTATTTGGAACTTTTGGACATTGGCGAAATCATCTGTCCTTATTTGGCTCTATTAAAAGCCATTAACCCTGAAGAAGAAAAAGGTAAATGAAAACATATTGAAAAGGAAAAACAATTTTGCGTTTTTATTTTTACTTAAATCTTATTTCGCAAATATAAAAACGCGCCCGCATACGTTTGTAAGTCGAAAATGTATGACAATGACTGAAAAATTGACCAGTCACGAGATAATTACTAACTTGAAACCGCGGGAGAGATCGGCCAAAACCCTCCAAAGCAAAACAAAGTCAAGAAAAACATTTTTAATATATGCACCCTTAATACCAGATCGCTATCTACACAATTCAAACTTATCGAACTAAAAACAGCGCTACAAAACATTAAACATGATATACTAGGACTGAGCGGAATTCGACGCCTTGGAGAAAGTATTATAAAGAATGAGGACTACATTATGTTCTACATCGGCAAATCTAAAGGTCTGTATGGGGTGTTTTTCTTAGTCAAGAAAAAATTTAAAGAAAACATCAAGTCGTTCATAGATTTATCGGAAAGTCTGTGTATTAGAAATCGAACTAGAAAATATTCCGTTTGCCATATTACAAGTCTATGCACCTACCGAAGTTCACCACAAGAAGAAATTGATAAATTTTACGAAGACCTAGACAAAGCGCATAACTGTACTTCTACGAAATATGTCATCCCTATGGGCGATTTTAACGCACAAATCGGTATTCCCAAAGAGCATGAATACTAATCGTAGTGACGATTAGTGCGATGACTTGTCTATGTAATTGAAATCGGTTTTTTTTTCGTTTGCAAGCAAACACAATTATTAAAAAGCTGAAATGTATTATTTGTTTGGGTGTACAATAAAGTTTATTGTTATTTTATGTTAATCAACCACATGATGTAAACTCTTTTAAAAAATTGAATCGATTACGTAATTTGCCTAATTAAGGACGCTATCACATATTTCACTCGCTCAAGTTTAGGTATTTAAATCGCAACACAATAACATTACGCGCACGCACACATTGATACCGCTATCTGCTCGATTTTGTACCGACGTAACTAATTTTGGTACTTGAAAGTATTAATTTTTAATTTTACTGGTATTGATTAGTAAATTTAGTTGTAAGTTTAAAGTCGAACTTGGTAACTGTTACTAAGTACCTACTATTCACGGAACCTCTACTCTGTTTATGACGATGTCTTAAGGCGTCAGGGTATCTACTACTCGTTCGTCGTACTATACAATAAAATATAATAGATAATAATACGCTTATTTTTATAATTCAAAATCACATAAAATTTTAAGTTATATTGTTATAGTTTTAACATTATAATAATATAAACATAACATATACGTAAACAATCTATACAAATAAATAAAATTGGAGTGTCCTTTTGTTATATTAAAATACTGCTTTTTACTAAATGCATACGGATGTATACACGGTCGGTACGGTGTAGTATTTACTTGGCACC